>NC_081194.1:8721294-9343794 GCF_902713425.1 Acipenser ruthenus
ATGGCATGCCTGTCATTATAAGTGTCTTATCACTGTTTTGTGGGGCTATTATCCAATTATGCTTAATTTGAATGTACTGTATACTGTAAGCAAACACGTTCTTCTGTTTCCAGTATCTGCCAATGAGGGAGACTCGTACCCTCTTGGGGCTCTTCCAATAGGATCTCTGTTCAATAATTTGGAAATTTACCCAGGGAAAGGAGCCCAATATGTCCGAGCTGCAGGTAAAGGAAATAATGTCATTAGAGTCATGGAATCACGGTTGAGGTTCCATGTGTATCTTGGAATTAAAATTAAACTGTAACGATAGAACAGGCATCATAAAGAAAGTTAATTATTCTGTAAATTCATGAATGCAATTATTTAAATAAGTCACTTAATTCCTGATTTTGACTTTTTTAGGAACCTGCGGAGTTCTGTTAAGAAAAGTGAATGGAACTGCAATTGTACAGCTACCGTCTAAGCGGCAAATTCAGGTACTGGATGTAACTGAGCAGAGTAAATGGTTAACGCTCTCAAATTTGGTTTTGGGTGTCTCCAGTATGCTAGTTCGTCCATTTCATAATATGATTAGGAATATGTATTGGGAAGCTAATCATTACAATTTGTACTTTCTGTGAAAGAAAGAAACAACTAGAAGAAAGGAAGATTCCTGGTGGAACACAGTGCAACATCCAGGGCATTTCATGACCTTACTGTTACAGTTCCACCATGTAATAAACAGTAAGGGTTACTGTAGACCCCTACATAACTTGAACAACTTCAGGCCGCGCTCTGCAGTATGTTTTGTGCACGTGCATTAGGCGAATCCGGCGTAAAGTGAAGATGGATTGCTTTAGGTAAGAAAGAGAATAAGTGCATGTACAGGTTTAAAACAAATCATATAAAATTGAATGGTTATCGGACTATAGCCAAATGCAATCCAAAACCTCTATAGGAGGCTTGGAGTGTATGACAAAAGTTTGGTAAAGATCATGTACACCCGGTGTAGTGTGACAGAAAATGGATGGACATGATCAGCATAGAAGGATGCCATAGAATGAGGACCCTAAAAAAGCAGATGTGCAATGTACTGTAGCTTCCTTTTAATGTAAAGAACTTTGTAGTTGAAAGGCTGCAGTTTCATTTTGAAAATGAAAGTTTTAATGCCCGCCACATATAATATTATTATTATTTATTTATTAGCAGACGTCCTTATCCAGGGGGACTTAGTCAGAAACAAAAAAATATTAGTCATTAAAGTGTGTCAAGTGACCTCGTGGTTTGTCGTTGGCTTCCTCTGCAGGTTCTCGAGACATGCATGGCCACAGTCGGACGCGTTTCCAACGTTGACCACAACAAGAGGATCATTGGAAAAGCTGGTCGAAACCGCTGGCTCGGGATCAGGCCGTCGAGCGGATTGTGGCAGAGAAAAGGTGGATGGGCAGGAAGAAAGATCAAACCAATTCCTCCCATGAAGAGCTACGTGAATCTGCCCTCAGCAGCAGCAGCAGCAGGCACCACCTCATGACTACACACAAATCTGTAGCTCTATAGGAATTGAAAACTTTCCACACTTGTATTCACAAAATAAACCATCATTAAAATCACTGTGTTTTGCATTGAACTGATGTTTTGTAATTACTTTTCTTCTATAATTGTGAACCAAGTGATTTGTTTTCCTGAACAGATGGCCAATCGCTACATAGAACATTGTATAGGGTGCTGTACGGCACTGACATTCATTCCACAAGAGAAAACAGTGACTACTGCACCTAGAAGTGGCCTTACTGGCTGCTCTGACTTGAGTGGGTGAAATTGGCTTGTATCTTAAACAGTATAACTCGTTTTAATGTGACATCAATTCCGTCTCATATAAAGTAATGTCAGATATATCACAATCATGTCAAGGTCTATTATATATACAGTATCTTAAAATAGTATTTATACAAGATTTAAACAACAGAATATACAGAAGATTACATTGTACTTCATATTTCTTTCCTGGAGCTACCACGTTGGGACATTCATAAAATTTATTTTTTTTGGGGGGGGGGGATTAAGAGATGCAATAAACGACGACATGGAAGGTTAAAAATCTTTTAATAAACACAGTTGCTTGTGAGAGCATGGAAAGAAACAAACGATATAAAATTCCAATACATATTTACATCTAAAACATGCAAAGATTAAATCCATGTTTTTTTTTGCTTTTTAAATTTAGTGGTAAGATTAAAAAAAAAAAAATACTGTAATTCAAAACAAGACTTGTGCAAAGATGCCCTTCATCTTTATTAACAACAGACAAGCCCAAAGTTAAATAGAAATTTAAAAACAATATCCACCTTCATTAAAAAAGCACCCTTTTTAATACAAGGGTGGTCTTCTCTAGTGTTCCAGTGCTTTAAACTGATGTATTTAAATTGTCAAAATGTGACGATATCAATGAACAAGACAGATCAGATTGAGTTTTTTTTTTTTTTTTTTTTTTTAACTGTCCATGGCAAAAACAAAGCTTACTGTTCCACTGTCAATTTCTACAGTCTGATAAATGTTTTCTATATGAATGTACAAGTACATAAATGAGTAAAACACATTGAGTAAAATTAACATGAACAATGAAGATGCTCAATGAACAATGCTGTTAAATCATTCACCACAGTACTAGCCACGTTTCTTAGGAGCGGTTCGGAATGTTTGTACCCTAATCACACACCCACATCAGAAGTTGCACAGTATCCCTCGAAGCAAGCATTTTATTTTTCATGGTAATTTAGAAGAACGATTGCCCCCAACCACCCTAATCTCAGAGTAATGATCAGGACAACAGCAGGTAAAGGTTAAAAGCAGTCCACTTCAATTGCTGCACTGAATTTAAAGGGCGTGAGCATTTCTCTAGGGGAGCGCTCAATGCAAGGAGGTTTTTCAGTTTCCACACTAATGTAGAATGCTTTTTTGTGTTTGTATCCTGTTTATTAGAAGTGCATTTGTAACCCTAAACTGTTATTTGTAAATTACAGTACATAAGATATATGGATGAACAAATTAGCCAACATTTGTCCACTCGACTTGTATCAGAATTTGTAAAAATTAAGAATTTTTAAAAGTTTAATTATGTGTCCTTTTTGGCACAGGTTATCCCAGTGTTCTGATCAATTGTGTTAATGGTCAAGCAAGGTTATAGTGATGCTTTTTTAAAATGCAAACTAAAGAAATAAAGGTTGCTCCCTCCCCTCCCCAAGTGTCTTTGGTGCAATTAAATCCCAAGAAAGCAATAAGTGCCTAGTGAAAATGAAAAGTAAGCAGTGTTTTTTTGTGTTACTGTAACTTTAATTATGAACAGAATCGTCATCTTAAAGCTTAATATGCATTTATAAAATGTTATTGAAGGTATTAACCATTCTATTATAAAGATGAAACAGTTTATTACAATACATTTATGACATGACAAATGAAAAGCTTCCATATCATGTTTTGAAAAAATAACACAGCATTTCTATAGCAAATACTTCATTTAAGATAGTTTAGTGGTAGAGAGAAATGGTTAACTTTTGATTACTAGAAAATCGGATAATGTAAAAATGACAAGTTACCTGCAAACAAGTAGTAGAAGCAAACAGACTTTGGAATTGCAGACGGTGTAGTGTTATGCTTGTTTAAAAAATGCCATTTAGATTTTTACTGGTTCAATAATATGAGGCTCACATGAGTAACAATGTCACTACCAACAGTCCAGGCAACACCATGACAAATCTGATTCAGACTTTCTGGGGCAGGCATGGGCTTGGTTCTATTGGACCTGGCTGGATTTGATTAAACAGTTGAGACCATGGTGTGAACAAGCGGCCGATCCCAGTTCTGGGGTGTAACCAGTATCTCGAACCACTGTGCCATGCCGTTTCTTTTTTTAAAATCGACCCAGAATGATTCTCCTAAAAATATTTAAAAACAACAACAATCCACAATCACGCATCTGAATAGCAAAAATAAAAAAGCTACATCATCAATTCAAAAGTTACACAAACTTTAAAAGGTAAATATGTAAAAAAAACAAAACAGAAAGCAAAAAAAATGGGGGGGGGGGGGGGGGGTTTGAATTGATCTCCTCTTTGCAGAGTGCAGTCTATATAAACCCACTAGTTTAAAAAGCTGAAAGTCACACATTGATATAATTCACCAGAGCAGTTTTCAAAAGCACTTTAGGAGAGCTATTTTGTTTTGTTTTTTACTTTGTACAGCGCTCTGGGCTGCCATGGCATGAAGGACGCTATATAAAAACACATTTGTATTGTATTGTATTGTATTGTATTGTACCAAGAATGCACCAGCAATATCCCCTCTGGGGCCCTAAATGGGACCCATGAAATAGCCCACTGTAATTAAAAAGCTGCTGAGCAATAAAAACATACATCCTAGTATTACAAACGTGTGCCAGTTGCTTAATAATTTAATATAAATCTTGGATTATATCGAAATGATGGTGCTGCCGTAACTATTTGATTTTATTCAGGCCAGGGTGTCTTAAACAATGGGGTTGAATCCACCCTCAACAAAGCCCAATGCATACTGCATTCCTCTGGAAAACAAACTCTAAAAAGGCCACCGATGTCAATCCTGGCATATGAACTCAACTTGAAAAACGAAAAGCCATCTGCCTACTACAACAGAAAAACTTTCAAACAATTTTAAGACTTAAGAGGGTCCAAAAGGAGACCCCAGATTATTTAGACTTGAAAATGGGATACTGCACTCGCTGTTTGAAATAGCCACAGTGATTTCCGTAATAAACCCCAGTCTCACAGTTTATTATTATTAAAATAATTTTTTTTTTTTAAAAGCCATCAGATCGTGATCACAGTCCGACCCACTTACTCTGTGCCTGAAGAGGAGAGGTACTGAACGAGAGGTCTTTAGAAGAATTATTATATTCTTTTACAATCAGTGAAAATGTCAGTAGTTTTTACATCTTCAAAACAATCTGTTTTCACAGCTGAATCCAAGATACAGAATCAATTTCAAAGTGAAAACTGATAGAACTCCCTTCCGTCAATCTCCTATGACTGACAGGAGCCAAAAAGCTTTAATCCATTTGCAAGTATGAATCAGAATCATTGAAATATGAATATAATACCCCAAGACTACTGTAAACCATGCCCACCTGCCATGAAGGTTACACCTACAGATTTAATCAGGAATGCCACACAAAACCATCACATATGCCTTATAGACTGAAAACTGATTTCTAAAATTAAGAAAATAAAGTAGATTTTCAGCAAACTCTCCAGACCTCTATTCATTTTCTACCTCCTCCACAGGCATCAGAAATGAAGGGGCAATAAGCAACAAACTCTTAAAGCCCATGCATGGGGCAAGCTGTTACTGCATGCACACTGTGCCCAGTCAGAGCTTGCTTATTTCATTAAGGGCATCCATTAGTTACTTAGTTTTCCATCCATGAACAAGGATATTAAAGCTTGTTGAGCCCATTTCTTAGGCTGCTCATTACTCAGGTCTGCATGGAGTGTTCAAAACATTTTGTGCTCATTGGACATGCACACCTGGTTCACGCATCAACTAACAATCCAGCAGATAAGCAATGCGTAAACAAGGAGCTGCACGTCAGCTGTTTTTCTTACTTAACCGATCTTGATCATTGCGGATCGTAGTAAACACTGCTTGAAAACTTGACCGTGTGCTCCAGAAGCCCCTGTAGCAATACCAGTGTTAATGCAAAATATTACAGCTGTAGGTCGTGTCACTTCTCAATCCAGCGTCTATCAATGCTAAACATACGACATGGGATAGACGAATACATATAAATGTATGGCCCCAAGCAGTAGCTAAAGGCATGAATTAGATTATATTTCTAAAATATGTGGTATAGTGCGTACAAAGCTGCTGATGAAGACCTACAGAACCTGTCAAATTACAGCCCCCCCTTTCCCCCTTTAAAAATACAGAATTCAGTATTATTATTATTATTATTCCCATTTTTGTTATTATTAAGTGTGAAGTGTGCACACAGAAAAGTATACTTACCAAAAATATAAATACAGTGCTCCTCCTTTATAACGCTGTAGTCGGAAGTCATAGTTAAGAGACTGTGCTATTTGTGTTCCAAATACTAGTGTTAATGGAATGACATTATGGGGAAATACAACAAAAAAAACACACATTAAAAAAATGATTAATTCCAACTTTTGATGAAATGAAAAAGAGGGGAAAAAGTGAAAATGTACTAGAACTGAACAGCTGTTTTCAGTTAGGTCAAAGTCAAAGAATAACCTACAGCTTAAACAGATTTAGATTCCTAATGCTGTTCCAAGAAAATTAAAAACAGAAGGGAAAAGATTCTTGCTTTTCAGTGATTTCCTTTTGAAACCACCACTGGTTGCTGTAGTATGAATCAAGCTCTGACCAAGACACTTTGTTAAAACAGTAATAGTGCTCCAGAGACTCAATTATAAATAATAAACAATCATAATAGAAGTTCAGAGTTTGTAGGAATTAAACAGCGAACAGCTATGTACTTCAATTTGGTGTTGAGCTGCAAGCAAAAGGAGAGGCCTGGCCAGGTCATCTGGACCTGCAGTGCTCACGCCACTTCATTCCTTCTTGAGGTTCCCAGAGTCTTTTATCACATGTTGATGCCACGCTTCTGTAGTCAGGTTCTGAATGCCAGCACTCACCTTTTTTTCTACATGTCCTACTCAAAGTCTCTGCATCTGTTTTTTTTTTGTATTATTATTATTATTATTATTATTATTATTATTATTATTATTATTATTATTATTATTATTTATTTTTTGCTTCAAATCCACAGTGTGCTTTAAAATAAAAAAGGCATTTGCTAACATTCTTATATTAAAAATGGCAGTAAGTCAAAAAAGCATTTCTAACAGATGAACGAATCCCTAGCTAGTGTCACAGCAGCAATCTTCTGTATATTCACCACAGTAAAGCCCCCCCCACACACACACACAACCTGTCTTCCATTGCTCCGCTGCTGTCGTAACAAAAATCCATGTTAGTTTTCAAAAAAATTATACAAATAATAATAAATAAAGTGCAAACAAAGCTGCCATGTTTAAAAACAATCATTGTTTTCTTTTTTCTTTCTTTCATGTTTTTCGGAGTGGCAGCATTTCCAAAACAAACAAACAAAAAAAAAGGAGTTCCTTCCTTGTATTAAAACAAAATAAAAATAAAAATAAATGAAGGACAACTTTTGAGGTTTATAATTTCCACAGGAAAACTCTACATTAGTGTTGTTGTTTGTCTTGCCCCCCTTTCTTTCTCTTTTAAAAGTTCAGCTGCAGCTCACTCTACATTGGTTTGGTGTAACCCAATATTCCCACAGGGAAGTGCTTCACGTGAGTAGGCCACTGAGCAGCCAGCTGGAAAAACTTGACATCGTTCCATTCCACACCGTCGATGGAGACTGTAGGGAAAGGAGGCAAGAGTTAAGAAGTGCACGAAGACTGCCTTCATCCCACAGGCAGGACATTCCTTATTTGGGTTTGATATATGGAGCTTGTTGGTGTATATTATATATATATTTATATATACACAGTACTGTGCAAAGGTTTTAGGCATGTGTGAAAAAATGCTGTAAAGTAAGAATGCTTTCAAAAATAGACATGTTAATAGATTATATTTATCAATTAACTAAATGCAAAGTGAGTGAACAGAAGAAAAATCTAAATCAAATCCATATTTGGTGTGACCACCCTTTGCCTTCAAAACAGCATCAATTCTTCTAGGTACACTTGCACAAAGTCAGGGATTTTGTAGGCATATAGTCAGGTGTATGATTAAACAATTATACCAAACAGGTGCTAATGATCATCAATTCAATATGTAGGTTGAAACACAATTATTAACTGAAACAACAACAGCTGTGTAGGAGGAATAAAACTGGGTGAGGAACAGCCAAACCCAGCTAACAAGGTGAGGTTGCTGAAGACAGTTTACTGTCAAAAGTCATACACCATGGCAAGACAGAGCACAGCAACAAGACACAAGGTAGTTATACTGCATCAGCAAGGTCTCCCCCAGGCAGAAATTTCAAGGCAGACAGGGGTTTCCAGATGTGCTGTCCAAGCTCTTTTGAAGAAGCACAAAAAAACGGGCAAAGTTGAGGACCGTAGACGCAGTGGTCGGCCAAGGAAACTTACTGCAGCAGATGAAAGACACATCATGCTTAATTCACTTCGCAATCGGAAGATGTCCAGCAGTGCCATCAGCTCAGAATTGGCAGAAAACAGTGGGACCCTGGTACATCCATCTACTGTCCGGAGAAGACTGGTCAGAAGTGGCCTTCATGGAAGACTTGCGGCCAAAAAGCCATACCTCCGACGTGGAAACAAGGCCAAGCGACTCAACTATGCACGAAAACACAGGAACTGGGGTGCAGAAAAATGGCAGCAGGTGCTCTGGACTGATGAGTCAAAATTTGAAATATTTGGCTGTAGCAGAAGGCAGTTTGTTCGCCGAAGGGCTGGAGAGCGGTACACGAATGAGTGTCTGCAGGCAACAGTGAAGCAAATTTGGGGCTGCATTTCTGCAAATGGAGTTGGGGATATGGTCAGAATTAATGGTCTCCTCAATGCTGAGAAGTACAGGCAGATACTTATCCATCATGCAATACCATCAGGGAGGCATCTGATTGGCCCCAAATTTATTCTGCAGCATGACAACGACCCCAAACATACAGCGAAAGTCATTAAGAACTATCTTCAGCGTAAAGAAGAACAAGGAGTCCTGGAAGTGATGGTATGGCCCCCACATAGCCCTGATCTCAACATCATCGAGTCTGTCTGGGATTACATGAAGAGAGAGAAGCAACTGAGGCTGCCTAAATCCACAGAAGAACTGTGGTTAGTTCTCCAAGATGTTTGGGCCAACCTACCTGCTGAGTTCCTTCAAAAACTGTGTGCAAGTGTACCTAGAAGAATTGATGCTGTTTTGAAGGCAAAGGGTGGTCACACCAAATATTGATTTGATGTAGATTTGTCGTCTGTTCACTCACTTTGCATTTTGTTAATTGATAAATATAAACTATTAACAGGTCTATTTTTGAAAGCATTCTTACTTTACAACGTTTTTTCACACCTGCCTAAAACTTTTGCACAGAACTGTGTATATATTATATATATATATATATATATATATATATATATATATATATATATATATATATATATAGACACACACACAGAGTATATATATTATTAGCAGGATATGTGTGTCAAATGCATGAATAGTGTGCATGTTTATTGGAAGGACCAAAAGGATACCAAAGTTGTAACGGATGAAAGTTACAATTTTTGTTTATTAGAAATGAGCAATTATGCTCATAAAATACATTTTTCGTGTTTGCTTGCTGATTTTGATGTTTAATAATCTATTAGTATTAAACTGACTCGTTGTATTGAGCCAATCGCTCTGAGTTAATCCACAAAATAAGACTAGCAAGACAGTAACAATATCCATATACTGATCAAGCCAGTAACAATGTCCATATACCGATCAAGCCAGTAACAATGTCCATATACTGATCAAGCCAGTAACAATGTCCATATACCGATCAAGCCAGTAACAATGTCCATATACTGATCAAGCCAGCCTAAAAGTGCTTTATTTGTTAAATATCACTGCCATTGTTTGTTATTCCAGGTGGGATCAAAATAATTATTTAATTTAAGACTCGGCTAGATGACAGGCATACAAATGCAAACAACTGATTTTTCAATACATCCCAGGGAAGACAAGAAAGCAAGGTGACACACAGGCAACACAAAGACAGAACCACACCTGCAAATTACAACCACAGACATTAACAAAAATACATTAAAATAAACAGCTCGATGATGAAAGTATGCAAGAGCCATATATTAAACCTGTTGGTCACACTATTTTAAGGGCCGTTTTTTAGTTTATTAACTGTTAACAAACATTTTTTTTTTTTTTAGCTAAGGGTTCAGATTCGGGTTCGGGTTAGGCTTGGGGTTAATAAAAACCTGATTTAATTTGCTAAACGTTACTACAGTAACAATTTGAACCGATTTCAAGCATATGATCGACTGGGCATTGATCATCCATATGGCTCAGGTGTTTGCAGTTTTAGCTGGCCTATTACATATTATTAACTAAAAGTTAACAACAAATAAATAATGTACATTAATATGTTTATTATCTGTTTGTTAACAGTTAATAAACAAAAAAGGCCCTTAAAATAAAGCATGACCAAACTGTTTTTTTCCAACTGATTATCATTTGTCAGGAATGACATTTAAGAAAAGATGATTCAAAATCAGTAAAATTCACAACTGTTTTATTGTCAATTTGGGGAATTACTGTAAAAGCAAATGCATTAAATTAATATGTTTGTTTATACATTCATATTTTAAACAGTACCTGTAATACAGTTTTAAACCAGAAGGTGGGGGGCATTGCCTTTCATAGAGAGAGCTACTTGTAACGACATCACAGCATTTTCAGTTTTTAGCAACCGGTGCATGGAATATAGACTAAGTTCTGCTCCAGTGCTTTTGACAAATGTACCTTTAAGCATGGTGTGTTGGTGTTTGGCAGTACAGATTAACCTGCTGATCCCATCAATCACCTGACTTTTTGAGTCAAGCTCCTTCTCCTTGGGCTTCTTACTGAGGAATATTACTGCACAAAACAAAAAAAACAAAGATTGTAAAGCATTCCAATTTCCTATGTTGAAGGAACACCACGCCACACTGCTTACTGAACATACACCATTCCACAGGAATCCGGTTTTGTTGGCCAAAACTGTGTGGAGTAACCAACCAGGCATGTGGACAATGTTGGGAAATAATGACTGCCAATAATTTGTTGGTCAACCATGTCACTTTTTTGTCATGTTGGCAGACATTTTACACTTTGAAGTCTTCTTATAATAATAAAATGATTCTGCGCAACAAAACAGCTCGCAATTTGAAAAGATTAATTTAAAAAACATTAAAACTAAATTAAAAAGCAGTGGACTTCAACAATGTCATGAGTACCAGTGCTGGGTATTCTAGCGTCAAGTCTCACCCTTTTTGTTCTTCTCCTTGGTGACCACGGTCATGGACATGGTGGCGGGGGCTGTGAGCTCCCCGCTGTTGGGGATCCGGCTGACCTGGAGGGAACGGAAGTTGCTCTTCAGAGTATTTTTCATGCCCACGTCCCGCTTCTCCCCGTCCTTCTTCTTCTCCGGCCCTTGCAAGGTCCAGTAGTCCACCTGCAGTCCCATCACCTCTCCTCCTAAACCCGGAGAGCTGCCAATAAAATACACAAGCAAGCAATGAATCCTTGAGGAGAACCTGGTTAAAATCTACTGAGAGCAATTTACAATGGTAACCTGATTATTTTGATGGTAATGTTGTTTTGTAGTGTATGGATAACTTATTTTTTTAAAGCTGAACTGAATGTTTGCAGTCTTATTAACTATAGCTTAGTAGAGGCGAACAGCTGTTAAACTCTGCAGTTTACAGCAACATTTAATTTTTCTACATATTATTATTATTATTATTATTATTATTATTATTATTATGAATGGCAACTTACAGTGCAAGAAAGAATCGGTAAAACAATATATTTAAAAGATACTTAATACAGTGAAAGTAAATCATTGAATAAAGACTTTTATTATGAAGAATTCAGTTTACAGCAGATGCCTACAATTGGACAGCACAGGGAAATAAACAATGAAGGGATCCGAATTCCAGCTCTTTTTACACTGCCGATCTTCAGCTAAAACCAGGTGGTAATTGATTAAGCATCCCAGATATAAATATTTGATTGTCTTTCACTAACTAGAAACCTTGAGACAGTGCATCAGCAAGCAGAGACAACACAGCAGAAGGTAAACGCAGGATTGGCATTAGAGATTAAGTGAAGTTTCTTTGAGTGGGTGGAAGGAAATGATCCATTGGGTCAATTATCAGCATCAACACCTGATCAATGGCCAGTGTAGAGTGCTGGGGCCTCAGGTGTCATTTAACATCCATCCCATCATTGATTTGAGAAGCCTTTCACATGCGGCTGTAGACCCAAGACAGAGTGCCACTAAAAAGCATCTCCCCCTCCCACGGACAAAGACAAAACAATAAATTAAAAAACAACACACACTTTGGTTCTATCGGTAGTTTTTTTTTGCAATCAATTCACAATTAAAAGATACAAATACATATGTTTGGATAGTTCTTTTCTAGTAAATGAAGATGTAATACAATGGAGTGCCACCAGGACATAAGGAAAAGCAGATCATTATAATGGGTTGGTTTCCAATACACCGTACAACATGAAACTGCTACTGTAATTCTGTTAATCTTGCAAAACAAAAATAACAATCTTCATTT
Organism: Acipenser ruthenus; assembly: GCF_902713425.1. Lineage (NCBI taxonomy): Eukaryota > Metazoa > Chordata > Actinopteri > Acipenseriformes > Acipenseridae > Acipenser > Acipenser ruthenus. The sequence goes on from NC_081194.1 coordinate 8,733,651, forward strand.
GTACTATATGTGTGTTTTCTGCAATGAATAACTACATCTATATACTGTAGGAGACACCAGTAGACAGAAAGCTGTCCTGTAATAAACCTGTGTGTAGAACCTGCTAAATGCAGTGTTCTGCGCTGCTGTTGTTAAGAAGCAGGGCACGTACCCAGCTCCGGACAGTCCGCTGGAGACAGACGGGGACGGGGGTGGGGTGCAGGTCATCTCTTTCCCATGTGTGCTGCCTGCAGAGGCCGGAGGTGATGTCAGCAGATTAACACTGCACACTGTGGCATCATCAGAATCCACTTGGAAAAAAAAAATACACAACAGAATTATCCACCATGTCCTTGCTGCTGCAAACTCATTCAAGTCAATGATATATAGAACAGGAAGTTGTGTACTACATGCAACTTAGCTAAGGTGAGGAAACCAGCAAATCAAGCACACAAAGTGAGAAGGTTTAAAAGCTTATACAGTACAATCATTTTGGTTTCACTGCAGACCTTTCTTATCATGTTTATAGTTGTATAGCTTTGAGAAATATTGGTTTTAATAGGGCTGCTTGTTTAGAATTACAAAGCATTTAGTTTCAATGAACAATAACAGAAAGTCACAAAAATTACGGCGCCTCAAAATGCAAGTCCAAACAGTTGTGTTAGTGCAGGTGCATCGGTCCATAGGAAAGTAGATTGGTAGCAACAACAGGAAACAGAATACATAAAAACACAGAACAAACAAATTATACTGGTACATATCTGTGTCAGTATTAGTATGCACACACATGTATACACACACACACACACACGCATATATACATATGTACATACACACACATACACATACACCCACCTCAATCCATGCAAATAACAAATACTATAGACTATCAAAGAAAACAGGACAAACCAAAATGTTCGTTCAGCCCTGCAGGTTGCATTGTTTTAGGGTAAAAAAATCCATTTAGATTCACATTGTTGCAGTTTTTGTTCTAAGTTACCAGCTCTACGAGACTGTGATAATTTCTCAATAGCACCAAAGTTTAAGTTTGAAATAGAGTGTTGCGCATCTATAAAGTGTCTCGCTATTGGGGATTTTAGATCACCTCTACGAATAGCACTATTGTGTTCGTTAATAAGTATCTGAAGTGGTCGATTGGTCAGTAAACACAGGAGAAATTGTCCTTATTGGTCTTTGTACCACTAAGAAGTTGTGGGACATATTCCCTGAATATGATATTAATACCTGAATGTGTATCAATGATATAACTGGACTAATTAATAAAACTACTGTGTCTTAAGAAAAATGCAAACTGCTGTGTCTTAGGAAAAAGGGCCCCTTGGTTCCTGGCAGGAATACTGAACTGAAGATGACCAGGGCTAGGAGGGGGGGTATCTGGATTGGGTGAGGCTGAAAGGACAGTAAAGAGACCGCAAACCTGCAAACACAAGCGCTTTGGTGCAAGGAAGATATAAAATATTGATGTCAACAAGTCCCAACTGCAACAACAAAGCTGCTGGACAAGGAAGCAGACAAAGGACAAATTTGTGAGTTAAACAGACAAGATACACAAATGATCTCATGAAAGTGGCTACTCAGCACAGTAAAAATACTATAAATATCCAAGCAAAACTGAACATTTTGCGCTCCACATCGAATGCTAAACAAGGTGCTGTCACTCTGCTAAGCAAAGCTGCAAAACGGAACCAAGACGGGACTCTGCCTGAAACGGACCCAAGACGAGGAAGCAAGCTGCAAGCGAGTCAACGACCACAAGCAACGAGACTGAAGCCTGGCTGAAGGACTGCCGTAAAACTTACAGAGACTGTTATCAGACAAACCAGTCTAGGTCTGCTGTACACCTAAAACCACAGTATTCAAAAGAAACTGTGCCCTGCTACCTGTGTAGCTAAAGATTCAACGAAGAGGACAGAGTGGACGGGCGCTGTTGTGGATCCTATACCAAGGACTGAAGACTTTGTTGCAGCTGTTTGTTGATTCTATTGAGAATTGAAAGTTTTGTTGCCGAGTCTGATCCAAAGTGGGATTGAAGACTTTGTTGTGAGAGGAGAGCTTTTTGTACTGGACACTTCAACAGACTGAGTTTCCAAAACAGCGGACCAAAAATCTAAGCTTTAAGGAACTGTTGAGTATAATTCCAGTTGCATTTTCCTTTCATGGAACTAAATTAATTGTAACACATTCACATAGAATTGAACTGTTAATTATTTAGTTTGTACACTTAGCGTGTGAAATAACTTAGTGAAACTTGATGAAGTAACTATAAGTAATCTACCTCACATTGTTGTTTGAAGAATTTCTTTAAAAGTAAACTTGCTTAATGTGATATATTCTAAGATTGTCTGCATCGTTTCAGTCTGAGGCTGTGCTTGTATGTGGGCGTGTGTGTGTGAGCAAGCTACTACGTCACAGCCTGCTTGAGTGCTGCTTGTGTGTGAGGAGACAGGCGGTGTCATATTTCAACTGCCTGCTAGTCAAGTTAAGGCAGTGAGAGTTTCGAATTGTGTTTTGTGCTTAGAGACTAAGAGATTTACTTTCTAACTTTTCTGATTTATGTTTATTATTTGTGTACTTAATAAAATACTACGATTGATTAAACATTCCTTGTGTCTGCGCGTGAATGTGTGTTCATAGTAAATCCTTGATCTTTATAACACGTCAATTTAAATATTGTTAGTAAGAGAACTAATCAACCCAGATAAACATTAAATTATCATTTATTGAATTGTTCCTACAAAGTTGAGATCTATCTTGTAAACGTACCTTACTTAGTGCCTCGTTCAGCCAACATTTTTAATATCATCTTACAAGAAATTGTTCATAGAGCCTCTGGACCTCAAATTCAAAATCTTCATCTTTTGTACAAATATGTTTCACCCTTAAAAACTGACTATATGGAATGCCTCTTTTCATGCAAGAGACTATTTCTGTCAGTTGGTTTAGTGTAAAGGGTAGTTAAAATTACACCCCGGGAATACTTAACTCTAGTGTCTAAAAAATGAATTTCTCTAGAGTCACTTTCCAAACTAAACTTAATAGAATTAACAATATAATCCAAAAAACCTCCCAATTGTAAATGCGTCCCCTGCCAAATCATAAAGAGGTCATCTATACATCGTCTCCAAAATTAAATATGTTCTATATAAAGGGTTATGAGTGTAAATATCATTGTGTTCCAAAAAACCCATAAACAAATTAGCATAATCAGGAGCAAAAGTTGCACCCACAGCAGTGCCCTGTATCTGTAAATATTTTTTTTTCAAATAGAAAATAATTCTTAGTAAGTACCAGCTGTGCCATTTCAACAGAAAAATTGGTTGCAGGGTTTTGTGGGCCTTCTCGTTGATTTTGAAAAAAATGTAAAGATGCCAAGCCTTCATTGTGAGGGATGTTTGTATATAGGCTAACAACATCTAACGTAGCTAGGAGTATATTATCTCCTTCTAGTTTTAACTTAGACAATTGATCAATAGAATCTCCAGTGTCCTTAAGGTAAGAAGGTAATTTGACCACGAATAATCTTCAATGAAAAGCTACATAATTAGACAACGGGTCCATTAAAGAACCAACACCTGCAACTATAGGGTGTTCCGGTGGATTTTTAAGTGATTTGTGTACCTTTGGTAAAACATATAATACAGGTCTAATGGGATAATCATTTGTCAAATATTTATGCTCAGAGTCTGAAAGGCAAACCAACACAGCCATAAACTTGTATTTTCTTTATTTTAGTAAGGTGTTTTTTTTTTTTAATTAATTAATTTATTTTTTATTTGACAACTGCCAATTTCAAGTGTGGTGTTAAAAAACATAAATAAATAAATACATAAATAAATAAATAAATGGGAAATAAGATTCCAGGGCTACCAACATGAGCCTGGTCACTGATGGCTATTGGCTGGTTTCAAAGACCACCCTAGTCCTGATTGATTAGGGCTAATCAGGGTCTGGGAAATCAGCTGTACTCGATGGGCGTGATTTTACCTGGGCATGGGCAAAGGCGTGTGCAGATCCAAAGTTGCATGCTTCCTGTGGTGAGTGAATATGTGAGCTTGGGGGGTTGTGACTTAGTAAACTTATGGTAACTAATTAATTATATATAAAATTGCCAATTTCAGTGTTGTAACTGTGCAAATAGAAAGATGGCAATGAGCGAAACGTCAAGAACAAGGAAGCAGTGATATTTCCAATACGTCCCTCATTTGGGGGGGGGGGGTAAACGTCAATGTGAAGGAAGCAGAGACATTTAGAAAGATATATAGGAATGTTGTTGGAGGAGGTTCAGAATCGCAGTTCTGATTTATTTGGGTCCCGTAAAGATGGTACTAATTATAACAAGTCAAGAAAAGATTGGCAAGAGGTTGATAAAATAATAAAAACACCACTTCCTCTGTAAAGCAGACTGTGAGAATGTAGAAAAAGATACTACGATATAAAACGTGGTACTCAGTCAAAGTTAGCACCACGAAGACACGTATTATAAAACAATCAGTTGGCTACATGTTTTATTTATTATTTAAACTGAATCACAAATAGGTTTAAACACATTGTGAAAGTGGATTTTTTTTTTTTATGTACACGTGTACTTTGATTGTTTTGCAGCATATTATTCTTGTGTATTTGTAATAATAATAATAATAATAATAATAATAATAATAATTTAAAGACATGCATTGTATTTGTTATTGATGCATATAGTATGACGATATACATACAATATATTTTTGTTTCAACATTTGTTTGTATGTTTAATGTTTCACATTTAATATATATTTAACAAGAATGAACTTACCCCGAATTGTTAAGCACAGAAATATCAATATTCATTTTCAAAGTGATTGACAATGATAATGTTGGGAACATTTCTGGCACTACTGGATCATTTGGAATGTCAGTCAGCCTCCTGTTGAATAATGGTATTTCATCTGTTTTCACTAATGTCTAACATCCATGAGTAGTAGCTATATTGTGTAGTACACAACATGAACATGCTACAGAAATATGTCTGCAACCTTCTTCGGACTGTATTGCAGTGTTTTGTGTGCCTCATTATATACATTTTCACCTGCTGTTTGTGGATTAAGAACTGGTGTCAAAAGCCATCTTTTCAGACAGTATCCATTGTCACCTATCAGTAAAATATGATACATGTCATCTCTTTCAAAGTACAGCGAGATGGATGACCGAGAAAGCATGAAAGACTCGTGGCTGGATCCCTTGTAGTTTGCAAAAACATCAGTTATTATATTTTTAGCATCACACAGTACTTGGCCATTTAAAGAACGAAAGCCTTTATGATTAAATGTACTGCTTCATTTTCAGAAGGTGTACGTATTTGGACATGAGTACAATCTATTGCAAACAGTACCCGTGAAAAACCAGCAATATTAAAATTAATCTATCTTTGTTTGCTCTTGCTGGTATCTGGTTTCAGGGAAACGTATACAATCACCGGCCACTTTTAACAATGCACCATTCACTTGATGTAAACATATTGAAAAACATGACTGCCTGCAATGTCTGGAATGTACCTGTTGCATAAAAAACTAGTGCTGCAGTTACCTTTACAGCAACAGGCAAAGCATTAGAAACACATGCCTTGGGTCCTTAATCTAAATGGAGTATACTGCATAAATCAGCTCCCGTTTGCTTATTAATTCGAAATCGGCAAATACACTGACTACCAGTAAGTGCGAAAACTGATCCTTTGCTTATAAACCCTCACAGGAAGGTATCTCCTTCTTCTTATCCTTTACCTTCGTTCTATATCAAGATCCAACAATTTTTCTTTTTTCTTTTTACTTTTACCTGCTTTTTATAGGAGAGGTGTGTAGCAGTGCGCTAATAAGAGACATGTGACCATGTTTTAATTGCACTCTTTAATAGCCCATAGATGAGAGGGGAAAATAGCTTTTGGCAAATGATACCTCAAACTCCACCTACTTTGCAAACCCCTCAAGAGCCGCCTCAGGCGAACGCGGGCTAGTGCTCGCAGCGCGTTAATGTATTTTCCCTGTCGTAGTGCCGGGCCCTATATGTTTTACTGCCTTAAAGAGAAACCTGATGTATAATGGATGAGAAATATCATAATTAATATATTCTTATTGTTGTTCAGGTTCTATTTACTGATTCAGTCATCACATCTAGCCTCAATATAGCTCTTAGAAATCACGCCTAAACTCTTCAACAGGTACGCCAGAGTTTAACTATTAAAGTTGTCCCCCTGCAACAGTCTGCCCCTAGTGGAAATACAAAATATCACATTTACTCTATGTGGTATTACTTACACTTTGAGCAGATCTGTTATATATATCGGTTAGGTATTCTCCCCCTCCTCCCCCCTTCATACCATCACTGCAAAATGGTCTACTGACTTTATAACCAACCCTGCATTTTAAATCCAGAAAAAATGGGTCCTGCTTCAGCATCAAGCAGTAATAACAAAAAGGTAATGAAACTGACAAATTTAAAAGGAGAAAGGGTCAGAATCAATACCGTGTCTGACAGTCCAATCAGATTATTTTTTTATGGGTGTAATTTTCATATCCTTGTTTTGTTTATGCTGTTTGTTAGATTTATGGATTTTTAGCACCATTATCCTGATGAAATTCGAGGCAATATTGTTATTCATGAACACAACATATTTTAGGGTTTCAGATCTACAAGACAAATTAAAAATGAGAAAAATCCACCTTATTGACCTTCATTTCCAAGAAAACAAAGCAAAATGCTGGAGGCCTGCATGCCTCATTTAAAAAGGCTGTTGCAAACTTCCAGAGACAATAAATCTCCCAGAGATTGTGTTGTAAAGGCCTAGCTGATTTATTATAACTCAATAATAATTAAAGCCATTCCTTGGAATCAAGGACATTTGAGAGGTGGTATTAGACATTGTGAAAGCATTTTTAACAGCGTTGAATTCTTAACTATTTACAACACTTTTTAGTCCAGGCTGACAGGACATAATGTATACAGTTTTCTTTTAAAAGTTAAGCCGTATTTTTGTGACAGTTCAGCATTTAGTATCTGCATTAGGTATTACACTGTAGTGTATTCAGCTGCTCGCACAATAATCTCTTGGTCTCTCAGAGCTGGTTACATAACAGTATACTTTTATGAAAAATATCCCTGGATTTAGCAACATTTGGATAAAATGGATTAATGAAATGTATACCACAGGCACGTGAATGTAGTCTATATTTATTCTACAGTTTGTTGCTTATTTGTTATGGAAATGAATAATCTAAAAATAGCGACACATCCAATTATCGCCACCCGTGAAATGATTTGAATCTTGTGATTTAATAACCTGTTTGTCCTTTGACAAAACATGTTTATAGATAGGGAAGGTATCCCAAACCAGGAATTAGGATGTTGTGCCATGGAAATGGACAGAACCATGCTGGAGGGGCATTGTTGAAACACCATGATAAACATGGGAATGCAGTGTTCAATGTAATACAAAAGAGAACTGTTTTGCAGTAAAGGATTACTTCTGTAAATACAATACAAATACAGCGTCCCCATTAGAGCAGATATATTAGTTTAAGGACTGCAATAAGATCTGGCGCCATTAAAATGTCTATACAAAAATGTGATCTTCTTTATTAATTTTGTTATTACCCAGGACAAGATGTACAAAAGTCTTACCTGAGGCAGAGAGATTCTGTTCCACAATCCCCACCTTTACCACCTGAGAAGTGGAAATGAATAAGGAGATTTATTGAAGGGTTTATTTCAATACGTCTATAAAAAACAGTTACAATGATACATAAACTACATGCGATGGAGAAAAGAGTTCCAGGACAGTCGTGTGCATGCAAAATAAGCGCTGTGTTCCGCATGGTGAGAATGCGCCTTATTGCCCATATTGAAAACTTATGGCCCACACAGATTGTCCTATTTTAGAGACCCAATTTTAAACTCAATACTACAGACACAACTAGGGCAATGAGACAAAGGAGTTGAATACAACAACTTCTGTCTTTCTATTTTCAGCTGTGCTTACTAAATCAAATCCCAGCAATCCCCGTGGAAACCAATATGACTTGACCTATATCATCTATAAACCAGCATATTATTTTGATGCAGGAGTACTGTATCTTGATTAGACAGACATTCAGTAATGTGGTGCAAAATAGGCAAAAGTTAAAATCACATCTTTTGAAATCTTACCCCAATAAAAGGGATGAATTTCTGACAGGAATCTTCATCAGGGCTGAGAACAGAAAAGAGAGAAGGAGCTATATTTCATTTTTGTTTCCAGAACAAGTCTTTGGCTTGAGTGTTTGTTATGTTAGGTTTGACTTTCGGAAGTCTCTCAGATCTTGCAGGACAAATGATTTGAAGATCAGAAAGTCAAACAGCTCATTTCAAAACAACCTAGGTTTCCATAAATGCAATATAGATTAAAAAAAACAAAAACAAAAAAAGATAAATAATTCAGCCGCCATCTCTTTGTAAGTGATGTGAAGAGATTATGTATTTCACATGATAAATGAGATGAATGTGTATTCCTTAGAACTGGTGAGGTCATTGCTTGTTGTAAGGTGTGTGTGTTAGAGAAAACTAACACAACTGGAGTATTTCGGTCTACAAAGAACAGAACAGATGAAAACTGGACAAACTGAGCATAAGAACATAACACAACACGGCAGCCCAGCTTTTCAAAAAGTGATGCCACCATGCCCATCTTCTCTCCAGCTGTGGAAAGATGTTTTGTATCACCATTTTAGAACTGAGACACACAAACATTATCTTTTGTTTAGCATTGCGTAATTAAAGAAACTACAAAATGATAAGTCTACCGGAAGCCATACTAGTAGTAGAGTATTTCATGTTTTTTTATTTTTTTGTCAAGCATATGGGAAAACTACAAAACAGTATGTAATTCAATATGTTAACGTAACATTATTCAGCAGGTTTTATTCGACTTAATGAAGCAAAATTTGTTAATTCTATAGGGTGATGCAAAACTTTTGTCCATAGCTGTAGTTTTCCGGGGAATGTAAATGCTGCACATTCTCAAGCTTTAACCTGCAGTCCAAACAGCTACTGCATGCTGAAGTATAAATCAACATTACAGCCTCTAAAAGCGAAGCGAAACACACCCTTCAACTGCAGTGCTTTCTCCTTATTTCCCTATTTGATCATTTGCCAAGCTGGTTAAATACATTTAGGCCATGCTGAAAGTCACCTAACATGCAAAAAAATAAGTCATATTACAATTACATTTTATGAGCGCCTTGTGTAATATAGGCTTACAAAAGCTTTGCGTCTTTTTGTAGGCATACCAACAGCACTAAATTAAATACAGTATTCATATGGATCTTTTTCAAATCTTTTTTTTATTTGGCCTTGGTTTATACAGTGAAAACTACTGAATACAAAATCACTGGTTAACTGAATTAACCACATATTGTAAATCAAAAACTGCATTCCCTTTGCTATTTACGCAAAACAAAATACTTTTATCAGATTGTCCTGTTCTCACACTTCTACACACAAAACAACGGTGTTAACCAAGGAAGACATCTAAGCTAAAAAATAAGTTGTTTTACCCATACACCCATGTTAAAGCCAAGTCACCTGCAGTTTCAATAGCCAACCAGTAGGCAAACATCAAATAATTATTTTATATGACGGGAATATTACTAGCTATCAATTGACATAAAATTTGATTTGGGCCTTATTGAAACTCCTTTAAATTAAATACTTATAACATATGATACATTATACCAGATTAGAAACCTGTTCTCTGGAACCCCAATTTAAAGTTGATGGTCAAATTAAGAATATGGTTAAGACAGCCACTTCCAGCTCCTTTGAGATATTACATTTTTTGTGTGTGTATATATATATATATATATATATATATATATATATATATATATATATATATATATAATATCTTTAGGGGCCTCCCTCTGGGAGGAGAAACACATAAGGAGGTTTAGTCTATCTGTGCAGAGAGTGCTGATATCTTCATTCTCCACACTCTCAATTCCACTGACATGCAGTGCCGAGGCATTTCCAATTACTGATCACTGCATTAAAAGTTCAGAACTCAGACTGAGTGCATTTTAAACTCTCATATCCAGCCCTCAGGCTTCTGGAAATGGATACCGGCTAAAAACCTCAATCATGCACTTCTGTACCTCTGGAGGCTAGATTAAAACCACGTGAATTAATACCATTTCATTTGGTTACTGTTTAAGTCTTGATAACTGGAAAGCAAGCAATTTTTCAGGACAGATTTATTACCAGTTACACAAATATAACTACGTTCAACCAAAATCCTGCGAACAAACCCAAAATATAATATTACTAAACTAGCCATAATAAACTTCCTCAAAAAACATCCAGTTTGTCCTGCCTCCAGGTGAAGTACCACTTTATCTCTTTTTTATGGTGTATTGAACCACAAATTTGTATAAAGCGGCTCCATTCATCTTATACCTCATTCTCTTTTACCTTCTCATGATCTCTGCGGACAGAAGTGGTGCTGCTGCAGTGAATGTTACAGTATAAGCATTTACAAACAGAAAGAAAAACAAGACACACTTGTGTGGTTAAGAAAACAAATCCAAACCAATGCAGGGGAAAAGTGTGGAGAGGTTAAAGAAATTTGGAAGTAAAAAACAAAAACAAACAAAAAAAAATAGTAAGATACCTGATATAAAAATCAAAATACAAACTTCTTTTCCTTGAATGCAAAAAAACAAAAAAAAACAAAATGTTATACTACATGTGGTTAAAAAGATACTGTACCTTACTTTCTGTATAAAAATAAATGAAAAAAACAAAACAAAAAAAAAAACAGAACAAAATAAATCCTGAAGGGCGTTGCTTTTGATTTAAGATCTGCAGCCAGAACATTTCCCAGCTGTGGAATACATCTTAAGAGCGAACAACGTTTGAAGATTAAGTTCACATTGTTTTCAATCGTTACAAAATACATTCTAGTTTGTTTTAAATGTAACATGTTGTTAGTTTTAAAGTAATAAACATCATTTCCTTTTAAAAATAAAATATTATTAGTATATGGTTAAAGTGTGAACAGTTGCATTTTATTTCAGGCAATTTGCACATGAAAGGCCCATAGAAGCTTTTCTTTTTCTGTTTCAATGATTTTTTTCAATGACAGACAGCATTTCATGCTCAGTAATAGATTGTTCTGGGGAAATTAAAACAGGGTGTTAATCTTGCCCCCTGTACCTGGTAAACATCTCTTTCAAATGTCAACGTTATGATCAAAGCTTCAAAGCTCAAAGCAAGATTCATGCACAGTACAGGCAAACTTAAAAAGAAAAAAAATGTCCAGAATGCTTTCATCTGACACATTCAGACAGGAGAGACCTCCTTACCTCTTCTGTTTATAGGTGAGCATGGCCTCCGAAATGGGGAAATGATGAGAAACGTTGGCACCCACTACGTACTGGCTAACACGACCTGCAATGTCGATGTTATCTACAGAGACGAAAAAACAAAACAGAAAACTGTCTAGCGTGCTGTTGTGCGATCTCATAATGCAGTCAACAACTGAAGTCCAAGGGCAGCAGTGTGGAGTAGTGGTTAGGGCTCTGGACTCTTGACCGGAGGGTTGTGGGTTCAATCCCCAGTGGAGGACACTGCTGTTGTACCCTTGAGCAAGGTACTTTACCTAGATTGCTCCAGTAAAAACCCAACTGTATAAATGGGTAATTGTATGTAAAAATAATGTGATATCTGTATAATGTGAAATAATGTATAATGTGATATCTTGTAACAATTGTAAGTCGCCCTGGATAAGGGTGTCTGCTAAGAAATAAATAATAATAATAATGTGAATTGCCGACTTGAAACCTGAACTTGCATCCAACAACTACTAGCAGTTTTGCTAGGATAGGCAATTGTAATTACTTCTGCATCCGGGGCTAAGATAAATAAGGCTCACATTGCATAGTGGTTTCAGGTTATTTTAATATTGGTTGAAATCAATCACACTAAGCTCAGCGCCTCTGCGGTCTGACCAAAGTTCACTCTAAAATGTGGAATAGATGCACTGGAAGTCTGATTTCTGTTCCTGCTAGATGGTATGTCATGATGAGTTCTTTAGGCAAAATAACCCTATTAACCTTTATAGTGGCAATTTTGTTTTCAGGTTTTATACAGTAATATTCCCACAGTATTGGTTTGTGACTCCTCCACAGCTACGCTTTGCCAGTGGTGTCTAAAACCTACCTAGAGGGGTATGCCTGAAAGCAACGTTTAGCAATAGGGGTAAAGAATTGGAGAACATGCCATACCTTTTAGAACATTGTCATTACTTACTGTTGCTGCCTCCTGTGTGCTACATATTGCATAACATTTATTTTTTAAACACATTTGCAAATGATTTTGTATTTTTAGACACATTCTTCTGGGTACTTAATTGACTGTGGGATAGGTACTGTTGCAATGTTAGTGTTTTCATAGAAAATCTCCAGTTTCCCAATCAAAATGTGGTATCAGTTCTGTGTAAATACAAGCTCTCTCAGACATGTTGCCGCTTCCACAACAGCAGTGTTTGAAAGGGACTAATTCCGTAATGCTTCAATGTTCTATTTTCCAATATAAATGTGTAAACAGGAAATAAGGCCCTTTACAGAAGTGTAATCCTCTAGTCTCTCACCTCTATAAAAATGGACCAAGCTAGATTCATCCTCCACTGGCCGTATAACCTACAATACAGATTGCTTCACGCTTCTTCTGTACAGATTAGACTGCAGCTGTCCAGTTTCACACATACACAGTATTCTAGGAAGTGAAGCATTAGTATAGCTTTCCGCTGTAAACAAGATACCAATCTCCAGTTCCTCCATGAAGCACTTGGAGGAAACGCATTGTAAAACGTCAACAGGAATAAAAGTCTTTTGAAAATGGTTACGAATCAAAACCCACAAGTCATAATATCCACAAGATAGTACTAATGCATCATTATTATCTATAATTATATACCTGAGGTTGGTGGCTCTGTTTTGCTGAAGATCTCCCTCCATGCTGTATCCATAAAGATGTTGTTGAATTTGCTATCAAATGATGCCAAGTACTTGGCTAGTGGATGGGAGCCTGAGAAATGTAAAAGTATAAGGCCTTCATAAGCAATATATATATATATATATATATATATATATATATATATATATATATATATATATATATATATATATATATATATATATATAAAATTAAACAGGGAATTTAAGTTTTCCAATGCAGGCCAGTTATACTAATGAGTTATATAAAAGGTATACATTATCCAAGAGATACACATGCAGTGCAGATTATGTGCATGGTGAACCTGCACACTGACCACTTGTTACTGTCTTACCAACAGGGATGACAAGGAATCGGATGTAGTTGAGCCAGTCGGGAGTCTTGTTTGCCAGCTGTTCCACAAAAAACCTCAGGATGGTGCTCAGATAACTCTGATCTCCAGCCACAGCCACTTTTATTGTAGGAGGCATCTGGGAATTGCAGTTACAGCTGAAAAGATTGGTAGTTGTATTAAATTATTATTGCAGGATGATTGTCTGATGCATTACTACACACTCCGGGACACAGAAACCCAAGACAGAAATCAGAATGTCAGACAGGGATGGCCAACTTTTAAAAAGAGGCATGCTGTATCAGGATAGTTTGACATCGCTTCTTTTATATATGTCTTTGCAATAACAATTTAAACCATTATTTCTATTCATTAAAATTAACAAACATTTCATCATAAGAAAGCTCTCAAGCTCTGCTTTTCTGGGGATTATCATTTACACACAGTCATGATTATCAAAGTAAGAACAATAAACAGAGAACAGTCTGCAGAGAGTGCATTGTAAAGCTGTATAATATTGTCTATGTATTTTAATTGTGTATAATACACATTTGTATTTCAAAAACCCTTTATTACAAAGTAGACAGAGCACTATGGTTTAATACATAGTAGAGATACTTTCATACATAATAAATATAACACTGCAGTTTTGTAAAGTTTGTACAATGAGAAGGCGTCAGTATGTATTATATGAAATATATAAATATCAATTTCCTTTAAAAATAATAATTAACATATGCTTAAAGTGCAAACAGTTAATTTTTATTCAGTTGATTTGTACATGAAAGGCTCAAAGAAGCTAATATTTATTTCAATTCGTTTTTCAAATGACAGACAGCATTTGACACTCCTTGTATCTGCGGCTTATTGAGCTCTCATAATCAACATATTCAACAGCTGCCTTTAAGAAGAGTACTTTTAGAATAGTCTGACACGACTTTAAAACAAATTATTACTTTAAAAAACGGAACCAGGGATATACTTTTCCTGGTATCATATCTGGTTAAGGGGGTCTTATAATAAAAAGTTTGTAAAGGGTTGTACAAGTTATCTGGCTATTTATGTAAGCTCCTTTGCTTCTCACCCACTTTGAAATACTGTCTTCCTTTCTTTAGCTTTAGCTAAGTTCGGAGATTTTCAACTGTTCACCATATTATTCTGGTGACTGCTCTCAGTGAGCACAGTCCTCCCCAGCCTCTGCATGTACAGTAGGTCTCAACACAATGCAATACAGCTTCACAGCTCATCAATATGGCTGCACTATCCATCTATCAACACCCACTGTATAGACATATAGGAAGGCTATCATGAATTCTACAGGTGCTAAGCTGGATTTGGGAACAATTCATTTGGGATTCCTTAAGAATAGTGCTTAAAAAACAAAATACAATTCGAGCAGGAATGCGAGTGTGAAGTACAGGGAGCTGTGTTATAGCGGCAGCGTTTCTGTCAAAACTGAGCACAGAGAAAAGTATGAGACGCTGGCTTTAATGCTGTCAGGCTCATGGGGTTTACTCACAATCTCTGGATCCTGGTAACAATAGTGTTAAACGCTGCCTGAACGTCCACCGCAGAACACGTGGAAACAATCGGCTGATTTTGCTCATGTAGAATCTCAGACAGATACTGAAACAGGGAGCGGAGAGGAACATGAATCTAAATTGAATTAAATACATCAAATGAAACGGCTTAATAAGGGTGCCAGTAGGGTCTTTAGACGTCCAGCAGTTGGCTCAACTTCAAATCACAACCAACACAAAACAATAAAAGTATTCTTCAAAAACAATAAACATATTCTTCCAAGGGCTAACAATTGTGTCAAAACTCTCGTCCCCTTCATTATTATTCAGGAAACAGTGCAATGAACTGTACTGGTTTTCTTTCAAGAAAACCAAAATAGAAATCAAACTGTTCAGTGGATGTTTTTCAACTAAGTTCACTGCAAAGAGAACTCAGAACACCTAAAGAGCCAGACACATGTGGTATCACCTATTCCTAACAAATAATGGAACTGTTCCCCTTCTTTCAAAGAAACACATACTGTACTGTAATACACATTCAGTGAAACTCAAATAGATGTTCAGTACACTCTACAATACAAATTCACACTTCTTTTTTGCTTACATTACCCGTAGTGTGTAGTGGCTATATTGCATGTTTTTATTGTATCATGTACTGCATGATTACAGTAAAGACAGCAGGCTTTTTCAGACCCGCAAACAAATATATTACATTTCAAGAGTTTGGCACCCCCCTTGTACATCTAATGGTTAGATACAGTCCCGCACCCACTTCAGCCAATCAGCAGTGTGTCTGTCGTATGGTGCACATTTTGTATTAAACCCCTCCCTCCCCATCTGCCCTTGACAATCTCTTCTATGAGTAGACAGTATTGTTAACAGTGGTTGGTCTCCCACCAAGCAGTTGCTGACAGTTGGTACTGTGTAAATTGTGCTGTGCGTTTAGCTAATGCCCAACTGTCCCTCCCAGTGGGCCTGTGTGTGGCTTGCACAGCGCACACTGTTGCCGGTAACCTACCTGGCCTTGCCAGTCTGTGGTATTGATCAGGATGATGCTCTCCGGCAGCTGCTCGTCAGAGATCAGGATTTGGTTCAGCTGGTCATACACTGATTTTCGAGGGACCTGCAGAGACCGTACCAATCACATTTTAACAGCATCCTTCATCAAAAAGCATCCCAGGGTGCTTTTACAAAACCAAGCCTCGGGACACTTTCACAAAACACATCTTGGCAGCAGTCTGCTAAATCTGTATTAATACAGATATATTAAAATACTCAAAAAAGAGAGGAAAACATTTATCTTTTAACTCAATAAGTTAGGCTAGCTGAGCTGATTTCTACAAAACTATACTGGAATCTGTCTTAAAATATTGTTTTGTAAAATAGGTAGAAAGAATAAAGCTTGCTATCTACTGTCCTCTATCTAAGTCCTAGAGGTGCTTTATAAAAAGGCCCCCTGATAACATAAATGGTATACAACAAATGATATAATGTTTTACTAAAGGTTTACCTGAAAACAATCTTTAAGAAGATTTTGCAAGTTACTGTGCATTAATACCACAAGTGAAAACAGAATTAATGGTCAAATCTGAAATACATACAAATATTGAATATACCAGTCAATAGGGTACCCTTCTACTGACCATATACTATATATTGGTAATTGAAAATAAGACCAAACATCTAGACCCTTCAAAAGATACTGCAATCTCAATTAGGTTTACCTTGATAGAAAAAAGATACTTCTTATTGCTGAAATAATTTTCCTCAATCTTATGCCTTCTGTCATGTCTCTTCCTGCCAAGGCTCTTAATTATATAAGCAGCTGTAAGTTGTTTTTTTTTAAAATTTTTATTGTTGGGCCACTTGGAAACAAATAAAATATAAAACAAAGTGTAGACCCTTAAATGCATGAGTGTGTTCAAACAGAAAGAAACTTGGTAAACAAAGGTGGATTAACCTTACAGCATTAAAATAAGATATATTAATCAAAGGCTTTCTGTGCAATTTACATTTGTGACAGTTCACTGTTTTGTTTTGTTAAGTCAAAAAAAACAATAACATGACTCTGCTATGGTTCATTAAACTGGGGAATTACTGTTTTTGTGGTCCATTAAACCAGATAAAATTGCAACATGGACATGCTAAGACCACCTCCGGAGAAAGCAATCTATTTATACAGGAAATGTGACTCTCTCACTCCAATGCCCACTTAGATCCTTCCATCACAAAAACAAATTAAATAAATGTGCAGCATGTTAATGTTCTGTTTTAAGAAATTTTAGAGGAGCCCCCACATTCATCCAAGAAGCTCCAATGACTATTTACTACTATTTTAATACACAGCAGTATCTGTAACTTCTAAATGCAACAATATTAAGTATGAAAGTATTGTCAAGTGGCTCTTTCTTTCTTTCTTTTAACCAGTGCAGACCGAATTGCACAAAGTTTAAAATCTCACAACAGGGTGCAAGTAATCATGTCTACAAGAATTGTAAAGAATCAATAGTTGCATCTTTGTTTATTGCCAGTTACCTGTGTGTTGAGCCTGGAATCTGGTGAACTCTCGCTGTCTATGCTGTTTGTTCGGTCAATCTGTGCTTTTGAGTTCTGACGATCTTTCATCGAAGTGCTTCGGGGACGTCTGTGCTGCTTAATTTCGACTTTGCTGAATAAAAAATAAATACAAAATAAAAAACACGTCTGGCACAATAAAACATCACCAATTTATTCATGCTTGAATTACAACCCAAATGCAATTAGCTACTAAGCAACCTTCTGCATACATTAATGTAAGGAATTTTTTTAAAGCTCATTTATATTTACATAAAAAACAAACAAACAAGCAAACAAACAAAATCTATGAAAAACATAAAGTAAAAATGACAAAACATCCTGCAACGCAGACAGGAAGCTACTATCCCTCGTGGTCTTTACTAGACAAAAACACATGTTTTAAACAACTGTGAAACAGAAGCAGATTTATTTACCTGGGGGACGCAAGGTTCTGGGACTCTGTTTTACTGAGCTTCCCGACAGAAGTCGTCGGTTTATCTGTGCTGATGTCCCAGGTGCTGGCATCCCCAGTGCCTAAATCTTCCTCCTCAGCCTCCTAAAGGAATCAGGAAATTCTGAGTTAAAACACTGTAAACAACCACAAACAGACTTGCCAAAAACATGTACAGGAATGTTCCTGATTAGATCCTCATATCTGTGTGAGAAGATCAATCACACAGGTTATCTACAGTATTGTGCATGCAGAGCCTTTACGCAGAGAAATCTAGAAAATTACTTTGTTAAAAAATAAAATAAGACCAACATATATATATATATATATTTTGTTTTTTTTGTTTACGAACAACCCTTGTAAGGGTGTACAAATGTTTCTCAGTGAGGGTGAGACTGGGAGAGAAACGAAGTGGTGAGCTGCAACCAGACAACCGAAGGGTAAACAGATGAGTACACCGACGGCTAGACGCAAGTCAACAAATGTACAGATACAAGGTAGAGAGTCGCTCACCCCTGCCGTGGATTCCACAATAACCTCTTCCGGATACCTGGAGGGGGCAGGTTTGCTCTTCTCACTTTCAAGGAATTCAGCAGCCTGCAGGTAAAATAGACAATCCAAAAATGTTAATCTCAAATGGAATTTATTCAAAGCATGTGTGCAGTTTTTTTTTTTTTTAAACTAATTAAAATCACATCTAAAAAAAAAAAAAAAAGGCTCATTGTATGAACTTTTAATATGAAGCCAGTAAAACTCAGAACATGCACTTTCAGTAGTTTTCAGTGTTTGGCTCCAGTTTGTGATTCCATCAGCATTCTTTAGTCTACATGTCTGCCTTCCACAAATTATGGCACAATAAGTGCTGGTATTTTGAATATGGAAACGTACTGCAGCTGGACATGCAATCAAGCCAATAGGCCAATAGGGAGGCTGTGTGGTCCAATGGTTAAAGAAAAGGGCTTGTAACCAGGAGGTCCCCGGTTCAAATCCCACCTCAGCCACTGACTCATTGTGTGACCCTGAGCAAGTCACTTAACCTCCTTGTGCTCCGTCTTTCGGGTGAGATGTAGTTGTAAGTGACTCTGCAGCAGATGCATAGTTCACACATCCTAGTCTCTGTAAGTCGCCTTGGATAAAGGCGTCTGCTAAATAAACAAGTAATAATAATGATCAAGCTACACTAATTCTACTATAGTATGGGTCAAACCACAACCAACATATATATATATATATATATATATATATATATGTGTGTGTGTGATCTGATCCTGATGGTATCTGATGTCAGGGGTGAAAATATGTAGCAATAAGTTACGTTAAAGTGTTTACATTCCCCCTCTAAAAGCAAGCTCCAAAACTCAAAACACATCACAGACAGCAAACAACAGATGACGCAATTCCCATCTATTAACATTCTTGCTTGAATGGAACAGAAGTAAAATATAATATTAATTCAATTTAGAAAAAAATTTAAAATAATCATTATTAATTGCTTTGAATGTTTGAACCGTAGGACAGGCCCCAGAGAGAGCCAGCCAGGATCAGTAATCTCAGCCACGCAGACAAGAAAAGACCTTTAATATGGGACACAGCCGCTGCCTCAATTAACTTATCCATCACTCATTCAAACAATCAGCAACTAATTGGTCCTGATGCTGAATCTCCTTAAACTGATAGTGCTGAATTCATTAAGAAAAAGTGAAAAATTCAGAAGTGAAAAGGAATGGCAAATCCTTATTTCACCCCACCAGTTTAGTAATGTAGTTAGAGGGAAACAGAATCATCAAGCAGACATTCAACTGAATAGGTAACACTATTAGACAAGGCAGAGAATTGCATTATAAACCTTAACTTACCATCCCATAGTACTGTAGATGCCTTCTAAGCTACCAGGGATTTTTACAGTCTTGAAACTCATTTAATGATGACTTGGGGGGTGATTTGATTAGCTTAAACCAACCCGCTGGGAAAAAAACACTGCTAGAAGTTGTTATACTTATTCTAAGGGGTAATCTCCAGAAACTATGGAAAGGTGCTTGATTCAACCCAGGGTGATTCCCCAGTGCTATTAAAATGTTCCAAAATCCAGCTGTGGCTTATCTGCTCAGTTCAGGACATGTGTTACAGCAAAAACAACACATTGTAAAAATCAAACCATTTATTATTATACTACAAACCCTGAGTGCCACACTCACAGGACTGGCATGCTCTCTGTTCTGGCTCTTCTGGCTGTGCAGGCTCCCAATCTCTGTCTGTGAGCTGGAGTGCGACATTCCCTCAAAGAATGGCCTGTGAAAAAGTAATAATAATAATAATAATAATAATAATAATAATAATAATAATAATAATAATTACATTACATTTCATTTACTGGTAACTGAGCAGAATATAATTTACATGCATTCATGTAAATCTATTTATCAAGTTATATGCCTTAAACAACCATTGACCGTTGAAACTATTGTCCAATAAAAAAGTACACTTGACTTAGTATTTATAGTAGTATTTGCATTTCATATCCCCATACAGTATTCAATTACAGTGGTGGACAGCAATTCAAGACTCATCATAAAAAAAGTACATTTTTGATTAAAAGTTCAAAAAAACGCATTATCATTTTACGTTTACACGTTTAAACTTTTACAGCCTTAAATGAAATGTTATCTACAGTATTAACTCTGCGATCTATCTGTTGAAACTATTTTTCTTTACTTGAGTTTAGGCTTCGGCGTGCTGAGGACGCTCTCGTTGTCCTCCATTTCAGGCCCGCTGTCGCTGGGGTTGTAGATCTCCAGACTGTCATAAAGCAGATCCAGATCCTCCTCCACCTCCTGGGTCTGGTCCACCGGGTCAGAATCCAGAACCTGCAGCAACACACAACAACAGCTGTCATCTTTAAAACTTGCCCTGAATCAAAGGTTTCAACCATTTCTGCATGTCAGTGTAACATTCAGCCAGGCACATTCTCTGTGACGTCATGCTAGGATACCATGCACAGGGGATCCATTCATTCGGCTAACAATAAAATAGGACGAAGCAACCGGATTAACATATAAAAAATACTGGTAATTAATAACCCACTTAAGAACCACATAGTAAAACATAGCGTGACACATTGTTAAGCGGTTTTAAAAAAAATAAAACCAGACAGACAAGAGTGGATAGGCCTGATGCCTCCAGTATTCCTGCCCAAGGAGTCTGGGACAGGAACAGGCTATAAGCTGTTAAATATTTCACATTAACCAAAGCAAGACAGTTCAATTAATTGTGTTCAGTTTTTAATTTTTTTTGGATAGTTTAGATACAATTAATTGTATCATATTAATAATCTTTGTCATGAAACAGCAGATTAAATAAAGCCAAGAGACACCATTTATTTTTTTGTAGCTCAAATAAAACCATAAATGAGAACAATACAGCCCAGTGTAAAGTGAGCTAATCAGGTGAGCACACTTGGCTGTCATGTAATAAAACCAATAACAAATAAAGGCAATTGCCTATTTTACTGCCAGACACTTGCCAGTGTAAAGATTTATAGAGATCAATAAGCAGTACAACAAGAGGCTTGTTCTTAATGAACGCCCTACTAATGTGTTAATTGATGATTTAATGAACCAGCTTTTTGTTCTCAGAAAACCACCTGTGGAGACCTAGCTGCTGCATGTCCTGTAAACCCTAAGGAGGAACACAGAAGTGATATTTTACAAATGATAGCATTACTACTCTACTACTGTATTATATCTAAATACACAAAGAGTACACACATAAACATGTTCACCTTCGTGTCAATAAAGACAATGCAGATGCAGAGAAAATCTAAAAAAAATCTAAATCTTACATCTAAAAAAAAATATGCTTGCAGATCAAGCATACATTACATTTTATCATGCTTCTCTAGTCGTTTGACAGTATGAAAATTGTCCTTTTGGCAGCCAGTAACATTTTTTAATATGACCGATGAAGTTGTAGACAGTGACACAGATGAATCTGTGATCTCTCCCATCTCTTCAGCTGACATTTACTCTTGATTAATGCTATTTCAGTAACGTTGAAGGCAGCATGAGTCTCCTGAGGAATAAGCAATCTTACACATTTCATTCACACAAATGATTTCTAAATCTACACCTCTGAATTAAACTGTGAAAGAAAGCAATACCAATTAATGCTTAATCTACTGTATTTATTACAGCTTACAACTTGTTTTATATCCATTTTTCTAATTTCATGCCCAGTGAAATTTACTGGTGCATAGTCCTCCCAAAACATTGGTCTGGGGTTTCTTAGAGACATTGGGGAAACAAGGTTAATTGAAAGCTCTGTTTGGTGAATCTACAGTCTATTGTATGATTTGTATCAAATTGTTCCCTGCCAGCTCTGGTATCTACATACCCATCTATCAGGACACTTATTCAAAAGCTTGTTGGAAAAAAATATTTATATATCAAATACTTATTTTTCTTTTAAGGTCGAGTGTCGAGTTGTTTTTTCCACCTTAAATTAAATTTGATCATGGCAATTATTAGTTTTTTTTACATTTTTATATCTAATTACCAGTTGCAAAATATTCTATCCTTATAAATCTGTGCCGATATTTTCATTGAATCAAGGATTTATTTATTAGTTAACATGGTTTATTGTATTTATAGTAAAACAATATTGTCACAATCTGAGGAGCTGTGCTGAAGAACTACAGTAGGTAAAAAAAATTAAATAAAAAAGTATATACACAAACCGTCACCTGTATGAACATTGGAATATTAATTCATACCTTTTTAATGTGTATCAGTTTTATTTGGCTTACTTTGAATGTCTTAATTAAAACGACATGAAAAAAACACAAAGGATTGATTATACATAATAATTAAAGTATTTGACAGCACCTGTTTCTAATTCGCTTACTTGCCAGGTCAGGTGAAGCAGGTTAATTTATTTATTTTTAAAATGTAATTATTTTTCAATATCTTTATTAAATGAACAATACCAGCAGACAGTGTGACAGGCAACTCCTAATTTGCGGCCTGTCCTACAGCACTTGTCTAGCATGTCAGTCAAACTCTTGACTCTGATATCTGCCACCAGTGTGACAGAATCATAAAATGGTAAAATTGTCTTTCACACGGTCAACCCCCAGAAAGTCTTAATGGAAACAAAGACTTTTTTTCTATACTATAAACGGTTTAAGCCCATTTTCTGTGCCACTTGCCTGCCCTACATGTTATGGCTTTTAATACGTATACATTTCCGATCTCATTTTCATTTGTTCAAGGAAAGAAGAATCCTTAATAAATACAACTACTCAACAAATCAGATATGTTGTCTGTGGAATAGCTCAGCTCTCTGTAATTGTCTAATTGAACAGAGGTTAAAAAAAAAAATGCTGTTTGTAATGTACATTGATAAAGTTGTAGGGTAGAGCAGAGAGGGTCAGATCAACATCAAAGGTTGTGTTCTTTTTTGCCAAGTGGAAACCATAAAGACTGTGCTTTTAATTCCAGCTATAATATCAAAAACAGTCACACTGATTGAATCAATTGATCATAAAACCTGTAATTTCTTTGTGCTGGCGGTTTGCCCAGCCCACTATTCTGCAGCCTTCAGTGTAACAGAGACTTCCTAGAACAGTCTTATTACCTCTCTGACATCGAAGTGCTTCTCCAGACTGCAGAGAAGCATGGCGAACAGACAAAACACCGTACCCTTCAACTTTCAGCCATACTGCAGCAGCTGCACAGGCCCCCTTGGCAACAGATAGACACTGTATGTTTTATTGACAGACCTCAGATAACCCCTTTCTATTTTCACCCATCCTGCTTGTGCAGTAGGCTAATGCAATTACAAAACAAAGTTCTATTTCTGATAGAGCTGACAAACCTATGCTAGCTGCCCAATGGACTTGGCCTAATTGGATTAGATAGCGCTGGGAAAGAAGGCAACAGAACGGATGCAAGACTTACTTTTCACATGAACTTTGTAAACTTACTGTGACTGAAACCATTTCATGTACATGTTGTGTCTATTATATTGTAAACACTGATATACATGACATTTATAGAATGGTATTACAGAACACCTGGCAAAGTTTGCAAGAAATGCATTACAGGACTGTGTCCCTGAAACGCATTACAGGACTGTGTCCCTGAAACGCATTACAGGACTGTGTCCCTGAAACGCATTACAGGACTGTGTCCCTGAAACGCATTACAGGACTGTGTCCCTGAAACGCATTACAGGACTGTGTCCCTGAAACGCATTACAGGACTGTGTCCCTGAAACGCATTACAGGACTGTGTCCCTGAAACGCATTACAGGACTGTGTCCCTGAAACGCATTACAGGACTGTGTCCCTGAAACGCATTACAGGACTGTGTCCCTGAAACACATTACAGGACTGTGTCCCTGAAATGTATTACAGGACTGTGTCCCTGAAATGCATTACAGGACTGTTGTCCATATCGCAGCGTTGTATTTTTAAACATACATTAGTTCTGAATGTACTGGTTTTATCGTGTACTCAGTTATGTTTTACTTCTACCCTTTCAACCCTGAAAAAGCCACATTCAATAAAACTCTATGATGCTCTTTACAGACTTTTTCAAAGCTTCAATAAATAGCCTTTAAATGGAGGGCGTATTTGACAGCTCATTGAACTTGTATAAAAAAACGATAGAAAACACAGCAGGGCGCTTCCCAGACCTGCAGAAGCATCAATATATATTAAACAACCAAAAAGCTCTCTAGAGTCATTAAGACTTGTGTTTGTCACATTTAATTAATAAAGCATACACTTACCTCATCTGTAACTTTGAACCTCTTCAGTAGGGCTACAAACTTCTGCTTGAAATTCGGCTGCTGAGAAAGAAAGAAAAAAAAACATTTTATTTTTATTTATATATATATATATATACATAAATTAATTAATGAAATAATTAGACTGTAAAACATTAAGCTAGAACAGATTGCTTTTTTGCTGTTGTAAATAAATCACGCACAAATCCTAAAATCTAATTAAAACTTGTGCAGTAAACAAATGATTGAATGAGGTGTCAAAACACTCTTCTGCTGGATTCAAGTTTATTTAGCATTTATATTGAAGTTACTTAGTGATAGTGGTAATTAATCACAAATTATACTTCTTCAGTGACAACTGGAAACAGAGAGAAAGAGTTCCACTGCTGAATTAAAAAAAAAATGCATAAACCCAATTCTTGCTGTCAGGCTAACACTATATATACACTGATGAAGGCTGACAGTATCTATTAGAGCACCAAGACCCTGAACAACCTGCTGCTTAATATGCATGTCCTAGCTGTGGCCTTTAACTTTGTCTACCATAATTACCAACAGATCAATAAGGCTCCCTGGAAGACATATGCATTGTTCACAGATTCGTTGCCTGAGCCTGAAGGACCTTCTGCAAGCACTGCAGCAACTTGTTTTACACCAGTAAGAAAACAGGTGAACCAGTAACACACGTACTGTACACAACTACACAAAGCGAGAATAGGTGTGTGGCAGAGCAGAAGCCCTGCTGCTCTATAAGTGTTTACACTGTGAGTTTGTGTAACTTTGTAGTGAAGACAAATGGCCAGCCTACAACTGTTTAATCTTTTGTTTCAACCTTTTATTTTGGCCCTTGTGCCCTGTTTGTTTGTTCCACAGTTTTTGTTTCTTTAAATAAATGTGCACACCCATGCTTAAACGGCAACTTTCTGTCTCTGGGTGTAATTCCTGCCGGTAGCCAGCTACCCTGTCAACATGTGAATGTGAAGCACAGGACTGACATTTTTTAGCTATAGTAAGAACTTAGTTATGCAAAGGTGCAAGATTTGTTATTTGCACAGTTGCTGCAGCAGGGAACACACACACAGACAGATCAGTGCACAACTCTGACTGCACTGTAACTGTAACTGTAACCAAAGAGGGTTAAAAAAACACCCATGGCAAGACAGGCTGCGTTTACGAAAAAGTTCAGAGCCACTGTGTTAACAACACTCACCCGGGTCATAGACGTCGTTCTGATCATTTTCCTCCGGGACTTCTTAGGTTTTCTGACTTCATCGTCTTCATAATACAGATCCTGAAATACATGAAAAAATGTAATGAATAGATAACGTTTACGCTTTTTTCTTCTGCTCTAGGATACAGATCTCAGAAGCCCACATGTGGATCCAATCCTGAACACTACATGAAAGATTTTTAAAAGAGTTTTCCTCTAAAGTGCAATTTAGAAAAATAACAGTAACAGTTTACAATTTATGGAGTGCCCTTTCATATCACAGAACTTGAATTTTAGCAGCTGCTCAAATCACGCCAGCTTCAGTGGGAGTTGCTGTGTTGCATAGTCACATGATCAAAGAACCTCTTCTGTGGTGTGTTTTTGGAAGCAGATTTCTCAGTGTTTCCTCATGTACTTGGTGTTTAAAGCTAGAGAACTTGAAAATAAGAATCTGGAGATCAGTTTCTTGCCAATTCTGTTATATTAACATGTTATGCTCCTTCCTCTCCAAAATACATCCACTTTGGAGGTACAAAAACTTTGAAGAATCTGTTCCTAAGTGGTAATGTTTCTGGTAATTTCTTTATTTCTTATTTTGTTTTGTTTGTTTGATGGGCAGCTTGGGGTTTAGTGAGTATCTCCAATGAGAAGTGCAATTTAATTAGATTTGCTTTGGGGAAAAAACACACAGCATTGGAAAGTGTAATGACTACTGCTACCTGGTGATATTAATAACAATTTAAACGGGAAGAGAGTGTAAAAATGTAACGATAGTATGACTTACTGTATAAAATGAGCTTTTCATTTGCTATGAGTATCACTGAAAAACAGGTCTTTCTGTGCTCTCGCTCTGTGGTTGTCTTGCCCTCCACATACACAGTGCATTTGAGTGTAGGTGTACAGGGATAGAGACTCCTACTGCCTAGCACTTTCACCCATTCCAGCTTTTAATATGTGCTTGATTATCCACAGTGTATAGGTAACAAGGTCAGGTGTGTCTTATTAAAACACAGTAAAACCAGGAATGGATCAAATCACTATGAAATGGGAGTCATAGTTCCATCCCTGGTGTATAAAAGAGTATTGGGGGCTGAATTCAAAGATGGTACTTCAAGATGGTACTTGACAGCAGAATACCACACAGGCTTTGAAGGGATATGTGTTATAAGGTTGAGATATTATGAGATAGGAATGAGATTAGAATTCATACGATGGGTACACTGAGAAGTAACTGATATTGGTGCTGAAGGCATTTCAGATTACCCTGAGTTTACAATAAATAAAATCCAGCAAGTAAAAACCTGTGAATAGGAGAGAAGTAATTATAGCCCACACAAGGCTATAAAAAGGTTTCAAAATGACTTAATCACAAGCTCTAATCATGAGCCAAAAACAGAGAGTTGCTAAAAACGCTGACAACAAAGCAGCAGTGAAACCATAGTATGCTGGATCTGATCCTGACCTGGCCGTGCACAGCATCATCACTGGCCTCCTGTTCAGAAGAAAAGCTGTCGTCTTCTTCCTCGGAGTAGTTATCAGGTGATCGATCTTTAAAAAGACAAAAAAAGAAAATGACATACCAGCCTTGTGAAAATCCACACACAAGCCATGTTACTTATCGTTTAACACACCTGCTAGCACAGACCCTAGCAACAAAACAATTAACAGACATCAATCTGCAAACCTCTCTGACCTCAAGTTCTGCAGAGATTTATGATACTATGCATTAGTTACAGTGGTTTTAAAGAGAGATCGGTGTGCATTATCAGACACAGGGGGCTCATGAACATTACAAAGTTGTCTACTGGCTTTGCAACCACTCTGTCTATTATATCATAGACAAGAGATTATTGAATTTGAAGTGGCTGGAGGGGTTGCAGCGTGCAGGAAGCAGAAAGCATGGGTAAATCCCGACAGTCATGGCTCACTGCCTTTGATGTCACGCAGCAGCGGGAATCAGGCAGGCACTGGGCCTGGAAATGAGGCTGCAGGAATTCCCAGGACAGACAAGATTTCAATGACCAAAGGGTGGCATCTGAGCAAAATGTTTTTTTCTTTGCAGGAAAAAAATATTTTTCAGTGAGAGCAGCGTAGGGAAAGAATGTTGCCCCCCCCCCCCCCCCCCCCAAAAAAAAAAGAAATACCCTCAAGGTATTAAACCAAGATCCCCGTGCTGCAGCAGTGTACCAGTTAGCCACCATGGGACAAGAGGTTAAATAAGGAAAAATAGCAGTTTTTGCAGAAAGTTTTTAAAAAAAATACAAAATAAATTGTCTTTGCATAATTAGATGCAAAATAGCCACCCAAATGACATTGGACTATATTGAAAGAACACCCACTCTTTGTCAAATGCAAAGCGCTGTGAGCTTTTCATGCAGTCATGGCAGCCTCATGAGAAATATGAATTCCTAAAGCAGAAGACATCAGACAACAAAGTTGGGTCACTTAGGATGGAATGACTCACGCAGTTTTCTTGGGTGCTTTATTCAGCAGTTGGTGATGGAGCCTACTGTAAATATTGCGTGCCTTTTGATAGAAAAACGGTAGAATATGCAGGAAAACTTGAAGGTTGTACACAAGTCCTTTATAAATCTGGGGTTCAGCAGTTACAAAACAAAGAATGTCAAGAAAAATCAGAATTCCACAAACCAGCAGTAATAGTTGGCAATGATTTCACATCTGGGATGCAACAAACTAAAACACCTGTACTTCAGGAGTTTAATTCAGCTTATAGAGAAAGAGTGGGGAAAAAAATGGGCAGAAGCTATTTTTACATTTGAATAATTCCAGGTATTGCTTACTATAGTTGTACTTTTAATATGTTACTTAAATTTGCTTGCAAATGTGTTCCAAACTGCATTGAAAAGGAACATTTCCTTGAAGTTTATATAAATTTGTTGAGGTGGGGTCACAAGGAACCTTTTGGTATCTTGAAGTATTTAGTGAACCAGTCAAGCTACAAGGCTATATCCACCCTGTTAATCACTAATTGATTGATTATGTTCACTGTTACATAAAAGCAAAATCCTACATGTTATATTCTATTTTTTTGTGTGTGTTTTGTGCGAGAAGTAGAAGGAGAAGTAGATTTCTCTTGCATTTTGCTCCCTGGACAATAAGTTTTTTTTTTCAAAAATTCCACAATTGTGCAAATTTGACCTAACCAAAAGAAAAACTATGGCATTCATTTATTTTAGCGGCAAAAGAAGATTATTTTTCAACACTGGATAAACTCTACCCCCTAGCTATTTACAGAGAGTGGTATGCAGAATGTATTTATAGATAGCAGTACAAGTGAAAATGTTTACTGTCTCAATCAATTATAACATGTCTTTTGTAAAAACCCCAATGTGATAAGATGTTTAAAGATGTTATTTATTTCTTATTAAGTATATGGTTTATCTAGCTATATGGTTTTCCCCCTGCACCTATACCTGACATTAATATAAATATTACTGAGAAAAAAAAAAAATACAGAATAATAATGAAATTGTTCCTTCCTGAAACCGGGTTCTTGCTAGCTTCATACCATTGCAGTTGTTTTATTCATGCTTTTGCACTTCTTCGAAATTGAGTCCATGAATGTTTAAGACCAAGCCTTTGGTATTACAATATGCTGTATTTGGGCATTTTATATAAATTGTTAATTACCTTTCAAAAGCTGCTTTAAAATGGCTACATCATTAAAAAAAACCAGACCGAAGCATGTTGATCAAATCAATAATGCAGCATCTGTAAGCAAGTCACTGCCGCTGTAATAAAAAGTGCAACATTTGCTGAAAACCCACCGTTGTTTTCAGTACTTGAAAGATAGATCTTGTACTTGTCTTACGAGTTGTACTCCCCCGTGTGTCAGAAGCAACATAAACTTAATCAATCAATGAACACACAAAGGAAACAATTAAAAGACAGTTTTGAGGGGGTAATGGTTGGTCCTTCCTACCTGCCGCTTTTGTTTTTGGCCCGGCTGGCACGCTGCCGTACTCGTGGTCAATTGGCTGGCTGGAGAGAGAGTACACGCTGATCTCAGCAACTCGGACAGGGGCATCCTTCACATTGCTGTGGAGACCCAGAATCTGACCTCCGTCTGTAGGGTGCTGCATTACCTGAATATGCAGTAAAAAAAAAGAACAGACATATCTCTACAAGAAGAGGTACAGACGTAACAGCAGCTTTGAAATATAACTATAAACACCTATCATCCTTAAATATGTAGGTGTATTTGCGTATTTTCCGGCGGATTGATTATGTTTAATCACTGTTCCGGATTGATTTGGAACAGTGATTAAACATAATTTGAAAAGATAACATTCAAGGTCCTTTACTGGAGATTCGGTGCTTGAGCAATCAGATTAAAGGAAATCTCTTAATGGACAATAAACATCCTACCTCTACTTGTTCCCAAAATTCCTAGAACATGGATAACATTTTTGGGGAATGACTGCACTTAAAGACAATTACAGTATCTGTCGAAAGAGATTTAATAAGTAAGGGGGCCGAGTGAAACTGGTAATAAAACTAAAAGTCCCACCGCCATCAGCAAGACTGAGGTCCCAAATGATTTGGCAGGCAGTGAATAATAAGACAGATTGAGAGGGAGAGAAAAGCTTTCCTCAGAAAAATGTGATCATTTCAGATATTCAATAAAAGGACAATGCCAGCTTTTATATTGCTGCAAAGGTTCCAGAACAACTCTTCCACTGAGATGGAAAGGTCTTGGCATCCAAAGAACGACAAAAGAAATAAAAACATTCCTGCCACCCACACAACACAGTAAGTGCGGCACAGTGCAGCGCATTAACAGCCTGTTTTTAATGATCAAGAGCCTTTTGGTGTACATCTGATCCCCAGGCTTGTACTGCATCAAGCCCAGATTAACAAACAAACAACAAACAAACAAACAGACTACTGGAAATCCAGATGTGAAAAGTGCCCAGGTGGTCTATACTATACAGAGCACATACATATGCTCTATACTTGTAGTAATCAAGCACCTGGCTAACATGGTTTCATTGCTTCTAAAGGATGGGTTGCCTGGTGATTACACTGGGTTGATTTTCTTTGGCGATTCAATGAAATACAGCAAATAAAATGAGATAAATCATCTTTTATGAAATCACGAACTACTGCAAAGAATCTTTACCTGGACAACCTCAAAACAAATCGAAACAAACATCACCAAAGGGATTACGACCTTTTATATAAATTTCTCCTGGTTTTCGTCTCTTACCTCAGCCATGTTGATTACTCCCACAGCCAGCGTCTTGTAGCCCAGAATAGTGCGGTTTTTATATCTCTTCCTCCGCTGCAACATTATCTGGAGCCTGTTTGCATCTCTCTTGAGGAAATGTGGATACTACCAAATTAAACAAACACGCAGATGTTTTTAAAAAGGCTTTCATAATTGTCCTTAGCTTTTTTTGTTTTTAAAAGAGCATACATTTTGTTTTATTGGTCCTGTATAAACAAACAGTAATGTTTTTCCAAAATTGTGAATTTTACTAACGGTCTGTACTGTGAATAGTGCATTTAAAAAATAAAAAATAAAAAAGTAAATGCGAGTTTATTCATTTGAGTTTTAGAGGTGTGTCTTGGCAAATAAATACTTTTAGGATACTGTAATCCAACTTGATGTATTGAAGGCAGGAAGAACATAACATATATGGTTACACCACCTCACATACTAAGCGTATGCTTTGCATTTTCACTACAATATAATAGCACAAGCAAACTAATGCCCATGTTCAAATGGAAAGCGCATGCAAAACAACTTATTCTGTACTTGGATGGATTGGACAGACAGGAAGTATTTTGTGTAATTTAGCATTCCCAGGTTTTGTACAAGTTTAAACGAAAAGCTAAATAAAAACAACAAACTATATGGATTATATTGCAATAATGACATAAAAAACATGCCTGCAGCAAGGATTTTAAAAGCTTATATAAAAGAAGATTTTTATACATTAAAATTACAGTATAAACCTGGACCTTTAAGAACCTGAAGACAAAGTGAGCAGAAAATAGAAAATGCAATTGACAGTTAAAAACATCTTTTTTTTAAAAAATATATATAAAAATAAAAAAAATTAGGAGTACATTTGAACTGAAAAGTCCCGAATGATGAGCCTGCTGTAAACATGCCCTTTAGAACTGGACGAGGAGGACTCAAAGATGATGACCATTAAGGTGGAAATGATTGAGGTCTTCAAAATCTTAGAAGGAACTGACACCGTTGTTAATCTATACCTATACTTTATGCACAGAACAGAAACCGGTACAAGAGGACACAGTTGGACATTAAGTAGAGACAGACAGGACAGAGGGAGGGAGACACTTCTTCCCACAGAGAGTGGTGAGGGTATGGAACAGGCTACCTAGTCATGTTGTTGAGGCAGAATTACTTGGATCCTTTAAGACCCAATTTAAAGTTCTGAGATCAATTAGCAACTAGGAATTGGACGATCTTAGATGGGCCGAATATCCTCCTCACGTTCACACACTTTCTTATGTTCTTGCATTCAAAGAAAAACAGTAGCTTTCAAACCTTTTAGAAGCCCAAACCTTTCAAGCTGACTGGGGATTCAAATTCATCTATAACACCTGAGCTCAGAGGTCTGCTGCTATCTGGTGAACTCCCTTAATAGCTCATAGAGAATATTCTTAATTATTTCTTAATTTGCAATGCTCTCAAATACCTGTTTCTTAATAACCGTCAATGATTTTGGACTTTTGATTCTATTACTGGAGTACTTTCTTTTTGAAAAACTGCAGTGCAATGGTGTTTGAATTGAAATCGAGTCACAATAGCTAAAGAAAGTGTATGTGCACTTCCCCACACCAGCAGGAGGGTGCATTGCATTGTGTGATCTAAAGTACTGTACAGTATATACAGTGTGGCCCTTCCTGTCTGAGTGTAGATTTCCTACCTCCCTTCTGTGGGGGTACGCTTCTGGTTTTAGTGGAAGTCTTATTCAGCAGAATGTAGAGATGTAATTGCAGTACTGCTGGGAATTATCCAAGAGAGACATCTGAACATCTCCTTCAGAGAAGGGATGTAAATCTCCTGCAAAGTCTTTTTCCTAAAATGCCCACAGAGTCATCACTTTGGCAGCTATTGCAGACGTGGATAGAGAAGCATCTATCAACCAAACACTTCCTATAAACCCTCTGTGATAGTTGATCACATATGTTATTTTGTCCATCATGAATGGAACTGATTGCAACAGGGAGATGCAGGTTATATGCAGAAAAGGATCCCTTTTGCTTGGAAATTTAATATAAAAAAAAGTGCAGCATATCATGTGTTTATAATCATGAGGGTATTAGGCTGCTGTAAAGCGAGTCATACCTGCAAAGAGAATGTAAGCTCCAGATCTGTCTCCATCAGCCCACTGGGTGGAAGGAGATATTCATTTGATCTTAGGATCCGTTTTGAGCCCTGCAACACATCAAAAGGCAACACATTTAAGATATCCAGGCCACCAAGGTGATATTATACAAACACATGCATGAAACAAAAAAGCATGAAAATTCAACAATGGTGGAGTTTAAATGTGTTCCATGCCGGTTTTCAGCCATGGTGATCTGCAATAGCTGGGCTGGACAGTTTCATTATATACCTCCGGGTTAATTATTTTCTTTTTTCTTTATATATATATATACACACACACACACACACACATATGCATATATATATGCACGCGGGGTTAATCAGTATTTGGATAAGTATCCTTTGGCCCTATGAATTTCAAAATCACCTAAAAAAAACATTTTAAAACCAGACAATAGGCACCAGTATTTATATAGCTTTCCTGAGGTAGTGTCAGGTTACATTTTCAAACATACATTCATTTATTTGAAGCAGACGCTAGCTGATAAACAACACAGTGCTTCTGCTATTGAAGAATATGAACAATGGCCTGTTTACTACCCTGCAGGTCACTTAGCTTTTTGACTATTATTCTTTCTTGTGCAAATTAATTCATTTTTCCACATACACCTTGGATACAAAAAATGAAATGACACCATCTTCAATCTCAGCTTATGGTCTGATTTAGAAGTAGTTTGTTATACAGACGCACTTCCAAGGTTTAAGGAGTGCCATTCAAGTTTTACAGTTCCTACAGTGTATTTAACATTGGCACTGTTATCATTGGCTCCCTTTTTCCTTTGTTCAGTACAATTTCTTGAATAAATACAATATATGTCATTGGACTGCAATATATGTAATTATGATCAGATGGTAGAGTTTGCTTGTTTTTCAAAGTTTAAATTGAGGAAACACAGATTTCTCAATGCAATGCTGCAGATAAAAAGTATCAACAACATATTTAATCTGGAAACTCCTTATAATTATAATTGGATACACACACACACACACACACTACAGGCATCCAATCAAAGGAACAGTCCAATTAAAATGCAGTGAGCATTTAGTGGAGCATCATATTGAACATTGAATCTGTAGAGAAGGACAGTGGTTCCCAAACTTGGGGGGGGGGGGGGGGGGGGGGGGGGGCAAACACATACAGAACTACAGTGCTCACCCTTTATATGGCAGCCCTTTATACTGCGGAACAGGTTATAAGGCAGCACAGTACGGTCATGGCTCCCATTTGCCCCATAATGACATTACACTAACACTAGTATTCTCGTTATAAGGCGGAACACAAATAGCACGGCCTCTTAACTATGGCTCCCGACTACAGAGTTTAAAGGGGGGGTACTGTTTATCCTACATGGACACCTGACAAAGCAATGTTCACCAGGCACGGGGGGGGGGGAATCAATCTATTCTGAATGTAACCCTTACTGCATTGCTTCGACAGCAGCTCTATTGTTTCCAGCACCCACCAATATATTACAAAAGGGCGTGGTTGTAAAGAGAACAACATTCTTATATCAAGAAGCAGAATGTCAAGATGGGATTTGAGCCAAGGTGGTTTGGAAAATCTCTGGAGTAGAGGATACCCCATGCCTGTGAAACAACCAGTCACTTAAGAAAATAAGAAAGTTTACAAACGAGAGGAGGTCATTCAGCCCATCTTGCTCGTTTGGTTGTTAGTAGCTTATTGATCCCAGAATCTCATCAAACAGCTTCTTGAAGGATCCCAGGGTGTCAGCATCAACAACATTACTGGGGACTTGGTTCCAGACCCTCACAATTCTCTGTGTAAAAAAGTGCCTCCTATTTTCTGTTCTGAATGCCCCTTTATCTAATCTCCATTTGTGACCCCTGGTCCTTCATTCTCTGCTGATTCCCCCATGACCAACACATGCCTGTCAAGACTTGAGTCTCATTAGCAAGTAAGGATTAGTTCCTGGAAAAGGACTGGCAAGGACTCCACTCTCCTAATTAGCAAGGAGAGTCTTGCACAATTGATCCTGGAACCCAGCCAGCAAAGGGTGATACAGACTGACAAACCAGAGGTTTACAGAACAGGACGGCAACGTGCTACCTCAGAATGACCATCCACAACTTGTTAGGTTTTTACATATGACATTTTCAGAATGTTTGAAATGTTTATCATATTTCTTTAAAAAATGGTTGAAATGGTTAAAATGAACAGTTGCATTCAAAAATGTAGAACAGCAAAAAACTAAAATAGACGTGCATTAACAAAATGCCCTAAAACCTAACAGAAAGAAAACAATTTAAATGAAACAATAAACTCAGTAATTAAGCTAAAAAGGAAGTGCAAAGGTTATCAGTTTTATTTGTGAACTCCAATAACCCTACGTTATCTTTCCCCAGTCAAATCGTAGAGTGCCTAAATAAGCATGGTAACTTGCCATAATAAATAACAGTAATGACAAAGAAAATGTAGAACATAAAAAAGGGCAACCAGATATAATCAACAAAAAACAACACATTATTCAAATTTGTATG
Source organism: Acipenser ruthenus (assembly GCF_902713425.1). Taxonomy (NCBI): domain Eukaryota; kingdom Metazoa; phylum Chordata; class Actinopteri; order Acipenseriformes; family Acipenseridae; genus Acipenser; species Acipenser ruthenus. Next base: position 8,769,411 of record NC_081194.1, read on the forward strand.
ATATATTTAAGGTAAGGAAAGTTTATTTTTCCGTTAAAAGTGCTCCCGGCTATAATGTTCCGCTGCTCGGCTGTACAGAATTCCTGGGGAGAACCCAGTCTTTATGTGTTTTCAGCATTTCAATAGCCTAGTTTTGGACAAAAGCATGAGTGAGTTAATCTATGCGGTGAGTTTTTCACCGTTAATGTCACTGGAATTACTGTATATGTTCATAGGAAAATATCAGTATAAAAAAAAAAAAAAAAGACTTATCAAACATATGCTAAATGAGAACCTACAGTATGTTGGGTAAAACAGACACTTAGAAATCTACTAGGAGGGTGTAACAGGGTGACTGAGTGGTCTGACGTCACGGCAGAAGCAGGAAGGGAAAATAAACTGACACCAGAGAGTACTGCAGGTAAAGTAAAGAATTGGCTGGCTGCCGTCTCTATTAACAAATACAAAAATAAATAAAATATTCAAACAAAAACACGCTGTGCTCGCAGAGCAAAATAAAAGGTTTAAACAAAACAAACTCACGAACACAAAAATACATAAACAAAGGTCAGGCTGGGCAGATTGCCTTCACTGTTCCTATGTTTCTTTTATTAAGTTTCGTTTTCGTTTTTACTCGCCATCTCTCTGCTCTCTCGTTCCTCCTCTGAACTCCCACCACGAGCTGGAGAGCTGCAGGCTTTTTATATTCAGGTGACCATCTCCCGATTAGCAACAAAATTAAATCACCTAATTAATTCGGGAGATGGCCACCTTCTGCACGAGTTTTAATTATGTTGTGGATGGGGCTAAACAAAACAAACCGGCCACGCCGTCCTAAATACAAAAACAGCAACAAACCCGCGGCGCTTCACCGTCATACATTTAAATACTAAATCATAATACTAAAACAAAATAACACAAGGGCGGAGGGGTACCCCGTTCTAAAAATAAAATGAACAAAACAATGTACAGGGCTGCTCGCCCTGTTACAGAGGGTTATACGAATGTGTGGTCCTGAACATGCATGTTGAACCAATACAAACCAGAATGAAACAATAGTTGAAATACCTCAGGATTTCACTCAACCCTTTCGCCGGTTTTTCCTGTAAGAAATTCCCTTCCTGTGAGGAAAAGCAAATCCTCACCAGCAAAGGAAAACGTGGAGAATGCCTCCAGACACCTGGGGCCTCTGAGGCAGGGATGCCGTGCAGCTTTGTTCTCTCAATTAAACACACATGCTGCAGATCTGCTAACACTCAGAGGAGATGGGAAGGAATGCACTTCATCCGGAAACAATCCCTTTCCAAGGAACTGCACCGGACCATATTCCTTCCCTGCTTTTCCTTAAAGTTCACCTAATATTAACATTAATGGCTACACAAGGGACCACCTTAAAAGTGTTCTTTATAGACGGCTGATTTAACATGGGGGGGGGGGGTGCATCTCCAAAGCTTCTGCAGACGGGTGATCTTGACTTTAGCTGTGATTATTATATTGTTGTGTATACCATGTATTCTACCTATTACTGTAGTCGACTACAATAAATCGAACTCCATTTTATTCCTGTACTTCCAGGTCTGATGCTGATAAACTTGTTAAAAAGAGCAGCTCTGTGTGCAGGTTACCAGTACAGTTTGTTTAAAATAGGAAGAGATGCTGCGTTTCCATTTGGAGCAGAACACTAAGATTTTCTTTGTATCGCATACACTTGGGATCAGAGTTGGTTTTATAACAGTCTTGTGTAACAAATAGTGGTCCTGAAGAGGCTATGATGACATCAGGTTTTATCCCTGAGTTACAGTAACATGCTATTATTGATGTTGTGCTAACCAAGATTACTTTATTTTGTAATTTGGCTGCGAATATGGAATTTATAAATAATTTACATTTCCCATAAATCAAAATACATGGTCGTCCACTTTCAACTGTGAATCATTCCACTGTGGACAGTATTAGAGGTTAACAACTCGATGCATGGGAATAATAGTGGATCAATACATTCAAACCTTAAAGTTTATATAAATGGGAACTGCAAGAGGTACTGCCTGTTCTGCTTATGTCTATAGGTGAGAGTTAAACTTAAATTTAAAAAAGACTGACCAAAGCACTGATATTGCTACAGTACAACAGTAAGCAAAAAAAAATCATGTAGTTTTTTCTTTTTTTGCCTGAGCTGTTGTCTTCGGCAGCAAAACCTGCAAAATTGCTGCGCTCTGCAGGTGACTTGCAGAAAATGAAAGATTTCACGCTTCGGAGAAAACACGGCGCAAGATAAATTCACACTCCAATTTCTTATCCCCAGGAAGAAATAAAAAAAAAAAAAAAAAAAAAAAAAAAACACACAACACTTGATTCATGCGTCCTTCACAAAGATAAATCTGCCCGATTCCAGCCTTGCTGAAGCACCCCCAGATGAGTCCAATTTTCAGCTTTGCCCAACACCTGGTCATCTAATGGTTAGACGGAGACCTGGAGAGGCCTACAAGCCACAGTGTCTCGCACCCACTGTGAAATGTGGTGGAAGATCGGTGATGATCTGGGGGTGCTTCAGCAAGGCTGGAATCAGGCAGCTTTGGCATGAATCAAGCCAAGTACAAGGTTGTCCTGGAAGAAAACTTGCTTCCTTTTGCTCTGACAATGTTCCCCAACTGTGAGGATTGGTTTTTCCAGCAGGACAATGCTCCATGCCACACAGCCAGGGCAAATCAAGGTGTGGATGGAGGACCACCAGATCAAGACCCTGTCATGGCCAGCCCAATCTCCAGACCTGAACCTCATTGAAAACCTCTGGAATGTGATCAAGAGGAAGATGGATGGTCACAAGCCATCAAACAAAGCCGAGCTGCTTGAATTTTTGCGCCAGGAGTGACATAAAGTCACCCAACATCAATGTGAAAGACTGGTGGAGAGCATGCCAAGACGCATGAAAGCTGTGCTTGAAAATCAGGGTTATTCCACCAAATATTGATTTCTGAACTCTTCCTAAGTTAAAACATTAGTATTGTGTTGTTTAAAAAATGAATATGAACTTATTTTCTTTGCATTATTCAAGGTCTGACATCTTTTTTGTTATTTTGACCAGTTGTCATTTTCTGCAAATAAATGCTCTAAATGACAATATTTTTATTTGGAATTTGGGAGAAATGTTGTCAGTAGTTTATAAAATAAAACAAAAATGTTCATTTTACCCAAACACATACCTATAAATAGTAAAACCAGAGAAACTGATAATTTTGCAGTGGTCTCTCAATTTTTTCCAGAGCTGTATATATAGAATAGCAATATGAAGAAGAATCTTCTCTGTTTATAGGAAACCCTTTACTAGGCTTATAAGCAGGGCTTATGTTTTTCAGTGCTTATTTAATTTCTTTTTTGGTTTTTAATTTTAGAAATGTTCAGGCTTTATGTAGATGGCCAAAAATCTGTGTTTATCACAGGCTTCTTTTAGATATATAACATTGTATATATAAGTTGTATTGACAGAGGTTATTTCTGTGTTTGTCGGATAAAACACCAGTTTAAATTATTATTAATTATGGAAGTGGTTAAAATCAGTTAAAATCTAAAATCTGAAACCCTTATAAAAAAAATTGATTTCTAAATATTCAAAATCAAGTATAGTGCTGAACATATTATTTACTTAGGACCATGTAAACTGTAATTTGACCCAAGCTGGGTATCTGCCAAAATGTAACCTTAGAGTTCAACAAGCTCACACAAACATGTTATTATATACATATTTGCTGTTTTTCTTTTTTTTTTTTCAATGAACTGATTTAGTGTGAGTTAAAGTAACATACCAGTTAAACAGTGCTTGTGATGTAATGTACTGTGTACTAGGGCAGTTAAACTCTGTAGAAAGGAAATTAAATCTGATCTCTCGATAAATTAAAGAAGACTTTGTAAAGAAATACGGGTTAACCAACCTGTACTAGTACTGGACCAATCCTTTCATTGAGGATTTTTTTAACTCCTTAGTGTCATTAGATGTATGAGTCTAACTACCTCTAGTGATCAATTAATTAAATTGTGAATTGAGAACAGATTTTTATTTAAAACGACTGTGCAAGAGAGTACATTTCCCAAGAATTGTTTCTAAAGGTAATATTAAGCAACGTTTCTTAAATCAAGTTTCAAGTTTTCCCCCATCAGACCAAGGTTAGCCTGGATGCAAGAATGGATTACACTTCGGGCTTGAACTTTTCTGGTTTTATTTTTGATCACATGACGTCCCTTTCAGCTTATGTTTCCTAATTAAACTAAGAAAAAGCTGTTAATTACAAAACACTCACTTGTTTTTCTGTTTCGCATCATTTTTATTTCAAACAGACGTGACAAAATTAGTCAATTGCTCATCGCTGATCCTAATTGCATTTCATTCTTGCAGTCGCCTCGATTAATGTTGTGCTTTTGTTATTTTCACTCGTTTAACAGAGTTCTGACAGATTTTCTTTTCAGCATAAAATACCCAGTACGGACTGTACACTGATAGCAAGTCCATCATTTAAAATCTCCTTGATTTGCAGCAAAGGAAAACATAATCTTAAACCCAGTCTTTAATTAGTAGTTCTCTCTTTATTAGGATGCAGATACAGCTAACAACGACTAATTAACATTTAAAGGGAGGTAGAGATTTGGAAAATAAAAACCGAAAAGTTCAAGCCCTAATTATATTTCTTGTTTTAAACAGACGCTCAAACAATGTTGCTCTGCAAATAATCTGTTTATTTTGCAAGCAAATATTGCTTTTAGTTTTATTTATCTAACCACTGTTTGAGCCACACAGACACGGCACCACTTCTAATGGAGGGCAATTATTTATTTATTTAAAACACACATACCGTTGGTAGGAATAATGCTATCCAACTATTAAACAGCACTTGAATAAATGTTCTATATTTACCCACACTCAGTAAGAGCAAGTAACAATAAACATGGTTTGTGTGGTGACCTTGAGACATTGCCTGGATGCCAACCTTTAACAGTCTGAAATGTCAGTGGCATTATCAGATCAAATTTGGAGCACCACAATCGTAAGAAAGACCTGTGAGGCGTACACCAACTAGAGAGCGTGTCTACTGGTATTTACAGTGTGGCAAAAGCCTGACTGTATGAGAAACTGAACAAAAAGGTTGATCCAAGAGTGCTGCCAAGACTGCAGAAAGGAATACTCCCAACTGAGGGACTGGGACTAGAGACAGGGGCAACAGCACAGAAAATAACAGCAAACCACGCTCAACCAAGGTGGGGTGCTGCATCAGCGTTAAAGCCGAGAGAATAAAAAAAAATCTGGAACTAAAAAGAGCTTAGAATGGAGACTTTCCTGCAGTTTATCGATCTTCAAGGACAGTCAAGTGAGAGGAATGAGTGTGGCTGTGCAGTCCAATTACATATATTGTATTTATTCAACTAATTTAAAAAAAAGAGACAAGGTACCAACCCAGTCCAACCTTTGTTCTAAACAGCTGTTTACATTCTACATGTTTTAAAAAGTCAGTAGCTTCAAACTAAAGTTTTTTTTTTGTTTGTTTGTTTTTTACTGTCAGATATTTTTGTATGTATTTGCAATCACTGAGTGGTTCTTATTGCAATTTGTAACATTTATCACACTGTAGTTGTTCCAAACTGTCAGAAGCACCCAGATGTTCTGCATTAGACAATGATCTATTATGTTTGTGTACCACAGAACATGAACAGGTGACAAATTAAAGTTGCTTTACCTGAATTTTCACAGCAATCACAACAGAGTTGAGTTCTTTGTCCAGTTCTTTGAGCACGATCAGCTTTTTCAGAGTCAGGCTACATAACCTGAAATGCAACAAACAAACAGAATGTTGATTTTCCTTCCCAGCTGCATGGCACATAATGAAAATCAGATGATTTAAATAAATAACACTTCCTATTGGTAAAACACATCCTCGTAACAAATCTCCTTTTAAAGCTTTGTCAAATTTTGCCAAGCTATTCTGAAGATCTAGCCATCATTATTGTCCGATCCGAGGCTATAATTCATTCAAAACCAGATTACGATATTATCAAGAACATGTGGCAAGGATTACCATAACAAATGGATGGAAAGGTTCTAAAGACATATAAAAGAAATCCTGAACTGTACCTATAGTGTGGTTGTAACACAGTGCTCCAAGTTTACTCTTTCCATGGCATTCTGCATCCTCAAGAAGAAATTGCTTGAAATTAAATATTTAAAAATGCTATCTGTGTGAAAAGTCCTATTTTTCATGTGAAGTTACTGAGGCAGAAGGCTGGCAATGGAAGGAAAAAAAGAAACTGTAAACAAAAATCTGCTTACGCAGCGCATTATCTGCTTGCTGTTCAGACAGTGTCTGGGCAGTTGAACTTGTTCAACAGATAGCTGTTCAACAGATATCTGCTGTTCGCCCAGAGAAAGCAAGACAGTACAGTAATGGCTGGCTCCTGGTGAGTAATTACCCGAGACGAAGAAAACACGACCTGCTGGCCCCTTGTGCTTTGCTTGAGATCCTAGCTTTTAATAATTCTCCACCGACTCAGTGTACCCTTGCAGTTACAATGCAGGAGGACACTTTTCATTACACTGCATTGATGATTAATGATTGCTAAGGCTTGCTCGCCGACACACAATAATACAGACATCCAGCGCGGAGGTAAACCACAACACCATTGGAGAACATTCACTTCCAGCGCAGCAGCATTCACATTGGCTGTTAACTAATGGCTGTTCAAACCCAGGGCAACTTTAAAAAAAAAAAAAAACACACACACAATGACTGCGGAATCTCATTTTGGAATGGAACTTTGAATGTAGAATTACTAGTAGGAGAAAACCTCAAATTCCAAGGTAACATTTTGAAACTGTCGGCCCTATTACCAATAAGTTCAAAGGACTATTGTATAAGGAATATAAACTTCTGTCCTCTCTAAAACAGTTGAAAAGGTTCATGAACCTTCAAACTTGATTTAATTTATCAAAACGGGCTTTAAAAACATTCCTTTAAACAGTTCATTATAGTTTGTTTAAAAAAATAAAAAAGCAAACCAACTACTGTATTATTACTATAGTTTTTAAGAAGTTAAAGTTTTCTAAAAAAAAAAAATAGAAAAAGAAAAAAAAAAATATAGCAATGCAAATTAAGAAAATGAAATATCATCCTATTCAAGAAATTGGATGTTGTATTTTTAATTTTTATTTTTCCCTCTGAAAATCTTACACAAAGAACAGCACATTCCACTAGAGAAAATGAATTTGTGTACAGAGCAATAACCCGAACAACATGCCTGTACATACCGGTGTATTCCAGAAATACCACCTTAGTATAGTGAGTGCCAAGTTGAAAAGCCTAGAAAATCTACCAATGTAATATATTTCAATATTTTAGGGAGGGTCATTATAACAGTTACATAGTTCCATCCATATACTGCACATATACAGTATGCACACTTAATGAAATTCCAGAGCCAGTAGGGAACAGAGTAAAACAATGCATTCATAATGTTTCTCTGTACCAGTGCATAATGACCGTTTAACTTTTAAACCTGGTATTAAAAGGACAAAAAGAAAAAAAAAAAAAAGGAAAGAAAAGTCAATACCAGATACACAAACTGATCTATCCAACATAATGCTTTACTATACCCCACCCCACCACAATGAACAGTTAATCGAAAACAAAAAATACATTAATAATTATTAAAACCACATTATTCAGCATTTCCAAATTTGTCAGGTACATGCTTAAATCAGTGGGGTGAAATTCAAGTAACAGGGACAATAATGTTCACTTCAAGGGTAAAAACTTTCCAAGAAACTGTTGTCAAATGCAACATTTTTGATGATTATGGGCCCAGTTTTAAAGCAAGAGCAAAAGACAAAAAATAAGACATGTTATCAGAGGTATAAAATGGACAATAGAGGAATGCACACATCATTTTGAGGTCGTATATCACTTTTACCATTAGCCCTCTTAGTTTGTTGCCACATTAATGTGTTTACAAAAACAGGCGATATGCATATAAAGAACCAGAAAAGGAATAAGAAAAATGGACGTGAATAAGGGAAATATATATATATATATATATATATATATATATATTTTTTTTTTTTTGGGGGGGGGGGGGGGGGGGGTAGCTGAAAGATATACAAAATGCAGAGCTATTTTTCTGTTATCATTTTGTGTCAGTCTTCTTTATAACAGGCTTGGCTGAAAGTGTCACAGGAAGGCTAGTGGACATATTGCCTAGGTTGATCCTTCCACACTGGCTCAGGAAGATGCCACTTATTGGAATGTTGCAGGATGCCTCCAGGGAACAGCAATAAGAGCTGGCTCACCTGCCACATTCCTGCTGCTAGAACAACTAAATTGGGACAATATGAAAGCCTGTCAGTTGGACTACTTGACTGGAGGGCTAATGAGGCTGATGTTGAGCCTTCATTCAAGATTAAATGTGACCTGCTTGGTGCTCATGGCTCGTAATCTGTCAAAGAGCAATGATGTTTGCAGAACACCTGACTGCAACCTCAGTCTGTCGCACTTCTGAAACTGCCTACTGTAGAAGACAGTCGGAGACGAGATGGCTTTGTCACATGGGCTTGCACCACAGAAGACAGATGCATAATGTGTTTTTCGGTGGCTTGCTGCACGAAAAAAAACTACCGGTCAGCATTTTTTATATTTTGGGTTAACAATTGTGTTGAAACACAGAACAGGGATGTCCTGAAGCTAAGACAGATTTAAAATCAAAACATTAAAAACAAAAATTCAAGAAAGACTTTTGACTTCGCTTGCAACTAAAATTGGATGCCCTATATTGTGTTTTGTCCCACATACATTTTAAAGCCAGGTGTCCCACTTCATACTTTACTGCAGGTAGATCGTCTCCTAAAGCACATGCTCATATAAAATGTTATTTATTTGTGAGGTCGAGTGTAAACGACAACCCGTTAAATTTGGCTTTGTTCGACTAACCATTTCCAAGTCTCTTAACTGAAAAAACTAAAATCAACGGAACCCAACCAATCTGCAATCCAGAACAGGACATGGATTTTGTTATCAGATTAATCCTGGGTGCTACTGTACCGTATGCCTGTCTTCACAAAATCTGTTTTGCTCACATTGTTGGTTAGATTATTAGCAGCTTTGGCAGACGCTAGCTGTTGCGATGCCAAAACCTATAAATTAATTTTGAAAGTAGACAAATCTGTGCCTATATTTAACAGGCCCTGAAAAGGAGATTTCACCAGCTCAATCATGATGTGGCATGTCACTTTGCTAACTGCAGATGTTCAGCGCAGGCTACTTCAAACTTCTCAGTTTTGATTTAATAACGGATTACATTTAAATACAAATTCTATAACAAAAGCAAGAAAGAATAAGACAATCTTCCGTTATCCACCACTACCGTCGAAGTGCAGGCAGAGTGTGCACTTGTTAAAATCAATACAGGAAACGTGGAGGGGTATTTGTTGACAGAACCAGCTTACTCTACACTGATCAAGTCTTGAGCAAACTCGGTTAGCGATGCTCTTTCACTACAGCATAATTACGTTTACATTTCTTTCGAATGCAGTTTTACTTATCACCAAAGATTTGCATACAGAAATGCACTGAAACTTAATAAAACAAGAATATTAAACAATCCTTTACAAAATAGTGTTGCTGTATTTTTAAACACTTTACAGTAACAATGCTGCCCAGGTATATTAAATGTGTCAAACTGCAGTTTATTGCAGTAATGGGAAGGTATGCCATTATAAGGGGAATGTTGCTACAGCATTAGTTCTGTGAAAAGACAGCCTTCTAAGAACTCAGCAAGTCTTCCATTGCTGCCCATAATACCACCATGTGATCCCGATATTAGAATCAGGGCTCAGAGTTGATCCCTGTCCAGATATAAGTCATTGCACTATCCCTTGAACAGTCCTGACATAGCTGATGATAAAGAAAGATTAGCATCATATCTGAAAAATAGCACAGGCTTATAGGCTTTCCCTATAAATAATTCAAATTGCAGAATTATCCCTGGAGGGAAAGCACCAGTAGAGTGAGGATTCATGTTTCAGGTAACAATGAGGATATCCCCCCTCCTTCATGACTCAATCACTATTTCATGCAAAAAAAGCAAATGTGTAATTATTTTTATACCCTGAGGCAGCAAACGGGCTATCAAGTTTTATCATGCAAGTACTGTAATACTGCATTAGCACATATTATAAAATTTGTCTACATTTATTTTTATGATCATGAGTCAATCTGGCCATGTGTGAAAAAAAAAAAAAAAAACTAAAAAAACTTTAATATAAACACACACACACACACACACACACACATATATTAATATATATATTAATAATATATATATATATATTATATATATATATATATATATATATATATATATACAGACGTGCTCAAATTTGTTGGTACCCTTACAGCTCATTGAAATAATGCTTCATTCCTCCTGAAAAGTGATGAAATTAAAAGCTATTTTATCATGTATACTTGCATGCCTTTGGTATGTCATAGAATAAAGCAAAGAAGCTGTGAAAAGAGATGAATTATTGCTTATTCTACAAAGATATTCTAAAATGGCCTGGACACATTTGTTGGTACCCCTTAGAAAAGATAATAAATAATTGGATTATAGTGATATTTCAAACTAATTAGTTTCTTTAATTAGTATCACACATGTCTCCAATCTTGTAATCAGTCATTCAGCCTATTTAAATGGAGAAAAGTAGTCACTGTGCTGTTTGGTATCATTGTGTGCACCACACTGAACATGGACCAGAGAAAGCAAAGGAGAGAGTTTTCTGAGGAGATCAGAAAGAAAATAATAGACAAGCATGGTAAACGTAAAGGCTACAAGACCATCTCCAAGCAGCTTGATGTTCCTGTGACAACAGTTGCAAATATTATTAAGAAGTTTAAGGTCCATGGAACTGTAGCCAACCTCCCTGGGCGCGGCCGCAAGAGGAAAATCGACCCCAGATTGAACAGAAGGATAGTGCGAATGGTAGAAAAAGAACCAAGGATAACTGCCAAAGAGATACAAGCTGAACTCCAAGGTACGTCAGTTTCTGATCGCACCATCCGTCGCTTTTTGAGCGAAAGTGAGCTCCATGGAAGAAGACCCAGGAGGACTCCACTTTTGAAAGAAAAACATAAAAAAGCCAGACTGGAATTTGCTCAAATGCATATTGACAAGCCACAATCCTTCTGGGAGAATGTCCTTTGGACAGATGAGTCAAAACTGGAGCTTTTTGGCAAGTCACATCAGCTCTATGTTCACAGACGAAAAAATGAAGCTTTCAAAGAAAAGAACACCATACCTACAGTGAAACATGGAGGAGGCTCGGTTATGTTTTGGGGCTGCTTTGCTGCGCCTGGCACAGGGTGCCTTGAATCTGTGCAGGGCACAATGAAATCTCAAGACTATCAAGGCATTCTGGAGCAGTTTGCTTAGGAAGAGTGGGCCAAACTACCTGTTAACAGGTGCAGAAGTCTCATTGAGAGCTACAGAAAACGTTTGATTGCAGTGATTGCCTCTAAAGGTTGTGCAACAAAATACTAGGTTAGCGGTCCCATCATTTTTGTCCATGCCATTTTCATTTGTTTTATTATTTACAATATTATGTTGAATAAAAAATCAAAAGCAAAGTCTGATTTCTATTAAATATGGAATAAACAATGGTGGATGCCAATTACTGTTGTCAGTTTCAAGTTATTTCAGAGAAAATTGTGCATAATTCGTTTTTTGTGGAGGGGTACCAACAAATTTGAGCACGTCTGTATATATATGTATAGAGCTACATTTATCAGAATTAAAACATTCAGAGTCTCACTCCAACAGCCTGAAGTTGTTCCAATTTGTGATCCTGAAAGCAAAGCTGCATGCTGAATTAGCAAGCGACTTTGATGCTCTTGGGCATCTGTGCAAGCCACAAAGCACACAACGCATGCTTTCAGTTGAGCTCCGACTGGAATGTGAAGCAAAATCAGAAGAGAAAATTCCTAGTGCCCACAATCTGTGCCAATGGAGTTAACTATTGCCTGGTACAATTCCAGCAATTACATTGCCGTTGTTCAACTCAATGACATCTACATTTTTAGTGCGAGTGAATGAACGCAGTCAAAATGCTAGAATGCAAGATAAACTAAAGTTGTCTATAAAATTTAAAAAAAGACCCAAACCCAAATTTGCTTGTCGGTTTTCATTAAAAGAAGATCTATACTTTACATGCTTCTTTAGTAACTTGAACTAATCTCATTACAGATCAATGCAAATCACATTTAAGTGAGTTTAACAAAACAATACAGTTTTGTATTTTTAAAAACCATGTGTATAGTATGAGCCCAGTTTTTCTCCACAACTTACAGACAGACAGACAGACAGACAGACAGACAGAAGCTGATGACTGAATCCTGAACAGCTGCTTTATTTTCTTGGGTTTCCTATCGTTCTGACCCCATTTTCAACAGGGAGAGATTTACAGTGGGTATTTTTGTCTAGTTCAAAGGAACATGACAATAACGTATCATGTATTATTGCACGAGACATTTCATACAGAAGTAGATATTTTGCATTTGTATAACTGGTCAGGTACAATGAAGGTGGAGCAATTTCTAATTTCAGTGATCCCTGTTTCACTTAATAACCCTATTTCTCACCTGCCTATAAAACCAGGCCAGCACATTAATAAACTCTGCCAAATTAGACATTTACACAGAGGCTGCTTGCCTTTACTCCCTAAACAGTTTATGTAAATTAAGTTCTTATGCAAAATTCATTTGTGTTAATTGAGTAAACCCCTGCGGATAGATCCCTGCTAAAGTTATGATCTTCAAAGTGTTTTATGTACACCCCATAGGAAGTGCAATCATGAAATGTTTGAGAAATTTATAAGGGCTAATAGCTATAATCTCTAGGACAACATAAACATAAAAAAGCAATTCTGCCCATCACAGTATACTCAACATTCAGCAGTGTGTGTTAAAGCTGTCCACTATGCCCATAAACAACACAGAGATAACCGTAAAAATCGTTTTCTAGGTTGCACTGGCATAAAAGTCGCTCCTGCCTTTTTGAGACTTCAATTTTATGAAAACACCTTTTTTTGTGTTTAAAATCCTTTTTTAACAATGTATTTTTTTCCTACATGCTCAGCACCAATAAATAAAGATACACACAAGTTTAGTTTCAAAATAACCCTTGTTGCAACATTTTATTCCATTAATACATTTTTCAGTGTTGTTTTTCATTTTTAGTTAAACTGTTAAAAACTATTCGTTTTTCAAAATTTAAAAAGTAATAATTGACAGAGCATAAAATCAGGTTATACATTGCACATCATTAATCAGTTTAATGTATTAAACTACCAGTATTTTATTTTAGCTTATCAAGTACCCAAACAAGTTCAAGAACACATCATCTTTGCAGTACTGAACATTTCTTTCCAAAACTCTTAGACAATAGTTCCCGCTGCTTTTACAAATTAGTTATAGTAATTCAATTAAAAAGCAAAAAAACAACAATAAACTAAAACAGTGCACCAGTAAACTAAACATCTTAGTGTTGCATACGGTGCAGTACAATTGCATTCGATTTCCAGCATTACAAATACATTCATTTTGTTTTGTTAATCACAACCACACACATACTTTACAAGAGTACCACTGCGTTGCACTGACACAGAACAAGTTACAGTATGTATTAAAGTCATTCAAAGTACTCCATTCAAACACAATGTTTTCTACATCAGGCTATAAACACCTTCCTCCTATCAGCTTGTTTTTCTTTATCCAGTCTCAAATTCACCTGCATTATTATAGCATTGTAGTTACAAGAACAGAAGACTTGAAAAGTTTACTACTCGGCTTTCTAACCAATAGCTGTTTGCTACGGATCCCAGGGGCGGGTTAAATTTTGAATGTTGACAAATCAATGGCTCTGGAGGGTGGGAATAAGGAAATTCATAGACTAATAGCTATTGTGTTAACACTAAGAAAAGCAGTATAGCTGTGATGTTTTCAAGAGGTCAGTCAAGAGTCTGAAAGCTTGCGTTTAACATTCAAAATGACTTAACGGTATTGAGGGTAAACAATTAAAACTTTTAATTAGAACAGTGGTTTTGTGTTTCTACCATGCAACATGACCTGAATGCTGTAGATCCTGAACAAATAAATCGGGTTGTTGACAGTTAAGTTTGTGCGAGACATAACTGTGGCTATGTAATCCCACTGTGGCGCTGGTACAGTAGTTTAATATTACACACACCAGCGCATACGTCGCACCCGTGTATTAGTCACTCCCCCCTTTTAAAGGCCCCGCAAAAATGCCTAGAAAATCGACTTATTCAATTTTTCAATTAAGGTTAATTTTTCAGTTTTTACGGTAGATCTTAATAAACAGACATAAGTCTTGATTGCAGTGGTGCCGTACCCAAACACCACCACGGTTTAAATCATTCAAGTGCTGTACGTTGCTATACAGTACCTCCACCAGAAAGGCTGCATAACAGAGCTATCGATTCACCTTCATACAGTTCATCACCCATCAGATAGTGTTCGTATGTGGCGTGCCAAGCCTAGGTTTGACCGCACACGTTGGTTTTATGGGCAAGTTTTAGCAAAAATTACTTAATTCATCATAATCACAATGTATTTGGAGTCCGCATGCCATTGTAGAGTTTTGTGTTTAACTTTCTCAAGTTACTAAGAGTATCATAATCTGGGGTTATATGGAGGCACTCTGTTTCTTTGTCCATATGTTACACAAGTTTTTACATGGAGAACACAGTGTCTTGACAGTTGTTAACATAATTCAGATCCATATCCCCACAAACATATAACCACATTGTGACAGTGTATCAGAATCACGGCAATGCAGGTCCTCAATAGCGTTACAGGGCAGCAGTGTGGAGTAGTGGTTAGGGCTCTGGACTCTTGACTGGAGGGTTGTGGGTTCAATCCCAGGTGGGGGTTACTGCTGCTGTACCCTTGAGCAAGGTACTTTACCTAGATTGCTCCAGTAAAAAAACCCAACTGTATAAATTGGTAATTGTATGTAAAAATAATGTGATATCTGTATAATGTGAAATAATGTATAATGTGATATCTTGTAACAATTGTAAGTCGCCCTGGATAAGGGCGTCTGCTAAGAAATAAATAATAATAATAATAATAATAATAATAATAATAATAATAATAAATGGGTAATTGTATATATAATGTGATATCTTGTAACAATTGTAAGTCGCCCTGGATAAGGTCGTCGGCTAAGAAATAAATAGTAATAAAAATAATAGTTAAAATCGTGAGATTTTCGGTTTTAACCGATAAAATGATACCCCCCTCCCCCTCGACGATACAAGAAAAATAATTAAATTCTTTGTATAGCCAATAAACACTGGAAAAAAAACTGGAAAGGATTACTTAAATCTCGTTGAAGTGACCCCTTTCCCCTGTGGGAAAAAAAAAATTCCAAAAAACAAAACACACAAATAAATAAATAAATAAATAAATAAATAAATAAATAAATAAAAACTTTCCCAGTGCAGCTGGGAAATGTCCCTCCTTCCTGACTTGTATCTCGTATTGACTCGTTCTCTAAACTTTAAACCCATCCCTCTTGCTCGCGAGATTTAAAGCTATATTACAGTACATAGTATTTACCCGCTCGTGGAATTGAAAAGAGAATTGCAAATTGAGGCGAAATGTAAAAAAATGCATAAACACAAGCATTTTGTTGTGGAAAACAGCAAAGGAAAGAAGGTACAGTTGAAGCGTGAAAGTACTGTCGAGTAAACAATTGCGACAGAAAAAAAATCTTAAGTAACCGAAAACAATAATTTCATACAGTATATAAAAAAACGACAGCGCCGAAAAAAAAAGATTAACATATAAACTGCTAAAAAACAATAAGCATTGAAAAATGCAATTAATAAAAAACAAAAACCAGAAATTATGATACTATGCCCATTTCAAGTTTCACACAATTGAATGGGCAGTTCTAAAAAATACAGCAATACAAAAAAAAAAAAAAAAAAAAAAGTAATCTACTAGGCAATATCCCTGTCACCAAAGGATACTCAATCTTCAGTAGTAGACACAGTAATAACTGAGATAATGATTACAAATAGAATAAAACCCATCCTAGTGTGAAGGAAGCAAACTGTATCCAATAATCAGCGACAAGAAAAATCACCTCCTAAACTTAACTGTCAACACTCCTAATCTCAACAGCAGATCTTTTGAAACACGAAAATGAAATGAAGAGATACTGTTCTGTAGATTGCTAGCAGTATACAGGCTTTGTCTAATGCCTGTATCAAACGAAGACCCCTCTAGTTAAATAAAATCCGTAGCATTCTCATGCTTTACTGCGATGTTGTGTGCAGGTCTCAAAATCGACTGGGGTAAATGATCGTGGAGAGAGGAAAGCAGGATTATTCCGTCACTGTTACCAAGGCTCTTGCTGTACCTTGAACGGGAGCAGGGAGTCTCAATACTGGATACGGGGAACAGCATCAACTCTGAATCTACTTTTGGCTTTATTGCCCACCCTCAGAGGATAACGTTAACCACTGTAATTATTGTAGCATATAGCATTTATATCACACATTTTAGCTTGGTTCCACACAAAAAACAGTGTAAAGTATTGTATCAATGAGGAACACTTCAGTCTTGCAGATACGGGTAAAAATCATGACTTTGTTTGACCCCTGTGGATATCCAGCAATTTCACACAAGCGGACATGTTATCATTTTCAACATTTCTTTTAAATTCTGTCATCACCTCCAGTCACTTTACTGAGTGTAACAAGTGAACCCAAAACACAGAAGGACTGATTTACCCAAACGAGTAGCTTGTTCCCTTAAGTGTATCACTCATTATTAATAAGCCATTGCTACTCACTCATGCTCACTTAGTACAGACTTGGACCATTAAAGAAATTACTCAACTGAATATGAATTGTGGTTCTGCAAGGTAATGTACTGTAAATGCTTTTCTACATTGTAGAAGTTTTGTGGACAAGAGATGGCTAAATAAATGATAACGGAACAAACAAAAAATTCTACGTTTGTTTATTTTAACAGGATGTCCATTGAGATTAAAAATCCCTTTAATATGCAAGGCCTGGCCAAGAAGACAGCATATAAAACATCAGCATCACAGGAACACATTATATACTGTAAATATAACTGACATTCACAGAAAGAAAATCCATGTTGAAATCTAGTCCTGTTTAGGCTTATAAAAAAAAAACCCCACTATAAACCCATAACTATAAACAATGTCGGCTGCCGACAGTTAAATAGGAGGGATTTACTGCAGTCGGTGGGCTAAAACAAACGAAAAAGAAAATCAAAAAGATTGTCATGTGCTTCATTTTCCTGAAATCGCCATTCGTATAAAATCCTCTCTGTTTTTCTGACATCCTTTGTCTTTGGTGCCAGGTTAAAGGTAATTTCGCAGGCAATACAGAAAGCAAGCAGAAATACAACCCTGCAGCCTTAATTGCACAGCTGGCAGTCTTCCTTGTTTAATGCTTGAAATGTTTTTGCTTACGATTGTAAGTCGCCCTGGATAAGGGCGTCTGCTAAGAAATAAATAATAATAATAATAATAATAATAATGTAAGACCCAATAGTGATCTTGCAGAGGTCATCCAGCTGGTCATTTTTGCTATGGTGACTCACACCTGTGCACCTTACTGGCCTGCTCCACATACTATACACAGCGGCGCCCTTCTCCCTCTCAGGCAGGTTTTCAAAGGAGCCATGGGTCAGGATTGGTATTTTGTTGACAAGGCCACACCTCAAGATGGCTCAATGCCAATACCCCAACAGCACCCAATCTCCTTATACTGTACCAACATCCCTTCACTGGTCACATGTGCTCATTAAGCCCCTAGCTGGGTTATATATAAACACACACACACACACACACACAAGTACTCAAGTATAATGCGTATAACACCTTTAAATAGTTGTTAAGATTTCCGTTTCTAGGCAACACTATTCTAGTGTGTACTCCTGAAAGCATTACAGAAAAAAGGCCTGACGCTTAATTTTTAATGCCATTTTATTTTTTGAAGCACGCTTAACAGGTGGCTGAATTCATGATCTACACTTTTCATGTTCATATAAAATAACTGAGAGGTATAAAAGATAATTTGTGCATATTAATAAATCAACTATATAAAACCTTGAACTTAAAACCTTGGTCCTAACCAATTTCTATATGTAATGCATTACACCTGAAAAAACAAACCTATTTTATGCAAAACAGTGTTTTTCTACCTTTAAGGTAAACTTCTAAGCTACAGAAACTGTAATTGAAATAAAAACAAAAAAATAAATAAATAAAAAAAAGTGTGTTCTGCTCCAAGAATGTACCGACCTCCTAGCTGCTACTAAAGAGCCATAGTGTAGTACTGTAGTACCTTAGCTTATTAAGCAGACACTGGATATATGAGGATGCTTGTAGTCTTTTACCTGGTATACAAACAGCAGATCTAGATATGCAATATTTCAAAGTCATCAGCTAGACATTACAAATTAATTTATTCATCCTTAAAAACTCCTGCTGCTTTTTCCGACCGACAGTTCCGATTGTTAATAGACAAATTCGGCTTCCACTGGTAGAAAACCAAATACTTTGCCAGAATATGAGCGAGGCAAAGAGAACATGGTGCGGAAGAATGTTTTTTGTGCACAGACACAGCAAATACAGGAATAAAACCAACTAATCCCCTGCAATGGTAGGAGCATCTCTGGAGTGCAAGCTATGGCATCACTAAGGGCTACTGGTGGGAAGAGGAGGATACAGGCAGGGAGGGAGGAAGGGAGTACTGCTTCATGTTCTCTTTAGAGTTATTATTTTTAACATTGTATGGAGGTTAAGATGAACATCTTGGATTTAGCAGGGTTTCTTATTTCAAAGTATAAATTTGATTAGTGCATTTGAGAAAAATCTAGGGTACTATATAGGGGCCATTATGGAGTACATGTACCCCTGGGGGTACTCCAGCTTTCATCAGGGGGGACGCGAGAAAAATCCTGTAATGGTGGACAACACTTTTTCTTTTTTTACCACTTTGTAGTACTTTAGGACTTAGCAATCGAATCAACAGTGTTGAATCTCCTTTCAAATAAAACCACAGCCGTACTGTGTACGTTTCCTTTCTGTTGGGTGAGGTTAACTCTATAAACTCCCAGCCGGGTGCCGACAGTTAAATAGGAGGGCTTTGCTGCAGTCGGTGGGCTAAAACAAACGAAAAAGAAAAATCAAAAAGATTGTCATTGTATGATGTTGCTTCTTTTAAAAATGTGTAGCATTTACTATGCAAGTTAACTTTCTGGAGTTTAAATGTTCAGTGTTAGTAGTTTAATCAGTTCAGTGTTTTATCAACGTTTACGATTTGAAATAATCGTATTACTGATTTGATCAGGCAGCTAGGCACCCCTACTTTTACAGTGAAATCACTCACTTGTTCTGCGCTGGAGCCAGAGTGACACGACTGTTCTTTTTACTTGCAATGCTTTTATGTGTTTTTTCATTATTAATTAATTTGTTTAAGAACTCCTTTGTCATGTGAGTGCATTACCCTACGCCTCTGCACTGGTAATTATTAATAAAAGCAAAAGCACATTATTATTATTACAAAAATTGAATCCCGGGATAAAAAAAAAAAATCAATCCCTAAATCCTGGGATTGGGAAAAGTGTCCGCAAATGGATTTTTAACTCCAGACCTATTGAGTGTGTTCGTATCATACAGTGAGTGTCCATCAACAAGCTTTTAATTGTCTTACAGCTGACACGAACAGACTACTGCACTAAACACTTTAACATGTAAGCATTTTGCTAAAAGTCATTTTTGACTGCCTGATATAAATATCCCCTTTCTACTTTCAACAAATTAGCTTTTGGAAATAATCACTTCAAAACAATGTGCTTATTCTGGCTAGATTCGATACCGCACAAGACACACACAGCATTTTACATGGTCTCAGCTCAAGTGTTCAATGATAAAATTTGAGTTCAATAAAAAAAAAAAAAGGCCTATATTTGTAATTTAAAGAAATCTGTTTTCTCTCTACACTTTTGCATTTGTTGGACGAAATGCATGACTTTTGTTGAGAATTAATTTAGGATTTTGTTTTAAATTGGAACCTCAGCTTTGTTTTTCAGAAGCATAACCTGTTTTTGGACTTGTTTCAGCATACTTATTGGAGTCTGGATTTTGAAATAATTCTTCATGGCATTTTTAGTTGGTGCATTTGCACAGTGGTTAACCAATTGTATTTTATTTATAAGTTTTTAGCAGCAGTTTTCCATTTACAGTACTTAATCTAGTAATTAGAAAAGACCATATTTTTTCCTGTTTTCATAGGTATATTATGACCCTATCTCCGATGGGGGTACGCGGTAGACTAGATTATTTGGAAAGGGTTACACTGCCTAAAGTTTGAAAACCACTGGTATATAGCAACAAATAGCTGGTTGTACAGACCCTGATTAGCTGTTACCCTATCTACAGTAATCTAGAATTAATGCTCATCAGGGTCTTTGAAACCAGCCAAAGGATTTTTTAACTAAACTTTGGAAATGAAGTCCTATCAATATACAATGGAAATATACAAGCACCAGAAGGATGCAGGCTATAAACCTACACTCTGCAAATATAGGGCCACAAAAAGATACATATGTATATTTTGTGACAAAAATAAAATTAGGCATTTCCCAGTACTTAATTACTTGAAATAAATATTTCACAACAATACTACATACTGTAAATAGAAAAAAAAAGAAAAAGTGCTTGCAGGATTTCATGATGAATGCTAGTAATTTCCTAGCCCTTTGCTTACATCATCTTTCATTTTTATTATTTAATTTATTTATTACTTAAAACAAAGCTTTCTATCTAGCTGCTTGAAAATATAACAGACTGGACCCACTGGGAGGAGTGGAAGCTTAATTAACTCTGTGCAATAAGCCTGGGACCCCCGAGGACTGGTTCCTCCTGTACTGCAATAAAGGTACGCGCAGGATATACAACGTCTTGCTCAGCATCCAGGAGGGCACGGGGTATCTCATTTAATCTTCTTCTGGTCGTATTAGAGCAACGTTAAGGGGCTCATCATCAAACATTAAAGTTAAAAGGAGGATCATGCTTCATGGTCCACAGCGAGGGCTTTAATATGAATGTATGATTACTTAAAATGAAAGAAGTGCAATGGACCACCTTAAGAGTTGGATCAACTCACTATATATATCCCCTTCTTTTGTGAGAACTGCATATTAATCATGAAATGTGAACAATGAATATATAACAATCCATTTTTCAATGTAATTTTATAGATTTTAAATTTACAATTTTTTTTTATTATTTTGATTTTTCATTTTCTAAGGTTTGGACACTTCGATCACAGGTCAAAGTGAAAGGTGTCGTTTTTGCCTGGGCAGATTCTATAACACTAAAATATGAGGCAGCAAGCTTAAATGCAAGAGTGGGCCTGCCAGTTAATACAAGCTCCCCTCACAGAGATGCTTACAGTAGCTAGACCTGATCTTACTCATTCTGTCTGGTACATCCACAACTTTGAATACAACTGTACTTCTCCTTCCAAATTGCTTTTTTTTTGTATCATTAAATGGAAATATACTTAAATACTTTCCTAAAGCAATTTCACTAGCCTTTAAAACACCTAACATCAGCATACAATTGAACACTTACCTCGACAGAAAACCTGCCTGGATTGTAAAGGTCTGCCTGGAAGTTACATTCCAATTGGCACAGTAGGACATTTTCATTTACTTTAGGGAGGAAAATAAAAATCACACACTCATCACCACTTTATAAACTCTTATCTCTTTCTGGTTCATGCACATGCCCCCCCGTGGAGATGTGCTGAACATCAGCAAACAGTGCTTAGGAAAACTGAAGTCTTAGCTAAAATAAAGGGCCTATCCCCAATAGTTTAACACCACACTGAAACTGCATAATGGGTTTATACAACTTTTGGATTTGGAGAATGCATCTTTGAAAAATATGTCCGATAGTGCTGATCATCACAATTTTAAATTCAAATAATTTATTCAATTAAAATACATCAACAGGCAAAATAAAAAAATTAAAAAATGTATTGGATTCTGCAATTAATACAATAATCCACAATGCACAGGTCCTTGTACACCGTTTTAGTCTTCGGAGTGGTGTCAAAAACTGTGTCTTAGCCGGTGTTAAAATTGTCAAATTCTTTTAAAATTTCTTGTGTTTTCCTGGTGCAGTTACATTATTATTATTATTATTTATTTATTAGCAGACGCCCTTATCCAGGGCGACTTACAATTGTTACAAGATATCACTTTATTTTTACATACAATTACCCATTTATACAGTTGGGTTTTTACTGGAGCAATCTAGGTAAAGTACCTTGCTCAAGGGTACATAGACCCATTAAACAACTTTTACAGCTGTCAGAGCAGATAAGCCCATTTTATATAATAGTTGAAGAAGCCATCTGGGAGACGAGGGCAACACAGACTTAACACAGATTCATGTACAACATTTTTATTTTATTAAATATCTCACGGAGTGTGTGTGGATTTGAAGTGCAAGTCAGAAATGTCAAAGGATTACATTTTGAGATTACATGGAATGATATAAAATAATGGAAATAACAAATGCTCAACTGCATACCAAGAAAAGACCACTGCAGTACTGCAGAGACAGAGATGTTACAGGGAGTACATTTTAGTGCAGCATGAATCAGGATCAGTTCCTAAATAAAGTTGATTTTAGCCCTGTTTATAATTGCTGCTGTTGGTATCACCTGCACATTTACAAGCAGGATTCTACTACATGCGCAGCAGGCACAGTACACAGATACATGCGCAGCAGGCACAGTACACAGATACATGCGCAGCAGGCACAGTACACAGATACATGCGCAGCAGTCACAGTACACAGATACATGCGCAGCAGTCACAGTACACAGATACATGCGCAGCAGGCACAGTACACAGATACATGCGCAGCAGGCACAGTACACAGATACATGCGCAGCAGGCACAGTACACAGATACATGCGCAGCAGGCACAGTACACAGATACATGCGCAGCAGGCACAGTACACAGATACATGCGCAGCAGGCACAGTACACAGATACATGCGCAGCAGGCACAGTACACAGATACATGCGCAGCAGGCACAGTACACAGATACATGCGCAGCAGGCACAGTACACAGATACATGCGCAGCAGGCACAGTACACAGATACATGCGCAGCAGGCACAGTACACAGATACATGCGCAGCAGGCACAGTACACAGATACATGCGCAGCAGGCACAGTACACAGATACATGCGCAGCAGGCACAGTACACAGATACATGCGCAGCAGGCACAGTACACAGATACATGCGCAGCAGGCACAGTACACAGATACATGCGCAGCAGGCACAGTACACAGATACATGTGCAGCAGGCACAGTACACAGATACATGTGCAGCAGGCACAGTACACAGATACATGCGCAGCAGGCACAGTACACAGATACATGCGCAGCAGGCACAGTACACAGATACATGCGCAGCAGGCACAGTACACAGATACATGCGCAGCAGGCACAGTACACAGATACATGTACAATGATTTTCAAGAACAGTTTACAGTGTTTTGCTTTACAGTCCCCATTGTGTTTTTAATGAGTCCTTTCGTGAAATGGGGATTATCAATTTACGATGCAGGCTTTCCTGTTGTTTGTCGTAGCCAGATAAGACAGAGAGGCTTGTTTGCAATTAATTTCAATAACCTCTAGTATGTCAACAGAGTTAACAGATATCCAAACTAAGCAAACCTCACCCGAGGTGCAATAACTGCAGAGGAATGATAAATACAAAACTGCAGGCACACTCACAGACTCAATACAGGAGATCAAATTCACCAAAGCATACAGGTTTTCAAAGGGAAAATAAATAAATAAATCAACTTCACAGCGAAACTGTACAGTGCCAAAGTGAAATACTTACTCCCAGGATGTCTGTGAAAACATAGACAGTCCTTAGCTCTCCTATTTAATAAATGCCTTCAAATCAAGCTCAACTTTAAGGCCACATAATGGGAGAGACAAGCATCTGTAGCACCTAACTTTTCTGGAGTCTCTTCAAAAGGCTTAAGATATAACACACTTTACATTTTACTCCTCCACAGACTAAGACAAACTTTGATACAGAGCTACCAGGTAGTAGGTAAAATAAGGTTGGGCAAAAAAATGTTAAAACCCTTTCCAAAACAATGTCAGTAGAGTCAATAGAGCACATGGCATGGGCAGGCAGGACAGCACTGATTGGACATAAACACTAGAAGGTGTATACATCATTCTTGAGTGATACAGTTTGTGATTATCAAAGTCGGTCATACCTGCAATCTTACCCATCATGACTGAAACTGGTTTTCAACAGAGATTTACAGCTTTTATATAAACATATGTTATATATTAAAATACTTAACAGGGAATCCAAAAGCCTAGTAGTGCATGCTACTTAATCAGTTTGTATTTTCAAAAATCAGTTTTATTTATTCATTTATTTATTTATTTATTATTTTTTTAAAACCAAATTAGAAAATTGCAATGTAAACAAATGAGAAATAATTTAAATTTTAAATTATTAAATGACAAACATTTAGACTGGAAGTCTTTTTCAACAATAATAATAATAAAAAAGTCAGTAGAGATGTTTGTCATTGAATTCATTATGGATGAGATGTAACACAGGAGGCTGTGTGGTCCAGTGGTTAAAGAAAAGGGCTTGTAACCAGGAGGCCCCTGGTTCAAATCCCGGCTCAACCGCTGACTCACTGTGTGACCTTGAGCAAGTCACTTAACCTCCTTGTGCTCTTTCAGGTGAGACGTTGTTATAAGTGACTGCAGCTGATGCATAGTTCACACACCCTGGTCTATAAGTCGCCTTGGATAAAGGCAGCTGCTAAAATTCTATCGAGGAAAGAAACTGTTGCCTAGGAGCTAAAAAAAAAAAAAAGTAATTAACACTATTTAAGTTATAATCATCAACAGCCTCTCCTGTTACTGCAAGGTAACTAAATCTATATGAGGATCGGTGAAGCTCTCATTTGTAGCCAGCAGTCATCATTTATTGATGCACAACACTGTCCTATTTCCTTTGACAAACTTAGCCCATGTACATTCTCAAATTGCCAATTAATCTTCAGCCATCCAGTGTGATACTGAAGTGGTAGTTGGGGGGTGGGGTTCAAACAAACAGATTAGACTTCAACGGTCATCCATATCCACTGGGTTTACACTGTAGAACCTTAAGCCTTGCCTTAGGTACTCGTGCTTTATCCACATTTCATAAAAAAAGTCACTTTTTTTGTATATAATATAATATATCAATGACATAAAAAACACAACTAAAAATAAGAGTTGTTATTAAAAAAAAGAAAAAAGAAAGATATAAAATCAGCCTTAATAGCTCACTCACTTATCAACTGTGACTCGTATGAAACCCAGAACAGCTCTTGGTTCATTCTCCATCTCACTCTTGTTTCTCTCTTTATCTAACATTATAAAACTGACTGACTGTCATCTGCAGGCTCTATAAGAGCTAGAAACTGTTTTCTTATTCTTCCACGGTTTATTATACTTCTGTGTAGTCTACAGTATCAGAGACCACACTTTGTTTGCTTAGCAGTTTGTTTACATTCCCTAAGGCAGTGGTACTTACCTTGACTCTTTCACTCCATTCCAAACCTACTCAATTGGCACCATGAGTCAATTATAAAAATTAAAGGCTGTAAATGACAAAGACATGATTGTTATTCACAATTAAATTTACAATCATGTTTTCAACACGTGTTGATTAGGGCTGTGCCCTGTGGTGGGCAGGCTTGTGCCTGTACTGTTGTTCTCTTACTGCAGCCAACATATTCAAGGGAAACTAAAGTCATTACAATCTACTAGTGCTATCTGGTTTAGTGTCATTTGATAAATCTGTACTGGTTTCACATTTTGCGAATACAGTCGAACCTCAGAGTTACGAACACCAAACTTATATATATATAAAATGTGTGTGTGTTTTTTTCTGCCTACCATACAAAATACTTAATACACAATTGTGAAGTTTTTCCTTTAAATCTGCATAGTCCTGCAGCATAGTAGGCTCAGCTTTTGATCTTGATGCCAGTATTGGTCTCTTGTGGCAGGTCACACAGGCTGAACAATGCAAGGAATCCTACTGCTGGAGTGTTGCAATAAGTTGCTCTCCTTTTTATGAGGCCCCCTCATTTTTAAATTCATGACATCTGGACCGATGACAAACCCAAGATTGAAACAGTTCTTCTAAAATGAAAAGGTTTCAGCATCACAGTGAAGAGAGTTATTTGTATAGCTTGGGAGGGATAATTACTTTTCCCGTGGTACTGTACCTTGTTGAAGGATTATAATAGTAATAATTGTGATGGAAACAGGCAAAATTCGGTAAATTCATGCGAGCGAAAAAAAAAAAGAAATAACACGGTTCGATAGGGGTGGATAAAAATGTATCCTGTTCGATAAATGATGCGCACAAATGCAATGGAAATACTTTGAGTGAATTTTATGAGCTAGCACATACTTTTTTCAGTCATATGGTGGCATTTAGAAAACCCACAACATGTACCTTAGATCCCATTCCTACTACACTTTTAAAAGAAATATATCCAAAAATAAACACCTCTGTTTTAAATCAAGTATTGTTCCTAAGTCTTTCAAGACAGCAGTAATAAAACCTTTGCTCAAGAAGCCCACCCTCGATCCCAATGTGCTTACAGACTTGTATCCAATCTTCCTTTTTTATCCAAGGAGTTAGAGAGTGGTGGTGGAGCAACTTCAGAGATTTCTTGCTGCACAGAACACTGCTGAGAAATATCAGTCTGGTTTTAGGCTGTATCATAGCACTGAGGTGGCACTAATTCGAATGGTAAATGATGTGTTGTGGTCCTCTGATGTGGGCTTGCCTTCAGTTCTTGTTTTACTGGATTTAAGTGGAGCTTTTGACACCATTGATCACTCTGTTTTAATTGATCACCTTGAAAATATGGTGGGATTGTCAGGTACTGTCCTGTCCTGGTTTGGGTCCTATCTCTCTTAACAGATTTCAGTTTGTTAAAATTGAGGAGGAGGTTTTTACCAAAGGTTACATGTGGAGTCCCCCAGGGTTCGATTCTTGGTCCAATTCTGTTTTCTCTTTATATGCTACCCTTGGTTAATATTATTCGTAGACATGGAGTTAATTTTCACTGTTACACTGATGATACTCAGCTTTACCTGTCTTGCTGACATCAAAAATGTGGTTGTTTAAAAACGTCCTAATGTGAGAGAGAGAGAGAGAGCGCGAGAGAGAATAATAGATGGGCTTCAGTGAGTTACAGGAAGATAATTCCATCTAGTGTCGAGTAGTTTATAAACTGTCACAGAAACCCAAGATGGAATTATGTTCCTTTAACTCACTGAAGCCAATCTATTATTTTTTATAATACATGGATATTACCTGTGATAAAGGCAATAAACGGTGTTAAGGTTCAAATTTGCCAGTGAATTTAATGAATAATAATAATAATAATAATAATAATAATAATAATAATAATAATAATAATAATAATAATAAAGTAAATTAAGTCAATAATAAAGAATCTTAAATATACATTTTATTTTTGATAACTCAGGAACGGTGAATTAAACTGGGTAGATAATGAACTGCAAAAAATAACGTATTTAAGGAAAAGGTGTTTCAATGGGGTATGATTTTTTGTTTATTTTTTAGTCCCTGTCAGAGTCAAAGATTTGTCTCATTCACTTGGTTGGTGCTGCCATTGGTGGAGGCTGATTGTAAATCTTCACAGATGCAGATTTGTTAAAAGTGCCTAAAAACCACTAATTGTGGGTGTTGTCGAGACACTTTGTTTGAAAGTGGTCAGGTGCACAGGAGTCAAATATGGGTCAAAGGTCAAGTATAATCTTCTAGAGCAGTGGTTCTCAATCCTGGTCCTGGGGACCCCCTGTGGCTGCTGGTTTTCATTCCAACCGAGCTCTCAATTACTTAACTAGACCCTTAATTGAACTAACAATTTGCTTAATTAGACCTTTTTAATTGTTTTCAGCTCTTAAACAGTTGCAGAGTTCAAGTTACTTATAAAATGTTACAGCCAACTTCAAATCTGCAACTGTTTAAGAGCTGAAAACAATTAAAAAGGTCTAATTAAGCAAATTATCGGTTCAATTAAGGGTGTAGTTAAGTAACTGAGAGCTCAGTTGAAATGAAAACCAGCAGACACGGGAGTCCCCAGGACCAGGATTGAGAACCACGCTGTAGAGGACTATGCCATTTTGAAGTCACTACTGTGGTATTATGCCTTTTATTTTTTTTCTTCAGATGGCTCAGGATGCAAATATAGCCTTCATCCATATATATGGATTCTGCAGAGTTAGCGCCTCCAAGTAGTTTTTCTAATTGGTGTAACAGAAAGATTGACGCTGGGGCGGGTTTTATTCTTGGTCGAACTGGCACTTCATTGGTGCACTCTCTTTGTCATGATGTAGTAGGCGTGGTATGGTATCCAGGTATAAGAAAGCAAGGAAGTGCTCATTCAAATATGGTACGTTCTGCTGTTTTCGGTCATTTACTTCTTTTTTTATTCAATGTATCATATTTTCCAGTCTTTTGTCGTTTTTAATGTATTTTTCCACCATTAAGAAAATAGTATGATAATATTTATAATATGCAATACGTCGGGTCTTGTACATTTTTTTTTACTTGTGCAACTTTGCGGTGGACTTCTCGTGAATTGTTTTTTCTTTTTAGAGAAATTAATTGTCTGTTGCCAGTTTAAGTTTGCAAAAAAATCCATAGTCCAGATCATAGCTTCTACAAAGTGAAAAACAACGTCCACAAACTTGAACTTAAAGCTTATCGATAAACTTCAGGGTCATTTGAACAGTATTCCAATTCCAATAGAAAAGAAGATAGTGACAGACAAGTTGAAAAAGGCGTGCAAATAGAATAAATCTAGCTCGAAAAAATAAAATCATATCAGAAACTGTTCCCCCACTACCACCACTAGCTGAATGAAAATTGATTTGAGTTTGTTTCAAGGACTCTTGACTCGGACTTGAATGATAGTGACTCTGACTTGACACCTGGACAAGGACTCGAGGATTGAGGACTCGACTACGTCTGATTTTATATATATATATATATATATATATATATATATATATATATATATATATATATATATATAAATAAAAATATGGCATAATGAAATCTGACACACTCTCTCCCTGTGTTAAAGAGGTTTTACAGGGCAGTCCTACTGAGAATTCAACCTCATTTAGTGCTATTCAGCTGGGATATAAAGGGAGGACATTTAACCAGGGCAGGCGAGTACAGTAACACACAAAAGAAGTGACCTTTAACATCTCATCCAAGGGGCAACACCTTTTACAGCACAGCGGGGCCTCTTCTCTAGCAGCACGGTACCGTTATGCCCCCTCCTCTTCCATTCTGGTAGATGGAGAAGCTCCAAGTCACCTTAACCTTTGACCTTTAAGTCTACTGGAGGAGTCTCCCCAGATAGGCCTGGATTGAAGCTCACTTAGATCACTGCTTACTGTCCTTTTTGTAAATTATTATCATGCACTGTAGTGAGATTCTAATTTTGATGCAGGCCTAAGATACAGGGTCAACACACTTTACAACAATACCAGCAGTGCCAGTATTTGCCTGTGTCAACAAGCCTTGTCAGACGTTTATGATCCATAGTAGGTCAAAGCCAATGAAGTGTAAACTCCTGTATATCACCATGGTACTAGAGCTAAAACACAAATGTTTGCACAAAGTGCTTCATCAACAAATCGGAAAGCTCTTGGCAAGGCTACAAGCACTCCAGTCCTGATCCAAGGAATGTCAAAGATTTCCCAAGGAAATTATTCCAGCATCAGGAAACCTTTTCCAAAAGGAAGTGAGCAGAGAAATCCTCCTGACTGAAAGAAAACAAACCCTATAGTAGCCGTGGAGGAGTGGCTGTCTACTTCATTTGTAACAGAGTGTGTGGCTTCTAGTAATCATTTTAAATAGCCCTGTTTTCCCTGAATGACTTGCAGCTCTGAAAGCTTTGTTCTACCTTCACTGCCAAGGACAGCACTCTCTCTCAATGTGTGCCCCAATAGCACGAGTCGACGCTTGACATTTTTATATGAAATTCAAGGTATTTGTACATTTTATAAATCACAATGTGTTGCAACACTTCTATTGCATGCCATGTACACAGTTTTATAGCGTGCTGAATACAAGCTGGCATTGTACTTGAACAACAAGGTCAATTGTCTCAAAGACACTTAGGCAGCCACTCTTAACACTCCTGGTGTTGATTTCAGCTTGTATCCTCCTCTAGCACTCCAACCTGTGTACTGGGCTATATGTCCCATTATAAATTCATGATCTAAAATTTAAAATAAACCACCACAAGATACTGCTTTTGTTTTCCGTTTTATTACTGTAGGTAGAAACATGACTTACATACTGCATCCCCCACAAATAACAGAACGAGCACAATACAGGTGTCAGAATCATCCATACCATACAAATCAGCATTTCATAACAAATACCCATGCATGATTTCATCGAAAAAGTCTTTCCCCAAGATATACAGCAGGCTAGCCTTCAAAACCTCAGTGTTTGGTTTTAATAATATGAATTGATAATGGTGACCATCATTCCCAGTATAACTTTTGCATCACATTTAGAAGAGCTGTTATGAAGAACTTAATTCTCCAGAACCCACCAAGTATCTTCACAAAAAAAGAAAGAGTAGGTAATTGTGCACCAATTCCATGGTACATTACAGGCGCTTCCACTACATCCTTGTAGGTGGGATGAAAAAATGAAGGATTACATGATCGTGTATCCAACGGGAGGGAGACCCGCTGTCAGTTTACAACTTAAATGTACACCCACACAACTCGCAAAAAAACAGTATCTTCTGTTTTGTTATGTTTTTCCAGGAACATTCAGGGTTTCCAAAGCAGCAGTGTCTCTGAGGTGGGGGTGGGAGGGGGTGGGACCTGAATGCAAGCGTCAGAAACAATGTCTGTGCTATGCAGAGGACTAGATTAGTGAAGACATGTTCAGATTATGGGTTAATCTTCTTTAGGAGTTATGAAATCGGATTAGAGGGAGACATGAGGAGAAAAACAATGTCCAAGATCTTATAAAATCTACATAAGGGTATCGATTATTTGTTTTAATCATACTGTGTTTTAAAATACAAAAACACACACAAAAAAAAAATCTGGGTTATCAAAATGGTTATCAGTTCTGATAGCAATTCAAAAACGTCATTCCAAATTACCACAAAAAAAGCACATCTACTGATGAGTTGTTGTACAAAACAGACTTGTGAATTGTAAAGAGTATGACAATTAATATGAAAATCGACAAGATGCAAAAGTAAGCGCAGATACAAATAAATCAAGTAAAAAAAGGAAGCATAAAACCGGGTTAACCACTGTCAGATTGGTGTGTGTATACTGTTTACTAAACATAGATTTAAAAAAAAAATAATAATAAAAAAATCACAGCATGAAAAACAACCCTCCAAATGGATGCTGCTACAGTTGTTAAATTGGGAATATGTTTTTAAAAAGTAATTGGAATTGAAAAAGAGAAATTAACCCCAACCCTGGTTAAAACAGCTGTACTATACTGGTGTTAACTGCTACCAAAACGTTAAATTGGAGCCCCACAGCAGCAGCAGCAGCAGTTCAACAACAGAATGTTTGCCTTACGTTTATATAAAAAAAACCTGGACACCAATTTTGTTTCCATTGGCTTGTTTCCTTTGGTCAGAGCTTGGGTTTCCTGATAGAAGTACAATTCTATTCCATGAAAAAAAAATTCAATCCAACAGCTCATAAAATGTATTTTAAACAATCTGAAATTGCATCTTCCCAGGCATGGGAGCACAAGAGAAGAATGCAATTAATAGAAAAAAAAAAAAAAAAAAAAGAAAAAACACATTTTTTTTTTTATCCCCATTTCTAAATGCCTCCACAAAGAGGTACATTTCTTTGCTGCCTGTTTACTGTATTTCAGGGCTCAGCCAAGGCCATCTGAGTTTATATTGTAAGTATGCATACTGGGACTGTGGAAAATAGATCACATTTTGTATGAAAGCTACAGTACTGTAGACCAGACAACTTTTTTCATATACAATAGTCTATTTGTGTATCTCTTATACAGCATTGTTTGTATCCAAGATTAATATGTACTTACATACAGTAAGGACTTCAACTGTATGATTAAACCCAAAGAATACATGTGCATTTCATACCCTAGTCACATGTGTCGAAAAAGCGATGGTGAATGACAATTCAACATCTGTTCATCATGCATTATTACATTGGGTATTTGAAGCAGTATGATCTAGTTAATCAAATTGCAAGACCAAAAAATGTGTTAATTAAACCAGACAACTGGGTGAAATTTCAGTGAAAAACTCTGAGGAATTTCCCAGGCTTCAATAAAACCTCTCAGAGTCCCATCCAAACCACACCACAGGCTACAACACATCTGCTCAGGAAAGCCCATCTAGTAAAAAAAAAAAAAAAAAAATCGGAACTACACGCAAACATTTTTAAAAATTTGGAACTACACACAAACATTTTTAAAAAATCGGAAATACACACAAACATTTTTAACAGGTTTTATACACAAAATGGAGGTAAAATAAAAGTACAAGCTTTTTTCCATCGTGTGATAATTGGTTCATAATAACCCATGCTCAAGTGCAGTCAATATGGTATCTTTTGGGAACCCCAAATTTACAAGAGAAAAAAAAGCATAATTGTACTTTTGATAGCTCTAGAAACATCTTACCCAGATGCTCTTGGACAAAGACATTTTACTAACAAAGAGAAGTGAACAGAATCTTTAACTTGCAAATGTTTTAAGAATCTTGTCACAGTAGACACATGTTTATCCAGTACACAATCAAACAATTACTCAGTACATGCATGCACTGAAGAATACCACCTACACAAAAAGTCCACGACCTCTTTAAACTAAAAAGCCAGTGCCAGTTGCTAGTGCAGAAATGCAAATTTACAACCCTTGGTTGCAAAGGTCAGCAGAGCCCTTGTAGATGCTAGGGACATTTAGAACCAAAATAGGAAACTGGGGGCAAATGTACTCACCCAAGACAGGTCAGACATTTCATTACTAATCCCATTCCAAATGTTTACAGACCCTCGGAAACAGAACTCTGGGGGGAAAAAAGTTAAGCTTAAAGTCCTGCTCTCCATTTTATGGTGCATTAGTCAACTATTTAGGATGGAAAAAGGTGATTCCAACTCCCTATAAAACAAAAGATTTGTAAAGGGCAGCCTCAAGTTCCAACCCAAAAGAAGCAGAAAGGGCAAAAGAGGTAAAGTGAGCATTAAAAACACAAAAGAGGACACAATAATCAGTGCAGGAGATAAACACTCTAACCTGGCATGCTTTGTAAAACAAATCAGAATAAAAATATTCCAGCTCCACTGGTTTTACGTTATTCAAAGAGTGGAGGAGAACACAGAAATCAAGAGTCTCGTAGTGCTACAAAAGCTTGATAAAATACTGAACGTGAAATCCTAACCTTACAGGGGGTTGCACTTTTAATAAAACCTGTCGTACTGGCAGAATTGAATGGGATAGCAATACAGCCAGAACTAATATATGTTAAAGTGTATATCATTTACAAAAAGAATACACGTTATGCACTAATTAGAACAGGGGAATACTACATCTTTCTGTAATAGTGCAATTTGAGTAGGGTAACCACATGGGAAAAACTGCGTATGAGACCATGCCTCCCATGAGATACTGAACTTGCATCTCAGCCCATTAAATGAAGATGCAAAGGCTGGACGTGAATCGCTTACCATTCAACTCAAGAGCAAGATCTGTATTCGAGAGACAAGTATGTATCTTATGCTGAAGTTGGAATTATTAGCCACTAGGAAGAGATTCATTAAAATACACAGCACACTCCAAACCCATCTGGCTTCTTCAACATATAAAAGCATCTATTTGGTGACTAAGGGTGTTAAAACTCCCCAAAGCAAACAAATATACAGTACAGTTGATCCACGATTAATCCTGCAGGCTTTTGGTGGTTTGTTTATATTGTGGCACAAAAGCAAACCCAGCACAGCAGTGGAATGAAGAAAATGTAACTCTCTAAAACAGCTGCACTGGCAAACAGATTGTGTTCCTGTTATTGTGTCCCTTGGTTAACTTTCTTCATAACAAATCGCTTAACCCCAAATGTGAAGCGCCTTTCATTGGTCAAAGTAAAAACTGAACAGTTTGCCGGCCCATGCACCCTCTATACAGTAACCTTCTACACATGATTCCTAGTGTTTTTGCTCAAGCCCTATGCTGTGCATGAAAACAGGTCACCCAAGATGATTTCTACTCTACAAATCTACATTAAAAGCATAATACCTTCAAAATACAGTATGTGGATGCTGCCTTAAAATAATCTTATTTACAATAAATAGCGTATAGCACCGGATATAGCAAAAGTAACACATCTAGAAGACATACATTTGCTTTCCCTAAAAAAGTTCCTTTGGAGGGGAAAAACATCTTCAAACCGTTTATCTAGCGACCGAAGAACTAGAACTCGGCTCAACACAGCCAAATAAAAAACTGGTTTTACAGTTTGTACTGCAAATACTGTCCAAATATACAGAAAACCTGCAATGGATTGTAATTAATTCTCTGAAAGTTTTGGTGAGTCAAATAAAGGAAGACACCCCTTCCTTTTCTAATAGAGTACTGAAGGAAGTTCATCAGAGCAGAGACAAGCCAGGAGATCCTGGTTTCACATTCCAGGACAGGCGCTGACGCTCTGCGTGACCTTTGGGGGCAAGTTAACTGTGCACATCCTTGTGCCTCAGTGTCTCTCATTAATGAAGCAAACTGGGGGGAAACAAACATGATCCTGAAATATAAAACAAATGTGCAATTGCAATAGGACCTAAACTGGGAAAATGCTTTCAAAGAAACAGCTTTAAAAGAAACCCTGCAATAGAAATTGGCCTGCACAGGTAAACATATACATTTAAAAAATAATAATATGTGAGGTTGCAAAATGTGTTTAGTTTCCTTCCTTTGCTTCCAGGGAAAGCTTCACATGCCATGTTATCAGTTTGATCTTTGTCACTCACAGGCAGGCATTTAATGTACATATGGTTGTGGTATGTGTTTCACATTTCATTTGGAAGCCTAGCAGTGCCGATAAGCTTTGGGCCTTTCTTACGGCACCACTGTCCCCAATCTTCCTTCATCTCCCTTAGAGACAGTATTGCCAATTCAGTAGTCTGGGGTTTAGCATTTCAGATACGGTTTTGTACATAATAATAATAATAATAATAATAATAATAATAATAATAATAATAATAATAATAACTGCAGTCAGCAAGGAAATAAGATTCTATTATTTCAAAATCGAGTCTGCCCATACAGTCTTAATAGACGTAATTATTTAAAATAATATAGAAAAATGTAGTTTGCTAAATTCAAGAAAGCAGACAATAGCAGTCAACTGTACAATTTACTGTAGCAGCATTTGGCCACAACAACATTCACCTACAGAATATTGTTGAAGTTATTTTTCTAATTCTCTTTTTCCTGCTAGAGGTCTGGGGTACTGCATCTGTCCCAATAATTAACCTGCGCTCAGGATTCAACCCTAACCCTAACCCTAACCCTAACCCTGCGCTCAGTATTCAAGGCATTCTTCTTGACTCAAGGACCAGTTGCATAAAGCAAATTACATTTCTTAGTTTTTCCCTGTTTCTTGAGACAAAGGATCTTGCAGAAATCAACTTTTAACTTAATAGTTTTAGACAAGGGAGAATTTAACCTCAAAAGGTTATACTTAAATTGAATACTCAAGCAGTGAGAAAGCCATGGATTTCAGAATTCAAATATTTATTTATTTTTTTGAGAGTGACCAATTATTATTTTTATTTATTCCCCCCCCCCCCCCCCTTCATTTTTTTATGGCCAATTATGCTTTTTTTCTCCTCACTGCAGCAAGTCCCCACACAGCACAGACGTTCTGAGGGTGTGTGAGTGTCCTCCGATCTCACAGAATCACTTTTACGCCGAGCAATCCAGAGCAGAGGTGGGTGGGCTACCGATCCCGGAGAACAGAGACCAGTCATGCCTCTTATCTACTCTGAATGTGTTTGGTGTCTGTTCAGTAGGGTTCGTTGTTGCGCAATGTGGAGAAGCAATCCCTGCCGATTTCCCATTCCCCACCCCGGGAGTGTCAGAGCCAAACTGACGCTCCCTTCAGAGTTCTCAGCAAAGTTCGGCCTCTTTGCACAGTCACAGTAATGTTGCTGTCAGCATAACGGTAAGGTACAGAATACAAAAATGATACAAAAAAATAATCAAAGATATTTCAAGATATTGGCCACAGCCACTTCCTATCTGCAGCACTGGGATGCATGTTCTGTTCATGTTTTTCCAGCCGGCCTCACACAGGTAGCCGTCGGGCACCCACAGACGAAGCCTCCGGCCAAATTTATCTTTCACTCGGACCCCGAGTGCCCACCACAGTCATCGGGCCCTGAGCGCCCTTCACAGTTCATAAATCATCTGCAATTGCAATAATTTCATTCATTGCCATTCATTCAGAGCGGATTCTCCGTGCTGAAATGCTTATTTTGCTTTTGTAATGCGTACAGATATCAGAAATACTCTCTCTAGAATTTGAATAAGGGGTGGGTGAAACTGCATTCACAGTAATCAAAGAGCAGCACAAGATAAAGCACTTTATCAGAATAACAACTTTTACTTCAAATGAAATCTTTCAACAGAATGAGAAAAGTAGTTTCAGATTAATATAGAACCTGTCATAACATTCTGTTTGTTGGTTTTTATATTCCTGTACTTAAAATTCAATACATGCTGACAAGCCTATATGAAAGGATTCTGTGGCCAACCAAATTACTTTAAGAACTTTCTATGTACTACAAATACATACTGTATGCTCTTGCAACGCCAGATGCCTTGTACTACAGTTTAGGCATATGGTTTGGCATGGGGGAGAGGTTGCAATTTAAGAGACCATGATTATAATTCATGAATAATCATGATACAATGGTTTGGATTATTTATTTTTTTTAATAACAGATACATTACTCTCTATTTAACTATTTACAGCAACAACATTTTTTATACACTAGAGATTAGACAGCAAGTAACAAATAAAGATATCTGTTGACACCTAGTTCCTACTTGATCTGCAGACAGTTAATGGGATTTAACTCTCATCACACTGCAGACCAGTTTTCAGGTGTTCCAAAGAGAACTACTATAGGCTTGGGCTTGCCCATTAATAACAGAACTTTTTTTAGCTGCAGACACTGAATCTTTTTCAGGTAGACTCATTGATCCCGAACCATTTAGGACAGGACTATGGGTGATGCATGATATCGTAATAGAGGTGCAGTACAGTATGTATCATTTGTACTGTGCAACAAGACAAAAAGCACAACATAGCTCATTGTAGTTTGCCAAATCGTTCCCGAATGAAGGATAAGTGCGATTAATATTTTGCATGAATACACTGTCCCTATCTAGTTACATTTTTGTCTTTTAACAAACTAACCATGATTAAAATGACCATTTGGTCTTATTATGAATCATGTAGGAAGCCCACCAGGACCATCATGATGCATCGTGATACACACTGTATTGCGATCTGCATATTTGGATATCAGTCCATCTTACACCCCTAGATCCAACCCTATTCAGAGAAGTGATTTGTCCAGGGTACCGAGCATAATCTGTATGTGCTAAAAAAAATGCCCGGTCTAGTCTGTTTTATAAAAAATATCAACAACAAACCTTTGAAAAAATAATAAGACACAGCTGTTTATGTTCATGCACTTATTATGACAACAACATTTGCTTTCTACAGCTGTTGACACTGCACATGTCATTATGACTGCACAGTCAAATGTACTATGCATTTGAAGAGCTTGATATGGGTTAACCTAAGTATACAGTAAAAAAAAAACACAACTCACTAGACCAAACCTCAGACCAAAGAGTCTATGTTTTCTGGAAAGAAGCACTCCAAGCATAAAAGGTCCTACTCAAAGAATTAGAGACTTAAGTTATTCTGTGTATGACAGGCTACAGTACAAAAAAATGTTTAGGGTCTGTATGAAACCGAAACCCTGTAACAGAATTTCTCACAAGGACAGGCCTCAGCTTCCCCTGACTTTGTTGATCCCGGCCCTTTGCCCATCACTGGGAATCCCTCCCCACGGCGGCCTATTAATATCAACACCTGCTAAGAGAGGTGGCACTGGAGCAGCTGCAAAACCATCCACAGCTGCTTCCTGTCGATGCCTGCTCAATGCCTGGGTCAACAGACAGCATGCCCTGGTCTAGCCAATCCAGTGTGTCCGCTTTTCCACCTACCTTGGGCAGGGGGAGGGCAATCAACCTTAACTGATGAAGCTGAATAAACTCCTAAGTAATCATGCCCTTGGAGTTCCAAACCCAGAATTCCATGTTGTGGCTATCTTGTAGAGGTTCCCTGGTCTGTATTCTTAAGGATCACAGCCCAGTAAGTAGCAGAGCACCAGCTCGAGAGCTTCTTAGGAACACTGCCACCAATGCCAGCAGACAATCAGCTTAATGTATCCTTTTTCTTGTTGCCCACTCAAGAGAGTGGAGAGCCAATTCCCCACAACGCCAACAGCTGTATCTTCAATGGCTACCCTGACCGATTTTCAAACCCTAACAACAAACTGACTTTGCTACAAATCAGGAATGACAGATTAAAGTCGCAGGGGCAGCAGTGTGGAGTAGTTGTTAGGGCTCTGGGCTCTTGACCGGAGGGTCGTGGGTTCAATCCCCGATGGGGTACACTGCTGCTGTACCCTTAAGCAAGGTACTTTACCTAGATTGCTCCAGTAAAAACCCAACTGTATAAATGGGTAATTGTATGTAAAAAAGAATGTGATATCTGTATAATGTGAAATAATGTGATATCTTGTAACAATTGTAAGTCGCCCTGGATAAGGGCGTCTGCTAAAAAATAAATAATAATAATAATAATAAAATCTTTTTTTTTTATTTGTAGAGAGTGATCTCTCATAATGCAGTGCAGTAGAAACAATATAAGTTCAATTAAAGAAGATGCATCAGAAGTAGGAGGTAAATCATGTGCTAATGGTTAATGCTCCCAAAAGGCTTACAGTAATATGTAAACATGTAAGCTTGAACTGACACCCGAGCTGCCTTCTCTGAACCCTAAACAGTAGTACTGCAAGTACCAAGGGGCATTTTGATTTGATTGTATAAATACTGTAAAAGTTGATTAGACTAAGACACTTAATAATACATGTCTGAGCTTGTTACTTGTACAATGGAGAGAATCAAGCTGGTAGTAAAATCTGGAATGGGTGAAACTGCTGTGCAATAGGAGTCTTACTTCCATCCATGTTATAGAAGCAAACAGTGAGGTTAATCAATAAAAATATGTTTGCAGTCCACAACACCTTGATTTAGACACAGGTCAGACAGTACACAGTAATGCCTTGCATAGTCAAAGTAGCCATAAATCAAAGCAACACTATAAAGCTACTGGAAGCAGCAGTGAGTTTACCACATATTGAATCAACCAATTACTCTTCCTATAGGAATCATAGACCCACAAAGGTTTGAAGTCTTGATTTAACTGAATATTTGGTTAAACAAAAGGAAGCATCATAAGATTCAATTCATGGTGAAAACATAGTGTAACAATTTAACCTCCAGAAGAAAATAATACCTGGCATCTTACTGTAGACCTTGAACTCCGTAATACATCTTAGCATACGAGACAAGCACAGTATGCAGCACAGACAGTATGTTAACATTCAGCACTGTACGGTAAAGAAATGTGACTTCTCCATTCAAAAGGAAAATAACCTGGGGCACTATTTTTATTCTTTTTATTGAATCCGTTGCTTTGAATGGATTTCACAACTAAAATGCTGCTTATCGCTGTATTAGATATACAGTATCAGTGTGATACAGCGAGCAGCGTAACATGTGGATCAGGAAGTGATCTTCAAAAGATTGTAACACTGCTAATAAAGAACCACCGTTCTCATGTACATAGCGGCCGTAATTACAACCTTTCAAAATCAATCTCAGATATTTTAAATTTGGGTACAGTCCTAAACAAACACTGGGGGGGAGGGGACAGGGGACATACATCAAAGAGCAGCTGACATTTCAAACAAAGCTGTCAGCAGATGCTACTCTGACTCACTAATGGGCATTTTTAAAGGTTGTCACTCATCTGAGCCAAAATAAGGTTGTATTCTGAACTACGGCAATTAAAATCAGATCAATCAAAATGAATAATTGATGTTGCATTCTTAATAATTGATTCAGGCATATGTAACATATTACAACCTTTCAAAATCAATCTCAGATATGTTAAATTTGGTTACATCTTATATATATATATATATATATATATATATATATATATATATATATATTATATGTGTTTGTGTATTTATTTTATTTGCCCAATACATTAAAGCTCCATAATAATATAATATTAAGTTATGCTTGCTGTGTCAGAAGCTTGGCTCATCGCTGCAGACTTGGTTCCTGTGACTTTCCCCCCATATCGTAGATTTCCTTTTTGAACTGCACCAGGGACATGGAAAAAGTACATATAAATGTGTTTGGATAAAGAGGGTTTTTGGTCATAAGACAGAGTGGCACTGGTGGAATGCACTGGGGACTTTCCAGTTCAGTGGTACATTTGGATAAAGAGGTTCAACTGGAATACCAGGATGGGGAAGAACTGAACGTAATTAACTATTAGTGCACTGGCTACCTCAGTAAAGAAGTACTTGAAAGCTCACAGAGGGATAGTTCATTTCTCTCCCTTTAGGAGAGGCGAACATAATTCACCATATTCATATGTATGCAGTGACCTCATACAAATGTTCGAACATTCTTCCTGTTAATTTCAAAAATTCCCTTTTCAATGTAATGGTAATTTCCTACTAAAAGAGTGCAGTTAAAAAAAGGGGGGGGGGGGGTTTCCATAATATTTTGATGATGCTAGTATTGTGTTGAAAGAGGATGACTAACACAGGTACTTTTAGTTTTCGTTTAAAAAAAAAAATAATACATCTATTTTGCTATAGACTGAACAATATGGTGGTAAAAATCATTTGAGTAATCCTGCGAAGGTTTCATTGGAAAAGCATATAAACTTTACACAGATTAAACACATTTAAAAAACAGTTTGGGATTGACCATGAAAGCCAATAATGAAGCAGGCTAACATGCGCTCCAAAAGATGCAGTTATTAAAACAAAAAGTGTCACTCGACAGAAACTTAAACTAGCCTGAGACTTCTGTGCATTTGATTAAAAACCACAGTATCACAAGGGCTGACTGGCTGAACATGAGAACCAAGTGTCTTATTAATTAGATAAATAAAAAAAATCTCTTATCAGACAATTCAGTATTAACTGGGATTGCTGTAATAGGAAATCCCAAACGAACACTTACATTATAAGGAAGCAATAGGGTAAAGTACATTTGACTTGCATGGTTATGCTATACTGAATCAAAACAAAAGGCAGCTGTAATAGCTGTAACCAGCACACCCTCCTGCCTATGTTTAACTCGCAACATTTGAATATGACAAGGAAACCAACTACAGTAAAATGAAGGTTTAAAGAACTTATTAGAATGTAACATCCACTTATTATAACAGCAGCCAGCACAAAAATGAACTGAAATTCC
This sequence comes from Acipenser ruthenus, assembly GCF_902713425.1. Lineage (NCBI taxonomy): Eukaryota > Metazoa > Chordata > Actinopteri > Acipenseriformes > Acipenseridae > Acipenser > Acipenser ruthenus. The sequence goes on from NC_081194.1 coordinate 8,811,290, forward strand.
CGTCATGGTTGGAAAACATCCTGTCCATTGAAACCACAAAAAAGTTTCGGGGGACCACACGATTCCACACATAATTAAAATAAAATAAAAAAAAAACAGTTACAGACAGTATTGCACTGCCATTGTATTTAAAGTGTATTATGCAGCGTTATCTCATGGTATCGTTCAAATTGGCCAAGTAGTAAATTAGCCATTTTATAGATGTTACGATAATTAAAAAAAAAAACACAAACATTAACTTGGTTTGACGAGTGCTGTGTAATTTGTGGTCCGTTTAATAGCAGGTATACGCGTTAATTTAATACAGTACTCATAAATAATCATGCTTTAAAAATCGTGCAGCTGTGTGTATCTTCAGAAACCTAAACAACAACACTTAATTACTTTTCCGATCGTCTTATTTTATTAAAAGTGTACATTCAAATCGTGACATAATTGCGAACGCTGTGTAAGATCTCCCACACTAGTCTGTGGAGTGGCTTGTTCTGTTTATCCTAGTGTGTAAGTTCCACTTGTTCACATAGATTTTGCCGTCCTTTTAAAACCCCACCACAGCCCTTTCTTTCACTTTCTTGTTAAATATCCTCATCCACACACAACAGTAACAATAACAACTATAATAAAAAAAATGATTCCGCAGACATGCAACCCTAGAATTAATTATGACAAGTTAATCGTAAATACAGTCTAGAAAATCTTAGCAAACGTGTTTATTTCACAGCGTTAAATCCCCAGAGAAAGGGTGTGTAAAATAGTATTGTCTGACTACACTAGTACCATGTGCAGCGCTTACACTATTTCAAATCGTGAGTTAGACAAACTAGTAAATAGTATAGATTACTACGTGATCTTGCTTGACTGAATCACAAATGAACTCTGTATTATTATATGGGTGTAGAAATAAACAAATGACAGACATATGATGAATGTGAGAGACCACTGCACGGTACTGTACTTACGCATCCCTGGTGGCATTTGAAACTACACATGCACAAATCAGAATCTCAACACAATGGATTATTTTGCAGTGTTCTTTAACTACAGTATTCATCTGACTAATAATAATAATAATAATAATAATAATAATAATAACAAGCAGCCGCAACTTACCTCGGAACACAGCTTGGGGAAGAGCGGTCTATCTCCCAGGTAGCGAACAGGTTCATAGGAACCGGGACTGGACCGGAGCCCCCTGAACCAGAACCTCCCACTACAACTCCGACTCCTGCTCCGGGTCCCGTTGATGTAACTGCCAGCCCCGGTAAGACGCCACCGCCGCTGCCAGGGTTCAAGAAGGCGGCCCGAACCCCTCCTCGTTCCACAGCCGCCGCCATCATCGCCTCTCCCGGAGTAGCAGCTGAAGCTGACTCTGTCTGGCGCTGGTGCTCTCGTTCACTCACACACTCCCACACCCTTCCAGTTCTCCCAGTCCCCCCTAACTGAAAATAACACAGAGAGGACCAGAGCGCAGACAGCCAAAAGTAGTCCTGGGCGGGGCGAGCGAGGGAAAGGGGCCCGCTAGAGGGAGTGTGTGAAGAGATTTCAACACGGTAAAGCCGAGTGCCTCTATCATTGCTGCCATATTAGGTTACGGCAAGATTTTTTTTTAACGGGGTACGGTACTTGAGAAGCACGAGGTTGCAGAGAGAATACTACAAGTGATTTAATTTCAGATAGTGTCTCAGTTGGACAATACTGTTTAAGATTTATTATCAGTTAATGACATTTCCATACAGTGTAGCCACATTGTAATAGGTAAGGCATTGCCTTCTGAGAGGGCCTCCCTTGAAAACATTTCAAACCAAACCCATTAGAAATGACAAGTACATATTGTAAAAAAAAAAAGAAAAAAAAAAAGAAAAAAAGAAACGGCAGTAGCCTATATAGTAGGCTAAGTTTACTGTATATATTCTCTCAGGTAGCCAACATATAACACAGGGAAAGGGACAAATAAAAAGAACACCCCTGATAAAATAATTAAGTGGAAATATAATATTTCCAAAGCTTAAGTTTATGTTTCAAGCAAAGGGACCTAACACATTGCTGGCACTTGGATAAATTAGCCACAAAACATGAAATTGCTTGTTAAGTCATAGACTATATATACAGTACTTACTAAACTATGTGACCTGGAAGATCCATTTATGGTGACAGGTGTGTCTCTCCTATTCTTTATTTGCATTGGGTGTGGAAACTATAGTGTACCTAATGGATACTTAGGAGTGATCCATGTGAACAAACAGGAAACCACACAACTGAAGTGCATCATCAAATATCATGACAATACGCTGCATAATACAAAAGAGCACATGGGCAGGCTCTTTCAGTGTTAACTGGAACAAGTCTTAAGAAATAATAGAGTTCGCACAAGTTGTCATTTTCTGGTGACCTGACTGTGCAATGAATAACCTTATTTTCCTTATTTAATGTTCAGTTTTAGCTGCAGTTCAGTAAGCCCCAGTGATGTTCCTCCACACTTTAAACCAACAGCCTTGTCTGAATGGCAAACACACTTCCTTCCTCACAATTTTTTTCCCCCGGAAGTTTGGGACCAGGATGTGACCCAATTGAAACTCCTGACTACATCAAAGCGGAATTAGTCATCTGTAGTGGGCATTCTCTCGCTGGGTTTTTGCTTAAATCACTATTTTACTTCTGAAAAACGCCCCTTTTACAGTCACAAAGTCAGCTTGTTTTGAAAAAAAACAACTACTAGGGGTGTGCAGCTTTATTTTCTGTCCCCTCTGTACTTGCGATTTTGTATAGAGATTTTCCATTTTCTAACTCACAGCTGGTAGAGAGGGCAGGAATTACGGTTGCACATGGCGGGCTGGTCATGATGACTCAGAGGGTGTGCAGCAGATACAGTTCTAAAAACACTCACCTACTCTTTCCCAATACCCCTAGTGGAATGTACGAAAAACATCAGTAAGAAATATCACATGGAACAAAGGCTTTAAACTTATGAGTTTTAAAAAGTGACCAGAAGGTGATGACTGAATCAGAAAATAATATGTGAAAGTGACTCCAAACAGCTAGAAGAATACATAAGTAATGCTGGTTAACTACCCTTGCAAAAGAGTCTGTTCCTTTTGTACAGTGGTTAATACCACTACTTTAATGACTGTGTGGCAAGTGGTTTGCGCACATCCAGACTCCACCAATCACACTGGCTCAACATCAAGCTTATTGCGGGGAAGTGCACTAGGGAAGCATATTAGTGTTGCACAGGCTTTGATGGATCAAGGCTAATAACTGGTTAATGTGTAACACAATGGCCTTAATGTTTTGGTGAGCTTGACTTCATTTGTTCTGTAATTGTGTCTATTTCAATTTGCAGGACGTTTAATGAATATTTGTTGTCAACTGTTCATTGTTGAAAATAAATAAGAATCTAAATATAAGAGAGAGGACAAGACAGAAAATGCAACAATTTCAGATGGGGATAAGTGTCGTTTAACTGCATTGTATACACTGCAATTGCATTTGTGTTTACATACTGATAATTAAATTGTGCATATGTCCTGCATTACTTGGCAGAACAGCTATTACAAAGCTGAAACTAGTTTTGTGGCTAGATAGTATAGATGCCTTGATGCTCAAAGACAAATATCCAAAACTGTTCAGCGGACTTGGAGCAGTACAACAGTCATATGAAGTAAAACTTAAGCCAAATGCTGTACCTTACTCTCTTAAGACCCTGAGAAGAAGTCCCCTTCCATTGATGCATCAAGTGAAAGAAGAGCTCCAGTGCATGGAACATATAGGTGCAATCAGCAGAATTGAGGAACCAACAGACTGGTGCACAGGCATTGTTGTAGTTCCTAAGAAGATGCCGCTGTACATATATGTGTGCATCTCGCTAAGCTCAATGAATCTGTGTGTCGGGAGAAATGCATTCTTACATCTGTAGAACAAACCCTAGGCATGCTGGCAGGAGCAAACATTTTCAGCAAAACTGGATGTGAACATGGGATTCTAGCAGATACCCCTAACAGAAGAGGCAGCTAAATTTACAACCTTCATTACTCCTTTTGGCAGATATTTCTTTAACAGACTACCGTTTTGGAATAGCATAAGCACCAGAACACTATCAGAACAGAATGGTGACCGAAATCACTGAAGGTCTACAAGGTGTGGTGTGTCACATGGATGATGTGTTAATTTGGGGAAAAAAGCAGATGTTCGCTTACACACAGTGTTGGAAAGAATCCAAGATGCAGGCATTACTCTCAGCCTTGAAAAATGTGAACTAGGAAAACAGGAAGTTAAGTTCTTGGGCCACATTCTTTCAGCCCATGGCATCAAACCTGAATCGGAAAAAAAACAGCTGCAATTCCAGAAATTAAAAAAAACAGCTAGTGTTATGAGTTGAGAAGCTTTCTAGGAATGGACAATCAGCTGGGAAAATGTATTTCTCCGTTAGCTGAAAAAGGTAAACCTCTTAGAGATCTGCATTCTAAGAAGAACCAGTGGTATTGGGGCATTGATCCAGACATTCCTTTGCAATGCTGAAAAAATAGCTTTTGTCAGCGCCGGTGTTAGCTCTGTATGACCCCAGCAAAGAAACAAAAGTGTCAGCAGATGCTTCTTCATATGGTTTGGGAGCAGTCTTGCTTCAAAAACAAGAAGACAACTGGGAGCCTGTTGCTTATGCTTCACCGTCTTTAACATCCATGGAGCAACACTATGCTCAGGTGGCGAAGGAGGCTTTAGGCCTAACGTGGGCATGTGAACGGTTCAGGGACTTTCCCACTGGAAAGCATTTTCAAATGGAAATGGATCACAAGCCTTTACTAAGCTTACTGGGTGCTAAAGATGCTCTCCCACCCAGAATTAAACGTTTTAGAATGTGCCTGATGAGATACTGGTATTCAGTTTCACATGTGCCAGGTACGAACCTGACCACAGCGGACACACTGTCACGTGCACTGCTTGAAGCGAAGAACACCCTAACTGGGACTGAGTTACTGGAGGACACCAATGTGTACATCGATTTTGTAATGGAAAATCTTCCAGCAAGCAAAAATTAATGAAATCAGAGCTAATTTTAAATAAGACTGTGTGTGTTCTAAAGTCATGACATTTTGCACTGAGGGATGGCCAGACAAGCAAAGACTTGATGGAGCTGACAGTCATTTCTTGTTAGTTTTATTTCAATGCTCTTACCTTTTTTTTATTTCAATGCTCTTACCTTTGTTTTATTTCAGTGCTCTTACCTTTGTTTTATTTCAATGCTTACCTTTGTTTTATTTCAGTGCTCTTACCTTTGTTTTATTTCAATGCTTACCTTTGTTTTATTTCAATGCTCTTACCTTTGTTTTATTTCAGTGCTCTTACCTTTGTTTTATTTCAGTGCTCTTACCTTTGTTTTATTTCAATGCTTACCTTTGTTTTATTTCAGTGCTCTTACCTTTGTTTTATTTCAATGCTTACCTTTGTTTTATTTCAGTGCTCTTACCTTTGTTTTATTTCTTGTCCGCAACTTTGCCTTTACTTTTAGGCAAAGCCTTGTGACAAATGTGTCACCTATATACATAACCAAAGCAGCGGTTGTTGTATGTTCTACTGCTGTCATCAGCTAAAAGGAAATCCAGTATGAAAAGTTTGAATTAAGGTCATGTGTTTCTTACAGTAAGTTTTGTCTGTTCTATAGAGTAAGTCTTACTCAACTCTGGCCCTGCTCCAGGGTAATTTGATTTAGTTTTGATGAATGCTGATAGGAACTGCGGAATCAGACAGCTATCAACACCTCCAGGTAAACCTGTCCCTGGTTGCACAGTCTGTCTGCCTACAGGGAAGCCTTGTGCAAATACGAGCCACCAGACTGTTTAGGGTGTATTTTTAAAGAGACACTTTATGGGTATGAAATGTCACAGTTATCTTAACTAATGTATTATTTTTGTTGTTCATAATCATGTTAAAATTTCTTTCATCACATCCTGGTGACTTTAAAAGTTAAAAACACCTCCATAGAGATCTTAAAAAAATGTCTGCTGGTACACCAGAGTGTAACCATTAACATGCCCCTCTGCAACACTCTAAGAAAGAGAGCCTCGATATCAGCCGTGAAGTCCAGCCAGAACGTGCATAATAGGCAAGCTAAGTCGGTTGATTTACATTAACCGCACAACTGTTGATTCAGTCAGTCCTATTGATGAAATGAAAAGAGCATTAGGAACTTCTTCTATTATAAATTACTTCTTTAAGAAGGATAAAGAACCTGACGAAGACAGCAAAAGTGCATCGACTACGACTTTGGACACAAATGAAGCCACAGACACACACAGACACGTAAAGGAAAGCATTCTGACAAGATGGAGAAAGATGCTTGTAGAAATTAGATAAATACATTGTAATGGTTTCTAAAATGTATGGAATACTGTCATATTCTGGACCCAGTTCAATTAACCAACAAACAGGTGTTTTGTAGAGAAACATTAATGACGTAGATACAACATTTACAAGTGATAAAAAATAACCCCAAACCAACACCCCACAAATATATACACTGTCCCAAACAGAACAGTCAAGTTGCTGTAGCTCCTCAAATTGGAAAACAAGAAAAAACAATTTAAAAAAACAAAAAATAATCCAAAATCTGAAAAAAAAAAAAATTGGGGCAGATCTCACCAGGTCTGTGGAAGTTGTCAGTGTAGAAAATCCTTGGGGGAGCTGCCCATCTAAAACAAAACCAGGAAAACTCCAACAAAAAACAACAAAAGTATTTGTGATCCAACAGAAAGAAGGAGGAAGATGTCAGCAAACTATTCTTTAAAACTTGTTTTTAGTACTTTTAATACTTTCTTCTTCCTAAAAGGACCGTATAAACCTTTTTTTTTTAGTAGATGATTTTGGTTAAAATCTAACTCTGTTACCAAACACAGAATAAACACACCCCCTCCCCCGATGACTGCCTGACCTTAACAAAGGAAGAAAAAAAAGGTGGAAAAACAGGTTTTCCTAATAATTTGGCCACCTGTAGATAGACATGGAGGCAGAACGGAAAGGTACTGGAGCTCAATAGCTCCTCTTATAGGGATATTAAACTTTATTTATTTATTTATTTGTTGCTTTTCTTATTTAAAGCTTTTAATTTAATGTAACGGCGTTACAACATTAACTATTATATGTGTTAGTAGAAGTTCAGTATACACATAAGGACTACACCACTGCTTGATATTAACAGTATTAACCCAAGATATGGACAAAAAGCATGTTCACAGTGCAGCCCAGTATTATATGGTTTATGTGAGTATTGTGATCTGGATTATTGAGAAAGTTAGTCCTCCAAGGTCAACCTGGGTGAGGGGGTTATGGTTATAGCACCACGACCAAGGAGATGTGCTGTTGACTAGGCCTCAGGTATAAGCAAGCAGGGGCTAGATAATGCCATTAATATCACACATACTGATTGTAGTATGGTTTTGTAATTGGTTATTGTTCAGCTTGAGCAATAATGACTTGATAATTATCATTGACAGGTTGATATCTGTGGGTGTAAAAAAAAAAAAAAACAGTGTGACATTGGAGGGTTAAATATCCCAGCAATACAGAAGATTACACAGTCCTCTGTTTGTGGCTCACATGGAAAGGATTGGGATCAGGAGGGGGGGGGGGGGGGGGGGGCATGTGTGTGTGTGTGTGTGTGTGTGTGTGTGTGTTTTTATGTTTGTCTGTCTATGCAGCCTTGGAAAGAGCCCAATGAAAAGCAACAAGACTGAGGGAACTGTATTTATTCAGCCTTGATCAAAGAATCATTAGGGAGACTGGATTGGTCCTTAAAATCATAAAATGATAAACCTAATCCTAACCAAACAGAGCACACAAACCAGGACTAGAGGACACAGTTCTAAATGAAGTGGAGACAGAATTAGGACAGAGGGTAGGATACCATTCTTTCCACAGAGTGGAGTGGGTTAGCTAGCCATGTTGTTGAGGCTGAATCATTGGGATCCTTTAGACGACAAAGTATTGAAATCAACCAGCTACTGGGAACCAGCAGAGCACTGATGGGCTGAACACTAATTCGTATTGTTTGTATGTTCTTATATGTGTGTCTGTGTTTGTGTGATTTTCTTATGTGTCTTTCTGCCTGTCTATGTGTGTGTGACGGGGTACTGCCCCGTCTTTATGATCAATGTTGGGACTGGCAGGGAGGGGGTTAAAATTCCTCCCTGCCAGGAAAACATGTGAGAATGTGGCTGGAGCCCTAATTGACTAATCGGCAATTATTGAATAATTGGGCTCCAGCCACAGGGGATAAAAGCCAGGGGAGAGGCCCTGGTTGGAGAGAGAGTTGAAGGAGAGTTCCAGAAGAAGCAAGAGTGTTTTTGTGTGTGCTGTGTTTTCAGTTTGTTGTTTGGTTCCAGTGAAGGCAACGCCCAGCCTGGAAGCTTTATTTTGTAAGTTTTGTTTTGTGTTTGTATTTTATGTTTAAAACCTTTTTGTTTGGCCCTCGTGCCTATTTATTTGATTATTTTTGTCTATTAAAAACTTTATTTTTGAACTTTATACTGTCTCTGAGTCTCAAACCTCGGTCCATCCTGTCACATTTGGTGTCAGAAACGGGAGAGCGCCACCTGGAGGCTCAGAGCAGTATTATTTTTTTTTTTTCTTGAATTTTGGGAGTTTTTTTTTTTTTGGAAAATGGGGAAGAGCAGACAGCGGCAAAGGCAGGAGAAGCAGCAGCCGAAGAAATGTAGGCTGCTGCAACAACAGCCACCCCAGCTGGAGGACCCAGCGAGCCTCTTCCCGTGGTGTTCCTGGTGCGGGAAGGAGGATCATCGGTGGAGGTCCTGTCCAGATGGGCTACCAGCTGACTGGTGTGGGTACTGTGAGGTGGATGGCCACAACTGGCCAGGATGCCCCCACAATCGGGACCAGGAGCAGCTGCAAACCCCGTCCTCGGCAGCCACCCCACCACTTCCTACATCACCGCCTTCACCACCATCCCAGGAAATATGGGACTGGATGATGCACCCTGAGGCGGACCTCTTCCACGACCTCCCCATAGTTATCAACACGCTGTGGCGTCGAGATGGGGGGAGGTGGGAAAAGTGGGAGGAACAGCATCACCCGGCGTCCTTCGCAGAGCTGGCCTTGATGGTCGTTAATTACCTGGCGGTAGATATGGGAGATGCCCCAGTCATTCCAATAAAGAAGGTGGAGCTGTCGTCCCGAGAGCCAGAGAGGGGTGAGCTGTCGTCCCGAGAGCCAGAGAGGGGTGAGCTGTCGTCCCGAGAGCCAGAGAGGGGTGAGCCGCTGTCCCGAGAGCCAGAAGGGAAGGAGCCGGCGTCCCAAGAGCCAGAAGGGATGGAGCCGCCGTCCCGAGAGCCAGAAGGGGAGGAGCCGCTGTCCCGAGAGCCAGAAGGGGAGGAGCTGCCGTCCCGAGAGCCAGAAGGGGAGGAGCTGCCGTCCCGAGAGCCAGAGAGGGGTGAGCCGTCGTCCCGAGAGCCAGAAGGGGAGGAGCTGCCGTCCCGAGAGCCAGAATGGGGGCCGCTGCCGTCGCCCAGAGAGGGGGAGCCCGAACGTCCACAGCCCGAGAGGGAGGAGCCCGAACGTCCACAGCCCGAGAGGGAGGAGCCCGAACGTCCACAGCCCGAGAGGGAGGAGCCCGAACGTCCACAGCCCGAGAGGGAGGAGCCCGAACGTCCACAGCCCGAGAGGGAGGAGCCCGAACGTCCACAGCCCGAGAGGGAGGAGCCCGAACGTCCACAGCCCGAGGGGGAGGAGCCCGAGCGGGAGGAGTCGGTGCGTCCACGGCCCGAGCGGGAGGAGTCGGTGCGTCCACGGCCCAAGCGGGAGGAGTCGGTGCGTCCACGGCCCGAGCGGGAGGAGTCGGTGCGTCCACGGCCCGAGCGGGAGGAGTCGGTGCGTCCACGGCCCGAGCGGGAGGAGTCGGTGCGTCCACGGCCCGAGCGGGAGGAGTCGGTGCGTCCACGGCCCGAGAAGGGGAAGCCCACAGGCCCAGGGCTGAAGGGACCCGCAGGGGAACAGTCGGAGCTGTCTATCCCTCCACCGCCAGCAGAGGGGCAACAGTCGGAGCTGTCTATCCCTCCACCGCCAGCAGATGGGGAACAACCGGAGCTGTTTCTCCCTCCACCGCCAGCAGAGGGAAAAGAGCTGCTGTTTCCGCCTCCGCCAGCAGAGGGAGACAAGTTGCTGTTCCCGCCTCCGCCAGCAGAGGGAGACGAGCTGCTGTTCCCGCCTCCGCCAGCAGAGGGAGACGAGCTGCTGTTCCCGCCTCCGCCAGCAGAGGGAGACGAGCTGCTGTTCCCGCCTCCGCCAGCAGAGGGAGATGAGTTGCTGTTCCCGCCTCCGCCAGCAGAGGGAGACGAGTTGCTGTTGTTTCCGCCTCCGCCAGCAGAGGGAGACGAGCTGTTGTTCCCGCCTCCGCCACTAGAGGGAGAGGGGCCGCCGTTCCCGCCAGCAGAGGGAGCCGAGCCGCCGTTCCCGCCTCCGCCAGCAGAGGGAGCCGAGCCGCCGTTCCCGCCTCCGCCAGCAGAGGGAGACGAGTTGCCGTTCCCGTCTCCGCCAGCAGAGGGAGCCGGGCCGCCGTTCCCGTCTCCGCCAGCAGAGGGAGCCGGGCCGCCGTTCCCGTCTCCGCCAGCAGAAGGAGCCGGGCCGCCGTTCCCGTCTCCGCCACCAGAGGGAGCCGGGCCGCCGTTCCCGTCTCCGCCACCAGAGGGAGCCGGGCCGCCGTTCCCGCATCCGCCACCAGAGGGAGCCGGGCCGCCGTTCCCGTCTCCGCCTCCCGAGGGTCCGCTGCTGCTGCCGTCGCCTCCCGAGGGTCCGCTGCTGCTGCCGTCGCCTCCCGAGGGTCCGCTGCTGCTGCCGTCGCCTCCCGAGGGTCCGCTGCTGCTGCCGTCGCCTCCCGAGGGTCCGCTGCTGCTGCCGTCGCCTCCCGAGGGTCCGCTGCTGCTGCCGTCGCCTCCCGAGGGTCCGCTGCTGCTGCCGTCGCCTGGGGTTGCCAGGGATCCTGCATCGCCTGGGGTCGCTACACTATGGCCGGAGCCCCACGGAGGGGAGTTGCTGGCCATGAAGAGGGGGAGGGAGGTCAGGAGACCAGCTCCCCCAGCGGCACTTTCGCGGCAAGATGGTGTGTGGCCGGAGCCCCGGAAGAGGGAGCTGCTGGCCACGAAGAATTGGGTGGTGCCGGACGTCCCACCATGGCCACCCCCATGGACACTGTGCTTCCCCCTCTTCCGGGACTGAGACTGAGGGGGGAGGTGGCCATTTAGGCCATGTTGTGCTTGGCACAAGGGGGGGGATATGTGACGGGGTACTGCCCCGTCTTTATGATCAATGTTGGGACTGGCAGGGAGGGGGTTAAAATTCCTCCCTGCCAGGAAAACATGTGAGAATGTGGCTGGAGCCCTAATTGACTAATCGGCAATTATTGAATAATTGGGCTCCAGCCACAGGGGATAAAAGCCAGGGGAGAGGCCCTGGTTGGAGAGAGAGTTGAAGGAGAGTTCCAGAAGAAGCAAGAGTGTTTTTGTGTGTGCTGTGTTTTCAGTTTGTTGTTTGGTTCCAGTGAAGGCAACGCCCAGCCTGGAAGCTTTATTTTGTAAGTTTTGTTTTGTGTTTGTATTTTATGTTTAAAACCTTTTTGTTTGGCCCTCGTGCCTATTTATTTGATTATTTTTGTCTATTAAAAACTTTATTTTTGAACTTTATACTGTCTCTGAGTCTCAAACCTCGGTCCATCCTGTCACAGTGTGGTTATCCTTCTGTGTGTCAGTCTGTCTACGTCTTTCTTATGTCTGTTCGTGTGGGTTTCTGTCTTACTACTACATGTATGTCTATCTCCAGGGGCGTAACCAGGGGGGAGCTCAGGGGGCTCAAGCCCCCCCCCCCTTTAGCCATAGACACGATTACAATTGTGTTTATGTTTTGCATTATTACCGCCTACAAATTCATGATACAGTCGTATACATGTACTGTACAAAAGCACTGACTGAGGTAAACATCGCTTCCCTTCCACCCACTGAAACCATTTACACAGCTGACCAAGTGCGACCAATGAAAACCACACGTACAAAGGCTAGCTGACAAAATGCAACCAATTAAAACCATGTATGTAGGTGATACCAACGTTTTCCAATTTAGAAAGATACACGGTTCACTTCTAGTTGAAAATAAATATGACAAAAAATAAAATAACACTAATATAATTAGCCTTATTAGAAAGTTAAACGTTTGATTTGGCGGATGAATTTTCTTTCGAGCTCAACGCTATGGTTACTGCTCAGTACATCATTACTGCATAAAAAAAGTTAAAATAAAGTGTCTTAGAAGAAAAGTTAAAAGCTATTGATCGAGTCGAAAGTGGGGCTAAACCACTGGATGATGTTCGTGATTTAAAAGTTGGCAAATGCGAATCAATCGTGAGAGGCTGGATAAAAGCTGAAAAAAGTAACTGAAAGTACCCCGTTGTACACTGCCTGACTGACTAAAAAGGAAGTCACAGGTTTTATTATTTGTAAACAGTGACTGCCAGTTCTCATCTAGCAAGACTGCATAATTGAAAAGCTTATGTTAAGTTTACACTATGATGTTCTGTATTATTAGCCTCCTAGTTCTATGTGTTTCTGGATGTATTGCTGCCCTGTTTATAATATCTCAGGCCCACGATAAAACCAGTTTGATTGTATAGTATTTATGATTTTTTTTTCTTCTGTGGGTCTCGCGATATATGCAAGTGTGTGGTGTATTTTCTGGACCTCTGCATCTTGGCAGATAACCTGAGCCCCCCCCCCCCCCCCCCCCGAGGAAAATCCTGGTTGCGCCCCTGTCTATCTCTGTCTGTGTTTGTATGTTTGTGTAAGCAGATAAAAACTAGTCATTGCTTCTTGAAGCAGACAAGCACGGTGGAAAACAACCCACACTGCTAGTGGTGGCGATTGTGATTTAAAGAAACGGAAGTGAAAGATTTAACAGCTCAGCTTTTATGCAAGGACATTTCTTTTTTACTTGAAAATTATTAATGCGGTTTTCTCATATGAAATGCAGAAGAAGAAATTCCACAGTGGTATCTTTGCGTTAAAAAAACAAAACATGCACATCATAAAACCACAAATAAAGACAAAAAAACTAAATCAGATACATTGAACAATACTGAAACTGTCATCAATATTAGCAGCAGGAACTCACTTCTGTGATGGAGCTTCAGCCTGTACAGAATGCAGCAAGAGAACTATGATCAGCCATATGACAGGTATCTTACATTAGAAATGTGTACTGCATACCACACTTGAGGTTTCTGTGAACAATATCCATTTAATCTTTTTTCCAACATGTTATATTTTTTTGTACTTTTCAAAAGCAAAATTACCATGTTCTACAGTGTGCCAGTACATGTGTGGTGCTTTTTGGTTTTATGAAGCACAATATTAAGAAAACATCTACAGTGCATGTGCCTATGTGGTTAGTTTTATTTTGCCTACCCTGAGGGCCTTGATTCTATATGAACACTCAAGGTACAAACGCAATTTGAAAAGATAATAGCAATTTTTCTAAAGTAAGAAAACAATTCTGTTTTCTGTTAGTAGTATATGATTAAAACTACCTTTGCATCCATAATTTTCATCAAAGGTCCTGAAATAAAAACCGTGTTACTAAAGCGCCCCCAGCTGGGTTTGCTGCTACACTGCTGGAACCAAATCTGAAGTATGTGTCTGGTTTAGTATATTTTATTCGACAAAAAATAGAAACTGCCCTTGAATATCTTGCACATAAAGTTGTTTTTTGTGGTGCTTGTATGTGTCTAATACCCATCACACAGAGAGAAAAACGTGAGCAATGGGTACTATAACTACACCTAAACGATGTCCATTGCAATAAATAATTGCTATGAGAAGTGTGCATGCCTAACAAATGGACACAATTGGCGAGTCACACATTGTGTTTATAATTGTGTGCACACTGCTACGGCAGAGTATTTGTCCTGACTGATTCGAAGCGGCTCCGTGCTTTCACCGCAGCGCCCTCTTGGTTATTAATAGATCCAGGGCACTTTAGCGGCCAGAGTGTTTACAAAGCAAACACTGGAGGTAGGTTCAAGCGTTGTGGCACAAACAAAACCTATCTCGGCCGATTTACTGATTCACGTGAAAACAAATCATTTCTGCTGGGTTGCACTGCAGCTGATCACCTGGGATCTGGTTTTGCAGCAGCAGCAGCAGTAGCTGCGGTCTCTCTGTTGCCTTAAATAGTTTTCAGTTATCTTTAGCTTTACTGTGTGCAGTGCCATTTCTAAAGCATATTTTAATGAATTGGACTTTTTAATAAGCATTTTTTTTATCAGAACATTTCATAATATACTTAGGGTTACCATATGGCTCCAGATTAACCGGACGCTTTGAGACAGACCGGAATTTCAAAATTCCCCTTAAATTGAAAGTAATTCACGTATAAATGAGCTCCACCTTTGCTGAGATTAATCCTGCTGTGGTGGAATTGCTTGGGCGCAGCAAACAATTCACACTGATCAGCTGCTTCTGATCAGATCTTAATGAACGAATAGCTAATTTATCGATAGAGCAACGAGATGATGATGCGATTGTATTTGCAGAATAATATGGGCGATTGAATTTTAACAAACAGAAAAAAATAGCGACTGGCTGCAATTCATTCTTAGTATAATACAATTATTTGACGCGCATGCCGGTATTTAAGCACCATTATTAATTGTAGCTAAGGATGGTTCATTTACACATTCATTTATTTCAATTTAAGGGCAAGTTTGAAATCCCGTTCTGTCTCACAGCGTCCGGTTAATCTGGAGCCACATGGTAACCCTAAATATACTGTGTGTAGGGTTACACTAGGACAGTTTGGGACATTTGAGCCTTTTCAACTCACACCCCAATGCATTCTGGTTAGTGTAGTCCTGCTGTGAAAGGTACGCCAGACGCAGTGCTTACAAAGGTACCACGAAATGTTCCTGTCAGGACAACTGAGGAAGTCAGCACCTCCGGTCAATTTCCATTGTACTAATGAGACATATAAATCTGTTATTTCTAATATTATTTTTGACAAATCTGCTAAGTACATCTTTTTTATTTAAGTACTTTGAAACAGCTGGAACTATGTTAAATAACTCTTTAAATATTCTTACAATTCAAGCAGGTCTAAACTGGAAGATGTTCACGAGGGAGTACATTCAGGAGTACCCCCACCGTTCCACATAAGGTTCGGGTTTCGGTGTAGGGAGAGGATTATTCATTGTTTAGTAACAATATGATAGCCAATCAGAGTGCAGTGTCCTGACAGGAACATTTCGTGTCACCTTTGTAATGACAGCGAAATTTGCAGCCCTGGCAGACAAAACTGAAAAATGCATTAAAAAAATAACGCTGGGTGTGTGTGAGCTTCCATTAAATACTTCTTATTGGAAGACCAGGCTTTCCTGAAGCCTAAACTAGTGGGCAGCGGTCCAGTTAGTATTATCATATGACTCAATGGGCAGTTCAGGCTTTGCAACGCATTCCTTTTCAACTCACGCAGTGCATTCTGGTACCCTCTACCTGTCTCAGGTGCTGTCCTTACAAAGGTGACATGAAATTCTCCTGTCAGGACACTGCACTCTGATTGGTTATCATATTAGTGTTAGTAAAACAATGAATAATCCTCTCCCTGTGGAACGGTGGGGGTACTCTTGAATGTACTCCCTCGTGAACATCTTCCAGTTTAGACCTGCTTGAATTGTAAGAATATTTAAAGAGTTATTTAACGTAGTTCCAGCTGTTTCAAAGTACTTAAATAAAAAAGACGTACTTAGCAGATTTGTCAAAAATAATATTAGAAATAACAGATTTATACGTCTCGTTAGCACAATGGAAATTGCAACTTTACTTATTTTCCCTAAAAAAAAGATATTACATTAAAAATAAAATAAAACCTGTAGTGCGTGTTTAAGATGGACCTTCAAGTGCAGCTTTACGCTATCGGTCCCTTGGATATACACAGCTTCCAAAAAGGACAGTGATACGACCGACAACACTGTGAGCAGCGTTTTACAGAAGGCAGCGCTCCTGCTTTCAACAGTGATCTGTAACTGAAATAAGAGTTTGTTACGCTTAACCGTAGTTACACAATATCTTACAATTAAACATGACTACACAACCTTTGAGGTCCATACGCTTCACTTCAACCGTTTAAAAACGCAATGCCTAAAAGAGAAATAGTAAACCGCTACACTCATACTTCTAATATCATGGGGAAAAACGTGTAATTTTCCAATAAAAAAAATTAAACATTGCATCCTTACAAACACCGTGCATAATATACCAGCATTTTAACCATACAACACATTCTAATACTACTTATGTGCATAAAGCTGAATTAAACTAAACATTATTACTATTAGTGGACTTCAAATTCAACTTAATGTGGGTACAACCTTTTATGTTAAACAACAACATTGGGCAGGTTCACAAGCTAGAGATCACCCTTATCATGTGACCAGGCTGTAGCGTAGAATGATGACGTGACGCGAGCTGTGCACGCAAGACAACAGGGCTGGAGCCTCCGGTCTGCAGAGACACCCTTCTCACACAATCTGCTAAATGCAACACTGGCAGTCATTTACCCATCTGCCCTCCCCCCTAAACCCTCAGGCTCGTTGTCTTCTTCAAAACCCTTTCAGTCTTCCTTGCACAATCAAGCAGAGTGTGAGCAGGGTGTGAAGGAAAACATGTCTATACGTTTTGCTTTGTTCTCGATTTAAATGCAAAATTCATTCACTGAGCATACAGTGCTGAATGGTTGCTGCATATGGCGACTGTTCTAGATTTTTTTTCTTCATATCAGCAACACTTCTAACCCCCCCCCCCCCCCCCCCCCAAAA
This sequence comes from Acipenser ruthenus, assembly GCF_902713425.1. Lineage (NCBI taxonomy): Eukaryota > Metazoa > Chordata > Actinopteri > Acipenseriformes > Acipenseridae > Acipenser > Acipenser ruthenus. The sequence continues at coordinate 8,828,145 of NC_081194.1, forward strand.
GCTTGTCCACCTTTCCATTAAAAAAAAAAAGCGGTTTAGTACACATTAGCAACCTATAGCGCCCTCTGGTGGCAGTAGATCCTAACTGCAGGGAAGTTGCCCTGTGGGTTGCTATCCTGCAGCACCGGGATATATTTTATTTATTGAATAGTCAAATAATTTATTGCCCACAATACTACATCAACAAACTCAGAGACACCATGCTGTACATCATGCAGATGTACTGTATTTGTACAGTACAGTTATTGTTACTGACCTCTGGACATCAATTATCTTCTAAAGGATTTCTTAGTTTGAACAGTTGCTGTTCTGGAGCTTTCTGTTCAGACAGTTTTAAGTTGAGATCCACTGCACAACTTTTCCATTGTCTATTTTTTTAAAGCAGCCTTTTTTAAATGTTATACCGGTAAACAGAAAGAAGCAATGAAAGACGGCACCTCATTTTGACTCTAATAATTGCTTTAAACTGTATTACAGCATCTACAATAGAACCCCTTCCAATGTAGCTTGTTAATTATGTCATGATAAAAAGGGCAGTCGCTGTCATTTTACAAAATGCCTAGTGGTGACAGCCACCGTTTAACAAAGTACCTAATTTAACAAAACACTTCCTGCCTATGACCTGTTATCCTGCTGCTCATATAGCCAGGGCCCTGCAAAATCTACGGGAGAATTAAAACGACAGGACTAACCTGCAATTCAGTCCTACACCTCCAGATGTCAGTGTAGCCTCTCCAGCTAAACATGTTAAAAAACAACACATTACATTATTATTAGTTTATTTAGCAGATGTCTTTATCCAAGGCGATTTACAGAGACTAGGGTGTGTGAACTATGCATCAGCTGCAGAGTCACTTACAACTACGTCTCACCCGAAAGATGGAGCACAAGGAGGTTAAGTCACTAGCTCAGGGTCACACAATGAGTCAGTGGCTGAGGTGGGCTTTGAACTGAGGACCTCCTGGTTACAAGCCCCTTTCTTTAACCACTGGACCACGCATTCTGGATCATTAGAAAATGCCCCCTAATTACAAAGGACAATTACGGCCATTCTAGAAATGTATGGGTTTAAGAAAAACTACCTCGAGATTTGCTGTTTTAGAAAAAATGGAAGCACCAACAAAATCAAAAAGCATTTGTGTGAGAGATCGCACGCAGCAATATCCACCTGGCGTCTCAACTCTCCCTAATTGGGACTAGTGGACCTTATCAGTGGTTTGAAAGCCGTAACGCTAGAGTTCATCAAACAGATAGTAAAGTTGCAGAACCTGGCCAGAGTAGCTGGTCACTCAATCCTAAATACTGTTAGGAGATAGGCAATGTATTGCAATACAATTTAACTACATACATCTATTCTAAACAGACAGTGTTTGTCATCTAGTTTTACAGTTCTTCCAGCACCCAGGTTATCACAGGATTGACAAGATGTTCCTTACTCAGAGGCGAAGCTGATGCTAAAAACAGATTTTTCTACAGTTTTTTATGGTCAGTATTTGTCCTCACCCTGAGACCTGAATGCATTTTCGTTCCCATTCTGTCTGCATGCTGTGAAAATTGTCACCATTAAAAAAAAAGAAGATAAGCTAATCTCTGGGCAATGTATATATGGTTGTTATATATAGAATAATAGATGGGCTTCAGTAAGTTACAGGAAAATAATTCCATCTAGGGTTTCTGTGACATCATAAATTACGAGACCGAAGGTCGAGTAATTTAAACTGTCACAGAAACCCGAGATGGAAGAGGCCCATCTATTATTTTTTATAATACAGTATACCCTTGTGATGCTAATATTAAAGAAGACGAGGTTCAGCAGTACAATGGGTTTTTTTTTTAAACGTAGTGTTTCAGTGATGTACAGACATTCTGTGTTGCTATCCTTTAGTGCTTCAGCTTTATTTTGGATGATTGCCTACTAGCTTTACATCATTTGTTTTTTACAAATATTTTGAATTACAGTTCTAATGCAGGCTGTGGTAAAAGTCTAAACCAGAGGTGTCCAATCATGTCAGTGGAGGGCCATTCCACTCCAGGTTTAACATGTAAAATGAGATAATGAACTATTTTAGTGTCTGAATGGAGGTTTAATTGGTTCAATTAAACTATTTAGAGGAACAAAGACCAGGACTGGAAGGGCCAACTTTGGCCACCCCTTGTCTAAACTACTGGATGTAGCAAAAAGGTTTGTAACTAGGCAACTAAAACTCTATACATGCTATGCATGTAACCGTGGTATATCACCGGAAACTTTTCGAAGGGTAATCTGGAAACATTTACAGCTATTGTTATTGCGTGTGCACATATAGAAACAGACAGCTGCAGCCTGCACAGTGCATGCATTCAGATATCTGTCAAGTTAATTTACCCATCTGTGGCAAAGTGGCTGAGTGGAAACGTGTGCAGGAGTGATGCAGTGCGGTAATTAAACAGACAGAGCCTTGTAATCCGGTTTGGAAAATGGAATCTTTATTTTATATTCCAGGTCTGGTGACCTAAACAATAATCCCCCAGCAATACACAACAACATGAACTGCACGGGGTATACAATAACGGGATTGCAGTCCCAACTAATAAACACAATATCTGACCCACAATAATACAACCACGGTCACCAGTCCTGGGTGCATGCAGTAGTGCTCGTGGTGGGTGATACAGATTAATTAATGACAATAGGTGAAGTGCTGTTCCGGCTTAGTGCTGGCCCTTGGCGACAGCTCCGGAACTGTGTTAGCTGTCTAGTAACGTACAACACAAGACAGGACAATTACAAGACAAAACAAACAAAACACTCACAGTACTTTTTACTACTCAACGGGGTCTCTCACAGTCCTTCTCAGTTTATAAACACAAACCAGTGAGAAGGAACAGATTGGGATTCTCTGTCCCCCTTAAATGAGTGCAACCGCCTCTCCAGTCTGCGGCTGCCATGTCGTTTCCCTTCCGGGTCAATACGTTATTGCAACGGAGTTTTGCCCCCTTCCTAGCTGGCCGACTTCCCTTGAACCCTGGGAAAGAACTGTCAGGCCAGCCCATCCAGGGAACTCTGTTCTTGCTGCTTACCGGCAAGGGCAGTAGTGCACAGGCGGCCCCAGGCGACGGCGCACAGGCTACCCCAGGCGACGGCGCGCAGGCTACCCCAGGCGACGGCACGCAGGCTACCCCAGGCGACGGCGCGCAGGCGACCCCAGGCGACGGCGAGCAGGCGACCCCAGGCGACGGCGCGCAGGCTACCCCAGGCGACGGCGTGCAGGTGACCCCAGGCGACGGCATGCAGGCGGCCCCAGGCGACGGCGTGCAGGCGACCCCAGGCGACAGCGAGCAGGCGACCCCAGATGACGGCGCACAGGCTACCCCAGGCGACGGCACACAGGCTACCCCAGGCGACGGCGCGCAGGCGACCCCAGGCGATGGCGAGCAGGCGACGGCGAGCAGGGGGCCACAGGCGACGGCGAGCAGGCGACCCCAGGCGACGACGAGCAGGCGACCCCAGGCGACGGTGCGCAGGTGGCCCAAAGCGACAGCGCAGGCTACCCCAGGCGACGGCGAGCAGGTGGCCCCAGGCGACGGCGAGCAGGCGGCCCCAGGCGACGGCGCGCAGGCTACCCAAGGCGACGGCGAGCAGGTGGCCCCAGGCGACGGTGAGCAGGCGACCCCAGGCGACGGCGAGCAGGTGGCCCCAGGCGACGGCGAGCAGGCGGCCCCAGGCGACGGTGAGCAGGCGACCCCAGGCGACGGCGAGCAGGCGACCCCAGGCGACGGCGAGCAGGTGGCCCCAGGCGACGGCGAGCAGGCGACCCCAGGCGACGACGAGCAGGTGGCCCCAGGTGACAGCGAGCAGTTGACCCCAGGCGACGTCGAGCAGGCGGCCCCAGGTGACAGCGAGCAGGTGACCCCAGGCGACGTCGAGCAGGCGGCCCCAGGCGACGGCGAGCAGGCGACCCCAGGTGACAGCGAGCAGGCGACCCCAGGCGACGGCGAGCAGGTGGCCCCAGGCGACGGCGAGCAGGCGACCCCAGGCGACGGCGCGCAGGATACCCCAGGCGACGACGCGCAGGCTACCCCAGGCGACAGCGCGCAGGCGACCCCAGGCGACTGCGCGCAGACAGCGCGCAGACAGCGCGCAGGCGACCCCAGGCGACGGCGAGCAGGTGGCCCCAGGCGACGGCATGCAGACGGCCCCTATGTGACGGTGCGCAGGAGACCCCAGGCGACAGCGAGCAGGCTACCCCAGGCGACGGCGAGGAGGCGGCCCCAGGCGACGGCGCACAGGCTACCCCAGGCGACGGCACGCAGGCGGCCCCAGGCGACGGCGCACAGGCGACCCCAGACGACGGCGAGCAGGCGACCCCAGGCGACGGCGAGCAGGCGACCCCAGGCGACGGCGAGCAGGCGACCCCAGGCGACGGCGAGCAGGCGACCCCAGGCGACCCCAGGCGACGGCGAGCAGGCGGCCCCAGGCGACGGCGAGCAGGCGGCCCCAGGCGATGGCGCGCAGGCGGCGGCATGCAGGCGACCCCAGGCTACGTCTAGCAGGTGGCACCAAGCGACGGCGAGCAGGCGACGGCGAGCAGGTGGCCCCAGGCGACGGCGAGCAGGCGACCCCAGGCGACGGCGAGCAGGTGACCCCAGGCGACGGCGCGCAGGTTACCCCAGGCGACGGCGCGCAGGCGACCCCAGGCGACGGCGAGCAGGTGGCCCCAGGCGACGGCATGCAGGCGGCCCCTATGCGACGGTGCGCAGGAGACCCCAGGCGACGGCAAGGAGGTGGCCCCAAGCGACGGCATGCAGGCGGCCCCTATGCGACGGTGCGCAGGAGACCCCAGGCGACGGCGCACAGGCTACCCCAGGCGACGGCAAGCAGGCGGCCCCAGGCGACGGCGAGGAGGCGGCCCCAGGCGACGGCGAGGAGGCGGACCCAGGCGACGGCTCACAGGCTACCCCAGGCGACGGCGAGCAGGCGGCCCCAGGCGACGGCGCACAGGCTACCCCAGGCGACGGCGCACAGGCGACCCCAGGTAGAGGAGGTGGGAGTGGCAGGTAGTCCTCCCCTGGCGGTGGAGGTGGGAAGGGCACCCTGCCACATGTTCCTACCAGGGATTTTGTTGCGTTATTCTCTTAATTATTTATGACAGACAGAAATGCTATCCACCTCTTGTAGGCAGACCCAGTGGTAATTATGTTTCATCCACAATGAAGAGGCTAGTTTATGTGTGCTTTATAACTTACTTTTGCTGTTTCTGCCTCTATTATTATTTAATAGGCTTACTATTTTTTAGCAACCACGGGGCTGCTTATGAAAAGACTCCCAAAAGCTACATTTCTAAAGTGAGGTGGTTGTAAAAATGAAGACTCGGGGTGTGCAGCTGTAATTTCTGCCCCCCTACATTTTACATTGACTAACTCACAGTTTCCACAGTTGCAGAGGGGTACAAATTCCAGCTGCACTTCACTCAGAGTTTAGGAGTCAAACCAGACCCATTAAAAGTGTGTTGTTAGAAGGAGACAACCCTAGAGAGTTACAGCGGCAGCAGATTCTACCAGGAAATGTTCCCGGGCTTGACTAGAGAACAAACTGTGAAAAGATTTTAATATGGTGAGGTTTGGCTTTGAAGGTCAAACCCCTTTCTTTTCTCCTGTAGATACAATAATATTGTGGTGAGATGGGGAAGGTGTAAACACACTGCTAGTTATTATGAGCAGCAGTTTATTTTCATAACTTCAAGTACAGGCCAAGGTTTAATGGCAAACAAAAAAAAAAGACAGAAATTTGTATTTTGCACCCAAACTAAGGCATATATTATTTACAGTAGGTCACCACTGCATATCCCCTAATAACTTATTCTACTCCAAGTGCATCTGTGACTCATCCTTACCCGCTCCAAAACCCACAGACCTCCAGAAGGGGGGACGAGTACAATGAATGCAAAAGGCAATCATAGGGAAATATTAATAAAAAAAAAAGGTTTCAGATAATACTGTATGTGTGCAAGGAATACTACTTATACTGCATGCAACCCTTTTGCCATTTTATAAGAAATCACTCCATATAACTCCTACAGTAGCCTGCATAGTCCAGATGGTACTGTAGATGGTCCTGAAAAACAAACAAACAAACAAACAGTGTAGCTTTAAAATAAAATACAAGCTGACAATAAATTAAACATGCCGTGGAGTTCCTTGCCTAATGTTTTATTTATTTATTTATTTGCCTTTTTTTGCCTCTTACAGCAAAGACCTCCTCTGTGACTAATATTATTTGCCAGTATATAACAGACTGGATTTTTAAATCCTTCTACATTCTCCAGAAAATACACACCAGCTAGTATTACAACACTGGAGCCTACACCATATCTACCTCTTGAGCTCTCTCAAGGTGATTGCTTCACATTGTTTAATATTTTTTAAAAAATGATTCTGTTCCAACCAAACAAAAGTAAATGACCAGAATAAGCACTTTATAAAAAATACCACAATATATAGTAACAACAAGGTATATTTTACATATTTATATATTTAATGTACCGGTACAGTAATGCATTTTTGTGTATCTTTTTATCTGGAAAACATTAAATATCATTTCAAGATGCATGACGTGCTTTATATAGTTATCTGTATTTGTATATTTGAGTGCGTGTGTCTTCTGTGAGGAGAATATGCGTTATTTATTACACGTTTCAAAAACTCAGTGCACGTTCTAATTTGACTTTAGTACGTGTTGTAATTCTAATTATTACACTTACTAATTTGGCCAATTTAGATAACTGAAAATGAAACGAGAACCAATGAATTTATAGAAAAGAGTACGTGTAATAAATTGCCCGCCAAGTCGCCACATCTGCCATTCTCGCCCAATTCGTGGTGGTATATGGGCTTGTCATTGGGTAAAGTCTAGCGAAAGATGGACAGACCTGGAACCTCCGAGACGAGCACCAACCGGCGGTTTCAGAGCCTTAATTCAGTGGTAAACCCACTGTAAGTAATATGTAATTTTAAACAAGTGTTGGAAGATCTGACATTGAATATAATATTAGCTATGGTAACTGAATATTTTAGTGTAAACCTGAAATACAGTAAATATAATTAGAAAAAACAAACAAACAAACAAACAAACAAACAAACGATTGTGTGCATTAATACAAAGTGAAGCGTGTCACGGTCAACATTGTCTGTCTCAAGAAGTCGGCAGCACTGTAGAAGAAAATCTCTCGCTGCTTCTTTTGTTGAAAACATAGTACTGTACCAACAAAACCAACTACAGTACATCTAAATGGAAGCCTACTTATTTTAAAACAGTCCTTTCAGCTATGTATTTCTTACATTGTATTTATTTTGTATTCCCTGAAAAAAGGCCAAGGGTTGGAACGGGCCAAAATGAAATAATCAGATATGACTGAAGTCAACATTTTATAAGGTCGGATATGTGTGTGCTGACTGTATTAGCGCAGAAAAAAGTAGAAGCAAACTGTCCACTAGGTGGTGCGCTTCCTCTGTCTATGCAGTAAATCAACCCCTGTATGGTAGGCAGACTGCAAAAGTTCAATGGTTGTTTGAAATAGTAAACATTTTAAACTTATGTCAAAATATTCAATACTCTTTACAGTATGTGTCAGAAATTGAAACTTAACTTTATTATGAACTAACTTTTGATATCCTGTTTGGTTAAATTCATCCTGAAATATTGATTCAGGATGCATGCCTTGCTTCAGATATGTATCTATCTATATAAAATTCCCCATGACACTGCTGTTTATGTATTCTCCAGAACAATATAAATGACCCAGAAAGAGAGAACAGCAATAAGCATGTCCCGTCCCCTAAATATACATTTACAGTTTCATTTTGAAATGACATAATATGTAATTCCCATGCTTTACTATGGTAATGCATTTTTATTACCATATTTGATCAGAATTGTACGTGATTTGCTATGCGCTTTGCCATGCCTTCACTGTGCTTTACTACACTTTTACAATGGTAATCTGCAGACAGTAAACTTGTAGAATTGTGATCCTCTGTGGTAGCATTTTACATTGTGTCTCTAATTACTGTGTAATAGTAGTTGCTAAGTAAATACATGTGCACTTACACATCATTGCAATGTTATTAGGGTTAGGGTTATATTGGTCCCCAGCATTTTGTATTGAAAAGTTTCGGGTTGCTTTATTCTACACAAAATAGATTGTAGTTCCCCTTTAAGACACAAGAAAATGTGTGATTGAACAAATGCAGGAAGAACCTGTGACTTACAGTGCAGTCATCTCATTACACAAGCTACTTTATTTGTGCAGATCTAAGCAACATTATCTGCTATTTGGGTGCACTTAGATGGAACTGAGGATTCTTATGTTCCGAAGGTCATGTTATGTACAGAAAGGATGATCAGGTTAATCACAGACTTGAAGGTGCAAAAATCTGTAAACTGTAGAAAAGTGTTTTAAAGGGGAATACACTGAAGTATACACACTTCTACTGGTAAATGCTACCATTCATATAGACAACATTGCCACTTCAGAAATCAATAGGACCAGGGGGATAACTGAATAATGTATTAGGATAAAGGATTCAGAAGCCATGTTGTCCCTCAAAGAATAATACACATCTGAAACTGTCAGGGGAGAGCAGTGTTTAAAAAAACAACAGGACAACGTAATCCACAGAAACAGTAGATCCCCTTTCAAAGGGGGCTTTACTGGTGAGCCTTCCTAGTGGTCATTTCTTTTAATGGCCACATTTCCATCTTGTTCAAGATTAACAGTCCCAATGGTAAAATATACACTATTAATGTGTTCTGCTGTGTTCAGTATGCCGCAGTGAGAACACATCTGCCTGCCGAATTCACAGCTACAAATGGTTGTATGGAAAGCCTAGGTGCTTATTTGTCTTGTAATATTTAAAGTCTGTACAGTCAGGTATAATCAGTGTTATTATTATTATTATTATTATTATTATTATTATTATTATTATTATTATTATTATTATTATTATTATTCACAAGGTTTACTAGCACATTTATTGTTGCAGACTGCCATAAACTGATTTTCACTCTTCTATTCTTTAAGCTTTATTCTTTAAGCTTCATATAGCAAACTATTTTTGTGATTTCATTATTCTATTCTTTTCTGATTGGTCAAGTTAATTACAAGCTGGGTGGGGGTGATCTAGGTCTGTGAATGTTTTCATCCCCCATCTTGTCCTATTGCCTAAATGACACTGAATTAAAAAGGAAGACCTTCATTGTAAGTGGAGGCAGGTAACAGGTTACTAATTCCCAGAGGGTGTAGGGAAATAAAGAGTTACAGAAGCATTCCGTAGTTTTTTCCTCTCCCAATGACATTCCACAGTAAGCTAAGTATCCTGGGTGTTTTCTCTTAACCACCCAGCTGCCCAGATTTTTTCATTCTTTGCCCTCAAATAAGCAATTTGGAAAGTTTTCAAAACAATGTTTGCTCTCGGCCAATTGTGCCCCGCCCCCTAGGAGACAGAAACATTGAGTCTGTCAGTTTAGTATAGTTTTTGATAATCCCGTCACTTCAGGCAATTATTCTTTGAAGCATTTTTCTTTCACCCACGTGTCTCCTCGGAGGACTTATGGGAAAAAACAAACTTGTTAGCGTTGGTTATATCTGAATAGCTGAATAAATGCTTGGGTGTTTCTTTCTGTCACAATATGTATAGTAACTCGACAGTACTTGCACACTTAAGTTGTTCCATCTTTCCTTTGCTGTCTGTGTGTGTGTACGTGTGTATGTGTGTGCGTGTGTGTGTACATGTGTACATGTGTGTGTCTGTGTGTGTGTGTACGGGTGTGTGTACGTGTGTGTGTACGTGTGTGTGTGTATGTGTGTGTGGGTGTGGGTGTACGGGTGTGTGTTGGGGGGTTGGGGGTGTTTGTCAAGCTGTATGACCCAAAGCTTAGAGGGTGCATGCAGCAAAGGTTCTGCGATGGCTTCACATACATTCTATCCACAGCGCCAAAGAGCCACACATTCTTGTTTTGGGAAACTTGGAAGAATAATATGTTCTTGTCAGGAAATGCAATGCTTGTTAAAAAGATGATTTACTTGCCTTGTCCTTTTCATCCTGTACAAGCAACACAGGTCTCCGCAACGACAACATGAAAGGTCTGCAATAAACAGCGAATAAAAGCATACAAATGCCCGTAAAATCAAAATTACCATGTGAACGAGTAAAACTGAGTCTCATCTGCAACAAAATTACCTTGTGAATGCATAAAACTGTGTCTCACCTGCAACAAATTGCTTACACACTGTAGTCATTATGATCAACTCACAACACATTTTCATCTGAATATCCTCCTGGATCAGAGAAACAAGCTGGCCTATTGAAAAGCACACCTCAGCAGTCAGTGATGCTCCTTTCGACATTCAGTAAAGAAGCTGATTTAAGCGAGTTTTGTATGGAATGGAATCGCTAGTGCCAAACATCCTTATTCAGATGAATAGAGAATGCATGTTTAAATGTTATATTGCAGGTATAAAATGAATATTATATTTACATATCTTGCATCTTATCATTAGTAGGTACTGTAATCTCTTTCAAAATAAACACAGTGCATTTGTCATCCACAAAGCTCTCAAAAGTATTTAATACACTCAGCAGTAATACCAAAAAAATCTTCTTTGGCTTTCCAGTAGAGTCCACTAACATGTTTTTTGTTGAAGCAACACATATGCTTTTCTGTTTATTTTGTAATCAGAGGATGTCTCAGCTGGGCCCATTTTTTCCAGAGGGGAACTGTGGAAAACAACCCCAATGATTCCTCCATTAATATCTGTTCAGGGATCCAAAGATAAAGACTTGTGGTTCCTGCATTCAATTCTAGCTGCTGTGCCTCGCTGCGACACCTTTGGCAAGCCACTCAACCTCTGCATGCCCTTTTCTGGCATCCCATTGAGTCCTATCACTCTGATCACTTTGATTAAGCCTCATATGGATATGGTTTATGGTGACAATGTTGATATGGCTTTCATCTTTGCCCTCAATTTACGATTATTAAAATCTATACCTATTATTCTGTACAGTATTCGATGGAGATCATTCCATTGGCATTAGGAGTGCTTGAGCAATTTAAGAGATCTCGTATATCAGGCTGACGAATGTGTTAAATTAACTCCATGAGAAGTGATGACCCTTGAGAAAGGTCAACAGCAGAATGCCTGGAAGTACTTAACTTGATATAAACATACAGTAAAACTGAATTGTGACGCTGGATAGTAGGCCAGTCGCTTGGCCTATTTGAGGTTGTGATCACCTGAAAAAGCCAATACAAATTAAAGCCATCAAACTGATAACTTTTGCTAAGGTGCAAAGTTCTTATAAAGTCTCATTTTGGTTCAATAGGTCAATAAATTGATTAAGAACTGACGATCGCTCAAGCCTTACCAAAGTAAATTGAATATACAATGAAAATATAATACATGTAACCCATATGCGGAAGTAGTGATACAGTACATTAGTTGGCATGATTTGAGTAAACCCAAAATGCATAGTTATGCAATCATATTTTCCTGTGTGTAATTTTACTGCTATTGTGTAATTACAAAGCTGCTGTTGTGTGATGGGGTACTCCCCGCCCCTGTGCATGCTTTGTATTATTTTGTATTATTATTATTTAAAATGCAGAGTGGATGAAAAGCTGTCCGCCATCACTGTTATTGTTTTGTATTTTAAAATACCTTGTGAGAATGCGTGACTGTCGGCTAGTAATTATGGAATTAGCTGACAGTCACACATCTTTAGTAAACCCATGCCAAATGTGACAGAGTTGGTTAACAAGATAACTGACAGCTAGTTAATCCCTCGGTCACCACTATAAGAACCTGCAGTTTTTAGCAAGTGTTTGTGAGTGGAGAACGGGAGTTGAGAGAGGAGGTAAACAGAAATATCTAGAAAATAAACAATTGCTACGCGTGCTAGTTTAAACTAGCACGATACTTGTTTGTTCCTTGTTCTGTTTGTTTGTTTTGGCCCTCGTGCCTTTTGTTTTCTGTCTGTTTTGTTTAAATATTTTTTTTTGAATAAACACGCAAGAAGCACAGTTCTATCCCAGTCTGCTACTGTGCTGTGGATTAATTTCCTGCCTGACGGCACCCCTACAGCCATCCTATTCAGATGTTGTTATTAGATTACTACAAATGTAATAGTAAAATGCAAGTGAAACATATGCAAGTTACAATGTTATTACATATTTAGTGTTATTCATAAAATAAGGTGCATCATAGATTCATAGAGGATACACCAGGAAGGTCCATGGAACACTGTAGTTTTCCACGAATGAGAATGATTCATAGCATTTTTAGAAAGATACATAGATTGATATCTTCAGAATGAGCCTCATGCAGATCCGCTTTGAACCAGCTAATCAATTTAGAAACATGTTTTCAAGTGTTTCACACGTTTATGATCAGATTACAGCAGTGTCGGCTAATGCAAATCTTATATTAAATTAAAAAACGAAAACACATTTCGCAAAACAAATTGATTTTCTCTTATTTTCTGCCACACTGGCTTGAAACCCTCATCTTCATTGATGTAAAGCATGCATGCTAAGTGCATAGATAATCCTGAGAGTCAGGAATTTGCTTTACCGCTGACTGTTTTTAATTGCATTGTTTTTTTGATTTAAGGCATATTTTATTTAAAATGTAATTATTATTTTTTTTTTAGACATGAATTTTGTGCTCAAGGGAGGCATGGATAAAGAACCGGTGTTTCACTTAGCAAATGACCTGTTTTGTGGTTCCTGTTGGCTTCACTTTTGGGTCTGCAGCTCACTGACCGATGGTAGAATCCTAACTGCCAGAACACTCCCCTGCACTCCCCTGACTGTATGACTGTCCCTCCACACCACAAGATTGCACCTTGGGGACCTTCGGGTGTGATTTTCAACTAAATGTAGTGAAAAAAATTTAACACTGTTATTATGCTAATGAATGTCAAAAAATGAAGCTGTGGTTATTATCCTTTTAGGTAGGCAGTAGTCTAATACAGTACTAATGGGAAAATGTATCCACTATGTGTAGTACCATATTGTTTTTCAGTTAATATAACAGTTATAAGTGCAAAAGACTATATGTATATATATATATATATATTTTCTCTGCTGTGCAAAAGTCTTAGACATGTTGCATTTTTCTGCTCTGATGCATTGTGAGCATCAATAATTTACTCAAAGCCTCCACTAGTGTTTTCTACTATTATAACAAACTTGACTTGCATAAAAAAGGAAAAACTTTGAGTGAAATGGCTTGCATCACTCGATTTTCAAGGTGTGGTATCCGAAGCATAATCAACAAGTACAGAGAAACATCACCTGTAATTGACAAACCCAGGACTGGAAGACCCAAAAAACTGTCTAACAAGGATGAGCAATACTTGAAGATAATATCCTTAAGGAATAGAAAGAAGACAAGTGTTGAATTGACAACATGTAGGCTGCATGTGTGTATGTGTAGCTACAGTATATACGGTAGTTACTGTATGTTTGCATGTAGGACTACACATTGGTTGATGCATTATACTTTGGTTTAATTACCGTATTATCATTAATTTAAAACTTTTGGTAATATTTTAGCGAAATTCAGTTAACGCAGCAGGCGCATCACACAGGGCGAGGCAATCCACACACAGGTGGAGGGCGGGCGCGAACCCGGGACCTCTCGCACTAAAGCATAGCGCCGATACCGCTGTACAAAAGATCCCAGGATGTGTGGATTGCCTCTCCCTGTGTGATACGCCTGCCTGCGTTAACCGAGTTTCGCTACATTTGTGTCAGAAGTGAGATGCAGGTACTCCGGCACGTACTCGTCGGACTGTAGCCTGGTGAGCAAGTCTGGGGCGGACTTGAGGCTGGCAGGGGAGAGTGTAGTGTGCACGGGGGAAGGCAGCAGCAGGGTTGGTAGGTGATGTAATCACACACGAATATACGCTCCTTGCAAGGGAGCCGGCTCTTTTGTACAGCGGTATCTGCGCTATGCTTTAGTGCGAGAGATCCCGGCTTCGTGCCCGCCCTCCGCCTGAGTGTGGATTGCCTCTCCGTGTACGGGTTTGCGTCTGCCCTCCATCTGTATGTGGATTGCCTTGCCCTGTGTCCAGGTTCGCGCCCGCCCTCCGTCTGTGTGTGGATTGCCTCTCCCTGTGTGATGCGCCCGCCCTCCGTCTGTGTGTGGATTGCCTCTCCCTGTGTGATGCGCCCGCCCTCCGCCTGTGTGTGGATTGCCTCTCCTTGTGTGATGCACCTGCCTGCATTAACCAAGTTAACCGAGGGGACAGTCTGACTTTTCAGCTCCCTTTTCTTGCAGAACCCCATTGAAAATGGAATGTTACTTTTAAAACTGTGGGGCGAGAAATGCTCTTCACAAATAACTGAAGAACTAGTAGCTTCCTTGAAGTCTTTTCTCGTTATTTGTACAAACTTGACCCACAGACGCCTTGTTGAGGGATCTTTCGGAAATGCGTGGATGTCCAGCATTATAAGAGTTCCCACAGAACTGAATAAGAAACCGCTGTACCATGGCGAAAATGTTTTTGTACAGTACAAAGCAAAATACCTTCACCGTTTGATAAACAAGCCGGATCCAATGTTTACTTCTGCAGTACACAGCTTGTTAGTTCTCAAACTGACGTCACTGGCAGCAGTTGCCAGATCGCGTTGTTTTTTGGTTGGGCTGCTTGGGACAGACTTCAAATCAATGTGTATTAGAAGTTAAGCAAAAAAATACAAACAATGTATACATTTTTAGAAAGGTATTATAACGTACTTTATTTATATGTTGTCAACAAAAAATATTTTACATGCTACTAACACTTTAAACACTGGTGGACATGCCTGATGTCCTACAGGTCATGAAAATAACATTGCATTGGTTGCTTTGCAGCAGTTATTTGTAGACTACAATAAAGCACAGACTGGAGTTGATATCCTGTCTTGGTTGGTTTATGGTTTCTGCCAGGGATATCATTACCATGTAAATGTGCACCTTTACAGAATGTTTGATATGTTACCCATGGTGCACTGGGGAATGAAAGCCATTTTTTATTACGACCTTCCAATTAGACCTTTTGCCCTCAAAATAACAGTTTTTTTTTTTAAAGCCATCTGTTTTCAGCATTGCATAAATCCAATAATATGAATTCAATACACTGCTATGTTCTATTATATTGTCACTCCATTCCTTTCAGCTGCCAGGTGACCTGATATAACCAGGGCATCATTTCCCTCAAGTTGATCCTTATATGGAGATGTATCCTTAGAAGACATGTGATTGGGGCTGAGCTTTGGTCACGGAACAAAAGGTTGTATATAAACAAAGTCTAATTTAACATGTATCACAATATTATATCCAGTCTTTTTATTTAATCTGGTTAAAGTGAAACTGTACATGTGGGTAGGATGTACTGTATATGATTGATCTGATCCAATGTACCCCAGACATGATGAGAGCTCCGTTGAGGCCAGAAGGTTGACTTAAACTGCTAAGATAATCATTACAATGTTATTATGCATAGTTACAATGTAATTAATGTGTATTTGTTTTGCATGATATAACCCTAAACCTAACCCTAACCTTAACTCTAACCCTTTTCTGATACAATTGTGTACTTACATAGATTGTGCATAAAGATTTACACATTAAGTACATTGTATCTATGCATTATAACAGTGTTATTATTTACCCATGTATTTACTAAGTACCTACTATGTAAATACACAGTAATTAGAGACACTTAATGTAAAGTGTTACTGAAGAATTTGTTCAACCAATGGAGCTTGAAAGTTACAACATTATAAACAGGCATATCAATAAAAAATACATGTAGCCTTTTCTTTTTGTTCTTTTATTTATCCTTGACGTAAACAAAAAATGTCAATTCCTTCTGGGGCAGGTGCAGAAGACTTTAAATTACACTCCTTTAAAGGTTACTGTTGAAGTTCACTTTACCCCACAGGCTAACAGTAACTGTTGGACCGTAAAGTATTTCGTCCATGAACTTTCCTGATATTGGCTGGAAAATGCACGCACCATAAACCGACTGCAGCTAGTTCAGAATGCCGTGGCCAGGATCCTTATCAGATGTAAAAAATATGATCACATACCCCCCGTCCTGCCCAGCTGCACTGGCTACCTGTAAAGTTCCAGATTACTTTCAAAACTCTCCTGCTCGCCTACAATGCCCTTCATCACACAGGTCCTGAGTACCTCCTCAGCTTGCTGACCCGCTATGTCCCTGCCTGCAAGCTGAGGTCCTCCGACTCTGGCCTGCTTGTTATTCTTCATGGCTCAGATTCTTGGGAATTCTCTCCCAGCTTTGGTGCGTGATGCTCTCACCGTCGCTCGCTTTAAATCAACTCTCAAGACCCACCTTTTCTTTCTTGCTTTCATAATCATTTAAATAATCAGAAACAGAAAATTAAAAATGCTGTGTTCTCATTTAAGAAGAGCACTCCCGCATTGAAGGTAATTAAAAGCCTTTTTGGAAAAGTAGCACTGGGACCCAAGCTTCAGAGAGCACCCTGTAGAGAGAGGGTAGCTGTAGGCTTATATATTCAGAATGCCAGACTGAAAATAAAATTTAAAAGAACAGTGCATGCATATATTCAGTTCATCTGTTCTCTTATGGTTTATAGTATTACATCATTAGAGCTGGGCTCAACTCCACATATAAACTTATAGCTTAATATCTATGCACATATTTTGTTCCCATACATAAAATAGCATGTACCTGTGATGTTTTTTTTTTGTCAGTTTATTGTTTTTCCAGCACGAGAAGAGACATATGGTAAAAAATAAGTCACAATGTTTTTGCTTGACATTATGATGGGGGTGGGGAGGGGGGGTTGTATTACTGATAAAGCACATTAATTCAATGTTATAAAGCACCTATAATAAAAGCACTTCAAAGAAAGTAACAGTTTAAAAAAGAGGCTATTTGTTTGGTTAAAAACAGATTTGTTGAGAACTGAAGGTTCAGTGGATGTCCTCTGATCACCACAACTGAACCAGTTTCCTCTTTTCACCCAGGAACTCAAGAGTGATGTCAACGAGCTACTGGCCTCTGGAGGTCAAAGGCCAGCCCTGCAGGTGTCCACCTGAGCTCAGTTAGTGCCTGGTCAGCAGGGTCTGCTGTAGCGCAATGAGGAGAACCTGCCGATTTTGCCTTTCTAACCCATGGGAACACCAGAGCCAATGTAATGCTCTCTCTGGAATCCACAGCGAAAACCGGGCTGATTTGGTTTTTAACTGTGATTTGAATCCAACTGAAATTCATACCCACAGAGACCTGTAGGAACATTTGGTGATTTCAGCAACTATTCTCTAGTAAATACAGTTAGTCTTATACCTACATAAAATGTATGATTTATATTAGGGTAGTATTTATCATAAACATTTATGTAATGTTGATCTGTCAGCCCTGGTGTTTGGTTTGACTTAAAAACTTTGAAATCCACAGCAAGAAAATAAATAAATAAAAGCACATTACAAACCTATGCGTAGTTAAGCTAATAACTTGAACGATTTCTATGAATAATTAAATAGATTTGTTTTAGCTAGACTGTTTTTAGAACCACTCTATAAAAGTTGTTTACTGAAATAAACTACCCAGATTTACCTGAATAATTCACACGTACAAAGGCTAGCTGACAAAATGCAACCGATTAAAACCATGTATGTAGGTGATACCAACGTTTCCCAATTTGTAAAAATACACGGTTCACTTCTAGTTGAAATTAAATATGACGAAAAATAAAATAACACTAATATAATTAGCCTTATTAGAAAGTTAAACATTTGATTTGGCGGTTGAATTTTCTTTCGAGCTCAACGCTATGGTTACTGCTCAGTACACCATTACTGCATTAAAAAAGTTAAAATAAAGTGTCTTAGAAGAAAAGTTAAAAGCTATTGATCGAGTCGAAAGTGGGGCTAAACCACTGGATGTTGTTCGTGATTTAAAAGTTGGCAAATGCGAATCAATTGTGAGAGGCTGGATAAAAGCATTTGTCCCAACATCCGTGTGAACAAGAAAAACAAGCAGAAAAAAGTAACAGGTAATAAATAAATAAAGACCTTATGCAGAAAATTATTTATTGTCATAAAGCTGGAGAAGGATACAAGAAGATTTCCAAGCATTTGAGTATCCCAATTTCAACTATTGTTTCTATTATCAAGAAGTACAAGACTCATGGTACTGTCACAACGCTCCCTCGGTCTGGAAGAAAGAAAGTTCTTTCACCAAGAACAAGTAGAAGAATTATGAGGAAGGTTAATAACAATCCGAGATTGACTTCCAAAGATATTCAAAGTGAATTGCCTGCAAGTGGGACTGGGGTTTCCATTTCAACCGTAGGTTGAGTATTGCATGGTGAAGGTCTCAATGGTCACAGGCCAAGGAAAAAGCCAATCTTAGGAAAACATCACAAGGACAAACATTTAAAGTTTGCAAAACGGCATTTGAATGATGGATATGAGTTCTGGTGAAAGGTTTTGTGGAGTGATGAAACAAAAATCGAGCTATTTGGTCATGCTGACAGTCGTTGGAGAAAGTCTGGTGAGGCATACAAAGAAAAGAACACCATACCTACTGTCAAGCATGGAGGTAATATCCTTCTATGGGACTGTTCTTCCTCTAATGGCACAGGAAATTTAGTTCCAATACATGGTAAAATGGATTCCATAGCATACCAGAAGATATTAGCCAATCATCTGAAACCCTCCACTACAAAACTTGGTTTAAAGCGCAACTGTACGTTCCAACCCGACAAAGATCCAAAGCACACATCAAAATCTACTTCTGAATGGTTAAAGAATAAAATCAAGGTTCTATAATGGCCTAGTCAAAGTCCCGATCTAAATCTGATTGAGAATCTGCAGCTAATTAAATTGCATTTTCATGGATGCAAAATGTCTGAATTAGAATATGTCCCCCGACAGCTTCAAATTGAAGAACTGGGACTTGGATTTGCAGGGAATTTATATTCTGGAAACATTGGGAATTGTGCAGTTGGCAGGACATTGTCATCTAATTTTTCTTGTGCAAATTAGGTTCATTTGTATTTACTAAATTAGCATAGCAAATACACATATTTTGTTGACAATAAACATGTCAGTATAATTTATATGGTGATAAAAGTTACAGTAAGGACAATACACATGCAATGTATCTTAACATCCTTCTGCCCCATAGCCTTCATAACTGAAACAGAATTTCCACTAATACTAATTGGAAATAAGAGTGTATTCCTTGTATTTTAAGGGGCATTCATAATTATTTTAACAATACATTCCAGTTAGAGATATTTTGCATTCATAAAGGATTTAATCTGGCACTCATAAAGAATTTATAGACTTTTTTTTTATAACAGGGTTTTAACATTCGGTTGAGACATTTAATTTGAATCAAACCAAATGTAATTGGTTCTGGTTTCCTGAGGGGAGGGCTAGTTCATATTGTAATGACCTCAGTGAAAGCCAGTGACAAGCATCAAGTACATTCACTGTGGGTCAAAGCACATTATTAACTGTTTTTTTTTGTTGTATGAGTGTATGTACCCAATGTTTTCCATAATATTTTCCTTAATTCACAACCCACTACTTCAGACATTTTATTTGATACATTGAACATGTTTCTTAATCTGACTATTCTGCACCATATTAATGCATGGCTGATATTTTCATTGTACACTTGTAGTGGCTGCCGGTTATCGCTTAATTACCTGATCCCCTTCCCAAACATCTTCCTCCTGTGAAATCTCTTAACCCAGGACTAGGCCTCTAGGTTGCCCATCTTCAGTGGCTGGCAACAATGTCTTTTGTTGGCTTTATTTTTTTTTCTGCCATTCCTGTCTGCCAGAGGCTCAATTCATTCCAGTACAGTAACAATCAAAACCACAGTATCTTATTGTGTATTCATGCAGTTGTTCTCAAGGTGTTTTCTACATGATAAAGCCTGATAAATTCTACAACTTCTAGCAGCATGGATTACATTTTAGGCTGGAATGTTGATGAAGTTTCGAATTACAATATGTTAACTCTTCGCTGTCAAAGCAGTGGCAGATCTGCTCACTCCGAGTGGTGTAGTCTTAAATCTGAAGGTACCGGAACGCTACAGAAATATACATTTTCTTAAACAAGAATTATTACATATATTCACATTTTATTATTGTGACAGAGAGCGACCTCCCGACCTGTGAGGACGCGGTATAACAGGAACAGTGTGCCCCGGACTGGATGGTTTGGCAGTTCATTTCAGGGTCAGTTGGAAGTCGGCCATTATTATTAGTTTATTTAGCAGACGCCTTTATCTAAGGTGACTTACAGAGACTAGGGTGTGTGAACTATGCATCAGCTGCAGAGTCACTTACAACTACGTCTCACCCGAAAGACTGCACAAGGAGGTTAAGTGACTTGCTCAGGGTCACACAATGAGTCAGTGGCTGAGGTGGGATTTGAATCGGGGACCTCCTGGTTATAAGCCTGTTTCTTTAACCACTGGACCACACAGCCGCCATCCAGAAAGAGGGCAGTCACAATACCAGAAGTCATCACCTTAATGCAGTAGGCGATGTGTCAGTCATGGATTGGAGGATACGTGATTGCACTCGCTACTGAAGGGGACATGACTGAAGGTATATCAGGAGATGCGGCCGAGCGATCTGTTTCTTGGGTATGGTAACTGTGTTCATAAAGAAACCGTGAGTTTTGTGTGTTGTTTTTGCCTGTCTATTTACACTGTTATATTTGTCATTATAGAAGGCTAACCTCCAGGAGCTGCAGCTAAACTGCCAGCAATTAAACCCGGACTCCACTTCACCATTGCACACGAATAAACCTGTAAATCATCATGTTCACTAAGAGCTCTCTCTCTGGACTTGTGACCGTGTTGTGTTTGTGTGTGTCTTGTTTAGTGTATTATTATTTCAGGACTGAACCCCGTGGTTTGCCTGAGTGATACACATCGTTGTGTACAGCCAGGCATTATTATTTGTCAGCAAATAAAGAGCTGTTTTTTCACCGTGAACTGTCTTGTGTCTATCATTCCTGAGCACCGCATCACCACTGCACCTGTGCACTACAAACCACTTTGCCACAATTATGTATATTGAACTTCTAGTAACACATATAATAGGCAATGCTGTGCATTTATCCAATTTCTACACACTGTAGCTGTCGTCTTTGTCAACATGTTTAGCCTTCTTAAAGAAGTAGTTCATAATAGAAGAAATTTCTAATGCTCTTTTCATTGTATCTGAATCAGACAGTTGTGCAGGAGATGTGAGTCATCTGACTTAGCTTGCCTGTTATGCACCTTCCAACTCGATTACACCACTGCTAGCTCTCTGGTCTCTGTACTATAACTAAGGCTTCAAGGCAGGATAGGAAACAAAGCATGTGCCCCATTGGTGGCCACATTGATTGTCTTTATTAACATACCTGCTAAAAGCATTGTCGTCCCTCTGCCAAGCGGCTTCAAGACAAACATGTCTGTATAGTAACATATGCAAAACCTTCTAAATAAAAATTAATTCAATTCATTTTAAGATGTGAGGTGTTTTGGGTGTTTTTCTAATTTCCTAAATTATCATTTAACTGTAATTAGCACACACTGGGCTAAATTCTCAAAGCTATTTCATGTAATAAAATTACCAAACCAGAAATAAACAACTAAGACATTTAATTCAAGGGCTCGAATGAAGAATCAAGTTGTTTTTTATTCTTTTTTAGAAGTTTAATTGGTGTTTTATCCATTCAGAAAAAAATTGCGCTAATGACGATTTGGAGTTAATAGTTTTGAGAATCTAGCCCTTTACTGATTACCATAAAGCATGTATTGCTAATTTACATACACTGATCTGGACTGGATATTCCACACCTGGATCATGCCACTTTAAAGCACATAAGCTTAAGCCTCTTTCATGGCAAAGCTACACGAGGTGCTTTACATAAACATCCAGGAAACCAAACATCTTGAGCTTGGTTTAGAATCCGAGTCTCAAATGATCTTGCGAAGGAAATGACACAATCAGGATAACAGCTGAAGGGCTTTGCATCCATTGACTGCAATTTGAAATGTGTTATAGCCTGGAACCATAATTAAAAGACTGCAGTGTGTGACCATGTGACCTAATAAAAGATATATTGGGCGACAGAGTCACTAAGCATTTTAACTCCAGTGCAGCGTTTGCACCATTTTTCTTTCTAAAGTGCAAAAACAAACTGGTAATCTTTACACTGTAAGTAAGAAAGAACAAAGCTGTGCATAGGGACACAGCAGTACAGGGTTTGTGAAGTTCTTTGTGGACAACGTTGTAGATTAGTACCCCTTTTAACACAAAGTACATAGTATCCTGGTATCTCTAGGCTGTTATAAAGCACTAGAAACTAACTTAAAAAAAACAACAGAGGCCTTTTGACTATTTCACCATTTTTACAGCCTTATTCACAAAGCATTTACCACCGTTAGGGTTAGATCAGCTATTACCATTTAATCATGTGATCATATATATATATATATATATATATATATATATATATATATATATATATATATATATATAGCCTTTTATAATAATAATAATAATTTAATAAGCTAACTAGCAAAATAAAACTTGACATGGTCCAGGAAAGTAAACAAAATATTAATTATTAAACACATAATCCATTAGATTGTTTATTTTATTTTTTAAAGGTTCTAACATAATCTAATAAATTACTGTTAACTTGCTGAACACACTGAGGCAGTTTTGTACTTTAAAGAAAACATTTGAATACAATAGCAAAACCGGAACGATTTAACAATTTCACTGTTTCCAACCAGGACAAAAAATGTAACCCTACCCACCGTGCTAATTTTAATAAGAAAACATTACTGTTAAAAAGCTCAAATAAATATAAGCGCTCCTACATGCACCTCAGGTGTTTCTTCCTTTTTCTGTAACATTACCAATCTGTTTATCGTTTTACATAGAATGGTGCAAACTTACCACAGTGGTAAAGTAAATGCGGTGTGAATACTGCCCTTTGGGGGAATTCTGTATTTTTCCATCTCAGCCATTCTGCTATTTTAAAGTTTCAAAACTATTTTTCTTTCATTTTATTTAGGCAGAAGTAGTCAGCAATATGATAGATGGAAAGCTAGAAATGTCAAAACATCTCAATTCAATTTTAAAATAAATGTGTAACACACTGGTAACTGTAAGTAGACCAGTATGGTACAGTAGAAGTCACATGATGTTAAGACAGTATGTGTGTTTTATATGGCTTGATAGTTTTTTGTATCGATTGCAACCTACGCAGTCAGAAAAGCATTTCAGTATATCCCACATAGAGGCAATGTTTTTTTTTTCCACACTGACAATGTTTTTTGTTGTTGGTTTTTTTATGTACCTTTTCCTGCATGAGAAATAATGAACAACATCAAATATTGTAAAGTCTGACTTTTTGCAGAGCTCTATTTTTTTGTGCTTGGAACATGAACAGAAATGTAATACGAGTCGTGAATGCTGGATAAAGCACCCTGGTGATGGTATCTCTGTTGGAGCTAATCGCCTGACTGCATTTCAAAACTTGCATTGGAACTATGGGATTTTTACAGTTTTATTATTGAACATACTGTATCAATCTGACTCTATAAACAGGTTTGCATAGTTTATTGAGATTAGAAAAATGTTATATTTATTTTATGGCACTGAAAATATTGATTGAACTGTCTGCATTTTAATAATTCATAGGTGTGGAATATTACTATTAATATTCATACATTTTAATTGTATTTGAGGGATTTATTAACTATTAATATACCATTCCACATTACAATGCAGCATGGGTTGTTGTGATTGTGGATGGACCATTTTGGCATTAAATAATAGAAATGTGTGAATTGATTTTTTTTTATTTCAAATAAATAATTAATATCCCATCCCATATAAAATATATAAGAAGCAGCATTTCCTTGTTATAAAATACATACAATATATTATTATTATTATCATTATTATTATTAAAATACAATTTTTTATAGTATCTATTTTATATTATATTATCTTATTGTTTTCCTGGGAAAAAAAAACACACCATGTTGAATTATACATACATCATTAAATTAGGCACTGGAATTCTGTTTCTGGAACACTGTGGTTAATTAAATAATTATTTATGACTTTCGCATCAAACAGAAATGTTAATCAGAGTGCGAAGGTTGTTTGTGAGTCAGGCTTGATTTCAACCTGCCCCAGCACTGTGTGCATTCCCATATGTGAATGAGTAGCTCAGGAGTCGGCTCATTTGAAGGGCAAGGCCAGCAACAGAGCCTGCTGACTTCACCGCTGACCCAGAAACTTTAAGGGTGATGACAGGTAACGGCCGTGCTGGGAGCTCTCCGCAACTCTAGCTCTAACCAATCAGGTGGGTGGTTTGGGATTGCATGATCCGTCATATCTGGATGAAAACTGCAGAATATCCATCAACATGGATGAACCACTTATAATTGAAGTTTTGCATAACCCAGAGTTGTTTGATCCAAAGAACATGTACTACAAAGGCACTGAGAGAAAAAACAACACGCTGTAGGGATGTCAGGTATTTATCACTTACATTACATTACTCATTTTAGAAATATAATTATGTATGTCTGGCAGGGTTGTGTGTCCATCATTTGTGGCCAGTTTGGCTGTATTGGTAGGGCCCTGATTTACTTTGGAAACCACAGCCGCAAACACTGTTTTAATGTTTGTCCACCAATTTTGTGGTATCACCCCTCACTGCTCCCCGCTAGCAGTGCCACGCTTCTCATGCATGGCCTAATCCTGGGACCCATATGAGTGGCACAGCACCAAAGTGCGATACCGCAAAATTGGTGGACACACAACAGTGTATTTTGTGCAACAGTATGTTTCCCATCATCTCAACGCTACCTTGTCATTCATGAATAGTGAGCTTATTTAGGTTACAACATTGAAATGTACATGTATTGCTTCACTCTGTGTTTGAGATTTCTTAGATACATTTTAAATAAACGTCAATGAAAGACATGTTAATTTGGTAGGGCAACCCTTCGTTATGCTAGGGCAACCCTTCATTATGCAGAGGGAGAGAGAGAGAGAGAGAGAGCTTCAACCCTTAGGGGTGTAACGTAAGAGGTGTGCTCTGGAAGTGGGAAGCTTTTCTTATGTGTGATGGAATTAAGTACAGATGTAATATAATGTGTTATTCTTACAGCTGCCCAATTTACCCTTACACTCAAATAAAAGAAACAAAGATGCTGCAGTTGTGCTTCCAACTGATATTCTTCACCCACTAAGCGTCCTATCTGGCTCCCTAGCCAGTCTGCTGTCTTCAAGGTCCTGGCTCTCAAGTACCTCTTCAATAGCAGACAGATGTGACTTTACAGTGCACGACTCATTCTGAGAGAGTGTATTATACAGTATCTCTTTTGACTATGTTTAAGACAGCACGTCACTAATACATTTAGCAGCGATATGAATAGAAGCCAAAATTCAGTGAGAAAGTTGAAACAAAATCTACTTGACTTTAATTCAAAACGAGTTATGTTCGTGTGTCTGTTGATGTGACTTTAAATAAACACACGCACACGCACACGCACACACACACACACACACACACACACACACACACACACACACACACATGGAAGTAAGTAAACTGAGAAAGTGAGTGGAGCTTGTAGCTGGCAGGCATGTTGCATTCTGTATGGAACTGAGAACTCTTCCACTGAGTGTTCCTCAGGGAACTCTGACATTTCACCTTCGTGCAGTGGTCCATGAACAAGCAGCTGCATCTAATGAGTAGCAAACATCAAACCTGCCTGAGCGATCGACTGGAACAGACAACACAAGAGGGTAAACAGACACAGGCACTGTGTTTGGTTAAGAAATGTATTTAGGAATGTCTATCCTACCCCACTAGGAAATGATAAAGAAGATATTATCTATTAGGTATTTATTAATTGGAGGTTACAGGGATACACTCCTTTTTTCATCTTTATCTCAAACTTTTATATGTTCATAACATACTTTTGCATGGATCCATTGCCTTTCTAATTTGTTCACCCCAAAATAAACACATAAATATAAAAAGCGTGAATCAAGGACCAGGGCTACAGCTATGTATGAGGTTATGAGATTATGTTGGTAGATATACAGTTTGGTGAAGGATAGGGAATAGGTTTAGACCACCACAACTTATTTCCTAGTGTTATCTCAATGGTCAAGGATGCCTGTTCAAACCAGCACATCACCTACTATAATGTTTGCTAAATGTTTTTTATGTGTATTTTTTATGGGACAGGGCTTTTTGTACCAAACAAGACAACAAGCGGCCCTGGCTACATCCTCTTCACTGACCTAAACGCCATTTCTGGCCACACTAAAGCAGAGAATGTTAATTGTACCACCTAAGATGGATTTGAACCAAGGCCCCCAGAGATACAATATGAAATGTGTTCGCTGACCTGCTGAGATACAGAGCCCTCTACAAGCTTCCTTCTGCATAGCGGTTTCTTTTTTTTTGCATGATTTTTTAAATGATACGTTGATTGAACAAGACAGCAAGATGGGCATTTAGTATTTACAACAATCCTATCAGAGAACTTCTTAAAACTCAGAAGTTTAAAGCACGTCCTCAGTAGTGATCTCAGAAACATGTCCTATTTCTAAGTACATCTGGTACACCAGATTGGAATCATTAACCTGCCCCAGGCAAAACTCACTGCACCTAGTACAGGAGATGCAAGAAATACATCAGTAAGAAGCACAAGAGTTAGTGTTTCAGGGGGACAGGTTAATGGTTACACTCTGGTGTACCACATGTACTCTGAGATTACACATGTTTCTGAGAGGTCTATTAAGGCCATATTGAGGCTTTAAATGTCTTTTTAAAGTCTACCAAGGTGCTCTTTAAAATGTTCTTGGAAACTGAATTTATTGTTGGAGAAAATAAATCAGCTATCTGAACTGACGGTGGTTGTTTTTTTTTTTTTTTTGAAGAAGTGATAATTGAAAAGAAGACACAGGAGTTTAGAGAACAAATCAACACCGTATCTGTTATCTATCTGATCATCTCACAAAAAACTGTTTGAAAAAAGATCTCCTTTGAAATCAATAGGCAAATCCCATTTGTATTAATGAGCACTAGTTTTGTTAATGGACACTCTTTGATGAAGGCTGGAAAAAAGATTTGTTTTGACAGGAGAACAAAGGAAATTAGGTATAACCATTTTAAATCATTAACACCGGAAAACAATGGAAAAACACAGGAAATGGTTTCTCAATTCGTGTTGACATCACCCCTTTCCCATTAAAAAAAAAAAAAAAAAACCTTCCCCAGTGCAGCTGGGCAATGTCCCTCCTTCCTGACTTGTATCTATCATTGATTCGTTCTGAATACTTCAAACCCATCCCAACTACTGAGTGTCAGCAAATTCCTACATTTCTATTGGAGACTTTATTTGCAAGATTTAAAATGAGATTACAATTTGGAATGGAGGCTTGTTCACGGGATTTAAAACTGCATTACAGTTAAGATACAGAGGATTTAAAACAGAATTGCAAATTGTGGCGAATGTAAAAAAATGCCTACATACAAAAACCCCAGAAGAATGTGCCCGTTGTGGAAGACAGCAAAGGAAAGAAGGTACAACTTAAGTGTGCAAGTACTGTCGAGTTACTGACAGAAAGAAACGCCCAAGCATTTTGGAAAGTAACCGAAAACAATCATTTCATACAGTATATAAAAAGCTAAAGCCCTGGAAAAAAAACGATTTACATAAAACTACATAAAAAAATAAGCATTGAAAAATGAAATGAATAAAAACCAAAAAACAGAAGCCCTAATTATATATATTTTACACTACATTATTTGGCCTTTGGCCTTGCCATTCGCGGTACCCCTGCCCATAAATTAGCTTGCAGATAAGTGGAGAGGCTGACCGTAAGGACGCCATGGGCAGGGGGGAAGGATAGCTGCCCTCCCCCGTTAGATGAAGCCAATAAGTAGGTTGCGACTGTGGAGAAGAAGACAACCTCTGATGCAATAAAATACCTTCCTTGCCGATCATTGGATGTATTGTTTATCGAAGGACAAATAAGATACTAGCTATTCGACTGATGATTTGATCTGGTATTGGAAGCACCTAAAAAAATATGCTTGATATTTATGTGATTTGCTCTAAGGTTAAAAGTTAGTTTACAGCCAGAACCAATGCTTTGCTTAACTGGTTTACCATGCTTTTACATGCATTACCATGTTTTCAGCATTCGGACGGTTAATGACCAGAAAAAGGGCATTGAAGGGGTGGAGAGAGAATTCCACTCTCCAGGTGACCTACTGTTGGAAGTGACCAGTGGAACAGGATACATTATCTGTAAACATACACACAGGTGGCTGGTTTCATAGATTAGCGGCAAACTTGGACTGCCCAATGTTAATGTAGGTAAAGTAGTCCAAGACTAGTGCTAAACGGGTTCTGTGAAACCACCTGTAGGACCTGTCTTTGCCTAGTATGGCACTAGATAATAAATATATATATAGTATGTTGTAGTAACACATGTTTGTTCTGAAACTGTGAGACCTTACTATACATAGCGAATGGATGTAGACGACATGTACATTTTATGGAATTAGTTCATTACATAGAATAAACTCTCACTTCCATAACTCTGTTCAGGGTTTAGGCTGCTGCACTGATGAGCAACTCCGGTCCTGGAGGGCCGTTCCACTCCAGGTTTAATTGATAAAGTATTTTCTAGGACCTGATCAGAGGTTTAGTTGCTCTAATTCAATAACAAAGACGTGGTTGGAACAGAGAAGCTGACTGGAGGTGCCAAAGATGCCTACCCTTGGGTATTGAGTGTATTGTATTGACTGAGGTCTTTCCCGTTTCACAGTCTTCAGCAATTACACCTTTCCCTTTCAGTCCCCTGCTGATTCTGACAAAGATTGATCAGTCTCCTGAGATGGTTGCCATTCCTTCAAGATGAGTGACACATTGATCCCTAGCTCCCTGGTTTTACTTGTGGTCTGGGATACAAATTCTTTGATCAGACGTGCACCCACTGTTAAGGGCCTGTCCCTGACAGAACCTTGAAGGGAGGGCTGTGGATTCATTATACAATCATGAAAGTATAGGAGGTAAGTGAATCTTTGACCTTTTGTGTAACTGTTTTCTGGCTGCCTCAGTTAGGTATTGGAAGGAGATGAGAGTTTTGCAGACTGGTTTCAAGGTGCAGATGGAAACACAGCATTAAAAACCTTATGCAGTATACTGCACAGTTGATTATGTCTCGTGGTTCAAAGCCTTTGCATATTGTAATATCTCTGCTTTATTCCTAAAACTGTAGTTCCAAATACAGCACCCCTGTATTTATTTATTTATTCTTTCATTTTTTTCAGTTTAAGCCAGATGTTAAACACTGCCCTTTGAGTTCTTCTTAGAGGATTGAAGGGGATATTAATGTTTTTATTGAACACGTAACTGAGATTCACTCTGCTGCTTACTGTATAATAAACTGAAAGGGAAAGATAAAGATCTAATTTGGAAAGTTAAATGTAGGGATATAAAAAATGACAGGGATATAAAGAATTACAAAATGGGCCAGTCATGTGGCACACACAGATATAGTATTTGCATCTGACTGGCTTTTACACACTTCACAAGTGACAGTGACAGCTGGTGGTGGAAATGGTCCAGAGTGCAACAATTTGAAGCAATTATATAGCAATTATTGAACACCTCAACCATATGGAATCAAATACACTGCAATACATCTTCCTATTTTTTCAAACCCTTGGGTGATGGATGTTTTAAATATGTTACTTCTCTTTTTATCTGATCATACCGGAACACAGGGAAAGCTTTTAAAACTTTTTTGCATTAAATCTGTCCCATATTTGATTTAAGAATTGATAGTTATCAAATGTGCATCGCTCCAGTCCAAATAAATACAGATCCATGTGTATGGAGACCGATTCAGGACAAAGGGTGGTGGGTGTATGGGATGGGATGCCAGCCCATGGTGTAGCAGCTGATTCACTGTGATCTTTTAAGATGTGGTTCTGGTATCAATTACCATAGCTACAGATGAACAGCGAAGGAGCAAATGGCCACATGTATAAAAAGGAGCAGAAATCATTTGTTTGTTGGAGTGAGTGTTTGTGTTGAGATTGTTGTATTGTTTTGTATCCCTAGTACCAGCTTCACCACCACTGAAGGGCCCAGCACTGCTACCAGCATTGGGGCCACCCTCTATAGAAAAGCCCCAAGCAGGGAAAAGTCACTCTGGCTTAGGGGGTAGAAAGGTGGTTAAATGGACATCTCCTCACAGAAGCCCAGGCAACACTAAGGGGGTTATATGGGAACCCCCTTACAGAAGCCCAAGGGTCACAAGAGGAGTTAAACAGGCGTCCTTGACAGAAGATACAGGACCACCTCCACCATCAACCCCGACCAACCCGTCCGCCAACCCACCCACAAGAATCTGGAGGGAGGAAACCGGACAAGGGGGGAGGGGGTTGGTGTTTTAAGGGGGGAGGTGGCTGATTGCGTCCATGTGTGTGTTGCATAAGGGAGGAGGTATGTGGCAGGGCAAAAGCCCTGCTGCTGTAAATAGCATGTGTGTAGGAATGAAAGGTTGGCAGGGATTGTGTTTGTTTGTTTGTTTGTTTGTGCTGTGATTTTTGTATTGTTTTGTATCTGTAGTGAAGGCTAAGCCTACAAGTGATTTATCCTTGTGTTTGAACCTTTTATTTTGGCCCTCGTGCCAGTTTATTTTGTTCCTGTTTGTGTGTTTGTTTTTGTGTTTAATAAACGTGTGTCCCAGCACTTAAACTGCAGCTTTCTGTCTCTGGGTCTCTTTCCTGCTGGTAACAGCCATGGCCGTGACACTACCCTATCAGACTCAGCCACTCTAAGATTAGAATAAAGCATCCACATCAACAGTATATCCAGAACTGTAAAATGCACTTGATGAATACACAGATGTATATGAAATGTGTGTTATTTAATCATGTCTTCATTGTATTTCATAGAATAACATTAAATGATGTTAGCGTTGTCTAAAATTGGTGTCAAACCTTCAGATCCTGTTATTATGATAAATATATTTGATTTCTGAATTGTTTAAAAGTAGATTTGCTATATAAAAAAGGATAGTGGTTAAACTATGGAGTTCAGTGTCCTATGTAAAGTACACTTATGCTTTTACACAAAAGGACCTTATAAAATGTATTGTAAAATGTGACTTTCCTTTTTATTAAGTGTCGGAAGCTTTATGGTTGACAGATACAGTAGTTTATAACATGCTAAAGACATCTGAAGTAGAGAGATAAGTGGAGACACACACATGAAGAAGTACATCTCAAAGACAGAAAGGAAGAACAAAGATATGCCTTCATGATTACAAAGTGGAGTAATTGATTGTCTACAGTCTGTAAACAGGTGGTTTGTTGTGTGTCAGGTGGGACTGCTGGGTTCCGGGGAATAAATAAAGCATTGGCTCTGCTCAGGCAGCATCTGGCATTGTGATAGA
Organism: Acipenser ruthenus; assembly: GCF_902713425.1. Classification (NCBI taxonomy): domain Eukaryota; kingdom Metazoa; phylum Chordata; class Actinopteri; order Acipenseriformes; family Acipenseridae; genus Acipenser; species Acipenser ruthenus. Next base: position 8,859,706 of record NC_081194.1, read on the forward strand.
TAGATAGATAGGCAATCAGGCCATCTACTGATTTAACCCTTTAACCCTTTAAAACTGTTCTCCTCAGATCACAATTGCACCCTTAGAATAAACGCCCAGAAAGCACATGGTGGGATGGACAGAATTCCAAACCTCCATCATTATATATAAATATATATATATATATATACATATATATATACAGTAATATATATATATACATATATATATACAGTAATATATATATATATATATACATATATATATACAGTATATATATATATATATATATATATATATATATATATATATATATATATTACTGTATTATAAAGTACAATGCTGGTGTTAAGACATTGCATCTCATACACTTTCATTTTTTTATGTAAGTAATTTATATTCCTTTCATCTATTTGAAGTAGTCTCTACATATTTAAGGTTTGTGGTTTTGCAGTATTTGCAATCACTCAACATAGCCACCTCTAGCTCAAACCACACGATAGGGTGGAACCACAGAAAGAAACTACACACACAAGGGCTCTTTTTGCAGCAGCAACCAGCCAATCATATGGCAGGTGGTTGGCACGGATGTTGCTTCTAGCCTCTGTATATGTGTACTTGTGTACATGGACTTTACTAACCAGGGTATGATTTTGTATCTGTCAGATGCCTGGGCATGCAGCACATAGCACTGTACCCTCTGAACCACAAGTATCCCAAACCAGGGACCTTGCAGTTGTAGTCAGATGGCTATGATAAATACTGCACTACGGCATGCAAAAAATACATTCATTAATGTCTTGGGATTATTTATAACCAAAAAAAAACCCTCATGGATTATAGATGATTATTTCTATATTTACTTTGTAGCTGGTAGTGCCTTTGTACAAGTCAGTAGCTGGATGTTTTTCGTCGTGAGAGAGTGTGATGGTTTGCTTTGTAGTTTATTTCTTTAAGAAATCTTGTTTTTCAGATATGCCGGCAGCTAGCAGGAGAAATTCCTTTTTGTCTCTTTAAAGGAGTTTTTTTTTTAGCAACATTCTGCTGAACGTTACCATACTTCTGTGCCTTTGGCTGAAAAAGTAAGAACTTAGCACTGTAAAGTGGAAATTACACTAAATCAGTTACCTGTGGCTTTTTTCACCTTTTTTTGATGCACCTACTACATTTTTCTCTGTTATGACCTAGTTTTACAGCTTATTCTGAACTATAAATACGGGAGTACATTTCACCGCTTTTTAAATGTAATCCGTGAAATCAGTGAGCATCAAATTACCTTGTCAAACATATTTTCAGTTAAAATTAATTGTTCTTTTTTTAATGATTTATAGTTTCCTATCTAAGGCCATCTTGGTATTTCTCTGTTATTAACGTGATGGAATGCTGTTTTTATATGATCTGCTCCTTACTGCGACTCCTGAATATGTTGTCTCGATGAGTAATAACTGGTATTTTTATGTAAACCAGGCAAATAAAATATGCATAAATAAATACTCTCATGCAATTAAATGTGAGAAGAAATATTTGAACGTCTCTCGTCGTTCTTCTCACATCAATCAATAAAACAAGACTTCAGTAATAAAATAAATAACATAGACATGGGAGCCAATATTCTGTTCAGCAAAGCCCAGATCAAATGAGTTATTGCAATGGTGAACCAAGGGGCAATGGTAGCACAATGGTAACATTGGCAACACAGTATTAACATATTCTATCATGGCAAATGCCATGGGACCATATAAGTACCACAGGACTACACTAACTGGATCACTGTTGAAGTAATTCATAGGCTGTAAAGACATATCTTGTGAACAGTCTCAGATACAGGGACAATTAGCTAGGAATGTGGGTTGCTAGGCAAAGGGGCCTTTTTCTTATCTAAATAGGGTTGCTATGGGGGGTTTCTAAGGAGAGGGAGCCTTTGCTTATCAAGGAATGTATGCAGGGGTTGGGGGTGTAGATATTGTACACATTAACTATAGAACTTTACACTGATGAGCAATCCCATATGTAAACATCTCCAGTCAACAAGTTACATGCAACAACAATGGTTCAGGAGGGACTATTATGAAAAAACTGCAGAAACTACAGAAAGTATGGCCATGTTTAGCAAGCCTTTCAAGGGAAAATACAAACAAAAACATAAACAAAGGAAAAAAGGGACCGCAGGGGATATAAGAATATAGGAGGAGCATTGGGGACAGGGTTACAGCAGGTAAAGGAGAAGTAGGGGCAAATCAATATGCAGCTATGGGAGAAAGTATGTGGGACAAATCAGCCATTATAGCTTTATCTGAAGAATAGCCACTGAGCATAACAATAGGTGCATTTACACTGCCATTTCCGGATCTAATGAATCGGCAGAAATGGCAGTGTAAACGCGCGGCGATCGGATCAAATTTACCTCTCAGCGAGATGGTACAGATCAGGATCAAATGCATCAGTAGCATTTGATCCTGCCAGTGTAAAAGCTCAACTGGCTTAAGTTCCAGCATGCACTGCGGCGCAGTGACGTCCTTTGTTTTGAAGACGGGCGCCAGACTGAAACATTCCCTCCGGCATATATGCATACATACAAATCTAGAAATTATTATTAATTTCACTTAAATAGTACTTCAAAATAAATAAATTATCCATTACCCTAACAGTTATATAAAGCTGGTACCGGCACTCTTTCCATTCTGGGGTCGTATAATAAAAATAATAAGCGTTGTTATTATTATTTACTACAAATATTATTACTAACAAAAGATATTATCACAAGAGTGATCTGCAGGGGAAAAAACAAGTACTGGGTTGCATTTTGTCTTAATTGTGTGTAATTTGCGATCAACATTTCAATTTAATCCAACCATAGCTTCTCACAGTCAAGTCAATAGACTTTCTTTCACAGCGCAAAAGTTTATACGGGAGTAATTTTTTTGTTTGCATCTTTTTAAAACTTTGATGTCTTTAATTTTTTCTGGACTTTCTTTTTTATTATTATCTCGATTGCAACAGTTTGAATAACTACCTACAGAACTTTGCCCCCCGAATACATTTTTCCCCCTTCGCTCTAAGTGTGCACACAAAGTCCTCAGGCTGCGTGAATGTTGATCCGGGTCAGAAATGGCAGTGTAAATGTGTCTAAAGTAACAGATGAACTGAATCAATGGAATAAAATGCTGGAAGATGCTGGTAATGACACATGGTGCTACCAGCATAGTGTATGGATAAGGGAATTAATTAGCGATTTGCTGAACTTCCGTCCTCCTAACCTGATGGGAAAAGGAGATTATATTCAATATATGTATAAAAGACACAATATAAGTGATGTTATGTGGGAGAAGGCATTTACTTGGTCTCAAATTATCCTTTCCCCATCTACCAGTAAAATGGACTCAAACGGGGTCTAGCCTGTATAATATGAATAGTGTCAGATTGGGAAATAAAAAAAAAAAGGTGATTTGGAAAGAGTGAAATGATAGACACGGGAACTACAGCAAGGGAGGGTACGAAGAGCTGTTTAGGTTAACATTTACCATGTTTGTGCCTGTGTCCGGGGAGTTGTATCCAGAGTTACATTCAGGAAATAATCTGGCTTTTAAATGAGGGTGTACTGATACAGTATGAATGATTGCCAACCCATTTGGGCTGGGGTTGGGAGTATAGTATATCTATTGTGTTATACCGGTAGCTCAGCACAGTTGGAAAATGGAGGAGAAGAGAGCTGTCTGGAGCTAGCAGCTATTGAGAAGTATTACCTATTGTATGCTACTCTGTATTAGGGCTAGTTCATTTACTCCAGTAGTAGTGTATTTTCTGTATAACCATTTCCATGTATGTTAATAAAACCTGATTATTGTGACATGACATTGTTTGTCGTGCCTAGTGCTCCTACTCTCTGTGTCTCAAGAAATATTAAAGAAACAATGTGTAGGCCATGTCTTCTTGCACTGTTGTTCCAAATCCGAATGTGTTTCTGGTAAAACTGAGATCTGCTAATGGTAATAATATTGCTAACTTTTCTATACTTGATGGAACACCAGCCCTTTAATATTGTACAATCTAATACAATACAATACAATCGAAAAATGTATATAACACGTGTTGTACAGTTTATATACAACCCCTCCATCTAAAATCTTTCTAAACTATTAAAATTCTTTATATAAGGAGAAGTATACTGTACTTTAACATGCAATCTATGCTATTGTAACAGTATGGATAAAGCCTGAGCAAAGACCCTTGAAGAAGATGCATAATTGTGAGTCTGCAGCACAGCAATGATACCGATATTGTGATTCAATTTGATACCCCCTAAAGGGATGGTAAAGACGTGGCCCCTGGGACTGAAGTATGTTGTAGTCGACTCTGAGGGCTACGTAAGATGACATCTTATCAGGTGCTTGAAATTGTTTCGATACCTGCAGGCCATTCCAGTCCTACCGAATTTTAATATACAGTAATCTGATTACATCATTGTAGGCTATATCTGAAAAACTCATTTTCTTTTTACAAAAAAAAAAAAAAAATAATCAATAAATATAATTTCAGAAGTCGAGGATACAGTATAACCACTTACAGGAATCTAGGTGAAAAGCTGAAGGGAGAATACATACATTATTTATCTTGGCCTTTTTCTTTTTAAACCCCAGCAGGATGCATCCAGAAGATGAATTGTGTGCATTTTAAAAAAACTAAACAGCTTGCTTCTACAGAATCCACCCTGCTGTGCACATTCAATACATTCAGGTTTCGTGGGCTCATCTATTGTACCAGCCACGATAAGGGCTGTGATTGGTTGTATGTATATTGCGGCATTTCATCACTGACTTGAGTGTGATGTCAGTTGTCATGGTAAAGTTGGGAAGCAGGAAAGCTTTAAAAAAAACTGTCTACTGTACAAAAACACATTTTCATTCTCAATCTTGGTATCAAAATCCTGGAGTGAGATATTTTGTAACCCAGCTGGTTGTGTGCCATGACAACACAATGTCATCAAGTCATCAAGTCATGTGATCAAAGCCAGCCATGGCATAGTGGTTAAACCCATGTGAACCACAGAAAAAAGGGCACTTTTCAAGCATGGCAAGGCAAACCTGTTTTTGTGGTGGTGGTGGGGGGGGGAGACTATGGGGACTGTAGGGGCTTTTTTTTAAAATCAGGCATATCTTTTAGTAGTAGTAGTACAATATTTTTATGACTGAGAAAAAGGGCAGTTTTGCGGCATTAGGGCGGAAGGCAGGGGCTTAAGCCCACTCAGCCCCCCACCCCCTGTGCACGTCGCTGAATAGGGATGCCCACAAAATCAAACATCAAATGCAGATAAAGGGAAATGTATGTGAGTATATTACCAACCTTAATTTAATTGGATTTCAAAAGCCTTTTGTTCCGTCCAAGCCTTCACAATAAACTTGAACACCCTAATCTGCAATATACAAGCAACTCTGCTATCTGCCACTGTGCACAGTGAACCAGTTTGAAACAACAATAAAAAATATACAGTCTAGCTATTTAATTGTCATTTCCCATCTATGGCTGCTTTGACAGTGTTATTACTTTTAATTTATTCTTCTTACATCATGCCCTGCCCTCTGTGATTCATGGATCTGAAGGTCAGGCGACTGCTTCATCTGAAGGATGAAATATGACCCACACGCAAACATGAGAATAATCAGGCTCTGGCTAATAGGGGAGTCAGACTGTTAAACACAACTTGACTCACACAGGAAAATGTTGTTTCTATGCTCCTAATGTGATTTCAGCCCTTTCTTTTATTTCACTAAAAGTAGGTCTGATTTGTGGAATTTAACAAGCATGCGTTATATCTCTCCTCCCATTTTGCGGAGCCTTCAATTTCAGAAATTGTTTGATTTGATGGTGTGTAAGAGAAACCACAAACTGGAAAGCAGTGCAGCTTCTGAAAACGCTTATCTGCCTTAGCTTTAAACCCTTTCATGCATCATATGAGGATGGAGACTCTCTTCTAGTCTTTATATGGGGACAAATGGAAGATGCAAATGCATGACCTCATATGAGGATGCCTTTTTTCCCCATATAAAGCAATGGAAAAAAAAATTAAAAACTTTCAATAAAAAATATATTTATTATGTGTCCAAAACCACTTTTTTTTTCAACTATTTTCATACATGCATGAAAGGGTTAAAATTGTTTGCAATTATAAACAGAGATTTGGTATGGGTATGAAGTATCACACTAATGTTTCTTCTTGTTTAGATTCATTGTGCATATCATTCTCTTTTTCAAAAAGCAGCCGTTTAAATCCTACCTGTGGTCTCAATATAGCTCTCTAGCATGCCCTGCAAGAAATTCTTAAGAAATACCACATGGAAAAAATGCAGTATTTCTTACTTCCAAGGGGTACCAGTCAATGGTTACACTCTGGTGTACCGCCTATACTGAGAGAAAAGATGTGTTTGGGAGGTCTATAGATGACTCAGAGGTGCTTTTAATGAGTTTAAGGATGTGATGACTGAAACAAATTGAACCTTGGCAACAACAAGAAGTACATGTCAACAGGTTTACTGTGCTACTTTATAATATATACACATATCAAGTTGCTCTTTAAAGCAATACTATATTGGAACAAATGTCTGGTCTCTATTTAATTGGGGATACATCAATGCTCACATGTTTCTGTTAACATACTTTTTATTTTATTTACTTGAGTACTAAGAGAGCTAGCTTGATTGCTATTGATCTGTCCTCGAAATCACTGCTGCAAGGGCGATTAAAAAAAAAAAAAAAACACATAAGTGTTCTGGCTTTTCTATTCCGTAACACATCATGGGTCGTTATTGTTGTGTTACCTGTTTGACAAAGTGGGCAATAATCCTTGCACTATCAGTGCACTAGAGCTTTGAAACAGACTATAAAGTTGTAAATGTAAAAAGTTGTCAGGATGTTAACAACGAAAAGAAAAGTTACAGGTACGTTACTTAAACAGTTGTAGCAACACATAGGGATGTATAACTCTATATTTTTCGGAGCCTCGCTACTTACTCTTTAAGTGAAAGGCACAGTAATTATCTCAATGGGTTGGATTCTCAGAGCTATTTATTCCAAATTGTCATTAGTGCATTTTTTGTCTGAAAGGAAAGAAAACACTATTAGCATTCCAAAAAACAAAAAATAAACAGTTTAGACTAGTCACAAGCACTTAAATTAAAAGTCTGAGTTGTTTATTTCTGGTTTGGTATTTTTGAGTATGTTTTTCTGAAATGAAAAAAAAAACAACAAAAAAAACATGCTAATAACGATATGGAGAAACAGCTCTGAGAACCTGGTCCAAAGTCTCTGCATGAATTAATGGTTCATCACCGTGCTCCCCATTTAATTACCAGCAGTATCATTTAACATTTGGTTTTTAAATAAAGCACAAGAAACTACATCAACGAGCATTACAGCTCGCAGACGTCATAAATAAATACTTTCCTCCCACCGACCAACACAAAACTGATTGGAAAAAATGATGATCTCTGCTGTGATTGTAATTTGCCCCATGGCTTATTTACGTTCCTAAAACAAGTAAGCTGCTACCAGAAACACAAACAGTGCTGCTTCCATTACTCTTTCACAGGGTAGCGTAACAGCTTTACTGGAATTTATAGTAGTCAAGTAGATCGAAGCTCATAGATTTGCCTTCTGTGAAACTTGAAACTAGTTTATACTGATATTGTTTGTTTTTATTATTGATGCTGTTTTTTTTTTTGTAATTGTCATGCATTTGTAACTGCTGCTGTCTTCCAGACCCCCTTGAATGCTAGAATTTAGTTGGGCTTTGCTGGTATGTGATGGTTCTTTGCTAAGCAGCATCTTTAACTCATTCTAGTGAATGTGGTTTATGGTAATAGGTTTATATTAAGCCATATAGACTGCCCTGTGACAAGGATTGGGGTTAGGGTTAGGGTTAAGGTTAGGGTTAGGGTTAGGATTGGGGTTAGGGTTAGGGTTAGGGTTAGGGTTAGAGTTAGGGTTAGGGTTAGGGTTTAGGGTTTAGGGTTAGGGTTAGGGTAGACATAAATTTAAGATTTAATAAGGTCTTTACACCAAAATGCAATCTTCCACATCTTTGAGAAAAAAAAATAAACTGTTAATGTTACACAACTGATAACAATCAACAAACAATTATACTTTAGAGTCCTTTATTTAAACAGAAAAATTGTGCAGTTTGCATTGTGCTGTAAAAGCCTTGATAAATCTGGCCCAAAGTTTCCTCTTTTTTAATCCAAAAGCTGTAGTACTGGTATACGGTGCCTCTTTCATTCACCATCAGTCACTAATCATGCTGGCAGTAGCCCCATGCACGTTCTTTGTTGTGACGTTGCCTGTGAATCGTCGTGTCTAGGAATTGAAACTCAAAAAATGCATTTTGAATGTCAAGAAAAAAAAAAATCCTTAAACCACTGTTACTTTTGAAACTTTGAAAATGTGAACATTTAGAAATTGAAGACAGCAACCCTGTTTGAAGTTCATAAACCCCCCTGTTTGAGGTGCACCTGTATGCCTGTAATCCTCAAATTAGGCAACCACGCACAGAAAATGAAAAAGGTAAAAAACGTAAAATATAAATTAGTTTATCCTCTGCCAGATGGCTTTGGCTACTGTAGAAAGACAGTCAGCTACAGGCAAATCCACAGCACCCAAGAGAAAACAAAACACACATGGTCTAAAAGGCCCTTAGAAAGAATCAAGTCTCTATTCATCTCTTCCCTAACTGCTTAGTGGTGAACTGCAGGTGTTTTCAAACGTTCAGTGTGATATTCACTCTTGCATTGTAGGGATTACAAAACAGACTTAGGAAACTTGACAAACAATATACACTTTTGAAAAGCAGTTTTAAGTCACATGTGAAGTGGGGCTGGGAGAACTTGGTTCACATCAATTAGGGATTTAAAATGAGCAGTTGTATTTTAAAAGTCTGCTGCATTTCATTGAGATTTACTGTAATGTAATGTGTTCCTGTGTTTATAAAATACCTGTTGTGTACAGCATGCATTTAATTCGACTCTGCTGGAGACATATGAGAATAAAGCAAGTTGACGGATGTGACAAAAAAGGATAACAGCCATTTAGACGATTTACAGTCTCGCCAGTATTTATTTACTTATTAATTTCGTTTTTGCTTCCAACGCTACCGGTTGATTCCACACTATTGTAAATTAACATTAGACTGCTGTGAATTAAATCTGGGTATTATATTCATTTAGTGCTGCTTATGGATTTAATCCAGCAGGGCCGATTTTCAGGGTCGCTTTCCACTGGATTAGTAGAGAGCTATGGTGATTTTTAAAATGGGGTATTCAATTGAACTAAACACTGGTGAGTCTAAAGAAACACCACTATTTAGATGTTTCAAAATATGGTCAAGGCTGCAAAAATCAAATATCCAACAGTGCATGTAGAAATGAGTAAAACGCCTGGAGGGTTTTCATTATTTATACAAAGACAGTATTTATATGCACCACCATTTAGATCAATTGAATAAACCTCATTGAGTGAGTAAACATTATTTAGCCCACTTCTGGCAATATGTTATGAACTGGATACAAAAGGATAAATACAATATTAGGACCACTGGACATCATTTCAGTGTCTCTCACAGGCAGTGTAACCACTGTGCTCATTAAAGGAGCATCACTGGCATGAAATAGCCTGGTTAAATCAGCTATGATTCAATTGATCCAAGCAGACAGCTGTGTATTTGCTGGAAGGCTGGTGCATTTTACGAACAAAGGGTTCTTATAGAAATACCAATAGGGGAAAAAATGTGACCAGAGGACATCTTTCATTATTCTACAAACAATAGTTCCATTTGGGGATTCCACTGCTTAATTAGCTTAGCTGTGAACGCAATGCTAATCCCAGTAATGATGGGGCATTCAGCTCAAAATGCAGTTGGATCATTGAGATTTCTTTGTTGATAATTGCATTTGTATTGTTTCCAGAGCTAATAATTATCCACCTAAAAGATAAAGGAAATACTATAGCAAGAATGATGGAAGATACTTTCTCATTGCACTTTAAACGTCACTCATTACAAAAATGTGAAAAATTAATTTTACCATGTTGGTGCAGTTTCTTTAGCCATATATTCTCAGTGGACATTTCTTTAATTACTAAATCAAATTGAAAATGATTGATACTGATGGCTATATAATTCAACTGCATTTCCAGTTCAAATAATTCCCTGTGTTAATATACATATATATGTACTAACATGCACAGCAAATCATTTTAACATTTTGCTTAACAAAATCACCTTAAAAGCGATCCTCAGTGACAGTGGCAAAGTAATGGTTCTGAACAAAGGAAGAATTGAAGCTCCCATGCAGATATACACTGTAAAGTTATTACCACAGTCAGTGGTTACTTTTTATATACAGAGCAGCTGCTGGGCTAAGATTTGATGATTTGAAGACAGCGACCCTACTCAGTGAGTTGAAGATGTCATCTGACATGTAAAGACTGCTGATCAATCCCAGAGACACTGGTACATTTTTACATGCCTGTGATATCTCAATGGTGTGTTTGGTGGAGCATGATACTATTTTATTTCTGCAGTGGGGTGAAGTAAAAGCGAGGCTGTGGACATCTATCCACTCTAATGAGCACACACAGGGCACTGTGAGATGCTACAGTATGATTCGTAACTTCAACAAAGTAGTGTAGTACTTTAGCAATTGAAATTCATGATCCTGATTTATTTATTAATTGATTTATTAATGTGTGTATATATATATATATATATATATATATATATATATATATATATATATATATATATATATATATATATATATAATTGTAACATATGTGTGTGAGACTGCACCATCAAAACTTACAGCAATTTCCTTTTTTTAATTCCTCAAATTGCTGTCAAGTATGATCGATTTTCAACGGGGGATGGATTAATTGAATCAACATAAATATTTCCCCATAGTCACCGCTGTCAATAAAATGAAGCTGTAATTTCCCTTGACATTTCCCTGAGGTATTGAAGTTAATTGAATTGGACCCAAAGAGACTGGGTCAATCCTAGGTTCTCCTGGCCCTGTGTCCTGAGCTTTGAACTGCAGTGCGTAACTCTCGTGAGTTAGCTTTATGCACTAAGTCACCTTTAGGTAATGATACATCATGGATCTTATTTTACAGTACTTTTCCCGTTCTGTCAACCTCATCCCAAGGGATACAAGCATGTTTTATGCCCTTTTTCCAGGCAATCTGAACAAATGATTTCCTATCAAGAGCAGAATACAGCAGGTTCATCCAGAGTCTGCTTCCCTGTCACATCCCATTCTGACTTTATCTAATTGCTTCCACTGCTCCTTCAAGGAGGACCAGGATTACATGTGCCGCGGACTGAGGGAAGACAGACATCTCTTATTTTAAGAGAAAAGACTAAGCAAAATATTGATTTTGGATTTCCATCTGAATGCTTCAGTTGAGAGGTTCAATACAGTGTCAATGGTTTGAATAGAAGTAATCGCTCTATTATAAAAGTTAGCCTGTCGTGTAGGGGGTATCTCTTAATCTGCATGAGATGTCATCTTGTGAGGTTTTCTTGCTCAAACTGGGCAGACAGGTTTTGTGTGTTCTATGCACAGTTGTACACATGATGAGGGGCACTGGAAAGCTGACAAATCATTAGCAATATTTAAGATGGCTGATAATATATCTCAGACGTTAAAGGGTTAAACAAGCTTTCTCAGTGTTTTGGGTCTTCATGGTCTTCATTAGAATTCTAAACTCTACTTCAGAAAGCACACTCGATGATACATTTTTGCTATAAAGACATAATCTCACCTTCTGCTCGCTATTTGAGCCAAATAAGACAATTTACAGCCAATATCTGCAGAATCTATAATTAAGGACAATCTTTTTTTGCAGATACAGCATCATATTTCAATACAATAGCATAGTTATAATAATTAATAATAATATAATATAACATGAGGTGCTCGAAAATGACTTTTTGAAGAAACCTAATGTTATACCAACACACATCATGCAAAAAAACTAAAACCTGGGATTCCGTTCTTGAATTTCTGTTAATTCTCACTGGATCAGCATCAAGCAACAGAACAAAACGAGGCGCTGCCATGGGACAAATGACAAGTACAAGTCCATTTATATAAAGCTTCTTTCAAGACAAATATGGAGCATTACAGCTGTAAATTAAGGAATCAACTCCACTTAGGCACACAAGCATATCTAAACCATCTGCTGGCAAGAAGTTGTAGGATTCAGGTATATTGTATTGTACATCACTGGGAATTTTAAAGGTCTTTAAAAAATTAAAACATTTAAAGTGATAGAGCATTCCCTCAGCACAGGGCCCAAATCACAAAACTGCCCCAGTCTATAGAACACTTCTATAATGACATAACTTTGCCTGTGTTGCTGCCATGGGAGCTTCAGGGGTCTGTGTGGTCTCTGCACTAGTAACAGATATCTCAGCAGCCCTTTACAATATGCGGGAAGAGGAGTTTAAGATGTTTGGTATAATTGGTGCATTTGTTTGCCAGACTCCTGTGAAGCAGGGTAGGATGCACTTTTGTTGATCCCTGAAGCCAGCATCTGATGGTGTTTTGCTGCAAACACTGTCATTCCAGGAACTTCAGGGAGACTGAATTGATGGACACATTGGCCGTTGCAGCCCTTGCTGGTTGCACAGCCCTGATCATGCCCCTTGTGATCACTGCCTTCTGCTTTCCCATGCTTGTTGCTGAATAGTTGCACATAACACTGATATTTTGGATGATATATGTCTAGTGTATGCATTGTCAATATATTGTGCATTGACATTTTACAGATTTTTGGCCAGTCAGTGTATATTGTCTTCTTCTGCCAGTATATGTTTTTTGTGTCTGTAGCAGAGGTGCAATTACTTTGAAGTGCTATATCTAATAATTACGAATAATGTGATTATAAAAAGCTAATAGCCAAGATGTGGTATATTTTTATTAGTGTTAGCCTCCTTTGTGACTCATATAATTGATTATCAGTCTGTTTTAGTGGTAATCGTTAACAGCTATTCTTACCAGGGAGGTCTCGCTTCTGAAATTCCAGAATATTCACAGCATATGCATTTGCGTCTGTGCTTTGAGTCTCTGTCACACGGCTGGCTGATTGGTGACGTCAGAACCAGAAGATAAATAACACAGACAGGACAGATGAGATGAAATGATGAAGGCGCTTGCTTGCGTCGGTTTATTGTAAAATAAAAGGTTTGAACAAAACAAAACACAGGACACGGCACTTTAAGCCAAAATAAATAGACGAACAAAACGATAAAACAGTAAACAGACACACAAACACGGTGAGTAGGAATAAACAAACAAGTATCGTGCCTCCTGCACGCAATAGCAATTGTTAATATTTCACTTTACTTTCCTCCCCTCTCTCTCCCGTTCTCTACTCACCGAACACCCAACCCCGAGTGAATGAAATGTGCATCTATATATACTGTTGTGCTGGGATTCAATTACTAATTAATTATTCACTTGAATCCCAGCACGTGAATTAATTATGTGCAACCTCGTGCTCGCATATTAAATACTTTAAATGCACGTGAAGTGATGTGCAATCCTCGTGCTTAAATACAATTATACATTTTAAATAACTCGTGCTGCGCACACCCATTTATAACCCGTGCAGCCAACTACAATACACCAACATTAACACACGCAACATACAACATATAACACAAAAATGCACACAGGGGCGGGGCACATTGCCACAGTTTCCCTTAACCTCAGTCCACGATTAGTTTTATTTCAATGCAGTAGTTGTTTTGCATGGTTTAGTAACTGAATAGAGATGCTCAAGAAAATTGCACCACTGTTATAGCAGTCAGGGAGTCCTTCTTAATCTGTTATAAAACTAATTATAAATGTATTATAGCAGATATCACAAGCTGACAAAAGTCAATGAAAAACGTGTCAATCCACATACCTTACAATGTCTTGGGGTGCTGTACAAACAATCTTTTATAATTGCAGGTCTTGCTCTCCTTTTCTCTTGCCCTGGGAAAAGGTTTCCCTTGTTCAGCCTTTTATCTGATTGGCAGCCATATGAAACAGGAGCTGAATTAAGATATTTGGGACATTTTTTTGTTTGCTTGTTTCCAGTTACATTACTGTTTTGAGTTATCTATGTTTTTATTCAAACTGCTTATTCTACTTTCATATACAAACTACTCTATTCAATTGATCTAAACGATCTAAATACCACAATGCATTAAATCATTAATATGGACCCCTCCCTAATATTTTACTGATTTTTACAGCAATACACACACTGAAGAGATGAACCGTGAAATGTTTGATTATTTTGTAAACACATGGAGTGGTTCAGGGCCCCTCCCCCTTCGTGACCCCTCCCCCTTCATGGCTCCTCCTCCTTCATGGTTCCTCCCCCTCCAGGACTCCTCCCCCTTTCAATATTTAATGAGTTTGCTACTTCTACAACATCTTTGCTCAGCCCTGCTGTTTCCTATATTAGGTTAGGAAAACGTTCTCAGTTTCCATGCACATGACTTGCACTTCCTAGGTCACTCCACCTGAGCAGTGTCTTTTGGGTCAAAGTTTGGTATTTGCTGAAATCATGACAGTCCAATAGGGGAAGCAGCTGGGTGGTTAATGACAGAAAAATAAAATGTTGAAGGGGTGGGGACAATTTCACCATCCAGGTGAAATGACAAAAGAAGTAAAATACTCCTGCAGAAAGAGATTTCTTTCCCCTAGTTTTAGTGCCAAATATAACATTTCAGAACTGCATATTTGAGACCTAAACCTATTATCAAAATGTTATTGGTTTGGAGCACTGTTGTTACTTATCATGAAAATGGCTCAGGGACAGCAGTTAGAATTCACCAGAAGCACTAAAGATTTTTTCAGTAGGAAGCTGGCTGTAGCTGTTCACTTTTCCTTCATGAAAGCCAGAATATTAACTACAATAATGAATTAATTGATAAGATTACCACAGGGGGAGAGTGGTTTACCAAATATCCTTCAGTGTGGGTGAATATTCACTGTGTGCATGATTGGGCTTCAATTCATATCAGAATAACATCGCTTGTAGTATTTTAATGAGGCTCTTTGGCAGGGGCTGTCTATTAAAGTTATTGGGTTAACTTGATGCTAAACTTCAAAACATCCATTTTATTATATACAGGAGACCTGTTCACTTGCCTTCACTTACCTTCCCAATCTCACACTTATCCCTTTTATTCTCTTACGTAAATACCAATCATCGATGCGCTTCAGTCCTAAAAGGCACACAGCACATCATTACTGACATTCAAATACCACTTACTGGGGATGAAATCTTGCAGCTAAAACATGACTGACAAGTGTTCAGCTGAGTAAATAATAAATAGCTCTTTTAGAAATTGGTTAGGATCCCATATTATGAAATTCAGTCTGCTGTGATGCCGTAATAAGATCAAACGGTCCGCATGACTTGCCAGACATTCATTGAATTCCATGTACTGGAAGCAGTCATTTTTAAGGAGTTCAAACCAAGGCTTTAAAGTCCTATTTTCTTAATACTGTCATGTACCAAGAATCACTCTACAGCTTTGTCAAGCTTGGACTGCTGGAAATTGACCTTTACCACAGGAAGTGATAACTCTCTGAGACAGTGTGGTGCTGGAAAAACCATGACCCAAAAAATAATGAAACAAAACAAAAAACAGGTAAGGAGCAAACATTGGGTAAAACATATTAAGTGTCTCTAATTACTGTGTCTTTACATAGTAGTTACTTAATAAATACATGTGTGCTTACACATAATTACAATGTTATTATGCATAGTTACTATGTACTTAAGGTTTAAATCTTTTTACATGATATAACCTTAACCCTAACCCTATCCCTAACTCTAACCTTATCTCTAAACCTGACCCTAACCCTTTTCGAAAAAAACTGTGTACTCACATATATCGTACAAAAAGATGTACACGTTAAATACATTGTAACTTATGGGGTACCAAGTGTAAAAAAAAAAGCACACATATTTTACCAGGTTAAACTTAGTTTTTACATTTTTGTACATTAAGATATTTATAAAGATTGAAAACGTGTATCACAAATTCAACATTTAAAGTCAATATGACAATGAAATCTGGAAACAAATGCTTCAGTCTCTGTGACGGGGTAAAATACACCCCTTGGGTGTATTTTGGGTTGTTTGGTATAGTTTGGGTTGTGTAGCACAGGGGATTTAAAATGTATGTTGGTATGTGGGCAATGCAATTAGTTCACATGCAGACTGTGCCGGGATTCAAGTGAATGACTGATTAGTAATCGAGTCCCAGCACAGCTGCAAATAAAAGTAGCATGAATGTCTCACTCGGGGTAGGGTGTTCAGCGTGGAGAGAACGGAAGAGAGAGTCTGGAAAATAATAATAAATAACAATTACTACGTGTGCTGGTTCTACACCAACCCGCTACTTGTTAAAGGTCACTGATTGTTTGTCTGTTTCTTTTGGCCATCGTGCTGTTCATTTTGAGTGCTTTGTTTTGTTCAAACTGTTTGTTTTACAAGAAATCTGTGCAGCAGCGCCTTTCACGCTCCACACTGTGTCCAGCATCTCTTGGTCTGATGTCACCACACAAGCGATCCGTGACAGTCTCTGACGTCACCACACAAGCGATCCGTGACAGTCTCTGACGTCACCACACAAGCGATCCGTGACAGTCTCTGACGTCACCACACAAGCGATCCGTGACAGTCTCTGACGTCACCACACAAGCGATCCGTGAGTCTCTGACGTCACCACACAAGCGATCCGTGACAGTCTCTGACGTCACCACACAAGCGATCCGTGACAGTCTCTGACGTCACCACACAAGCGATCCGTGACAGTCTCTGACGTCACCACACAAGCGATCCGTGACAGTCTCTGACGTCACCACACAAGCGATCCGTGAGTCTCTGACGTCACCACACAAGCGATCCGTGAGTCTCTGACGTCACCACACAAGCGATCCGTGACAGTCTCTGACGTCACCACACAAACGATCCGTGACAGTCTCTGACGTCACCACACAAGCGATCCGTGACAGTCTCTGATGTCACTACACAAGCGATCCGTGACAGTCTCTGACGTCACCACACAAGCGATCCGTGACAGTCTGACGTCACCACACAAACGATCCGTGACAGTCTCTGACGTCACCACACAAGCGATCCGTGACAGTCTCTGACGTCACCACACAAGCGATCCGTGAGTCTCTGACGTCACCACACAAGCGATCCGTGACAGTCTCTGACGTCACCACACAAGCGATCTGTCTCTGATGTCACCACACAAGCGATCCGTGAGTCTCTGACGTCACCACACAAGCGATCCGTGACAGTCTCTGACGTCACCACACAAGCGATCCGTGAGTCTCTGACGTCACCACACAAGCGATCCGTGACAGTCTCTGACGTCACCACACAAGCGATCCGTCAGTCTCTGACGTCACCACACAAGCGATCCGTCAGTCTCTGACATCACCACACAAGCGATCCGTCAGTCTCTGACGTCACCACACAAGCAATCCGTGACAGTCTCTGACGTCACCACACAAGCGATCCGTGACAGTCTCTGACGTCACCACACAAGCAATCCGTGACAGTCTCTGACGTCACCACACAAGCAATCCGTGACAGTCTCTGACGTCAGCACACAAGCGATCTGTGACAGTCTCTGAATCTTTTTTTTTTTACAATTGGCAAGCCAACATTTAGCTGACACATTAAATCTGGGAATCTAAAAAAGAAATCAGTGAAAAAATTCATTGAACCAAAATCTTTTATTTTATACTTGGCATCCAACATTTAGCTAACAGATAAATCTGCATGGAATTTAAATCTTGAATATCCAACCAGTTTCAAGAGTAACTATATTTAAGTCGAAGATCGTTTCTTTCATCCAATCAACAAAAACACCAGCTGCCCAAGCAGATTTTTTTTGTGTTTGCTTTATTTTAGTTTTTCTGATTTCATTAAGTTGCAGGCTTGTTAGATCTTTGTGTCTCGCTTTTTCTGTCAACTGAGGCTTGTCTTCATGTAATTCTAGCCGCTTGTCTGTTATACCTCCGAAAACATAAAATGTGACAAAAGTTAAAAGTAACGAACATTCTGTTTTATAAGTAATAGTAATAGACGCTTGGAATTAAATAAATTATATATATATATATATATATATATATATATATATATATATATATATGCCATGTGCTACTGCGCAGGCTGTGTCTCAGCTGCCATACACCTGAGCTACACCCTGCACCTTCCCGCCTCCTCTATGTACAGAATGCCTACGTCAAATGCTTAAATGGACGGGAACTCATCTGCATGTTAGCTTCAGATTTAATTTGCAAAATAAATATTTATAGAATGCCTATACATTTATTTTTTCAGATTGAATTGCTAACGACAATGATTTAACTTACTTTAAAATGCTGAGAGATCATGTATTTCTGATTTATCTTTAAAATGCTGAGAGATCATGTATTTCTGATTTATCTTTAAAATGCTGAGAGATCATGTATTTCTGATTTATCTGTTTGCTAAATGTTGGATGCCAAGTGTAAAACAAAGATTTACGTTCCATGTATTTTTTCACAGATTTTTTTTTTTAGATTCCCAGATTTAACATGTCAGCTAAATGCTGACTCGCCAATTGCAAAAAAATTTTAAAAAAAGATTTAAAGACTGAAGTATTTGTTTCCAGATTTAACTGTCATATTGACTTTAAATGTTGAATTTGTGGTATGCGTTTTCAGTAGTTATAAATTACATCTGAAAATACAAAATTCAAAGTATGGTTTTGTCAACATTTATGTATTAATCTAAATCTGGAATAAATATTGGTTAAATCTGGGAAAAATTATGTTATTTAAGTTAAATCCGGAAAAAAAACCTGGTAAAATATTAGTGCTTTTTTTAAGAAACATGACACAGTAGCACTCACCGTATATAGCATAGGATAGCAGAAAGATCAACAGAGCTTGAAGGCAATTTTAGGATTAAACAAAACATGACTATGGCAATAATATCACCTCAATAATAACTCTGATGTTTAACCATTTCACTTGGTTTAAGTGATTTCTTCCAATATCATAGCACTAAAGTAAACATATTTACAGTAGCTGTAGTTCCCAGATAAATCACAAAACAGGTTTAACATGTATTTAATCAGTAGAACAGATAAACAACATGTGGTAATTTTAGTTGAAAAGGCAATTTGATAAAAAATAAATGGTAAAATAAAGAAACTTCAAAGGTACGGTCATCGTTTTTGCAGGAGACACTTCTCACATGCACGAGTCAGTGTTCTGAGATACATGAATTCACACAAGCTTAAATAGAATTTAAGTCATTACATATTCACAAGACATGCCCTCTGCTCTCTCTTCTCTGTCCAGTCATCGTGAGACAGCACCTTATTATGACACACTCATTATTCAGTGCTGTTCCGTTCTCACTGGACTTTAACATCCCAAAACAAACTTGCCTTGTCTTAGCCCTGAACCACTCCCATGGGGGCTGCTGATTGTCATTTAACAGGACTATCCTTTGAAGACCATATTGCATCCAGAGGACTTTTTTTCTAGCTGTGAGTTAAGGGCTTTTATCTGCATACCCATCTGTTTCCCTTGGGGGTCGCGTTATTTTTAATTGGTGCTGGTTATTCTGCTTTTCTGCTCATGTGAAAGTTTTTTTGTACAGTGCTTACAAGCTTCGCATCATATGATACAACATAGACGTTTTATTTCCCTACCCTATTTTAGTCTTGTTTGTGCGACTGTGGTTACAAGTCAAGGTCCTTTGGCTAAACGTCCAGACTTTGTCCATCCTGTTTCTTCCCTTGAACTGTGTGGGTGGTTTCTTGTCACAGAGTTTAGTTTTCTAGTGAAGCCTGTTAACATCACCCCTTTATTCAGGACCGATTTAACAGAGCCTCTACAAAACCTGTTTCTCATGTTTTAAACTCAATTTCATGTTCTTTCATGTTTTCCAACAGTAATAGACACACTTTTAGCCTACAAATCCATCACTGTAAAAGTGTGCCTATTTAAATGTTATAGTACAATCCAAAAACAATGATATACTACTGTACTTACTACAGTAAACATGTTTTTTGGAAAGGGTGTTATAGTTTTTTATATGGGATTTTTTTTGTTTTTCAAAAACATAATATAAATGTTAACCTTTAAATTCAGAATTTATAGTGCCAATTCCTCTCTCTAACACCCACCTACAGACCGACTGATAGTCCCAAAAGCTCCCTTTTATCCACAACAGCAAGGGAGTTGGCCAATTAATTTGGATTAACCTAAGCCACATTCTCAGGTGTTGACAGAGGCTATCCCAACCAATTGACTTTGTCTTCACCTGTGTGACAGGGTAGCTGGGGCAGTGACGTCAGACCAGCAAAAGATACCACACACACAGGTGATACCACACACACAGGTGATACCACACACACAGGTACACAGGTGAAAAAACGCACTGCAGCGCCGTTTCTATTGAAACAAAAATAAATAAAATATTTAAACAAAAAACACTGCTCACAGAGCAAAATAAAAAGGTTGTACGAAAACAAACCACGAACACAAAAACTAAACAAACACTGTGCTTCCTACACACGTGGCAATTGTTTTTAGTTTCTCTTTGGTTTCTCTTTCATTTCTTTTCCACTCACGTCTCTCACGTTCTCCACTCTGAACACCCACCCTGAACAGGGAAAACTGTAGGGTTTTATACTGGTGACCATCTCCCGATTAGCAACAAATTAATCAATTAATTAACTGAGATGGTCACCTTCTACACAAGGTTTTGTGGGATGGGGCTTACACATCCATGCTGCCAAACAATGACACACAAACACTTCGTATTTTAAATAAACACAAAATACAATACACAAAGCAAAACACTTGTTTTAAGTAACACGAAACTATACATTTGCAATCATAATACATCATGTTTTTACATAAACACAAAATGCAAACACCCGTTCAAAATAAAGACATACATTTTATGTGCTTCCTTCTGCCCTGCCACAAGCTGGATAGACAGACAGTCACTTTACTAAATGGCAACAATTAACCCTTTCCCTGCCAAAAAAGGTAAATCACCAGAACAATATGTATACAGAATATTTTCATCTTTGGCAGTTGGTGTTGGGCTTGGAACTGGCCCACTGTTCTCCATGCAGGTTCAATGACACATCCAGGAGCTACTGACCCTGTCACATATCTCCCCCCTTTTAGAATGTTGGTGTACCTCGCACACTGCAAGCATGCATCTAATGAGGTATCATGACTCATCTGTGAATACAGAATCACTTCACCTCTATAATCACCTATGCTTATAACAGGGGTCTCCAAACTCTCTTGGCTTGAGCCCCCCCCCTCCCCCATGGCATTAGGCACCATGACTGTAGGCCCCCTCCTGAGACAGGTAGTTCATTTGGCTGGTAGAAGTGCTACTGCATTCATTATGTTCAGTGTCATTTCTCAGACTTTTTAGAAACTGCTCCGTAATTGCTGTACTCAGCTGTACACTGCTTGACTGCAAATGAAACATGAACCTGCCTGTAAAGGTATGCAGGAGCGGTATGGTTTATTTTATTTATGGGGTTAGAAAATAGTTCAAGAACAACTACCAAAACCATACATTGGCAGAAATGTATTTTATTTTATTTCATTTTATTTTAATATAAAAAATGGTGTTAATTATAATTATAAAGTGCATTAATATAATTGCCTATTTTGTTCTCCTTAGAGTCACCCCCTTTTGACGTATAATGGTACGTACTGTTAGCGTGGGCACGGGCAGACATCAATGTTGCATTCAAAATAACTCCAAGCATCTTATAGCAGCATTCATGTAAATTAATTGGTCCCGTGGGCTGTGTAACAGAGTGGCTCTTCAGCTCATCAAACATTACATTACAAAGTTCAGCTGCTGTTTCCAAATGTAATCAATACCGTCCGGTGACATGAGCTTCTGGCATTGCGATGAAACTGATACATCACCATTTATTTCATTTTTCAGTAACTGTCCTCTTTCCTAACTCTGCGTTACAATCTTCAAAACTGTTTTTCAGAGAGGGTTTCCATGATGTGAATGATAATCCCACACAACAGTAAGCAAGCCCACTTATGATTATAGGTTAGATAAGGGTTACTTTAAGTGTTGTGAATTTAAAGGAATGTACATTGATTTCACCACTTAAACTAAAACAGTACTTAAACTAAAAAATAAACACTAGAAACTGTGTAGCCTTGTTAACTACCTGGTATCTGACTGAGCTGAATAGTAACTAAATAGACAGTTCTGTCTGCTACACTGGAGGATATTTGAACAAAATGCACACTGTATTATTCTCTGATTTTGCATAAGAAACATAAGAACATTTGTGAACGAGAATGTGACAGGACATAAGCCCTGCCAGTGTAAATAGTAGGGATATGCTTCTGGTACATTTTTATGAACGTTTAAATGCTATGCAGGTGTCAGCGTTTAAACATTTAAACCACATCTACATACAGACGCACTCTTTATACTACATTCTGATGTATAGTGACAGACCTGGTTAGTATTTTCCAAGCAAAAAAACCCTAAATAAGCAAATACTGTTTTAACATCACAGAGACTTAACTACAAAGTTAAAAAAATAAAATAAAAACACATACACACTAAGTATATATTGAAATTAGGGCTGTCACTCGATTCACATTTTTGATGAGTTAATTTATGGGCATTAGTTGATTAACCGGTAGATTCATCTGTGCACATTTTTAATAAAGGTAACGATCTTATAGCGGGTGTCCTGCATGTAATACTAAAAAATCAATAGAATCTAAAAAAAAAAAAAAAAAAAGCTCAATGGGAATTTGGTCTTTTTGAAAGCATTTGTATTATTTTTATCTTAATAAATGTCTCTCTTTGTATTTGTACTGCGCTACTCAGATGTACCTGTGCTGGCCCTGTGGGCACAAAGTGAAAAAAACTAAACTAAACTAAACTAAACTTTTTGTTTGTTTTGTTTTACAATATATTATATTCAAAGAACAAAACAAAACCAATAATAATAATAATAATAATAATAATAATAATAATAATAATAATAATAATAATATTTACAAAAAAACCCCTAAAAAAACAGCTTATATGTTTTACATAATCTATCAAATGCACAGATTCCAATACATTGTTATATCAACTCTACTGTTCAGAGATTGGTGCCACAAATGGAAAATCAATTTTTAATTTTTTTAAAATATCCCCTTCTGTTGACAAATGGCATAGATATCAAGGACATTTTAAACAAATGGTTTGCATGAAAGTGTACTGGTAAATTAAAGTGTATACATAATTCATTTACACTTATGCGTTCCCTGAATTAATGTTTAATAAAAAAAAAACTTCCTTTTAAAATCGTGTTATACTTATTCACAGTCACCATCTAGAGTGTTCTGTTTATTATGGATGTTTGCTTTTTACTGCATTCAGTAACTCCATCCACAGTAATTCTGAATGTTTCCATTTCAAATAATGACGTATTGAACTTGTGTTTTTGGCATAATTATTTACATACCACGGTTTTCTCATCCGGTTCCTCAAAATAATAACAAACGTGGCTTTGCCTTGTTCCTTTGTTTAGAGATGCAGTTTTATTAAATATATAAGAAACGTCAGAAAAAATGCTTTTTCTTACCCCGTGTGGACTGAATACCATACCACGCCCACCACAGCATGAACACAGAGTGCACCAATGAAGCGACAGATCAACCGAGGATAACACCCGCCCCAGTGTCAATATTTCTGTTGCACCAATTAGAAAAACTACTCTGAAGCAATTGCCAAACTCCTTCCTTTTTATAATATCCGCCCTTACTGTGGTACCAAAGCATATGCGACGGACTGCTGTATATGATGATACATTACTAAAATTAATACATTAAAAAACATGCATTTGGTGAAATTTGTCACATGTCTAGCATATTATTCAACCTTCTTTAGAGATTATCAAACACTTCTTTAGAGTTATACATTTAAACGTTTAACAGTCCCATCTCTAGTAAATAGGTATATTTTGAATGTAAGTTTGGCAGGGATGGGGTTAATTAGGCAGCAGTGGAGTAGTGGTTAGGGCTCTGGACTCTTGACCGGAGGGTCGTGGGTTCAATCCCAGGTGGGGGACACTGCTGCTGTACCTTGGCTTGAGCAAGGTACTTTACCTAGATTGCTCCAGTAAAAAACCAACTGTGTAAATGGGTAATTGTATGTAAAAAAAATAATGTGGTCTCTTGTAACAATTGTAGTCACCCTGGCTAAGGTCGTCTGCTAAGAAATAAATAATAATATAACTGGACTGAACAGAGAAACCTACCATTGTTGGTATTTCCATTAATCTGCCATGGACACAAACTTTACCATTTGGACGTCGGTGAGGTGGTCTCAAATAAACTTTCTGTCTCCCATGTGTTCAGTGAACCCCACACCCTTCCACGGTTACATATACTGTATTGATTTTATTCTTAATACAAGGGCAGTAAAACACAACTGATGTGTATCTAGGTAACGGATATCCGAGTGCTGACTGTATATAGGATGTATTTTTGCCTCTGAATATCTGTTTGAAGAAGCTCTTTCTAGAAAACAGATAGCCAAATGTTTATTCCACAACTGCACCGCAATGTCAATTCCATACTCAAAGGGTAATGCTTTATTTGAATTATTCATTATGTAGCCTACATAGCACCTTCATAAAGGCTACATAACACAAACCTGAAGAATTGTTATGAATAATTATGTGCATGTGTTGGCATTTGGAAAAGTGGTTATAAAAGATTATGAATGTTCTTATATTGTGTTATGTAGCCTTTATGAAAGGTGTTATGTAGGCTACATAGTGTATCATTCAAACAAATCATTACCCTTGAAGAGCAATATCCAAACTGGGCAAGGTGATCTTTTTGAACAATGAAAAGAAGAAAAAAAAAGAAAGAATGTCAAAAGTTACAGTTCTTAAACAAGCTTTGAAGACAGAGCCAGAAGTAAATCTTTCTTCCCCCACCTGAAGATAGCATCTTTCTTTTCTCCTCCCCTGTAGATAGAACTTTCACACTTTGCAGTGCTTTATGTCACTTTGTAAAAGGCCATCGTCTAACCCAATTTCTCTGTGATACAGCAGCTCCCTGGAGGGTTAGCGCTGCCCCGTCCCTTCAT
The DNA here is from genome assembly GCF_902713425.1 of Acipenser ruthenus. Taxonomy (NCBI): domain Eukaryota; kingdom Metazoa; phylum Chordata; class Actinopteri; order Acipenseriformes; family Acipenseridae; genus Acipenser; species Acipenser ruthenus. The sequence goes on from NC_081194.1 coordinate 8,884,927, forward strand.
GTATCCCGCTGGCTATTTGGCTCTCCATGTAGTAGATTTGCAAAGATGGGTAGCTTTAATGGTCCCATTCATTTTCCTGTGGGTAATCGATGGAGGCTCAGCATTACAGCTAATGTGATTTATGTGTCCTTTTTCCACTGTTATGCTTCATGTACAAATTGTCTTTGGTGATGTAAATTCACCCATCTTTTGGCAACTTGCTGATTTGGATTCCATCTGCAAAACTGATGTAATTTACTCACTTTAACATCTGGGGACATTTTTTGGTCTGCAAATCACACATTCGGGATTCCAAAACATCTTCTTTTGTTTTTTTCAGACAGGGCTGCATGGACAGCCCTCCGAATCTGTAATTACTGCTCTGTAATCATCCGTTTCCTGGAGGAGGTGGAACAAGCAGAGCCAGCTGCAATAAAAGTCGTGTGCTTCTGTAAATTGCTTAAGATGGAGAGGAATCTGCTTTGTGCACTGGGGTCCTTTTGCCCTAAATTGTCTTGGTCTCACCCACAACTTGCAACTTTCTTTTCACAGTACAAATCTAATGCTTTGCTTTCAAAAGCAACAGTCTAGTGATGATATATATATATATATATATATATATATATATATATATATATATATATATATATATATATAAACAGGTCGACTTAATCACATAATTGTTCATAAACAGTTTCAACACAAACACATCATTAATATTTGTTTGTATGTACATATTGTATGTAAACTGTGAACCCATTCTTGAATTGTGCAAATTTCCAGCACTCTGGATGGCTTGGCATAGCGATAGTCAAATATGAAACCTTTTATTTTTCACTGTACTGTTTCCTTATAATACCAGATGGGGAAATTGGATTAAGTATTGGGATTGGATTTGGTTGATCTAATAAATGTTAAGGCTGGATGAATAAGTTTGATATGACAATCGAATATTGTTGCATCCAATATCCGTCTTTGACAACTCAATGAAAACAGACAGGATTAAAGTATCTCAATGAGTATTCTATAGCATTCCCTTCTGCTTGTGTTTTGTTTTTCTGTGTAGAACATTTGGTAGATGAAAATCAACCAAGAGAATATACCGGAGCCTGTTTTAATGATCTAAATAGTGGTAGTTCTTAAAGAGGATCTTGGTACGGGTAGGGCATATATTGTTACTAGTGTATTCTTCTTCTTGTTTAGATTCATCCTGGTGGTTTAAAAACACAGACGTTTAAAGCGCACATGTTGCGTCAACACAGCTCTCAAAGAAGTACAGCTGGTACACCAGAGTGCAACAATTAACTTGTCCCCCTGCAACACTGCCCCTGGTGAATGTAGAAAAAATAGTATTTCTAAGTGGTGTATTTCTTACATCTGCTAGGGGCAGGGGACAGGTTCATGGTTACACTGTGGTCTACCAGCGCTGTCATAATGTCACCCTGTTGATTGTTTTTCAGACTTCATTTCATTGAATTTGTATTGCATTTCTAGATCGGATCGTAACCAAACACAACCATTGCAGTTAAAAATGCAAATATAAAGTATATTTCTGAAGAAATACCTGAAACAGTATTGTAGCTCTGAGAATGTTTATATGGTTCCACAAGGCTCTGTATGGTTATTATTTTGTGCTGACCTGGGCACGGTATCGGTGTCTGTAAATACTTCAAGGACGTTATACCCAAAATAATACAACAAAGCAAACAGTCCGGTTTCAGGAAATATACACTCACAATAAAGAAATAATAGTGATCGACAGCAGCTACCCTGTTTACTTTCTCTCGTGATGTGCAGTTCTTTTTGAACGACTCATTATGGTGAATCATAGGAAACAGTTCTGAATTCTGTTTGAATCAATTCATTTGATGCATCGTGGTATAAAAAAAAAACTACATGACATGAGTCGAGTTACCAGCCCAACAACAACTTATGAAATGATTCAGAAATGACTCTCGAATCTATTGGTACCGTACTCATTCTGAAATTTCTAACTCAAGTCTACCTTCATTATAAGTATTGTACATATGAGTACAAATAAGCATGCCTCTTATCACCAGACACTTGCTTTGGTTTTCCCAGATTTAGCTCAGATGTGTAATATTGTACTATTAGCATACTATTAGCATTAATAGCAGCTGGGGACATGTGCTGCGTTAAATCATATTTCAATGTACATGTCTGCTATTTGTTTAAGATGTTTCTGTATTATTTCCCAGTCAGGATTACCTTGCTTTACTCTGTTCTTGTCTATTAATCGCCGTAAGCAGGCAACTGGTATAGTTAAGAAAGTTATAAAACTGAATGCTACATCTGCCATGTTGGCTCTAAATTTTCTATAGTTTATTACATGATGATGACTCTATGTTGGAGCCACAATGGTGTCAGTAGCTAAAATGTAATTAATCTCTTAATCCAGAGTCTGTAAAATGTATTGTTATGTTTGATGCTGATCCTGCTAGATGTTGTTCACGATCTGTTGCCACCGGAGGTGAAACAAGGCAGTCGATTTTTGATGACGAGCCTACTGCCTCTCCTGTATCCACCCCAGCGCACCCAGATTTTCTTTTCAAGATCCAGTCGCCTTGGGGTCTTGCTGTTCCCCGGTATATAGGGTGCTAGAAGCTCCTAATTCAGTGCTCCAGTCCAGGGGTGCTACCTGCCCCAACAAGCAGTGCCAGGTCTCGGACATGATCCTCAAGCGTGCCTATTGAGCCAGTGCGTTCGCCACACAGCTAGGTGACTATAATAGCATTCTGGTAGCCTACCAGTCCTAATTGCTGGGTCCCTTTCTGAGAGCCACATGCCCTCACCACAACTGCTGGATGAGCTCGGCCTGGTTAATAAAACCTGCTCTCTGTGTTAAAGCTCAACTGGCAGGCTGTATAGCAGAACCTGGCTATGCTGATAGCTGCATGTAGGCATCAGTTTGGTCCCGTGGTGGACGAGATGCTGCAGCACTCTCACCGCACACAGGAATCCACGATGGAGCTGGTTTGCCTGCTTCCCAAGTAACCACCTACAGTACACAAACCAGCGCAAACTGGCCATCCCCTGGCTGCACACCCCTGTGGCCTTATTCCAGGGTGCATCTGTCAAGGACATTTGCAATGCAGCAGTGTGGGCTACTCCCCATACCTTCATTAGGTTCTACAGACTGAATGTCATGGATCCTCAAAACCCTGGCTTTGGAACTAGAGTGTTAAGAGTGGCTTCCCAGTCGACCCTTACAACACAGGCATGGAGGTGAGTTTCTGCCTCAATTGTTTCACCCTAGCTTCTTGTTACTGGGGTTCCGTATGGTAACGCACAGGGCAGCCTCTCGGCTTAGCCTTGTAGCATTCCAGTCGTTCTGCAATCTTGCCCTTGCGACGGCTTTGGTACACTCACCCATTAGGTAATGGTTACATTTCTTACTTGAAAGGGAATGTTAGGTTATTATCATAACCCTGGTTCCCTGAAATAGAAATGTAACCATTAATCTTCATGTGTCCATGATTGCAGCAGGCTTGAAAGAAAAATAGCGCTGAGATCTGTGAACACAGTACCTTTATCCCTTTGGGGGCAGGCCATGACTGCGTCACAGGCTCTGCGAGCAGCTTTGATGCATCTTATTCAGGTTTCGTATCTTTAAGAGGTAAATACCCATACAGTAATGGTTACATTTCTATTTCAGGGAACCCAGGGTTATGATAATAACCTTGTGTTTTCATTCTTTCATTCATAACCCTCGACCACCCCTATTCCTCCTGTGCAGTGCTTTCTCCTTTTCAGGGGTCTCACCTCCTGACCTCAGTTGACCTGGTAGCAGTGACATGTAGCACTTCCAGACAACTGGATCAACAGCCACCATACTCTGATACCAAAGTCAAAGTGTTAAAGCAGTGGGGAACCGCCTGTAGCCGCAACTTCCACACATTACAAAATGGCTAAACAAGTGCTATTTATTTGAACTGGCAAGGGGCTGTTATGTAATGAAATTACTGTGAACATTACTTACTTGAGGGAGGAAGTGGAAATTGATTCCAGGCCCTCTAGCAGAAAAGTAAGCCCTTAATCAAAGCCTCAGCTGAAAATCAACATGCGACTTTCCTGGCTTGTCATTCTTCTTGACTGCTGAACCCACAACCACCACTTGTTCCATATCTTGTGCAACTAAACCTTGTGTTTTTTATTGCCTGTTCTGTACTAATAAGTACAGTATGTAGAATCACAGAATTATCTTCAAAGCAGCAAAAGGAAGAGGGACTATGGACTTTTTTGTTCTAGCCTATATCCAAAGCCTGCTGCTGGAACAGAAAAGAACTGTGCTGGGCACGGTTTTGGATCAAAGCAACTTCAAATCCCAGCTTGGACCTGGTGCACTTGATCCAAATCCTATTTTAGCAGGGCTTATTCTCTTCCAATAGTCGACGTCAACCCTTACATTTTGATGCACGTGAAGATGCTGAGCCTGTGCCTGGAGCTGTGATGGGACCCGGGGAGCCACGCATTGCCTTAAGCTCTCCTGGCTGAGACTGCGGCTGTTAATTAGCTGATGAGCTGGTGGCCCAGTGAGAAGGTGCGGCTGCTGCATCTCCCACTGGGATTTACATTCATCACGCAGCACCACTAGTTCTGTAATCCCCACTAGTTCTGTAATCCTCACCCAGCCGCGGCAGGAGAGCTCTGCGGTGAGTGTCTGTCTCTGGGGTTGGAGCAGATTAACAACCAACCTCTGGCCGCTTGGGAAGGGTGGGTAATAAGACAAGCATTAAAACTGATAAGCTGTGCATACATTTGTTTTTAATATTTCAACAGCCAGCTTGAATCCAGTGCTCCCCACAAGGCAATGGCAATGTTTAAAAAAATGAATTACTGTACATAATTATGCGAGTAAATAGTTAAATGAATAAACTGCTATGATAGTTACTTCCGCGAGAAAGCATGATGGGTCTCCATCGGTAACTCAAATAATCAATTTGTGAGTAAAGACAGAAACAATAAACACTATCGTCCCTCTTTGTTTATGTTTTCCCTCACTCATTGATTATTTAAGCTCTGTGGTATCTAATTCATTTACCCGCAGTAGTTCTCCGTGGTATCTAATTCATTTACCCACAGTAGTGTTCAGTGGTATCTAATTCATTTACCCGCAGTAGTGTTCAGTGATATCTAATTCATTTACCCACAGTAGTGTTCAGTGATATCTAATTCATTTACCCACAGTAGTGTTCAGTGGTATCTAATTCATTTACCCGCAGTAGTGTTCAGTGGTATCTAATTCATTTACCCACAGTAGTGTTCAGTGGTATCTAATTCATTTACCCGCAGTAGTGTTCAGTGGTATCTAATTCATTTACCCACAGTAGTGTTCAGTGGTATCTAATTCATTTACCCGCAGTAGTGTTCAGTGGTATCTAATTCATTTACCCGCAGTAGTGTTCAGTGGTATCTAATTCATTTACCCGCAGTAGTGTTCAGTGATATCTAATTCATTTACCCACAGTAGTGTTCAGTGGTATCTAATTCATTTACCCACAGTAGTGTTCAGTGGTATCTAATTCATTTACCCGCAGTAGTGTTCAGTGGTATCTAATTCATTTACCTGCAGTAGTGTTCAGTGATATCTAATTCATTTACCCGCAGTAGTGTTCAGTGGTATCTAATTCATTTACCCACAGTAGTGTTCAGTGGTATCTAATTCATTTACCTGCAGTAGTTCTCCATGATATCTAATTCATTTACCCGCAGTAGTGTTCAGTGGTATCTAATTCATTTACCCGCAGTAGTGTTCAGTGATATCTAATTCATTTACCCGCAGTAGTGTTCAGTGGTATCTAATTCATTTACCCACAGTAGTGTTCAGTGATATCTAATTCATTTACCCGCAGTAGTGTTCAGTGGTATCTAATTCATTTACCCGCAGTAGTGTTCAGTGGTATCTAATTCATTTACCCACAGTAGTGTTCAGTGGTATCTAATTCATTTACCCGCAGTAGTTCTCAGGAGGGAAAGCCGTAACAGTTCCACTTTGCTGTCCTTAAGCCGGTTAGAGTTTCATCCAGAAAAGAGAATTGTGGCTAAGGCTTTCTTCTTCTTGGGTCTATTTATCTCCTCACTAAAGTAACCGAATCAGAAATTCTGAAATTGTTCATTGGCTTTCTTTACATACACTGGAGGGCAAGATGAGAAGAGACACAAGTGAAATCCTCCTACTGTAGGTTAATTCTCAATACCCCAAATCTGATTTATTTTAACTTTGTGTCTTTTGATTATGAATTTTCCATGATATGATTGAATCTGTGCGTAATCTTGTTTTTAATATTCCTTTTTCAAACATAAATATATCAAATTACAATGACTCTTTTTAATTAAACATCTTAACTTTTTCTTGTCTATGTGTCTCTCTGAAAGCTGGATAAATGAATGCCATTTAAACATACCAAAAATATCAAGTGTACCATGATGTCAGACAGCACTGTCTGAGCCAGACCCCTTATTTTTGCTACAATATAGGTTAAATAAATGACACGTAGAATATGGGAATTCTGGGGAATGATACTGGGGAATGATAGTCCCTGCCAAAAACATGTGAGAATGTGGCTTAATTATTGGGAACAGCCGTATAAAAGGAGAGCTGAGGGCTCCATTAGGGGAGGCTACCAGGGAGCTGGCAGCAGAGAGGAAAGGTACAGTGTTTTTGATCCACTTCTAAACAATAAATGTTGGGGTTTTGTTTGACCAGAAAACAGTTTATAGCTTAGACCTGCAACAGTTTAGTTAGCACTCCTGCTTTAATTTTGTTTTGGAGTTTCAAATAAACACAGGCCAGCCCTGTTGAAAATTGACCTGTGCTTGTGGAGTACTGTTCCTTTTACACAAAAGACAAGTGAAGCATGTAGCAAGCTCTCCCCGGGTTTGTCACAGATACATTAAGCAATATTGTATTCCAAATGACAGAGGGTCGCTAGGAAATACTACAGATTATTTACAATAAATTAAAACATTTTATTTTTTAGTAATTCTTTGTAGTATACAGTTTTGGAAATCCCAAGATGAAATATTGCTTTAACTGAACGTGATGCTAAAAAAATACTAAATCAAGTTAAAATATTCTATACTATACTGATCATCAAAATGCATTCTTTAAAATAAGAATATTTTGAACAATGGAGGGCCTACTAAAGAGTGGGATTAGAATCTAAATTGGGGCATTTTTTTAAGCTTTCTTTAACAAATATGTGCTAATTAGATTTCTTATCACAGTGCTAGCCAGTCAGAGTAGATTTTGTCTCCCCCTCCTCTCACCTCCCCTCTCTCTCTCACACTCTCCCTCTCGCCGTGGCCCACTCACTCATTTGATTCACTGTTTTCTGTCACACAATCAATGCTAAAGCTCCAGCAGATTCAAAGTGCCTCACCCTGACTGCTTTACAGTTAGACTGCAGTGCAATACTGAACCCAGTCTTTCCAGCCTTGGTGCTTCACAGACTTGACAGCGTTTTTTTTTTTGTTTTGTTTTTTGTTCTGTTTTTTTTTTTTGTTTGCTATGCTTGATTAAAAAACAGACTGTTTTCCTTAAGGGAGGGGAACCAGAAAAGCAAAGCATTCCAAAGAAGAAGAGATAACAAGGAGAACAAAAACAGCAGCTATAAAATTGGATTACAAGACAGGAGAGGGAAGGAAAGTTTTCTTTCATTAAAATGCTTTAGCCTGTACAAGTGGGTTAGTATTATAACTCTCTGCAGCGGGGCGTGTAGACTGAGGATATCTTCACATGAGGAGGAAAGCAGCTGAAGAAGCTACAGACACTTCAGCCACAGGATTGAAAGGGAGGGCAGCAGTACAGCCTAGCAAGCAAGTGTATCGTCGGACTTCCAGCTTCAATTCTGATCCTTTTCCTTCTGAAGATGCTGTGCAGGGGTCAGAGATTATTGCTTTTATTTAATTTGCATGGTCATGCTGGTAACAACTGGAGGTGAATAGAAATGACTCTGGTGGTGATTGCCAGGAGGGTCTTTTCCTCTGCGAGCAGCTAAGAGATTTACATTTACAAATGAACCACAAAGGGGACCAGGGAAAACTATGCCTGCCACATTATCAGCATTCAAAGGATCAAATCCCTCTGCTGCCATGGGTAGCTGCCCCTTGCTGTCAGAGCTGTGTAGATTTTGAAATAAGAAACCTCTTTAAAAAGTGCAGAAGACAAGTCCTTCTGTAAGATTGGGCATCTAATAACTTTATTTTATTTTTATTTACTTTATTCAAGTACTGTAACATACCAGAGCAGTAAGAATTCAGTGATTTTGGTTATTCGACGGTGCGATACAAAAAACTCTGTCTTCAAAGTTATCATTTAAAGGCTTCTTCAAAAGATTTTCCTGGTGTTGCAGTCTGCATTTAAAGTGGATTACATCTGAGGGAAGGATTTTTTTTTTTCGACTGCAGTTTTCTAGTTACTGCTGCTTATGTGCTTTATTCCGATGGATTAAAAAGCCAACCTAAATGAATTTCTCTTCCAGTAATTTTTGTAGCCTATTAATGGATTACAACTGCTTGCTGTCTCAGCTTAACCATTTCTAGAAAGTTATTATGGGAACACTCATTCGATTAGAAAATCGTAAGTACTGATTATTTTTTTTTCTAGTTCGGTTCCCATGCTATACATTCCATAATGTTAATGGTGAATAATCAACAACATTTCTGAAACCCGTAGCATACATTTTTGAAAGGGCGGGAAAAAAAATCCTTCAGCACAAGAAGTGCACTGAAGTTTATAATAATTGTATTTGGAAGACTAACTTTGATATTTAAATAGCAGTGTTCAATCACTGTCTCTGGATTAAGCTAGAGTGTCTTCGGTACAAAATGAATCCAGTCAGAGGTGCATAATCTGACACCCAACAAATCTGAATGAAATTACTTCTGTCTTTTGTTTGTCTTTGTTGTTGTTGCTGTTACACATTTCTACAGGCGCTGTTTGCTGTACAGTAAAGCAGGAGGTGACTGCAACACCCAAAAAATCTTCAATTTAACCACTGAACACAGTGGCCAGTTGACCGAATCTCCAATTCTTTTCTTTTTCACCTGTCAGTGGAGTTTCCTTTCAGAATGGTACCACCCCCACCAGTTAATAAGCCTCACGTGTGCCTCTCCACTATCCTCATTATGAGCAGTATGGTGCTAATGGATGCCTATCTTGTAGAGCAGAACCAAGGACCACGGAAGATAGGCATCTGCATCATGGTAATGGTGGGGGACCTCTGCTTCCTCATCATCCTCCGTTACGTGGCCGTGTGGGTGGGAGCGGAAGTCAGGACCGCTAAAAGAGGTTACGCCATGATCTTGTGGTTCCTCTACATCTTCGTGTTGGAGATCAAAGTCTACTTCGTCTACCAGAACTATAAGGCAGACAGGCAGAGCCTTGACACCATTGCGCGGAAAGCCTTGACGCTGCTGCTGTCCATTTGTGTCCCTGTCCTGTACATACTCCTGGCGGCCATCGACCACATGGAGTACGTAAGAGCCTTCAAGAAGAAGGAGGAGCTGAGGAATCGACTCTTTTGGGTGGTGGTGGACCTCTTGGATATTTTGGATATACAAGCCAATTTATGGGAGCCACAGAAAAAAGGGCTCCCCCTGTGGGCCGAAGGACTGATGTTCTTTTACTGTTATATTTTGTTACTGATCCTTCCCTGCGTGTCTCTGAGTGAGATAAGCATGCAGGGGATCAACATAGTGCCGCACAAGATGATGTTGTACCCCATACTGAGCCTGGTCACCATAAACCTCATCACCATCTTCATCCGAGGGGGCAACTTGATCTTCTTCCAGGATGCTACAGTGTCAGGAATCCTCATGGGAAAGAACTTCTTGGCTATCCTCCTAAAGACCTGTAGTTTTGTACAGTATAGAAAGCAGTTGCAAAGGGCCCCTCTTGGGTTAGCAATTGAACTTCAGAAGAACTCTGTACCCCACAACCAAGCAATGCCGGCCCCGCCTACGGTGATTGTACAAAATCAGATGGCATTGCCAGAGATAACTGGATGTGAGAACACATGACACATGCTTTAAAAAAAAAAAATACAGAGAAGGCACTGTTGGATTCCAGTACTGCACCAAAGGATTCTGGGATTAAACAGACACTGCTGAAGGACGGACGGGGGTATTTTTTAAACGCACAGTGGAAAGTATATTTTTTATGTGGTACAGTATGTCATCAAACAAAGTGAAGATGGTGGTTTTGTGTGGTTTGTTTCTTTCATGGCATTTTCTATTATGTGTGAATGGATGGACAAAAATCGTTATTGATGTTGGAAAAGTAGGTTCTGATGTGTCGTATACCTTAAAATGACATTCTTTCAACAAAAGACAGCTATTTTTAAGGTTTTATAGTGTAAAATGATTTTTTTATATGTCATTCTTTCATAAAGTATTGTGTATTAACGTGATGAGTGTCTATTTGTGTGTCCTTGCACTTGCACTGGTTTACCACTCAATAAAGACTTCATTCATATCTATAAAACACACAGCGGTAGAATATGTATTAATACTCAAATAAAAGTAGTGTTACCTAAAACTAATTTCACCATTGAAGACCTAGGGGCTCTACGTATCATTGATTTTTCTTTCGTAGCTTGACTTTCCGTAGGTTTTTGTGAATTCGTTGACCTACTCACGATGTATTAAAGTAATTTTCACTCTCATAACTTGGTTTCATCCCTGCTCCAGGAATCTTGTTACGACTGTTCGTTTCGCATGCAAATTTACGACTCTCATTATAATATCGAACTCGCTGTAAATGCTGTGCTATTTATTACAATCAAGTGGATGTTGCCCCTAGATTAATTTCACAATCTTCTGATGACTTATTTTATGACATTCCAGCAACCTTATTGTTACTTTTATATGACATTTTTATTCCCTTGTGGGGACATTTTAAATAGTTGTTAAAAAAAGAAAAAAGTTTTTCTTTTATTATATATTTTTTATTGTTTTTTAGAAATAACACAAACAGTAAAATGCATTAGATACATTAGTATTGATTCCTACATAGCAGTCAAAAGTATTCCCACACCGTCTTAATCTTTACAATTATCTCTAGGTTGAATCTGTGTTCAACAAACTCTGAAAATATATTGTTGGTAAATAACGTATAGTTTTAATAATCTATATGTATTAAACTAAATTACGGAAGCCCTGTACCGCAGGTGAAAAAATAAAACCAGACGCACCATCACGTATGCAAAACTAACACGTACGTACAAGTGAAGAAACTATCGTTTCTGATTTATTTATTTTTTCATCTGCGTTTCATGGCTTCTGAAACCTACTGACGTAAACACCAAATAACATTGTTTCAAATGAAGCAGGGTGCGAACACTTTCAACAACTACTCTTTAATAGTGTGTATTAAACTATAGCCTATTATTTAGAAAATATGTTTTTGAAGATTGTTGGACACTCATTCATGCTAGCGAGTACCGTAAAGACTGCAGGTAAATTGTTTGAGTTAAGCCAATACTTTTGACTGCCACCCCACTCCATATAGTTTCACATCCAGTTCAATTAAACATTTTTATTGAACTGGATGTAAAACTAATGAATGTATATCGGTCAACCCTTTACTTGAACATGTAATAATGAATTACAAAAAACAATACAAAGATGAAAATAGTACCACAAGTTATTCACGAATAACATCAAAGATTAAGCTGACGCCTATATTTCTTTAAAATGATCAAGTTTGCAATTTTATAATTTTCTTGAGAGGCAGCTTGCTGTTCAGGATCCTGAAAATAGGTGTGCAATGGTTAATTATGTGAAAATACAAAAATGATTACATACTTAGAGCATAAAGAAATAGACAAAACAATGTATGGAAGATGCAGCAGAAGGTTGTTGCGTCCATAATTGCAGCAGGCTTGAAGGAAAAATGATGCTAAGATCTGTGAGCGCAGGTATATCAATATTAAGGTTTCGGGTCTTTATGAGGTAAATACCCGTATGGTAATGGTTACATTTCTATTTCAGGGAACGTTCTATTAAATGGCGTGATGTACTGTATACGATTAATGAGGAGCCTGTCCCGATTGACTCCCATTATAGTAGGTCCCGGAGATTTCAATGTGGTCATAAGTGGAGAATAACATTAACAAGAGTGATCAAGATGGTTCTAATCAAAAAAAAAAAAGTGATAGCCCTTTTAAAGGTTAAACATGGTCATTTTGCACAGTAATTGTACATTTTTCCCCTACTTTTCCCATTGTTCTACTGAGCATTTACCATAATTTACTATGGTTTGCAGTGTCTTTTAATATACCTTAGCCTACTTCTCTGAGCTGTACAATGCTTACCAAGCTTTTACTATGGGAAAGTTTGGTAAGGGTCATCAAGGTATAGACAATGTCAACCCAGGGGACTTTTTTGACTCGAAAAAAGAAACAAGGACCAGGGTTCACAAATGGAGATTAGATAAAGAGGCATTCAGAACAGAAAATAGTTGTTGCTGAAGCTGACACCCTGGGATCCTTCAAGAAGCTGCTTGATGAGATTCTGGGATCAATAAGCTACTAACAACCAAACGAGCAAGATGGGCTGAATGGCCTCCTCTCGTTTGCAAACTTTCTTATGTTCTTCTTCTTATGTTCTTATCAGTGGAGACTAAGACAATCTCAGTAGTTACACTTCAATCAAGTAACATGAGTGAATCTGAGGTTCCCAGTCATGACTTAAAAAGGCCTTAAAAATGATTTTACATTCCAGTAATCTACCTTTTTTTTTTTGGAAAAAAGAAACAAACATTTATATGTATTTCAGGCCCTCAATGGAAACACTCAGCTGTCTGGCTCTTCAAGTAGTGTAAGAGGTGTCAGTCCCCTTTAAGAAATGTGCAAATTACTGGAGTAAAAGCTTTAAGAATAGGTCTCAAAGCTGCAGCAGGGGGGGGCTAAAGAGAGAGAGAGAGAGTGAGAGTCAAAGAGGGTAGAGCTTCAAAATGCCATTTGGCTTTTTTGCCAGTTGCATTCTTTTTTATTCTTATTCTTATTCTTATTCTTATTCTTATTCTTATTATTATTGTTCTTTAGGGTTAGCCTGTGTTAATTGCTAAGAGCTGAGTTCAGGGCTGTGTGTCCAGTAATGCCTCCCTTGCTAGTAAACCTATTTCCCTTGTTCAGAAAAGAGTCACTGAATCAATATAAAAAAGGTCAAGATCAAATAAAGGTCAGAGCTAGAGCCATCTCAGAGCTAGAGAACATGTCCAGAAAGAAACTTGCTGTGCTGTAGAAGACGCTTTCTATACCTCCCCTATATACTGTTTTCTTTCTAGACTACAGTTAAACACGAAGAGCAAGTGAGCTGCTTACTAAATGTCTGTAACTAAATTCCCTTGCTTTTGATCCCAGCTATGGCCTAATTTTTTTTTGTACTGAGCGGACTACAAACGCGGACTCAACGCCTTCCTATTAATTACAAAACCAAAGAAATAACATATCGCACTCACACCCGGTATTATCTACGATCAAAGAGAAACGCAGGAATCACACACCAATGCAGTTATCAAAAAGTCCACGTACTACTATAACATACTTTTCTGCATATTATTCTTTTATTTTAAATTGTGTTGTAAAGATGTTGCCATCTCTTCGAGTTTTAAGATAGTGAGGTCACTTGTGTTGTAGGGATTTATGTTTCTATGTACTAAAAAAATATATAATTTATTCCCTTTTGTTTTCTTTTTTTTAATAAAAAATAATGCTTAACTTTGCAACGGTGTCATACCCGCCTACCTTTTAGTCTTTCCTTTGTGTTTTTTGCTGTAACTTAACCTGCAGTCCAAATGAATAATAATAATAATAATAATAATAATAATAATAATAATAATAATAATAAAAATGATTTGCAAACGCCGTCTTCTCATCAGTGTTAAGTTTTACACTATGTTTAGAGATCAGTGGGTGGGCACTGCATGTCTTAAAATACACTCGATTGGCTATTGCTAGGTAGCGCTTTGTTTCTCTTAACCAATAGGATTTCCTCGATGTCCAAACTGATATACACAAAGCAGATGATTGATACCTCTGCGACGGTGCAGCATTAATATCCAGAAAAAAATATATATATATTTTCAGGGTCCTAAAGCTAGAGGACTACTATGAGCGACTTTTTAAGAAGTGAGCCTGTGCAGTGCTGTGGGCCTGATGTTTTTGGTGCGCAACACCCGCCAGATTGCTGAGCGGCCGCACATGCGTGCAGCTTAGAGGGAACATTGGTGTGCACCCTCCACTCAAAATCGCTGCAGTGAGGAGGAAACCCGGCCATTAATAAGTATAGTTAGTGACTTGGATGTGTTGAGCCAGCTCGATCGCCCGAAACAGCGTAACAAGCATGTGTACCAACAAGAGGTTGATGCCCTCTCAGAAAGAGGAATAGAGTGCACAGTCCCAAGCTAGGGACTAATTTAAAAAAATGAAACTGTCCTACCTGCAAGAACGAGCAAGGAGGTGCCGTTCAGGAGAAGCAGGACGGTCCCACAGAGCAATGCTTTTTGCTTCAGTTACATCTGGCATAGCTATGTGTTGCAGTGCTTCTGAACAAGGGAGTTAAACTTGTAAATACAGCGATGAACTGTGGTTTTATGCACCCCTGACACATTGTCAACTACCCTGTACTCAGCTGAGGATTCCAGCCTATACAGAGCAGTCGGCACTGGCACAGGAGGCAGTAGGTAATTCCTTTTTGGCTGCATCTCTTCCTTTACCAGTTCCACTATAATGCTGAATGTTACTCTGGTGACACTGAAGGACTCTATCCACTGCAGATCTGAAAGAGTGATGCAGCACAACCTCTTCACACCAGCAAGATGGGCAAGTATTTGTCCAAACCGTCCTTTCACTAGCCATTGGCATTAGATAATAAGGCATAAGGATTTGCTGGTAGAGGATGTTTGGAGGTTCAAGCTCCCGAAACAAAAGCAAAACATCCACTGTTCCCAATCCAGACAGCCTTGGGAGCATACATGGAAGATGTGTGGCACAGAGCTTTAGAATCCTACATCTCCGCTGGTTTTCAGCCATGGTGATCTGCAATACCTGTGTCGGTCAGTTTCATTTTATACCTCCCAGTTAATTTAATGAAAGAGTCGTAAGATAAATTAGTTAAAAACGGATTCAATACTAACAACATGCCACCCTGCCAATGGCATTTAAAAAACAATTTGGACAAGAGCAGTAAAACGCATTATTAACCAACCAGGCACGAGGTATTTTGCTTTATTACAGCAGCTTAGATTCACTCGTGTACCAGTTCTCTGCGCTTGGAAACCACATTTTCACAAACTGTCACTAGTATCTTCCAAAGCAGCACGAGTACTTTACGCATAGATAATTTACATATTAACCCACACATTTCCCAATTCATTTGCATGACATTGGGTGAATAGCCCGGTTTACTCAAGTAAAATAAATGGAGTGAATGGAAACCTAAAAAAGCATTTTACATGAGACATTTTTCTCAAGCGAATGTCTCAAGCTAAAAAGAAAAAAACACGCATGGAAACTCCACCATAGATAAATCCAGATTAGCATTAATCTTGGTTTACCTTGCCTGTGAAACCAGCCATTTGTGTGTGTTTATGGGACGTCCTGAAACGCTTACTGTGGCTTAATGTGCTTAAATGGAAAACAAATGCTTACAAACTTTGTGAATATCAGGCTTAACACTTCCCCATACTATCCTAAAATAAATAGTTTAACCCTATTTAGTGACATCTTTTGGGATTCCTTATTTTTTAAAAATGCGTACAAGTGTTTTCAAATTAAAGATGCTGTTTTTTTTTTCAGTCATCTGAATTACAAAAGTATGATTTATTTTACGATAGTATTATGAAGTGTTAAGCTTAATACCTGCAAAGTTTATAAGCATTTGTTTTGTATTTCAGCACATTAAGCGCTTCTCACATTAAGCAGGTTATTTTTAGGGCTTAACGTGATTTAATAGTATATGTTAATGAAACCACTTTTAACAGTCTTCAAATAACTGCTGAGTTAAAAGCGTTCTAATGATAAAAGGTCTCTCTCTTCAAAAAATTATAATGACAGAAAAACATATGTAATTTATTCTGAATTACTGGGCAAAGCAATTAACAGGATAATTTATACAATACCCATGGGCCTAGTTCTAAAAAAAAAAAAAAACAGGCTTCAGATGCCTAATGTTATACAGTTATTTTTATATAACAACAAAAATGACTGGGCCTGGCTTACATTTTCTTTTTGGTGTCACTGTTTTAGGCTTTTAGCATAACAGCATTGCATAACATGATTTCTGTTAGTGGAAAATCCGATGAATAGAGTCACTGAATAAAAAAAATCTCTCCTGAACCAAATGGAAATTGTGCAACACAAACATTATCTCCTGAGAGAAAATGCACGTGTTCAGCATCATAAATGATTACAAAAACATATGCATTCATATTTGTTTAACAAAATAATGAAGTTGAGAACATATGATATTATTACTAACTAATTACTAATAACTTTATTATCTTATGCTGAAGTACTCTGCAGTTCCCCATACCTTTTACTACGTGCAGTATTTTATTAACTGGTTTGGAGAGCACTACTGTATATTTTAAAGGCATTTTGTAATAAGCTCTAATTTAGAAAAACCTCAATATATACATTCTCAAAGTGGATTTTTTCTTCATTTAAATGCCCTATTTGCACAATAATTTAAGCAACTTAATATGTATAATCTTCTTCTCAGGTGTGTCAAAGACATTATTTTGGCTTTAATTTGGGTTTCAGGTGTAATAAAAAATGATAATAGTCTTGAAGCAATGTTTTTGGAATCGGCAGAATTTGGACTTTTAGCTTCAATTCACAATGAAAGATAGCATTTCTTTTAAAGAAAAGGTTAATGTCTCAAGTAAATATTAAAGTATAAAGCAGAATATATATAAAATCTAATCATCTCATATTTATTAAGTGTGTACTGAAATGTTTAACTTTATTAGTCCTATACGGTACAGTTAGAGCTGAAGACGTTGGTGAAAAAAAGATAGTATTCAAAGTATTGAGCAACTGAAACTCACCTGTTGAGAAGAGTGGCAAAAGGTTATGCCCAAGACTTGTGCAAAAGGTGTGTCCATGCTATGACAAGACCCTTTACTAAACATATACAGGTACTATTGTTAATTTTTATTTTGGATTAATGGTAAAAAAATATTTACTGTCATCGAACGTTTTAAAGTATTTAATTGCCAAGTAAGAGTACAGGGTGTTGGTGGGCATGATTTATACGTTTATTTTAACCTCATAAAACTGTCCATTACAGAGTTAGAGTAAATAAAGCAAACCACTGGATTCTGTGTATACCTCTGTTGATATAAACTTAACTTAGCAGAGGAGAGGAAGAGGAGAGGAAATAAGTCTATAGATCAACTGAGATTTGGCACAGAGACAGTCAGCCAACACATTCCTATTGCTAAGCTAAAAAAGCCTCCCGGGCTATGCTAATTCTTTAACCTTCATTGATTTTCTTAGTTTGTTTGTTTGGTGTTCTGACTCTATGGCATTTTCAAATTCAAAATGGTATAGAGCATGTGTTAGTAGTAGTAGTAATAATAATAATAATAATAATAATAATAATAATAATAATAATAAAGATTTTAATGGAACGGTCAATTTTCTGGCTCAAATCAGAGGCAGTGTTTTACTGTGAAGAAAACGTAGATGAAATATTATCTAATTTTAAAGTCGTACATATATAATTATCCATTATCAGTAATGTACAATAGTAACAGTAAAATAGTCCAACCAATTAGCACTTTTGTTAGAAATTTAGAATACAGGGCATGAATAGCAATGTAATTATATTGTAATAGCATGGTCATTACTAGGGGTCAACTTAAATTGCAGAATAAAATTAGGATTTCGCTGACTTTTTGCAGACCTGTTTAAACATTAAATAAACCTAAGTAGACAGTATTTCAGAACATTATAAAACCTAAAAATAGTGGTACTTGCTTCCTTACTAAAACAGAGTGCTGTCATTTGTTAAAGGCAGGCATGCAGCATCCTCCTGCAGTTGACTTGCCCATACATTGAGACTGCATGTCTGCATCCACTGAATTGGTTGGAAGTTAAGGCAAAGCTTTGCCAAATTATACAGATGTGGAAATCGAATAGAAACAGACCCAAAACTCAGTTACCCTCAAGGGCATCTGGCATGCTTTAATAAAGGCAATGTATGCAGCACGTTCGTTGTCATATTATTTGTCCCATCCAATAATTTTTTTTATTAGTACTGAGTCAAAACATAGAGAACGTGGCTATTCGGGTCAAAAATTCCAACTGCAAAAAAGCAAGCAGCAGGTTGAAGCGAGGTGGCTGTGCTGGATCGTTTTAGTACTGATTTAACTTGCAGACAGGAATATTTTTTGTCTGCGCTGACTTTCCAGTTTGGTTTCTGAAAGCTGTTTATTTTACGTTCTGTTCAGCAGCCTCTGCAGTAGCCTTTTGTTTAATGTGTGATTCTGAGGCTAAATAGCGATCGATCGTATTTTCTCCAAAGAGACATTAAGATATGCAAAACAATTACCTCAGTCTGCATGTACAGTTTCTTTGGGAAATAGCTTGAAACGATCATCAGCCGAAATATACTTTGCTTTCTTTGTCGTCCATTTCTACTATTTTACCTCCAATGCTGAAAACTAGATTTTAGCAACCTAAATCAAAACAATGCAGCACCAACTTTGTCCCACCCACTACTGCACAATACAGATCACATAAAAGCAGTAAAGATGCACTGATAGGCTGATTAAAACTTTGTCATTTGAATAGTAAACAAGAACGTTAACAGCTTTGGAGAATTTTTTTGTGTAAATATTATTTGTGGACCTTTTTCTGTTTGTTTGTTTTTTGTTTAAGTGCAATGCACACGGGACGGTGAAGGAATAAAAAAGAGCTATCTACAGAAGGAAGATACGTAGTTTGCGTCGCTTGCGTTGTGCAGTAGTTCATTTAAACAAGGTTTCTTTTTTTTCCCTCACCTTACTTATTTGTATGCATTGGCCCCTAAGAGGTGAATTTCACAGTGACCCCTCAATTTCACGATTTCCGCAAAATCTGCGAAATCGCGATTTAGGTTAGATCCCTAGTCATTACCAATGGTTCCTGCTCTTGCATGGTAACTGCTGTATAATTTATATGGACATGTGAACAGCATCTTGTTACCTGATGTAATTACGTGGTAACATCATGGCACAGGCCATATCCATGCAGTTGCATGCTTATTCCACCAGTAGTTACAATGTTGGAGCATGAACCATTAGTACCATTAGTTACACATTTTTTTTTACCATGTTATTATATGGTTATGTATGCCTTGCTATCACAGTTTTTATATTGGAAATGTAATCTTACAGGTATTCATATAATTAAGGAAAACCTTATACACGATGCTTAGAGGTACAGTTATGTTTATTGTCTTATTTTTTAAAATACCATCACATTGATCTTTTAATTTTATAACATTAATAAAAAGGAAAGCCTTCAACAGCAGTGCTAGGTGGGACATGACCCAACTTCTATAACATAAGCTAGGGAATTGACAGCCTTGTGACAGCTGTAATTGAAAAGCTGCAGGGGGTGGGCTCCAATCGGACAATACTGTAAAGTGCCCAGTAGACACAGTGCATGCCAGTGGACGATTAGATCTGGTTGAGGATTTCAGTGTCTGTAATTTGCTGGGAAACTAAGGGCTACGTTTTCCTGGTTTGCAAGCCTACCATCTATCTAACCATGCGGGCCATTTTCAGTAACCAGACCTCCAATTCATTTTGCAGTCACCTTGGCGTTGTACATTGTAAAAACAGAGCACAAGGGCTCTAGATCTAATTTGAAGCTCAAAACAAAATGCTTTTCTGCAGTGAGATTTGTAAGAGTGCCATAAACAAGTGGCACATTAAACTACTACATTAGAAAAAGAGCACCTCAGGCAATTCTTCTTGTTTTTCAATTGGAGGTTTTACAGTAAACGTCTCAAAAAACATGCAGCTGGTTTAATAGGCTAATTTTCACAGGGTCAGCAGGAATCAACTTGGGACTCTGACAGGATAAAACCAATAGACTTGAGCACAGCTCCTGGGTGTCTGACAAGAATAAGAAAACAGATGAGATAAAAAATGCTCTGGCATTTCCCCTGATGTGCACGGCGACCAGAGGTAGCAAAGCCAGTTTGCTTTATAGAACAATGCTGTGCTTACATTGACACCAGGAAATAAACAGGAGGACAATGAGAGGTACAGTTTTCAGGGATTGGTTTTTATAAAGATGGTATAAACAAGTGTGAAATGTGGGATAAAAAAGGCATGTTAGTGGACACAATTATATTTTCAGTTAAACACTAGAACACTTATGACGCTGCTGTTTATCACAGTTTTTAGTTTACATTTTTAAAGACACTATAAGGAATGCCGCACCGTAATTAGCCACGTGAGAGTAATTAATTTGTTAATTCAGTGACTTGTTTTCATTTATTGTCAATAAGCTCCTTGATTATTTCACTACTGAGTTCCTTAGGGTCCACGAATAAGAATCCTGTTGTGCTGCTGTGGAGGTTGTCAGTGGAGAGTAATCGCAGATCAGAAGGTGCAAAATGGATTTGTCTTATTCTTTCATTTGTACCTGTGACAGATTGTGTATTATCATTTTTATGTTGGTTAGCTTTTAGGAGCACACTGAATTATCAACAATCATTTTGAGCTTTGATTGTCAAAACTGTTTGACGCCAACTCTGCGGTGTAAAGAAGAGCAGGTGACGGTACCAATAAAGCTGACATAATAAGACAATCAGACCCCTGTGATTTATTTACTCCCACAGCAATAAACTTTGACTCTGCCATCGGAGTGGGAAAAAAAAGGAATTGACAAGAACACTCTTTCCAGTTCTAAGTGCAGAAACAACTTGCCTGTTATTCATTGGGGGACTGCATCAGAGTCTTTATGGAGTCCAAAGTGATGTCACAAGGCAGGGGAAACTGCTACCTGTTTCATCCCAAAGGTAAATATGCTGGTCACTTTATTAAATATGCCAAATATCCATGAGGACAAAAACAGTAATAAATGTTGATTAAGAACATCTGATAAGTAATAAATAGATCATTTGTTGGGGGTCTGTGACAGAGACAGAATGATTCTTGGTGATAAATCTACCTCCCGACCTGTGAGGGCGCTGTGTAAAGGGAACAGATTGCCCTGGACTGGATGGCCAGACATAAGAACATAAGAACATAAGAACATAAGAACATAAGAAAGTTTACAAACGAGAGGAGGCCATTCAGCCCATCTTGCTTGTTTGGTTGTTAGTAGCTTATTGATCCCAGAATCTCATCAAGCAGCTTCTTGAAGGATCCCAGGGTGTCAGCTTCAACAACATTACTGGGGAGTTGGTTCCCAGAATTCTCTGTGTAAAAAAGTGCCTCCTATTTTCTGTTCTGAATGCCCCTTTATCTAATCTCCATTTGTGACCCCTGGTCCTTGTTTCTTTTTTCAGGTCAAGGAAGTCCCCTGGGTCGACATTGTCTATACCTTTTAGAATTTTGAATGTTTGAATCAGATTGCCGCGTAGGACAATTAATTCCCAGGTTTAGGTGGAAGCTGGCCATCTAGAAAGGGGGCGGAGCTACGGTACACTAAATCATCAACCCGGAAGGGGAACGATGTGGCAGCTGTGGATTGGAGGAGCGGTTGCAATCGTTAACCAAGGGGTCATGACTGACAGTATAAAAGGGGACGCAGTGAAGTGATCTGTTCCTTTGTTATGGTTAAGCTGAACCGGAAGGAATCCTGTAAAAGTATTGTGAGTTTTGTTTGTTTGTCGTGTCTAAAAATTCTACTTGTTTGTTATTATTAGACGGCTAACATGATCCGGAGCTGTCGCTGCTGGCCACCACTAAACCTGGAGAACACTTTGTCACGGAGTGACCCTAAAATCCATCTTCCCTTGTATAAGGTGCGAGCACCTTTTTTGATTGAAAGGTATATGCGGCCGAGATGTCTGACTCTTTGATAGAAACAGTTTAATTTATTTGAAGTCTTCCCACTAATAATGGGAATGTACAGATGGGAGCCCAGCTAACAAGATTTAACCCTTTGCGGTCCATTGTCGGACTGGGTCCGACATTGCAATTATTCCTCTCAGGTCCTTTGTCGGACTGGGTCCGACATCATTATAGCAACGCAAAAACCGGGTTTCTAGTCGTTTTTTCTCTGGAAAAAGCCGAGAAAACCATTCAATTGCCGAGTGGGAGCGACAGGAACCGAGACAAGTCGAAAAAAAAAAAAAAAAAAAAAGGCGAATAGTCATACATGGCCCTGGTATCAGATAATGGGGCGGTCGTAAGTAAACAAGCTGGCTGCCTGTGAATCAGCGCACAGAGAACACAGACATTTGCAGAGCTTTTTTGAGATGTTATAGTAATAAAATAATGACTTGGATCGCATTATTGAGGAGTTTGGTGATAAAACGAGTGATTAGGAGATGATTGATCGGTATGTACGACTATTATTTATATTATTATTTATTTCTTACATAGGTGAAAGCTATAGCGAACGAAAGGGTGGGGCGGGGCTGGAGATGCCTAGTGAGTGCTTTGTTGATATGCAGGGCCATTTAAACCCGTTTGACTGTAGAATAAAATACTTTTAAACAGCGCGTCTAAAATTAACTGCGCGTGTGAAAATTAATTAGACCTGACGTGCCTGACACGCAATTAATCAACATCAAAAATTGGCAAAAGGCTAGGATGTCTTAAAACCTGCTTCAACTGGATTTTGTATCAACAGAGAAAGGGGTCAGACTTAATTCAGTAAAATAATATTATTATTATTATTGTTGAAAGAACATATTACAGTTAAAAAGAACAGATAAAAAGAAATTCAGTACTAACTGACACTGTCAGAATATTGTAATAATTGTACTGTGTTTTAAAGAATATAAAACCAGCATAAATAATATTACAGCAAATTATGAACAGGTTACAATGATTTGAACTAAGAAAACTGAACAAGTGTTAATGTTAGAAAAAAAGCTTGTCTATGTGCCTTTGTTATTAGTGCACATACACTCGTGGAAGCCTGTAACCTTGAAAGAAGCAGGTATCTGGGGGAGCTAAACTAGGTATTGCAAATTAGCAAAAACAAAAGGGTAACCCTTTTTAGTCAGAACGATATTTGAAACTAAAAATACCTATTTGATTTTATTTGATTGTGTTGTTACTAAGCATGGTGTTTTTAAATAAAGTATTCTGATAATAGAGTGACAAAACTCTCTGAAGAGAAATAATATGTTTTTAAGTATTTGATCTAATAAGAAACAGAATATTTAAACTAACAAGTGTTTTTGCTTGTTTAAGGCTCTACTGTAATACAAATAGACTGTAAAAGCAGGAGCGAGCATTTCGTTTAATCAATTTAAGAATTAGTTCATTTTCTTTCTCCAACTAAACAAAAAATCTTTTAGACATTATAAATGTTTAGTTTATATAAAGGTTTTACTGCAATAAAAAACAGGAACTGTTAGGTTGGAATATTAGACAAATAAAGTGTAAACTGTATTCAATAATTTTAGTACACAATAAATCTACAGAAAAATAGCCTTGCCCTTATCTGCTTGCAAGCAGAGCGGTGCTAGATATGGAAGGTTCTTTTTGGCAGTCAAAGTAAGATTTACTTGTAGTCTGCAGTTCTGAATCCAAGAAAATCTGGCAGTCGTACCGAGCATTCCACGAATTAGGGGAGTTGTGTCCAGTATCAGTTCTTATCAAATAAGTAGCGATTTTCTTTGGGAGAAGTGCTTACAATGGTGTTTCATATTAATCAAAACAATAGTCTTGGCAAAAAATAGGTTGTCTGAATCCTGCTTGAGCAGGCAACTTTTAGAAACGCGTAGTCAGAGAATGGCACATTTAAATAAGGCTATTATACTTTATGCTGTATGCGTATTCAAAGGCAGTCTTTGTCAAATACTTTGTTAACACACATTTATATATGAAGTTAAACTGGCCCATTGACAACACACTGAAAAGGTAACATAATATGCGGCTCAGAGAGACATATATTTTTGACCCAGCTTAATATAATCAAATAGAGTTGGTGTTACATATTTAAAACATCTCTCATATATACACATATACTTGTATTATATTATTGCAAGGATTCTGTGAACTTTGGTTCACCTGACTTTTTAGAAAAAGGAGGAGTTGGAAAAAGAGAGCGATGAAATCATGTTCCAATATTTTTTGGCAAGAAGTTATATCCAATCAGTTTTGAAAAAGGAGTTGAACAGATCCTTCTAGAATGTATCATTAACTTAAAGATAAGAAATGTCAAGGCCGAGTGATGATTAGATTTACTTGGGACTTCTGATGTATTCAAGGGAGGGAAAATGCTATATAAGCCCAGAGCAAGACCCCATTCGATATCGCTCAACTTGCTAACTACAAGTTGTGTGATCCATGCTGTGAGGATCTCTGAAAAACTGATTGCTGTTTGGTGGAAGTCAAGTCTCTGCCTTTTATTCTTATTTTTCAATATATCCTACACTACACTTCCATATACTGGAAGGTGAGCATATATTTTAATTTAGTATATCTTTTATATTGATGCATTGCTATAAGGTATATGATTTATATTTTAACTGTAGAGAGTGATATATTGAATGTTGTAGAACGTAGCAGTTGGCGCTTTAGCTTTTTGCATTTTATAGCCTAAGAGCTAAATATATGATATATTTTTATTACTTTATTGAAGTATTAATGCTGTTAAACCTGTAAAGGCACTGGAAATGCCTGTCAGCTGGGATTCGAAGTAGTCTGTAACTACTCAATCCATTTTTAAGCATTTAAGAAACCGAAGGAGTACTTATACTACTCTGATTCATTAAAACTCCAAATTAAATGAGTCTGTGTGATTTTATTGATGATTAAAAAGTCATCTGGATATGTTGCAAGCCCAGTGCACAAACAATCCACTTACAGGACTCAGAAACATCTTTAGGTTCTCCTGAACGTCTCCCCTGAGTTTAAGAGTGTGCTCAGACCATATGTATAAATAAAAAGAGTATGTGTGAAAATCTTGACAACTTCACCACTGTGCATTAGTAAATTGCAAATCACCACAAGCACATTAATAATCACTCTGGACTTGTGAACGTGTGTCTTTGTGTGTGTTCTGGGGAAGCAAAATAAGCTGATCCCTGGAGCCAGCATTACACTTCAGCCATCAACACCAGGCAGAAGGATATCTACATCATCAGATGGAAACAAATGCAAATGGATGGAGATGCAGATGGATCACATTAGTTTACTGTAAAGCTATGTCTTAGTTGGCGCTTACTGTGTCTTATTATTTCGGGACTGCAACCCGTTGTTTTGAAACCGTGCAATACATGTTACTGTGTATTATTCTTTGTGGTTGCCAAGATTTTATTTGATTGTGTTGTTACTAAGCATGGAGGTTTTAAATAAAGTATTCTGATCTAATAATAGAGTGACAAGATTATAAACAATAAAACCCATTTCACAATCACATCATCACTACACCTGTGCACTGCAAACCACTTTGCCACAGGGTCGTAAATTGGAAAAATGTATATACAAGTACCAAATTAAATATTGTAGTGTGTATAAAATCAACATGGCCTACACTATATGTTCCTCTATAGCCAAATCACAGGCAAATAATGCTCTCCATAGCAGATGTCCTGTATCAATCAGGACCAATGTCTCTATAGCTTTCACAGCAGGGGGTTTAATAGATGACTACTGTTCTATAATCCCTGAAGTGCTGTAAGATATGAAATGATGCTGTGCTTAAGAATCGATTAATTACTTTTAAAGTTTTTGCTCAGTTTTAGTATCTATCTTTAGCACTTTCCTTTCTGAGAACGATTGTTTAGTCTGGTGGTGTATGTTTGTTCTGCACTACCTTGGGAAACAAATAAGTACCTGCATAATTTACTAGATCTGCATTGCCAGGACCCTTTTAATATTTACAAATTTACAGCATTTACAATTCATGTTTGTTGCCTGAGTCAGCTGCAGAGCTCGGGCTGTACGGTGTGCGCTGAACTGTAAAGATATCACAGTATAAGTTTCTAGAGGCTTTTGTTTCTATGAACAATATACTACTATAGTACTGGATTGTAATTAAATGTTGTTTCTATGAAGAATATACTACTGTAGCACTGGACTGTAGTTAAGATTGAAAGTCTTGGGCATTGCAGGCCACTTTCCCCTTATATAGTAAATGTATTACATGGGAAATTTGCTCACAGTGGACAATGAGACTCTTTGGACCTAATTTTTCACGGTTGGCAAAATGCCCAAATAATACATTTTAGAGAGAGAAACTGACCTGTGATTTGCACATGGCGGACTATATAGGTCTTTGTCCTAAACTGTATTGGCTTTAAAGCTAGCTCCAAACGTTATATTAATTGCCTTTTCTATATTTCCCTTAGTATTTTATAAAGGTTTCTATCATTCTGAGTGGCTCTAGGTTTTGTTGCTAAATCATTGAGTTATCATTTATCTCCCTAGGATTGAACTTGCGTTGAGCTTGTCTGGACAATCCTGGACTAAACAGACTCCCTTATACCATTCTAATCATGTGTCAATATGACCTTTCAACTCTGCAGCCCCATGTATTATCTGTCTATATATAAGTAGAGTAGGTGTGTCAGGCGAAGCCATATTGTCACATGATTTCAAATTAATAAGGAAGACTGTCCAGTTCAGGCAACTCAGAGCCAGGTAAAGGCAACTATAGAAAAAAATCATAAATAAAACTCAGTACTGGACAATTGCAAACACCATAAAATAGTAAGTCAAATGTAAAAGGACATCATTCACTTGTGTACTTAGCTGTTATATTTAGAGGCACTCTAATACTGTAAGCCCACTAGGAGTCTGTTTTGCTGTATCATAAATCAAACTTGCCGCAGTACAGTTGTGGTTCTAAAAACATCATTTACATTCAGAAACAATTGTGTTGAGGAAACAGCTCTGTGTCAGTCATGAGGTCTGCAACCTCGAATATTGTATTGGTTTTCTGGTCATTACCCTGTTGTGTTATTATTCTCTGATGGGGGACCAGCTAAAGAAGAATTCTCTTTCAGGCCCTGGGACTGATTTTT
Organism: Acipenser ruthenus; assembly: GCF_902713425.1. Lineage (NCBI taxonomy): Eukaryota > Metazoa > Chordata > Actinopteri > Acipenseriformes > Acipenseridae > Acipenser > Acipenser ruthenus. The sequence goes on from NC_081194.1 coordinate 8,912,089, forward strand.
ACTGTGAAATGACACTGTTGTGGTGAAATGGCTAAGTAAAGCAGTAACAGACTTCCTGGAAGGCAAGGTGAGCAAACTGAGAACTTACTGTAACCTAGTGTAGTACCACATGCATGTTTTAAAATGGAAATACATGTTAGCTACAACACATGTTTCTTTCACAATTCCACATTTGAGACCTATTTTGTAAGATACAGTTACTTTAAGTGCATTTGGTTCTGCATGTGATAATCACTTTTATCACACGTAATGAATACACTTTGCTTTTTCAACAAGGTGATGAAGTAGAAGGTTTCGCGGGTTCTGATTTCATCACCCTCACATACTTCATCTTCATGACAGACCTCCTTGCTGCCATGATATATTAACTGGCCCTTCACAATGTATCTTTATGACCAAAATGAGAGTCTCTCGTCTGTGCCTCCTGTGAACTTTCAATGTACTGTGCCCTTCTGAGAGAACTGGTACTACTGTCCTTGCATTCTATATATATTCTTGATAAAACCATTATATATATATATATATATATATATATATATATATATATATATATATATATATATATATATATATATATACAGTATATATATTATTTTCATTGTTAACATCCTGGCAACTTTTTACACTTATAACTTTTAAGTCTGTTTCAAAGCTCTTTTCAAAATGGCTGCTCTAGTGCACTGATGGTGTAAGGATTATTCCTCACATTGTCAAACAGGTAACACAGCAATAATGATCCGTGATGTGGTATGGAACAGAAAAGCCAGAGCACTTGTTATGTTTTTTTTTTTTTTTTTTAATCGCTCTTCCTGCATTGATTTCAAGGGCAGATCTCAAACCCCAGTGCACTGAAGTGGCCATTTTGAAAAGAGCTTTGAAACAGACTTTAAAGTTGTAAGTGTAAAAAGTTGTCAGGATGTTAACAATGAAAAGAAAAGTTACAGGTACGTTACTTAAACACTTGTAGCAACACGCGGGGACGTGTAACGCTATATTTTTCGGAACCTCGCTACTTACTCTTTAAACTCGTAGTAAAACCAGGAATGGATGAAACTGCTATGCAGTGGGAATCTCATTTACACCCCTGCGATGCCCTTATTTGCTGTTATAGATCATTTAATAATAAGATTGGGTTAGAGTTGATTTGCATATTTTTCTTTTGTATATGCTGTCCTTTTTCTGCTACACTGGCTAAAATCATTGAAGCAAACATATAATTACTCATCATTTATCCCCGTCTCAACAAGTATCGATGGTACTGACACCCTAATCACTGTAAGCACCTTTTTCAACTTTTAACAAGACTCTCCGCCACCTTCGTAGCCACGAACTGTGTAGATTACATATGTAGCAGAAACTGTACTGGTCTAAAGGAAAGAGCCTGACGGCTGAATTCGCTACGAGTGGAATGAAAGGGCATTATAATAGTTCATTTGTTCAGGCAGTGGATTTCTACATTACAAACTAATGGATTTCACCTGAAACAAAGCCTTCAGTAATGAACATGCTTCAATACGATAAATTCTTACAGGGACAATATAAACATAAATTGTTTCAAACGACAGAGTCACAATCTTGAAACCTTCAGAGCCACATGTATGCAGTTTATCCGGTATAATATCTCTTATGGATATGGAGAAATTACCATCATCAGTAAAAGTTTCTGTGAAAAGATATGTATCCACTTACAGGCAGTACGGTCGAGAATCCCAGTATGGGGTTAACATGATGGAATTTCTGTGTTAAATTCCTTGACCCCCTGCAAATAACTCCAGGATTACAGCATGGATTGCAGCTATGTATTAATATGAAATAAAATGGACAATGGTATATTAGTGCATTGTAAAGTTGGTAATATACTGTACTGTGGTGTTGGCCTCCAGCAGACAAATTATGCACTGGGGAGGAATAAGAGAGCATCCGAAGTCAGAGACAGATAGTGGAAGTCAGTGAGTGCACTGGGAATAGCACACCAGAGGACTCGGTTATGGATTTGAGAACTTGATCAACTACTTCGGAGCCATTGGAGCACAGCTAAGAATCGACTGATAAAACAGAAATTCATTAGGAAGCTTTTTAGTGAAAACAGGAACCCAGGGTTTCGCTTGACCCCTTTGGGAGTTACATTTAGATTGATGCATTTCCCACAACACACATTCCTACCCTCTCAAATTCTGCTCATGCCAAGCAAGGCTGCCATGTTTATAAAACAATGGGTTTAGTTTTTTTATATATATTTTTAGCGATTGTATCATGGGGATTGGTTATGGTTTGTCTTTTGAAGCAACAGCTCTTATTAGAGGTGTGCTGATAGTCATACTTGTATCAGCACAGCCAGCAGCTTAGTTTATAGTTTATGGATTTTCTAAATGTTTATTAGTTTGCACATTTAAAGACAGCAGCCTCTGTGCCAGGTTTCTAGCCTGGGGATCCACAGGGAGATTCAGACTGGGAGAAAAAGAGACAGCTGCAATAAGGTTTTTTCAGTTGGATTATGAAATACATGGCAACGCTTGTCAGAGTTTTGATTTGAATCAACACCCCCTGTTCATTATTTTCAGCACATGGTTGATTATATGTTGACATATCATTTTAAATTACCAAACAATACAATTTGCCTGCTTGAGCTCTACAGTCTTATTACTTGTGCCTTCAGCAGGTTTTTTATCCAACAAACTCAATAAAAAACAACTTGGCCAGTTTTCATTTTAAACTTGATATTATGAATGAAGGACTTTATATTTTACAGCTGGGCAAACTTTGAGCTGTGTTCAGGAATGATAACTCCACTCAAATCGGCAGACCACTACAGTATCTCAGTCCTGGAAAGATGGCACAATGGTAAAGGTCTCAGGTATGCCCATTTACAGCAGAATACATGCCAATACTGTATATGAGACAAACTACCGGTTCTGAATTTGTTATAGTACAATAATTGTACCTTAGTCTCGATAGAGTTAAACAAGCAAGAACTACAAATAAATGGTATTCTAGTATACAGTCAGCACTCAGATATACAACACTCGTCACACGCGATTTCCGACTCCGTCTCCAGTTTTCCGATACAAAGCCCATCTCTTCAATGTTACAATGTATTTGTTTATCCATCACAGACCATGTTATTTTTATTTTTTCTCGCATGCCAAATCACTCTGTCTTTATTGTGCAGCTACACAGCGCTTCCTCCAATTTCACATGACGAAAATGGAGCAAAAACAAAGCAAACTTGACAAGCTACTGTAATGAAAAACAGTTAATCATTGAACAGTTTTAGATACTGTGATGCATTTTTTTTTAATCTATCTGTGATCTTTAGTTGCTGTTGTGCATTTTCATTTGTAAGTGAACTGTGACATTAGGGCCTTATCGAGCACTATATTCTGCAATTTTGAATACTGGCTTTGGATACTGTTTTAATACTGGAAACTTTGTGTTTTTTTAATCTTTTGCTAAATTGCATTGCCTTTTATGCTTTAAGCAGTTCTGTGCTGGATAACCTTTTGATTTAATTTTGCTGTTGGGTCGTTAACAGGGAATTTTACATACTGCTACAATACAAATCGGATTTAAAAGTATTACTGTATTACAGTCCACGTGTCGTCACTTTTGGCAAGTGATATTTTCAGAATCATATCGTTCTGAATTAAAATACCTGTTCTGTTGAAAATATAGTACTGTACCAACAAAACCAACTACAGTACATCTAAATGGAAGTCTACTTATTTTAAAACACAGTCCTTTCAGCTATGTATTTTTGATATTGTATCTTTTTGTGTGTGCCCTGCAAAAACAAACAAGGTTTGGAACGGGCCAAAATGAAATAATCAGATATGCGTCACACGCGTTTAACTGTTAATTGAAGTCACGATTTTATAGGGTTTGATATGTGAGTGCTGACTGTATTAAGGTTTTTTATTCTTACAAAAAATCCTCACACAAAGTAATATTTTTTAATGTGTTTTTTATTTATTTATTTATTTCAGATTGCATTATCAACTATTTAATAAATAACTGTATTCAAAGGAAACTAAAGCTAGCAGAATATGAATGTACATTATGTTCACCTAGATTAAAAGGATGGGTTATTAACTGTACGCTAGCTGCTGTAATATTAGTTTGTAAACTTTTTCCAGTTATTTTTAAACCACGCATCTGGGGCTGTTTTTCTTCCTATGGAATTAAGTTTTGTATGTACTGGATGGTACTGATGAATTTTGTAATTGTATTTTGCTTGTTTTTGTTTGCTTGCAGTTCAGTGAGGAACAGGCTGTGCATAAATTGCTGCAGTCTATTAATTTTTTATTTTACTAGGATAATTACATTCTGCAAGGAAGTTTCTAAGACCTCAATATTTGGGTCTAAACTAAATACATTTTACTAGGTTGTCTTTTAATTTTTATCTAACTATAAATCTGAAACAATTCTATTAAATACAAATTATTGGCAAGTGAGTGCCTATTTAATACAGTTTTACAGTGTATACTGGAGAACTGTATTATCTTGTACACTTTGGTAATCTAGTAATTTTGCATGGAAAGAAAAACATACAAAATTATTATTATTATTATTATTATTATTATTATTATTATTATTATTATTATTTATTTTTTAGCAGACACCCTTATCCAGGGTGACTTACAATTGTTGGAAGTTATCACAGTGTAAAGTATTGCATTGTAAAATATCACATTACAGAATATCATAATACAGATAAGAGCAGGTCAATGTGTTCTGTTTTCGCTAAGGTCATACTCTTTCACTGAAGCTAGCTGTGAAGCTTCACAGACCGACTATAAACTGCCTTTTATTTCTGCACTTACCTGCCTGGATCCACACTTATATTCATCCTGCAGAGTGCAGGATGAATATAAGTGTGGGAGAGCAATTTACAGCAGTGGGAAAGCAATTTACAGCTGCCCTGTAGGAACAGTGCCACTGAGTGCCATGTAAATAGTGGCATAAACAAACATGAATGAAACACAACGAAATTAAATACGGTTGGCATAAAACACACTATAACAGTAACAATCCCAGCTTTGCCTTGCCATGTCAGTGGGGCGCTATACCTATCTGTGGCTAGAGACAGAGATTTTATTTTATATTATAATTTTTTTCATTAAATGTCAATAAATTATCATTTGGTGACATGTAACATCTTAGCAGGTGGCACTAAAGGATGCTTTTATTTCTTCACAGCAGAAGTTCAAAGAAGCAGTATGACCTAAAAAACGTTCTGTATTCTTACTTAAATAAAAAGCTTGAAGGAAGGACGGAGCCAGCTGGGAATAGACCCTGTGCATAGAGTTAATTTGTTAGGAGTACTGATCATAAATTGTACCATGCCTTGTCTTGTCGTGTCTTTCATTTCATCATAAATCAGTAAGAACACTTTGAATAAAAAACACAGAGACTGCTGTAAATGGTTTAAACAAACTTATCATAAAATTCTGATATTGAAGTCTGGTGTCTACAGCTGCATGCATTTTATCATGTAAATAGCAGGGTCCTGATTTTAGGTTAATTCAGACTAATGGGGTTCAGATTAGCAAATTTACAGCAATTTAAACTTAAGATGACCTCCAATGTCGAGGTCCCTTTTCCAACCACAGATCATGCTTCTGAAATGCAGCACTGTGCCACAAGAGCAAAATCAATAAATAAAGAACTACAATTACTCTGAACAAACATAAAATAAATTTCTTGCACAGTAAACTGTGGGAACATTCTGCAGCTGTGTTAGGTGAAGCCATTGCAGTATTTAGAGCCCTACTAAAAGCCTTTGCTATCAGCCGCTGCTCCTTTAAGTCAGTCTGATGCCCTCTGCCTGGTAATGATGGATGTGCACTGTAGCTGATCCTCTGGCGAGGGGCATCTGTGTGATGTATGTCTCAGCAGCTACCTGTTTTCGCTGGTGGCCCCGTGTTTGCTGTCTCAGTGATTTACCAGGGGGTATAAATCAGCACTGTCTGTAGCCCTGCCCAGCTCATTTTAATTTCCCTCTAAATCATTCAATGGTCCATGAAAAATAAGTTAGAAAAATAGTGCAAAATAATACTGGTTTCTGAGCATAGTTGTCATTGTTTCTTTTTCCTTTCACAAACCTTCCTGGTACATATTACCTCATTACCTCACCACCTCCTTCGCCCGTTTATAACCTTATTGAAGTTCAGGAGACGTGGCATTTGTCCCCTTTTTGTAGATTAATCCGTCTCCCTATTTAAACTGCAGGCTGTTTGTGTAATGGGCAGTGTTGTGTGATGCACGCATTCTGTCCTCTTTCGGCGGGTTGCGGTCAGTAGCTCTATGCAGAGGACCCTGGCTGTTTTGCATAGCGGGTAAGACGCTTACATGCAGTATGCATGGTCACCGTTTTGTGCCCAGCCTCCATCCTGTTACCTGATTTGCTCTGTGGCCTCGCCTCTGCAACTGTGTTCCCCTCTGGACAAAGGACAAAGTGGGACCCCTAGGCCAAATCACCAAACATCGCCCTTTCATTTGGGTTTAGGGAACCAACCATTACTTTCACAATTGTAACACGTATGTCAGTAACATACATACCTCGCCACGGCTATGAATTGAGCTTGATGACCATGACCATATAGCAACGGTATTTCAGAATATTATCAAATAATACTTAGCAGTGAAATATTAAATCACAATTTAATAGCAGTTCCCCAGATATGTGTACAAATGTAAATGTGATATAGAGACAGACAGACAGACAGACAGACGAACAAACACTTCCACATATGCCCAGAATCTGATAGTCTCAATAACCTATGCTATGCTGTAAAACCAAGTTGTATGGCAGTTGCATAAGTGGTACTCCAGATACATGCACACATGTAAGTTTGACATACAGATGTACTGACAGGCAGACACACGCACACGCACACGCACACGCACACACACACACACACACACCGGCTCTCCAGAATATGATATTCTTAAAAAGCTAAATAATGTTAATATTAAGTTTCATGACAGTTGGATAAGTGCTTCTCCAGATTGATGCAATCATGTGTTGAGTCGTATTGTACATACAACTGCCTCTACTACTTCATAAAATAATAATACTATTAATAAAATAAAAATGCAAGTAACTTTTTGAAAACTTAGACCTTCATAATATTGTGATGGTCTTCTCACTGTACTTTGGGAGTACTGTACAGAATACTGTTGCTACAATTATAGTTAAAATTATAGTTGCTACAAACACCTGCAATATTACAGTGAACTTTGCTGCATACAGACTCTACCAAGCTACATGTAGTCTTATTTGTTTACACAGCTGTAAAAAAAAAAAAAAAACACGTTTCTATACTTCTAAAGAAGAGAAACCGTTTCTAAAGTATTATTAACAACAACAGGAACACATCTGAACAATAAGGCTAATACCAACCCTGAACTACTGTAGACATAATCCGTCAACAGAGATAAGGGCACATCACATATTGTACATACACCCACGATCACCCCTTTCATATCCTAGTATTGACCATTACATAGACAGTATATCCTGTGTTTGCAGTTACTTGAATGTGGAGTGTCATGAGTCTATTGTTACCCATTCATAATTGAGAAGTGTGCGATAACATTCCAGAGCTTTCAATTCAATACTATTTATTTTCTATTTAAGATGTCTGGTAAACGCTATTGAGAGAAAGAATCTTGCTTACATGGTGTGGAAGGGTGGTGGGCAATTCACTGACACAAACGGGAGACAGAAGGTTTACTTGAAAACACCGCACAGGTGCCCAGTTTTATTTATTTTCACTTTATTTATTTTAGCCCGCAGAGGGTGCAGTTGTCTGTGGCTTCTATACTGGCAACTGTAATCAGGACCACAGGTTACCAACACAGGTAATTGCAGGTGCACTCACAGGTGCTCAAAAACCAAAGGTGAAATGAAAAAGGTTAAATAAAACACAGTAATAAAACTACAAAACAAAAGTGCTGCTTACGCAGTGCCCCCACTGCCGCTATGCCGGTCAGCTCGGGTCTCCGTCCTATGCTTCGCTGTGCACTATACACTGGGGTGGCCAAGGTTCCCCTATCACTACACAGGTCCCTTCGGGTACGTAACCATGTATTTTATTAAATAGTTTATTTTAGGCTGGCTGTCTTCCTCAGCCGTGCTTGCCTGATTTTATTCTCTCACTCTCTGTGTTTGTTTACGCTCGCCTCCTCAGCTAGCGTCACTGGGTTTACCTGGTCATGGCCACCCGAATGCACAACCAAGTGCAGTTCTTATGGGCCGAGCAACCCCCCAAGGCCCGCCTCTCAACCACTCAGAGAGAGGGAAATCCAACACACCTTGCTCCCAACCTCTCCGTGTTATTGCCATGATTGACAGGCAGATCTTACGAGGCTGCTGCCCCCTTCCTGCAGATCCACGCATGCACCAGATAGTCAGCACAGATCCCCCCCCCACCCATTACACATGGCAAACCACAAGTGGATTGATTCCATTCAACCAAACACTGTGCACTCAACCTCTGAAGTGTGTCCGTCAATGCGTGTCCAGCCTAGATAGAAAAGCATTGCTCACTCCTAGGCCCTACATTGTTCCAGTAGTTACAGCTGGGTAAAAAGGATGTATTTGTTTCCCCCCCAGGCGAGCTTGTGTTGAACTTCAGCATCAAACTAGAATGAGTTCAAGTCACCAGTGTTTGCTGGTAATGGAGGGTCTAGAGTTGTTGCATGCAGGTCAGAACATACCCAGGGAAGGTTAAGAAGCAAAGCAATGCCTTCTTAGAGGGAAGACTGAAATACAGTTATATCAGGTTGATCCCCGGAGCCAGCATCGCAGCCGTTGTGTGTGCTGATGCGCTGGGGAGGCAAAATAAGCTGATCCCTGGAGCCAGTATTACACTTCAGCCACAGCACCAGGCAGAAGGATATCTACATCATCAGATGGAAAGAAACGCAATTGGATGGAGATGCAGATGGATCACATTAGTTTACTGTAAAGCTCCGTCTTAGTTGGTGCTTATCTTGGCAAGAGCTGAGTTCAAATCAGCATGAAGTTTTAACATCTACTCTCATGTAATGGAAATAATTTTGTAAGAAAAAAAAAAACGTCCGCAAATAGTTTTTCTACCAATACTGAACGTTTCATCTGTGTGGTTTGGCACTCCAGGAAAGGTCTCCGTAAATGACAAAGACGCATATACGACTCCTTAGACATGCGTACATTTTTTATCAGGTAATTTAGAGACCACTCAAGTTGTTCCCATCAGCCTTCTGGTCGGAAGATCGTCCCCAATTGTTTCGATCTACCGTCATTACTACTGTATTTAGCAGTGCAGACAAAGCAAAATGGCATCTTGGTTTTGCAGAAAAGAGCATATCTGTGCTTGACGAGCTCTCGATCGATTAGTACTGTACTTTCTTCCAAAAGCATTAACAAAAACACAGCCTCCATGCTACCGCCACACAAACCTAATGAATGCTGTGTAATGGTGGTCCAAGTTCAGCTGTTAGTTTAAACGGGGAGTGCACTCACTTCATTAATGAAAGGCGTGTCTGTACGGTTGTTGCGCTAACCGCAGTGTGTGTGTACGAGGCATTAGTGTGTTTAAAACAGTAGCAAAAAATAATAATTTAGCTTGCAAATCCGCAATCTGTGATCTTGTAATCTTGACCCGGTGACAGCAAATTAAAAATAAACTGAAGTTCTCTTCTCAACTCACCAGTCTGGGTGCTTTCCAATCAGATCACAAGGCATTGCTTTGTCATGTGATATGGTTTTTACTAGCTCAAAAGGCATGATTGTATCCACAACAGGACAAAGCTTGTGTAATATTTACTGTCCTCGATATTGTAATCATTTCTTAATGTGAAATACAAAGAGTAGACTACTTTACCATAAAGAAAAGTCCAGACAAACCGAAAACAGGTCATGAAGGGTTAAATCATCTTGAAATAAGTTCCCTACTCTTTTCAGGAAGAACAGTAGATAATTGAATTAAAAAGTAAGAATCCATGTTCAGGGGTGCAAATGTGGCACTATGGTACTAGATTCTAGCGCCAGGGTACATCATATAGCGCCAGAAACATTAAATTCTGGCACCATGTGATGGGGCGAGCTGTAAGTCTCCCAACCAGGAAGGGTACTTTGTAAGGTGGGCGGTGCACTTTCCCAGAGATGGCCCAACTCGATGGTAGGGCGAAACCGGAAGTCGGCCATCTTGGAGAAAGAGTGTTGCTGCAACGGTTCTAAACAAATCCATTGTGATCAGCTGCAGGCCGCGTAGCGATTGGATAGAGCATGGCTCCGGGCTGATTGCAAGGAGGAGTTTGGCAGTACAAAGGGGTTGCAGCTAGGTAGGCATGGCCTCTTTTGCTGATGGTGACGTAACGCGCCTGAGAGCTGTGTGTTGTTTTTAGTTTGTGTTTCAGAGGCCTGAGAGTGGAACTGCAGCAGCAGAGCCAGCACAACCCCCAGGCACTTTCCTCACAGCACAGCAACACAGCCCTTGGATACCAGCACACAGTTTTGTGCATGGAGATTGGGAAGCACAGTTTCGTGCTGGAATACATATTATTATTATTATTTCAGGACTGTACCCCCGCCTTATACCCCAATACCATTGATGGTAGAGGGGCAATTATTATTATTATAATTATTATTGTCATTATCATTATTAATTGTGTAATTATATGTAGACATGTTTCTTCTTTTTTAATTCCTAAGCAACCACAGGTGATCATTTAGCACAAGTAGGCTTTCAGGTGCCAAACTTACAACACAGTTCAGCACTAATTTTTAAAATGAATCACAGCCCTGTTTCCTTTGCCAAAAGAAAACTCTGTAGATCAAAGTACTGTTTGTGATGGGGGAACTAGACCTATAAAGGAGAAACTGCTGCCACATCCATATCAGTTTGTCAGATTTTGTCAAGTTGAAAGGAGCATCCACTGTACCCCCCCCCCCCCCCCCCCCGTACAAACAACAGTGTACACAATTGCATTTCAAGTAAATTGTTAACTGCTTACTGATCAAGTTCCTGAAAAAAAAACACACACAAAAACATTTTTGCAAGCTGAAACTGAAATTTATGAGAATTATTAATTTTCTTACTGGCCCTGGCACTCAGGAGCATTATAGGAATGCTTGTTTTGATGTTACTATTGTTTGTTTTTTTAAAAACAATATCAGTTATTTGGTAGCAATCCAAGCATTTAAAAATAAAGGTTAAATGAACACTATCAGTAATGTTTAAGTACACTTTTATATAAAATAAATCTTAGCGGACTTAGTGGAGAGATTTATTCTACAAAAGCAGCCACTATTAATTTAACTGTGTAAACAGAAAAGCCTGATAATGCTGCCCTAAGGGAAAAATCCCACTTTATCCATTTTTTATGAAAGCAATTACCACCGCTGGACGTCTCTTGAAAGGACACTAAAAAGGAAATTCACAGCGCTTTCTCAAACCTGCTACAAGTGCTGCAGGGAGCTCCAGAGGCTAGGTCTTGAATAAAGAGAACCGCATTAACAAAGAAGCAAATATAAAGCAGTTCTCAGGGTGGGAGCCAGGGCTGCGAGTTGTTTTTTGCAACTTAGGATCGAAGGCTCGGACTCTAGGACAGGGGAGAGAGAAAAGGACGGGCCGCACTCCTTCCCTATGGAGTCGAGGCTGGCCCTATCGGCCTCCGTGCCCCTGAAACATAGAGTCCTCTGACTTCTCGGAGAGTCGTTATAGGCTTGGCCTTGCGACTGGGTCCCAGTTACCGACCGGGTTCGACCCTCAGAGGACGGAGCGGCTCATTCGAAGCCTTGACGTAAGGAAGAAAAGAGAATGTGGAAAAACACAAATAATTTGTTAGTTATGGGACTCGAGCACTAAGAGTATGAGGGCCATGTCCCAGGAGGGTAAAGGAGGAAGTAAGACAGAGCCTTCTTTCATGAGGCGATATAGCACATAAGCCGTGAAAGAACAGGGTGGCTGGTGGTCCCCTGTGACCACACAAAGAACCTGCCGAGTTACTGGAACTCTAGGTCGGGTAAGTGAGACTCACTATCTCCCCAAAGAATGAACCACCGACTCCCGTTGAAACCGTACCTGTGAAGACAAACAAAGACCGCGTGCCAATGTAAAACATAAAAGCAAGAAAGCACAAACATGACAAACAAATAACTGAAGCTAGATGGTTAGTGGAACAGGCCATGTGACTGTCATCTGCTCAGCTGAGAGGGAAAAACTCCTTCTATTAGGGGAAAACCTCTGGTGGTCCTGGCGGAGAGTGCGCCCCCTCTTTGGGCATGCAAGCTATAGACTGGTGTGCTGCAGTAATATTGGATGGCAACAATCGGATGTAGGAGTTGACTGCTGAAGAGGACCAACGCCTCATGGTCTTGATTCGGTGATGGCTGATGCGGGCTCTGGCTGCTGAAGAGGCTGCCCCAATCCTGAAGGAGTGTGTGGTGTAGAACTGGGGAGAAAGACCTTCTCTGGTAACGAGAACAGAAAGGTGGGAAGAGAACCAGTGTCTGGTAATGATGCTTTTAGAGCAATCAATGAAGAGGGGGTCTAAGGAACTGAAAAATCTTGTTATGGATATAAACTTAGTTAGAGAGGAGAAAGGGCAGAGAGGGGAGTCTATCTTTGATATTTGGATGAATTGACCGTGGCAGAGTTGGTCTGTCTTGGATGCTCTCAGGAATAGGATGTAGCCTCATGTAGGTCTGGCACTAGAGAAAGGTTGGAGGAACGGATGCCTATGGCTGGGAAACTGGATGATGAGGGGACTGTGAATTCTGAATTTCTCAAAAATCCAAAGGCGGAGGTTAAGCACATTGCTTCCATGATGATGTCATCGAATGGATTGAAACATCCTGATCTGAGAATTGATATCAGGGTATTGAGGGTATCAGTGGTTATGGGAAGCCTGGAAAGAGATGCAGGGGGGAAGCTCTTGGTGATTACTCTGAGTGTCTTACATACTGCTGGGATGGAGAGAAGGGTTGGCGAGGGGATGGACATGCTGCAAAAATAGAATTGAATTCCTGAAATGTAGGTTTTTATAGAGGTTGGGGATAAATGTAGTGTGTCATGAGCGTGAACGATGAAAGCTATAATCCAGTTTTCATTAAAAGGAGTGGGGGATATCCTGTTCTGAGCACAGAAGGTACAGAAAGCTGCCCAACCTGTTGCATAAGAGGAGTGAGTTGATGGGGAGAGGGCTGCTAACATGTAGGATCTTGCTGATAGAAGGAGAATGGCGAGAGTTGGGAACTGTTGCTGGAACCAGGCTGTGGAACGTGGCTATCTGTAGATGAGATAAAGTGTCAGCTGCGTTATTGTAGATGCCTGGAAGATGGCAAGCTTGAATAATGAAATTATGTGAAACTGATATCCAGACTTAACGGCGAAGTAGTTGCATGATGAGAGGGGAGGATGATCTGCCTTTATTGATAATGTGCACGGTTTAATGGTTGTCGCTGAAAAATAGTATCTATTTTCTGGACCAAGAGCGCCCCCAGAGATGTGCTGCTGTGATGATGGGGTAGATTTCAAACAGAGCTGAGGACTTGAGGTGGGGAGGTAAGTTTTGAATTTCAAGTGCCAAGTGCCCCACCCCCCGAATCCTATGGATGAAGCATCAGTAAATAGAGATAAATCATCATAGAATAATGAGAGAATAATTCTGATGTCTTTACTTGCTTCTGAGGAGATTTTGACGTGGGAGTCCAGGTTTTTTGCTCTTGAGGCGAGAATCAGGCAGGCAAAGTTTCATTCATGGTAATCAATTTAATATCTCTCTTTTTCTGTCTTTATACGGGTAAAAAGCAAAACACAAGAGAAAGAGTTTAGCTATGACTGGGTATAAATAAGGAGTTAATGAAGATAGACAGGTGAAATTAATAACGAGCAAAGCTCTGGATCACGCCCCCCCGAACTTCACATTAAAAATCAACTTAGTCATTTTTACAGTATGCTGTTGCAACTGCAGTGGCTTGGCCTGCAGGTAAACTGACAAAAACAAAGAGGTATTCTTACTCCAGAAAAGGAGACATTTGACATTTCATTTGCATACAGTATGTCATTATAAAACAGTTAGTTACACAGTTTTATTAATATTTATTTATGAATATTAATACAATTGTATAGAAGAATTTTTTTTTTAGGTTACTCTTGATTTTGTTACCTCGTGTGACGGTAGCCTCACGGCCCGGGTTGTACTGCCAGGGAGAGAGACACACAAAGCTGCAAGTTTAATGCTAATGTGCTCTTATTTACCAATAACATGGACAAAAACACTAACCAAAACACATTGATAATACAAACGGGTTTTACAAAACTCACAAACACAGGATGGAACAGCACAGCACGGTAACACACAACACGGACCGCCAGCTCTATCACCAACATTTATTCTCAATTAACACCTGTGATCACCCTTTTTTACACCTATTGAATTTTCGGCTCCAGACAGATTCCCACGTGTTTTGACAGAGAGAAATTTAACCCGACCCAATATTCCTCACACAAACACACACATCAATTCGGCAGTCCTTTTAAAGGAAAATATCGGATGTTTACAATTTACTGTCAACATGGCCAAACAGTGAGGGAATTAACCAAATGACTCAACTGTCAATTGGGGAAATATCTAGAGCATGGTAAAAGAAAGTAGACAAAAATGTGCGCTAATGCCTTCATCATTTATATGATAATAAAATCTTCACACAATACTGTTGTTGAAGCCGTCCACCAGAAAAGATAAATGTTTCATTTTTTTTTTTTTTTTTTTAAGACAGAAAGCTGATGACAGGCTTAAAAAAAGGGCTGGCTCTGAAAGGGGTAATTTTACATACTGCTACATCAGTCAACATCCAAATTCTGTGATATCTCAGCCTGTACATTCTGCAATTACAGTGATCCACCATTTCATTCTTCAGTAACTTCAATGATGTTAATACCGTGATTGGCAACTAGACGCTCCCCTGCTGCTTCCCTTGGAAGCCGCAGCAGAATATGACTTCCCTGTGATTTGTTTTCTTTAATGATCAAGAATTGTCCCCTTAAGTAACTGTGTTCTGCAAGGTACAACTTTTGTTTTTTTAAATAGATATTTTTTGTTGCACTGTAAGGATAAGGATTGGAGGTGGTTTCCAATGATCAGTCAGACAAGACTTCAAAGTCAAATAAAATAATTAACTCTTCATCGGGGCCATCCCATGTGTCGTGATAGATATTGTATCATCATCAAAAAGATGTCAAGCACAGATCTCTAGTCGTTTTTTTCTCTGGAAAAAGCTGAGAAAAGTTTTCAATGGCCGAGTGAGGCCGATAGAAGCCGAGAGAAGCCGAAGAAAAAGGAGGCGGATCTGAGCAATACGCATAGTCCCTTCACCACAGACATAACAGACATAAACAAACAAGATAGCTACTTCTGCATCCAGCACTCAAAGAATATCATGGACATTTGCCAAGCTTTTTGAGATGTTATAGTAATAAAATAATGACTTGGATAGCATTAATCAGGAGTTTGGTGATAAAACGAGTGATCAGGAGATGATTTATCAGTATGCACTACTATGAAGAGGTATGTTATAAATACAGTGAACAAGGAGTGGGGCAGGGCTGGAGATGCAGTACTGGGTGCCCTGTTGATATGCAGTGCCTTTTAAACCTGTTTTACTATGAATAAAATTACTTTTAAACAATGTGTGTAAAATAAACAGGCATGTGAAAATAAATTGGATAAATGGACCGCAAAGGGTTAATGATATAACTGGACTAATTAATGAAACTGCTGTGTCTTAGGAAAAGAGCAAACTGCTGTGTCTTAGGAAAAGAGCAAACTGCTGTGTCTTAAGAAGAGGGTCCCTTGGTTCCTGGCAGGAATACTGAACTGAAGATGACCAGGGCTAGGAGGGGGGCATCTGGACTGGGTGAGGCTGAAAGGACAGTGAAAAGACCACAAACCTGCAAACACACGCGGTTTGGTTCAAGGAAGATATAAAATATAGATGTCAACAAGTCTCTGCAACAACAAGCTGATGGACAAAAGGAAGCAGACACAAGACAAATCTCAAAGATCTGTGAGTTAAAAAGACAAGGTACACAAGTGACCTCTTGAAAGTAGCTACTCAGCAGAGTGAAAAGACTATAAGTATCCAAGCAAAACTAAACATTTTGTGTGTCACATCGAATGTTGCTGTCAGTCTGCTAAGCGAAGCTGCAACTCCAGGACCTAAAAACGGACCCAAGACGGGACTCTGCCTGAAAACAAACCCAAGAAGAGGAAGCAAGCTGCAAGCGAGTCAACGACCACAAGCAACGAGACTGAGGCCCAACTGGAGGACAGTCGTAAAACTTACAGCGACTGTTATCAGACAAATCAGTCTAGGTCTGCTGTACAACTAAACCCACAGTATCCAAATAAAACTGTGCCCTGCTACCTGCGTAGCTAAAAGATTCAGCGAAGAGGACAGAGTGAACGGGCACTGTTGTGGATCCTATACCAAGGACTGAAGACTTTGTTGCAGCTGTTTGTTGATTCCATTGAGAATTGAAAGCTTTGTTGCCGAGTTTGATCCAATGTGGGATTTGACTTTGTTGCTGAGAGGAGAGCCTTTTGTACTGGACACTTAGTTTTAGTTTCCAAACTAGCAGATCAAAAGTCTAAGCTTCAAGGAACCGTTGAGTGTAATTCCAGTTGCATTTTCCTTTCATGGAACTAAATTAATTAATTGAAATACATTCACATAGAATTGAACTGTTAATTATTTAGTTTGCACACTTTGCGTGTGAAATAACTTTTAGTGAAACTTGATGAAGCAACGATAAGTAATCTACCTCATATTATTGTATGAAGAATTTCTTTAAAAGTAAACTTGTCATATCTATATACCACTAATAAGCTTAATGTGATATATTCTAAGATTATCTGCATCATTTCAGTTTAGGGTGTGTGTGTACATGGCCGTGTATGTGTGTGAGCAAGTTACTAGCTACATCACAGCCTGTTTTGCTGTTGAAGTTGCTGCTTGGTGTGTGAGGCAGTGTCATATTTCAATTGCCTTGCTAGCCAGCGTGAATGCAGTGAAAGCTTTTGCCTTGTGTTCTGTGCTCAGAGACAAATAGATTTACTTTCTGATTTCTGTTTAATATTTGTGTACTTAATAAAATACTACTACTGATTAAACATTCCTTGTGTCTAGCGTGTTCATAGTAAAACCTCGATCTTTGTAACACATCAATTAACTATTATTAATAAGAGAACTAATCAACCCAGATAAACTCTGAATGATCAATTATTGAATTGTTCCTACAATGGATATGGTTTATGTTATTATAAGAGATGTAAGCTTTGCTTTGTAGTCCTCTCTCACAAACTGCATACAATAAGAGACACCGAACACAGCTTATTAACTTATTAAACATCATTTTGGACTCCGTCATGTGTGTAGTCTAGTAACTAACCTTGGTAAAATAGTTATTCACACAACACTGTAGCTGTAAATGTGGAAAAAGTAATTCAATGAGGTATCTTTAAACACTTGTTGTATAAAATACAATATTTCATCTTCATTAAAGAAGTGAAATACATGACGGTAAGCTAACTGTGTCTTTATGTAAATATAATATATGCAAGCCTGTCAACAGTGCATCACACCCTTCCCTAGACTTCATTCCATTGATTCAATCATAAATCATCATAGAAAATGATATAGAAGAAAAGCTGTAATTTTGAAATGGGATATTCTACTGCAGAAAATAACAGAGCCTAAACTCAGGGAAAGTTTGTTTGTTAATTGCATAAAAAAAAAGTTTAAAAGCGGTAAAAAAAAACAACAATATATATATTATATATATTCTTTCTGGCAATGTGGGAAATCACATCAATCTAGTGTTAGATCAATTTTTTAAATTATTATTTCTAATGCATTACAATACTCTCATAACATCTCTGTGGACTGTTGTTTTCCAGGTATCACCAAAAGAAAATCAATAAGTATAATTCCCAGTCTACACAATACAGCATACAATATCCTGACTAGCACACATTGTCCTGCCACATTGTTACACTGGAAGTGTGTTGTCCAGTGTTGAAGGAATTAGGACAGACCTCCAATTTAAACCAATACATTTTCACACGTATGACCTGCCTGCCAAATTGGAAGAGGCGTTGGTTTAAAAGATTTGTTATGGGCTTCAAACCCACAAATAAAGAAATATATATAGTACCCTACCACAGGGTGAGACTTAACATATCCCATGATCCTTTGGCAGGTATAACAGAGAGTGGGAGTTCTGCAATGTTGGGCTTTGCATAAGGCACAATTATCATAAAGCAAAGTACAGTAGTCTCTGGCTAAGAGAGCACCCTGGGGAAGCAAGTGAAGTGTTCTCTTAGCCGAAGTGTTCTCTAAGGCAAAGTTGACCACCGGACACAAACTGCTAAGGCCAATCACATCCAAATGCACTTATTACTTATGTCGTGCATCAACATATGAAATTAACAGAATGAGTAAGAGAAAAGCAATAGGCAAGCATATGCTAATAAACTAACTGACAAACTAAATTAACAAAGCACCCCTACATACGGTACAAATGCAACAGCGGCTCAATTCTGAATGCGAGAATTCATTTTAACACAACGGTTGTTAAGACAGCTCCGCCCTACACACGTTAAAAAATGCAGCAGCAGCTCTAGATTACTCTTGCGATGACAAGTCCGTTTTGAAAAGATTGAATAAACCATTTGAGTTTGATGATGATGAGTTATCAGGTTACAAAACAGTACTGTATCAGTTTTGAATCGGTTAGCAACTAATCGCTATCGGTGCCAAAAAGATGTTCTTTTAAGCGAAGTTCCTGTTCCTCTGGGCGGAGCATTTACAATGGGAAAAGTCAGTTTCACCACAAGGGTGTTCCCTAAGCCAACGTGTTCAGAAGGTGTTCCTATACGCAGAGATTACTGTACTGCGAAGGGCTGCTGCTTAACAGTGTGCAAGACCCACAGCTATTAGCTGTTAGTTAGAAGAATCAAATGGTCATCATAGTGGGTTCCTGACTTGTCAAGTCTTCTGAGTCCTAAGCCGAGACTGCAGTCAGGAAATCTGTCTCATTTTTTCAATTACAGTGCAATGAAATCAACTGGTGGCTAAAAAGGAAGACATTTTATTTTAAGTACTACATATTAGGCATTTATTATGTACTTATTTGTTACAAGTTTTAACAGTTCTTTCAAAAAACCCAAATAAATTCCTAATTAAAAGGATTTTGTCTGTTTCTTTTTTACTTCAACTTATTTTGTTTATTTGTTTTTGTCAGGTTCATTAATTTCAGTAAGAGCTTCATGGGGTGCCTGGAGTCTTCACTTCAGGATACAGATTGCACAACTGATTAAAGATGCCCTGGTGATAATTGCTTCTTTGTGCATTATTTGTTAGATCAAAACTGTATTAATGACATGCTGCTAATAAGTTCTTAAGTAATGTAAAAGAAGCCTTTACTTTAGAATACGGGCTGCAAAAGTCTTTATTAATGACCTATATGCTTCTTATAAGCTCTTAATTAATGACAATGAAACCTTCACTTCAGAATAGGGGCTGCAAAACCCTTTATTAATTACCTATATCCTTCTAATAAGCTCTTAATTAATGACAATGAAACCTTCACTTCAGAATAGGGGCTGCAAAACCCTTTATTAATGACCTATATCCTTCTAATAAGCTCTTAATTATTGAAAAGTAAACCTTCATTTCAGAATAGGGGCTGCAAAACCCTTTATTAATGACCTATATCCTTCTAATAAGCTCTTAATTATTGAAAAGTAAACCTTCATTTCAGAATAGGGGCTGCAAAACCCTTTATTAATGACCTGTATCCTTCTAATAAGCTCTTATTTAATGACAATGAAACCTTCACTTCAGAATAGGGTCTGCAAAACCCTTTATTAATGACCTATATCCTTCTAATAAGCTCTTAATTATTGAAAATTAAACCTTCATTTCAGAATAGGGGCTGAAAAACTCTTTACTAGTGACCAACATCCTCCTAATGAGCCATTTATTGGAAACAGAGTCCAACTCTGGGATAGAGTGTTAGCCATGCATGGTCCATTTTGTTTTTCTGCTTTATTACCAAGGTATTAACCATATACAAGTAACTAGTAGGACCTAATATGGTCAAGAACAGTCTTTACTTCAGTATAAGGCATGCAAATCCTTTATTAATGTCCAGTAACCTGTTAGTAAGGCATGTTTGAGAATAAGCATAATAAGTACCTAACAAACACTTATTAGGAGGCTATACATGATATATTATGTGTTAATTAGTCACAAATAAGTACATAATACATGTCTAATATGTAGAGCTTAAGATAAAGTGTTACTGAAGACTGGGGCAGTAGAGAATTGTTCTCCCTAGTCTCCATGTGCTTCGTTAGAGATTTCATAACAGCGGCCTGCCAGGTGTAGCTGATGGCAGTAAAGTGTGCTTATTCATTCACTGCAGTGATTCGGATTAGCTTTTTAGCCATATAGAAAACGTGATGCGGAGCACTAAGCTTCCCTGACATGGAGTCCAGGGGGAATCTTGTTACTTGCAGGAACTATAAGTAAGCAAACAAGCAGTATTGAAGGGGATGGTACTGGAGTTACACGGGTGGGTTTCATTGTCATGTACTATTACACATCTGGTGACAGATCCCGTGAAGCAGGATGCATGGATCATCTTGAGTGAAAACAAAACAAAAACTTACAGTATGTGCAGCCATTACATTGTCTTATATTGATGGCAGGGTTTGAAAACAGCCTCACAAAACTGCCTGAGGTTCTGTGTGCAGAGTAATGGTTCTTGCATTTTTATTTGACTTGGCCCACTTTTCCCCCCCATAGATGTTTGTGTCAACGACGATGCATACAGTATCTGATTAATGTTACACTTTTCCCCTGACAGGTAACCATTCACCAAGAAATTGCCCTGCTATTGCCTTATATTTGATGTACTTGGCTGTTTCCACTCAGGCACTGCATTTCCTTTTTTTTCATATATTTCAGTAATTACTTATTTATTGAGAAAGTGATGATACTTTCCTTTGCTAGTCCTTTTTTCATTGTTGAAAGGATTCTTTTAGTTATTCATCAGTAACTTTGTTTATTCTAGTACTAGCTAAGATGCTGTGAAATGCTCTTATCAAATCCAGTGGTGACACATCTCAACAGGGTATCAAGTTGATCAAATCAAACCCTTGTTCTCTTTGTTCTTATGAAATAATATAGCAGTTCTTTTGAAAACATCCATTGCACTTTATTAAAAGACAGAATTAAGCCGATTTGCTTAACAAACAAGATGAAAGGAGCATCAGCCATGCTAACTGATTTACAGTGCTTTCCACACTGCACTAAAGCTGTATAACGGGATTGTGTTTGGGATTTTTAGAAGTCAGACTTTCTTGTGTGTTTATGCGCTGGGAGCTGTGAGCGAAGGCAGAATTCCTAATTTAATACACGAGTGTGGAGTTTGTTTACATTTTCAAATGCAATCTAAGAAGGCTGAACTGTAACGCTGGCACCAGAGACTGTATTGTTTAAAAGAGCCGTGTAACAACTAGCACTTTGTTTACACCGGGCTTGTATCAAGGACTGTACTATTTAAAATAATCACCAGGACACATGGTGATGAATAATCCCTGCAGCATAAAAAAACTGTGTTTATGAAACCACAATTAATGGACTGTGTTTATGAAACCACGATTAATGGACTGTGTTTAAGAAACCACGGTTTATGGACTGTTCTGAAAAGAAAGTGACAACAAGATTAGTTTAAAGACTTTTTTATTTTTAGTTGAGCTGGCTCTAGTGGGAAACACAGACCTTGTTCTTTTCTTCTTTAAAAAGTCACAAGCTGTGATTACTTCCCCCTCATTGCCTGGAACTTACCTGTAGGGGGCACCCTTACTTATCTATGGAAGCTGGAAACAGAAAGGACGTTAGTGCACAATCGAGATCAAGAATAGGAGGCTGTGTGGTCCAGTGGTTAAAGAAAAGGGCTTGTAACCAGAAGGTCCCCGGTTCAAATCCCGGCTCAGCCACTGACTCATTGTGTGACCCTGAGCAAGTCACGTAACCTCCTTGTGCTCCGTCTTTCGGGTGAGACGTAATTGTAAGTGACTCTGCAGCTGATGCATA
The DNA here is from genome assembly GCF_902713425.1 of Acipenser ruthenus. Classification (NCBI taxonomy): domain Eukaryota; kingdom Metazoa; phylum Chordata; class Actinopteri; order Acipenseriformes; family Acipenseridae; genus Acipenser; species Acipenser ruthenus. The sequence goes on from NC_081194.1 coordinate 8,934,245, forward strand.
GTTCACACACCCGAGTCTCTGTAAGTCGCCTTGGATAAAGGCATCTGCCTAAATAAACAAATAATAATAATAAAGAATACTACAATTGCCTAGACTAGGAGAGGAAAAAATTACCTGGGAATCCTCCTAGTAGCGACTGGTGGAATTGCAGGCAAGGAGTAACTGCAAGAAAATGAGCTAACAACACACCCGAGGGTGTGGGACTGTGTTGTTAGTTTTAAGTTGGTCGGGGGCTAGCCATGCCCAACTGTTAAGACTAGGGAACTGAAGAAGTTAAGACTAGGGCTTGATGAATGGGCTAGGTTTTAGTTTCCTTGAATCCTAACAGTTAAAGTTTTGTGTGAACCCACTGTAAATAAACCCACACCTGTTTGACTTTCACTATTGCTTTCTGTCTGATCTCTCAAGTTACTATCCTGAAAACGAGCCAAAAGCTCACTATATATTATTATTTATTCTTAGCATATATAATATAACATAAGTCAGGAACCAAGGTTAATTGGTCGTTTGTTTGTTTGTTTTTTTTTGTTTCAGATAATTGTTGAAATTAATAGTTTAAGCAATGTCATTATCACTGGAGGAATTTAATATTAATTTGATATTGTTGTACTCGTAAGGAACTTGGAGAGAAATGATCCGAAACAAAAAACTAAACAAGCAATTACGAGTTATGTTACACCATGTATATATATATATATATATATATATATATATATATATATATATATATACAGCTCTGGAAAAAATTAAGAGACCACTCCAAAATTATCAGTTTCTCTGGTTTTACTATTTATAGGTATGTGTTTGGGTAAAATGAACATTTTTGTTTTATTCTATAAACTACTGACAACATTTCTCCCAAATTCCAAATAAAAATATTGTCATTTAGAGCATTTATTTGCAGAAAATGACAACTGGTCAAAATAACAAAAAAGATGCAGTGTTGTCAGACCTCGAATAATGCAAAGAAAATAAGTTCATATTCATTTTTAAACAACACAATACTAATGTTTTAACTTAGGAAGAGTTCAGATATCAATATTTGGTGGAATAACCCTGATTTTCAAGCACAGCTTTCATGCGTCTTGGCATGCTCTCCACCAGTCATTCACATTGATGTTGGGTGACATTACACCACTCCTGGCGCAAAAATTCAAGCAGCTCGGCTTTGTTTGATGGCTTGTGACCATCCATCTTCCTCTTGATCACATTCCAGAGGTTTTCAATGGGGTTCAGGTCTGGAGATTGGGCTGGCCATGACAGGGTCTTGATCTGGTGGTCCTCCATCCACACCTTGATTGACCTGGCTGTGTGGCATGGAGCATTGTCCTGCTGGAAAAACCAATCCTCAGAGTTGGGGAACATTGTCAGAGCAGAAGGAAGCAAGTTTTCTTCCAGGACAACCTTGTACTTGGCTTGATTCATGCCAAAGCTGCCCGATTCCAGCCTTGCTGAAGCACCCCCAGATCATCACCGATCCTCCACCACATTTCACAGTGGGTGCGAGACACTGAGGCTTGTAGGCCTCTCCAGGTCTCCGTCTAACCATTAGACGACCAGGTGCTGGGCAAAGCTGAAAATTGGACTCATCTGGGGGTGCTTCAGCAAGGCTGGAATCGGGCAGATTTGTCTTTGTGAAGGACGCATGAATCAAGCCAAGTACAAGGTTGTCCTGGAAGAAAACTCAGAAAAAAACAACATATGAATCCAAATTAACATGTATTTATACTAAAGTAATACAAAAATGACTACAAAAGATTTAGAAGTGAGTAGTTTTTCGAGATTTACGATTATACTGTAAATCACTTTCATGAATCAGCCCCCAAATGTAGTCTCCCATCATGTTCTCGTTATACTGTCCTTGGTAGCGGCGTTCAAAGTCCAGTATATCCTGGTGGAAGTGCTCGCCTTGCTCCTCCGAGTACGCTCCCATGTTCTCCTTGAATTTGAGCATCAAGGATATGGACTTTGAGGGACATCCTACAGCCCATTGTGCCGTAGTTCTTCACCAGAGTCTCAACCAGCTCCACATAGTTTTCGGCCTTGTGATTGCCCAGGAAGCCCCGAACCACTGCGACAAAGCTGTTCCAAGCCGCTTTCTCCTTACTAGTGAGCTTCTTGGGGAAATCATTGCACTCCAGGATCTTCTTTATCTGTGGTCCGACGAAGACACCGGCTTTGACCTTTGCCTCAGACAGCTTAGGGAAGAAGTCTTGAAGGTACTTGAAGGCTGCCGACTCCTTATCTAGAGCTCTGACAAATTGTTTCATAAGGCCCAATTTGATGTGCAGTGGTGGCATCAGCACCTTCCGGGGGTCCACCAGTGGCTTCCACTTGACGTTGTTCCTCCCCACAGAGAACTCGGTCCGCTGTGGCCAGTCCCGCCTGTGGTAGTGCGCCTTGGTGTCCCTGCTGTCCCAAAGGCAAAGATAGCAGGGAAACTTGGTAAAACCGCCTTGGAGACCCATCAGGAATGCCACCATTGCAGCCTCTTGATGCCATCTCAGAAAAATGCAGATATGTATCCACTTAGGCAGCTGGAACTAAACTGAACTGGTGGGCTTAAGGCCCCTGTATTTATACTACTATTTATATTACTGGAAAGGTCTAGAAAGTTCTAGAAGTTACTCCAAGTTTACTCAGCACTGAATCTATCTGGAATGTTCTGGAAAATAGGTAAATTTCAAAATATCACTGTCCTGGTCACAAAAGCAAAGTTTGTGGGGAATAATAGCCATTTTCTATACTTTTGAGGCATAACCAATTAGGAAATAACACTTACTACCCAGGAACCAAAAAAAAATAATAATAATTGTTACACGGTGTTAATCAAAATGTGCATTGCAGCAGTCTTTAATGATTAATCAGAATGTGCATTGCAGGAGTCTAATGATTAATCCAAATGTGCATTGCAGCAATCTTTAATGATTAATCAGAATGTGCATTGCAGCAGTCTTTAATGATTAATCAGAATGTGCATTGCAGCAGTCTTTAATGATTAATCAGAATGTGCATTGCAGTAGTCTTTAATGATTAATGAGAATATGCATTGCAGCAATCTTTAATGATTAATCAAAATGTGCATTGCAGCAGGCTGTTGATTAATCAGAATGTGCATTGCAGTAGTCTTTAATGATTAATCAGAATGTGCATTGCAGTAGTCTTTAATGATTAAACAGAATGTGCATTGCAGCAGTCTAATGATTAATCAGAATGTGCATTGCAGCAGTCTAATGATTAATCAGAATGTGCATTGCAGCAGTCTTTAATGATTAATTAGAATGTGCATTGCAGTAGTCTAATGATTAATCAGAATGTGCATTGCAGTAGTCTTTAATGATTAAACAGAATGTGCATTGCAGCAGTCTAATGATTAATCAGAATGTGCATTGCAGCAGTCTAATGATTAATCAGAATGTGCATTGCAGCAGTCTTTAATGATTAATTAGAATGTGCATTGCAGTAGTCTAATGATTAATCAGAATGTGCATTGCAGTAGTCTTTAATGATTAAACAGAATGTGCATTGCAGCAGTCTAATGATTAATCAGAATGTGCATTGCAGCAGTCTAATGATTAATCAGAATGTGCATTGCAGTAGTCTTTAATGATTAATCAGAATGTGCATTGCAGTAGTCTTTAATGATTAATCAGGATGTGGAATGCAGCAGCCTTTAATGATTGATCAGAATGTGCATTACAGTAGTCTTTAATGATTAATCAGAATGTGCATTGCAGTAGTCTTTAATGATCAATCAGACTGTGCATTACAGTAGTCTTTAATGATTAATCATAATCATGCCACTCACTGGTTAAGTTCAATCAGTAGCAGCTCCTGACTAAGTGAGGAGGCTATATATATATATATATATATATATATATATATATATATATATATATATATATATATATATATATATATATATATAATCACAATAAAACATTACATGTTTCAAAAGGTAATTTAAGAAGAAATGTAATAACAGTAATATATTATAAGCAGCACATAAGGCAAGCAACAGAATATAACAAAAACTTACTTGATTGCTGAGTGATGTTGCTTGTAGAAAAAAAATTTTGGAAGATGAAGAGCCGGTTTGAAAAATCTAACTGTGAATACTCAACCATTTCGTTTTTTCATGAGCAATTAAAAAGGCAGTTTTATTTGGTACTCCCTGTTGAAGAAGGTCCAACCTTTATTCTTATTTTTTATTCTTATTTTTTCCTCAATTGAAAGCAAGGAAAATGGCATATGAATTAAAAAAAAATTTACAACGTACTGTATGGAAATCGAAACTTAAGGGAGTAGCCACACGTGACCCAAAACCTGCCTGTCAACAGACACGTCAAGATCAATTATGAGTGGTAGAGGCTAGCTGCAAGCTTGCATCGTGTAGCCAAAACAAATACAGTAAAACTCGACAGACAGAGGGTGACTGCAGGTGGAATACACACAGAATCCCACCCATTGTGAGGCTACATGTTGGCCAATAGCAATACAGTAGACCTTGGAAAGCATGATGTAAGGTAAGCTTTTTCTTTACTTTTATAAAATTACACGTAGGCTTAGCCTCTGGAGCCTCTTATGAAGAGCTGCCACTGCTGTCAATGTACCATTTTTGGTCAGTTGTTGGCTGTAAAAAAGATAACTTCCAAAAATACGTGGTATGCAAAAAATGTCTTTATTCCCTGCAAGATTGCTTTACTACACTGGAGGGCAAAGTTGTAAGCAACAAAATTCAGTGTAGGTCTTATCCATGGCAGAAAAGACAAAGACAGCCATGTGGTCAGCCACTTCTGAAACAAATATCACTGCCTTCTGGGAAAAAAGGTATTATCCATATAAGTGGCATTGTTATAAATCCATCAAAGAGTCCTTACAAGAAATGGTATGGGGACCTGGCTTCGAAGATGCATGTGAAGAATGGAGAAATGTAATAGAATAATGGAAATGTGATGGATGGAAAAATTTGGGAAGAATTTAATGGAAAAAAAACATGACATCTTTGCACATGAAAAGAATTATGGATTGATGATCAACATTGACTGGTTTCAGCCATTTAATCATACACAGTATTCTGTTGGTGTAGCATTCGTGTCTGTTCTAAACATACTGAAAGCATAGTGCTACAAGCGCAAGAATGTGATTTTCGTTGGAATTATTCATTCTTAAACTCCCTAGAAGATTATTTCGCTAGCAGACAGAACCAATTTTCATACAGTAAGTCAACATTCATGTTCAAATCAATTGCCATATATTAAAACTAGGCTTTAAGTTAAATTACTATACAGCAAATAACCAACCTTTAATATAAAAGCAATCAAATAAAAACCAATACCCAACCTATAACAAAAGGAAATCACACAATTGACACACAATATGTCAGTGGAAAACAATCACACATGTTTCAATTGTAAAACACAGTGAATATACCGAGATTAAAGTTAAGTTAATTGCTGCATGGATAATTAACACAATACAACAGCAGACTCAATCAATAAGCACAATTACTAGGTTAAAATCATTAGGCTGAAATTAGTATTTTAAAACTGTTAAGAGTTTTAACACAAACCTAATTTAGTTTACAAACCCAGTTATATCAGTAATTAATAAACTATTAAAAGCGTTTTCACATAGCGGTAATATTGACTAATAAGATCAGCAATACATACACTTAAGGAGGTAGGCAACAGTATTCAATTATCCACAGTTTACAATTGTACATAAACCCAGTGAAAACATGAACACAAACAGCACAATAAAACAATGATAATACAGAATGAAACTTCCCTTCAATGACAGGTCCCCCCAGAGTCTTGTTACAGCACACAATTCAGTTCTGTTTGTTTCATTTCGACTGAGTCTGTTTCAGTTCCACAGGCAGTCCCGAACCCCGTCAGCGACCCCTCAGCAACACACGTCAAAACGGAACTAAAAATCAAAGGAAGCTCTCGTGGTCTGTCTTGCACATCACCTTCATGTATATTTTAACTAACAATAAATACACTTGAAGTAAACCAGTTCTAAACATTGTATCTGATGTAAAGTTCATAATGTGACGGTAACTATAGCAATCATGCACAGTAAACCAACACTATAATTGTGTTTTTCATAACTATACAATGATTAATTAAACTGCTGAAAATCATTATACACTTATACCCTAATGCAGCAGTGAAAATGTACTAGCCCAGAAGTATAGGATGGCCGGTGAGGTGCGATTGATGAGCAAGGAAATGAAAAGTCATACATGCAGCAAACTTTTGAAAAGCAGCTATTTATTCAACTTTATTGTATTTTTTCACATAACAATATCTGTGAGTTTAGGTAACAGTAATATATATTTAAAGTTGCTAAGGGATAATAAAGTAATTTAATCTGAGCTCTATTGGTGTATGAAGAAAAAAATAATTCCTCACAGTTTAAATATAGGGCAAGAGTTTTGTTGTTTTTTGTAAATGTTATGCTGCACAGTTTCAAAGACTATTTTTTCCTAATGGAGATATTCAGTTTTTAGCTGAAGAATTTCGCTAAACTCTGTGTCCTTCTGATGTTCCATGTTAATGTGCTGCATTGCTTTACTGTGTAGCTACATTTTTTGCTTTGAACCAGGCGTAGTGATGTCACTTTTAAGCAGTCCTAAATACTTACTTTTGAATCTGTTATCTTTAGTTGTTTTTGTGTATTTTCATTTGCAAGTGAACTGTGACATTAGGGCCATTAACGAGCACTATATTCTGCAATTTTGAATACTGATTTTGAATACTATTTTAATTCTGGAAACTGGTTTTGTTGTTTTTTTAATCTTTTGCTGAATTGTATTGCCTTTTACGTTTTACACAAGTTCTGTGCATTTTGATTTCATTTTGCTGTTGGGTCTTTAATGGGGAATTTTACATACTGCTACAATATGTTTAAAAGTATGTATTGCATTACAGTCCACATGTCCATGGCCATCTCTTTTGGCAAGTTATATTTTCAGAATCATATCGTTCTGAATTAAAATACTACATCTGTTGAAAATATAGTACTGTACCAACAAAACCAATACAGTACCTCTACATGGAAACCTGCTTATTTTAAAACACAGTCCTTTCAGATATGTATTTTTGACATTTTTTATATCTTGTTTGTGTTCCCTGAAAAAAACGGACAAGGGTTGGAACGGGCCAAAATGAAATAATGAGATATGTGTCACACTCGTTTAACCGGTTGGATATGTGAGTGCTGACTGTAGTATTTTTTCATGAGCCAAACCAAGCCTGTGTTTGATTATAGGAATGTTTTAGATTGATCAGCGAAGGAAAAAAAAAACTAATTTAAATCAGCCAATACTACCTTATTAAAATAATAATAACAACAGAAATGTATTAAGAAATACATTAAGGTATGAATCCGTAAAAAACGAGCTCCCTTGGAAATATAAATCTGCGTAACGTTTACAGTTTATCAGCAATGTGAAGGGGGTTAAAATGCTTCATTTATTGTTTTCATTCGCTTCTTTTGTTAGTACAAATCATTTCTTATTGGAGATCACTTCTTAACCCTGTTTGCTACATTTCTGTTATATAATCTTGTTATTGAACTGGGCAAACTAAAAAGGGAAGAGAACATATTTTCTCCAATTGGAGACGGATCCATGTTAACAAAAACTCTGTTTGGAGTTTAGCTGTACAGATTCTGGCTCAGTCAGAAAGAGGCTCAGATTTTAGATCTAAAATCAGTAAAAATGTTTAAGTTCGTCAGTAAAATATAGGGTTGGTTGGGTTACCAGAACCACAACATATTTGGTGCCTGTAGCGTCTTTCTTTCTCCTGGTCAACCAAGTTATAAATGCACTCGTCCTGGGCGACAGGTAATAACATTTGGCATAATGTTTACATTGTGAAGGTACACCATTATTAACTGCAAGTGTACATATTATTATTTTAATAATGCATTTGTTGCCTCGTTTTAAAGCCTAATTTTTTGTCTGTATTTAAAGCCTTCCCTCAGTATCAAGGTATATTGGGCAAAATCAGTGAATCTGTCTCTCCTTTGAGGAGAAACAGTCCCTCCATAATATGTAGGAGCAGCAGAGCCGACACAACACTCCTTTTGGATTCCCTAGTTAAGATCGGCAACTTGACTATGACTCCCCCCCACCCCCTTCCCCAATACACACTTTGCTTCCCAGTGCAATTTTCTCGCTTCATAAATGACATCATTTTTCTACTGGGATTTCCATTTCTATTAGTTTTGATCTCCTATGTGAGACAGAATGAAAACAAATGGGAGTTATCAAGTTATCAACCGGAGAAGAAAGACAAATCCAATCGCCTGTGACACTCTAGAACCCCTGATTGTGAAGAAACCAGATCAACCATCCATTATTGCAGGGATCAGCTGTGACACTGAACCCCAAGCAGTTTGATAGAAACCTGTAAAATTATCACATTTTTTCCTAATTAAGTTAAAGGCTCTTAAATCAAAGACATATCTTTTATATCAATTAAATTCAATTCTTAAGTGGGAGCCGCAGCTGTATAGCGTAATCGTCCATAAATGAAGGTAAACCGATTGCCTTAGCTAGATTATGTCTGGGCCATTCCTTGGTATAAAACCAATCTACACTAAATCAGAATATACTATCTGCCTACTCAAGCAGCAACTGGGTTATTGAAATGCCAACCAGGGCTATTAGTAATGGCATTATGTTTGCAGGTGGGAAATTGTTCTACCTTTTTTTCTTTCTTCAGGCCAGCTCTTTTGTGTTTAATATGGAGGCCTTTCTAGGCCTTTCCCGTTATAAAATATAGACTGCAGTGCTGAACTTGCACATTCTAACTGGGTTCCTTCTTTTCGCTTAGCCTGACACCAATGACCCCCCCGCCCCATCTCACAAAGGTCGTAAAAGAATCATAATTATCCTGTGACGCATCTCGCTCACAGAAAATATTTTTTATCAGACAAAACGGGGAGAGAATCCTCATGAGTGATAAGACCACATGTCTGACATTTAGTTTGTACAAGAGGTTTAAGATAAATCAAAAGCGACGTTGCTGGTACATCCGTCCTCTCAACCAACGGAGAATCTGAACGGGAGAATTTCAAACATTATTTAGAGAGATGCGGGTATGTGACAGTGAGAGATATTTTAGGTATTTTAAAATGACAGACGAAAGGTTTGACGATCTATTAAGGCTGTACACCTTTCCAAAAAAGATGCGTGTCTCAAGATTGTAGATGACGTCCTTACGACTTGTCGCGTAGAGCTGGAGACCCTGGACTCTGACCACAGTCTTAAGTATGTACAGTACATTTTGTACTCTACAGTAACATTTAAACTTATCAGTAGTCAAAAGCAATAGTCTTTATATTATTGTTATATTGTTGATGTAGCTAAAACTACATTATTTGGAGACCTTTCCCTGAATTCTTTTTTTGCCGCACCTCGTCTGTGAAATATACTAAAAATTACCGTGCCAAAATTGTAGCTTTATTTGTAATCAGTTTGGTTCTTGATCCATATTTAAGACTAATGATGTTTGGAATAGTGGAATAGCATACCAGGCGAAGTAGGAACATCTAAAGCACTATAGCAACCTAAAAAACAATCAGATTCTGTGTAATTAAATTAGATCCCCTGGGTAGTGGCCAGTGGTGTGCTAGGAAGGGACAAGTCTGGATAGTCCGAACGTCATCTGCTTGCTTCCAAACATGTCTTATGTGCTCGTGTTTTTTTTTTTTTGTTGGTTTTTTTTTTTTAATTTAGTCGTCGCCAATCATTTTACCCCGGTTTTTCACCCCAATTTAGCATGCCCCATTATTATCTGTATCCTCGGCTCACCGCTCGCAACCCCCCCGCCGACTCGGGGAACAGATGCTGGAACACGCGTCCTCCGAAACGTGCTCCTGCCAAGCTGTCATTTTTCGCACTGCAGATCCACAGCAATGCCACCAGACCTATAGTGCCGGAGGACAACATAGATCTGGCGGCTCCACTGCAGAACCACAGGCGCCCTATCGGCCACAGGGGTCGCTGATGCGCGGTGAGCCGTGGATTCCCCTGCCGACCTAAGCACTCCCTACCCGGGCATTGCTCAGCCAATTGTGCGCCGCCCCCTAGGAACTCCCGGTCACGGTCGGCTGTGACATAGCCTGGATTCGAACCTGCGATCTCCAGGCTATAGGGCACATCCTGCACTCCACGCGGAGCGCCTTTACTGTATGCGCCACTCGGGAGCCCCCTGTGCTCATGTTCTTATGAAACTCTGAATGCATTTAGGGATGTGCAAGTATGAGAAACTATTTAGGATAAAAGTCACACCTTCCTTGTTTAAAGCTATCTTGAAAGTTACCTCTACACTGCTTAACCAAATTACATTGCTGTAGATGGAGAATTTATTGTGAGCTTAGGGATCCTACATCCTTCTCTGTGTTTTGGAAAACTGGTCTTGTTATATAAGCACTTAGATCTAGTTGTCATAGCAAAACCACAGACTTTCTATTTCCCTTTAAAAAAGTGATCATTTTAAAAGGCTGCTAGTTGCCTAAAAATAAGAGTTTGCCATTCTAGTCAGTTTATTTAAAATGTCTTGCTGTGCATGTCAAGGATGCACATGTACTTTCTAACAGGGTTACTTTCTAATTAATGACACAAAGAAAAATCAATACTGATGCTAATGGTTTCTTGCTTGTTTCAAAATTTGAGATGAATTTGGTGCAACTTGGACAGCATTGCATACTGAAGTCTTATAGATATTCAGAGCTCATACTCTTCATTGAAAAAGCATTAGCACAATTCCACGGGAAAATGTGCTGACTCATACCTCATACTGGTGCTGGTGGGCATTATGACCCTCTGCTATAAACCTACATTTAAAAGAATGTTGCTCTTTAACTTGTGGCTAATGTGGTGATAACGGATCAGGAGAATCTGGTCTAGGCTTTTAGTTTAGCATTTGTTGTATTCAGTTTCCTGTGTCTTCATGTGCTTTATTTAAGTATGTAACATTAAGTATTTAATAAGATAATCATAATATCCTATAGTAGCAATGCAACAGAAGGGAACTTCCAGTGGCCCTTTCACAGTCATTGATCTCTGGCTTTGACAAGTCAGCAACCTTGTGACAGAGAGCGAATGAATAATAGTCAACAATCTCCCTCCCGATCTGTGAGGGTGCTGTATAATCGGAGCAGAGTGCCCCATAATGGATGGTTTGGCAGTTCATTCCAGGGTCAGTCGGAAGCCAGCCATCCAGGAAGGAGGCGGGGCCACGATACCAGAAGTCATTGCCTTAATGCGGTAGGTGATGTGTCAGTAACGGATTGGAGGAGACGTGATTGGCCACGCCACTGAAAGAGGGCGTGGCGGAGGGTATTTTGTTTGTTTTGTAACTGTCTGTATTTGTCTTTGCCAGATGGCTAATACGAACCCGAGAGCTGCTGCTTCAAGTCTGCGTTAAACCCGGACTGCACTTCAGCTGTATTTAAACAAACACCACAGTTAAATCACCGCACCTGCACCTAGAGCACACACTGTCTGGAGACGCGTCTGTATCTGTGTTGCGTGTCTGTGTTTTTGTATTATTATTTTGGGACTGCAACCCCTTGGTTTATATGATGGCAATGCCCATAGTTGGGTAGAGCCAGCATTATTATTTCAGCGGTCAAGCTGACCAAGAAAGAAAATAAAAATAATTGTTTGGACCGTGAACTTTGTGTCTGTCATTGTCTGGACCACCTGAATCACCCCTACACCTAAGCACTGCAACTCCCACGTTCACAGACCTTCATGAGTATTCAGATAGCAAGCCAAGGGTAGTATGGAAGCAACCCAGGAAAACATTTAAAAAATCAGTCAAGTAGACTCAAATCCGCCCCGGGGAGCTGAGAAGTAATGACACGATAAAGAAAAGAGAGCACAGGGGGGTGCTGAGGGAGCAGGCAAGGATACATATCATAAAGGTAAAAAAAAATTAAATTGCAAAAGGCTAAAAATGAATTGAAACATCCAAAATTTAGACACATAAAAAATTGGATTATTTATGAGCTTTGCTCCAAAATGCAAAGACAACCAGTGTTTGACAGATTAAGGTAATGAATAGCATGATGCTATAACTTCTCACATTTTTATCTAATAAAATAGTAGTTTCATGACATATATATGTACTAAAATCAAGTGCCAGTAGTTTCAAAAGGCGAGATCCTGGGCCATACTTAGATTGTCATTATTTTTAAAAAATATTTTAACGCTTAAATCATGCTGTCACTTCACTTATTGAATTCTTCCTTTCTGGGCTACCTAATTCATTGTTCAGTATACTGGATAAAGTGCAACAAAGGGTTCAAATACAGCACACAGTTTGCATTAATGTTTGCATTAAAAAAAAAAACACACACACACAAAAAGTCACAATTTTTTAATTTTTTTTTTATTTCTATATCTACAAATCACAATGATGAGCTACAATAGTTTATTTATAGCAGGTGTTTAATTACCAAAGCAATCCATTCTTTTGACAGGTGCATTTTGGTCCGACAAGGAAACAGACAAACTTTTATTAGCTTTTGTTGTGTTCGGAATAGGCATTCCAAATTAGCTGCCCTGCTCTTTATCACGGAATGTCATACACAGTCACGACTCTTTTCTGCATTCCCTGGACTGAAGTCAGAAAAGGTCCATGCTACACAAGCCATGGATAACTGCAGTGGAAATCATGGAAAGCCTTTAATAAACGGACTGCTGGTCTGGGACATTATTAGTCCTTCTTGGTCTGAATCACCATGCAAATAAAGATCAAACAGAAAACAAAAGGAGATAAAAAAAGAAAAGTTGCCTAGTGTCTCTTCTCAGTAAAATAACAGGAACAACACAGCTGTTGATAAACATTATCCTGGGATGTATCAGAGTCACTGAACAGGAACCGCCAAAGGTTATCAGTGATATTTATTCATCCGTGAATAAAGTAGGTGCATTTATTATTGATCCCTTGAAAGCTGGTGACATGGTCCCTCATTGAGATCTCACTGTCAACTTTAGCTACAAGGTGGTGAAATGTTTCCAACAGTTCCGGCTGCCTAATCTACAACGTTCAAAATAAGAACACAATACCTGAACAGTGCTGCACAGGGTTTTTTTATGCCCTAGTTACAAACAGGGAGATAGCGAAGGCCTCTGACTCACCATCCTCCAAGACACATTAAGTTATGCAACCAAACCGAGTATGTGTGCCTTCAATCACAGCCAACCTCTCTGCCTCGCTCCCCGACTACCTGCCCTGTCCTGCCCCACCAGCATGCTCCCATAAGCCAGTTTATAACCACCCTAATGTCCCAAAACTCCCCAGTGAAAACAACATGGAATAAATGGGAACTTGAAGGTTAGCTGGGTTCCCAACTGAATCTCCTTTCCAGTGAACTTCGTACTCCAGCTCACAGGGGAAACTACCTCCCAGTTGCATTCAATCGAAACACCGTAGGTACCTGTGGCGGAGTGTCCCGCCCCTATGTATTATTATTTGTATTTTTGTTTGCGGCGCGGATAAAAGCGCCACGTCTTTTATTACTTATATTTAAAAACCCCGTGAGGATGCATGACTGATCAGCTACTGATTATTTAAGTAGCTGACAGTCATGCATCCTTACCAAACGTGTGCAGACTCTGGCCGAGGGGTAATAAGATAATTAACAACTAGTTAACCCCTCGGCCAGAGTATAAGAAGCTGCAGCTGTCCGTTCTGCAGGGGTTGAGTGTACAGAGGAGAGTACGGAGAGAGGAGAGAGCAAGGAGACAATACAATTGCTAAAATGTGCTGGATTAGCCAGCACGACACTTACTTGTTTGTTTGTTTATTTGTTTGGTCCTCGGGGCCTTTGGTTTCTGTTTTCTGTTTTGTTTAAATCTTTTGTTTGTTTATTTATTAAATACGCTGAATGCAGTTGCATTCAGCTTCACCCGCCCATCCATTGTTTGGTTTCTGTACTTCCTGGTCCGTGACGTCACCACACCTCACCATTGCAAGCCATCCTGTCACAGTACCCCACAGACACAATGCAATACCCTGCATAAATTACAACTGGTGTGTTTGCAAGCCGTCATCAAAAGTACTGTAATAAAAGAGAGGTACCAAGAGATCCTTCGATGTTTTGATTAGGTTTTGATTGACAGCTCTTAACAACCTAAAATGCATACAATGGTTTGATTTTACTATTATTACAGATTATTTATGGACGTTTTCTAATTACTGTAGCTGCAAATCAAAGGAAAATTGTCTCAGCTGTTTTCGACATGATATAATATTTCAGGAGAGCATAACTTTGGCTATTCGCTTTATGAAAGATTACCCCTATTGCTGGTAAACAAATTTAAGTACTTTGGCCATGAGTTTCTGATTGCAATTTCACTGCGACTATACTAAGCTTGGTACCCTATTCTGTGGCTAATTAAGGCAGTTTTTCATTATTCAAATGCAAATGCGATCTATGCCGTAGGCTGCTCATCTCATTTGAATTATCTTGACAAATTGTACAATAAACATAAGCTCATTCTCAGTTCAAATAGGATAACTCATCAATTGTCATGTTGCAAAATGCCAGTCTGGACTGGGTGTCAATTGGAAACATAATGATATGCGTGTATAATTGATTGACAAGCACTGTATGTCTTTCAATCAAATCTGACGTTGGATGTTCAAATGAATCTTTCTTGCAGATGCTGCCAGCCACAGTTTTCATTCACAAGGCAGCATTTGTGCCAGAGATGGACCTACAGTAATGGCAAAATTCAGATGCATTCAGATCTTCAGAAATCAGGTTGACTAAGAAGGATTTGATGACTGACCGGCCAAAAAAACAGAGAATGTAAGTAAGTAAGTAAGTTTATTTATGTATATAGCGCCTTTCATAATGCAGTATCTCAAAGCGCTTTTACAAGTCAATAAAAGCAATACTGAACGTTTCTTATTGTTTTGGGCCAGTCAATGTATTTTAAATTGGTGTCCAATGAGGTAACACCAGGATCCATCCGAAAATTAAATGGGGAGGGGACTAATGAAAATTTGCAATTTATTGGATTTGTTTCAGTAAGCGTCTCCTAACAAGACGTTTCTTGAGATGATTTTTAAAGTAATGTTTTTCAGTTACATCATTCTCTCACTCACACACTCAGCACAACACTGTATCAGGAGAGTCATGTGTTGGCACCCAGGTCAGGAATAGCTGAGCAAATACTGCTGCGCAGAAAGGTGTACTGCCATTAAACAGTATATGGTCTTGTGGCAAAGTGGGTTGCAGTGTGCAGGTGTAGAGGTGATGCAGTGCTCAAGACAAGGACAAACAATAAAGTACTGGTGAAATGGTGCTTTAATTGTAATCCAAAGACTGATGACAACAGTAAATAATAATGGAGGACTGGCAATACACAACGGTGTGTAATGCACAGTTAAATAACACGGGGTTCAGTCACGAAATAATAAACGCGGTATTTAAACACACACCGAACACAAACATGATCACAAGTCCAGAGTGAGTGCTGTCGTGCTGGTGGTGAAATACAATTTACTCGTGCACAGAGGTGAAGTGTTGTCCGGTATTTGTGGTGGCCTGTAGCAACAGCTCCGGATCATGTTAGCTGTCTAATAAATAACAAACAAACACTAAACACTAACGGTTATTTTACTTTCGGCCTTCAGCGTTTCTCTTAACCACAAACAAAAGGAACAGATCACCAAGCTACGTCCCATATTTGTACCTTCAGTCCCGCCTCCTTGGTTAGCGAGTGCAGCCGCTTGCTCGTACATTAATCTGAACAATTGAGGCTTCACAAACAGTGCCTTTGTGCAAGGAAGTGTCTCGGATCAAATCCAGTGAAGACCATCTGGATGATGTAATCAGAACAATAAGTGAGGCTCAGCGGTTTTTGGGAAGAAAAAAAAAATTGGAAGAATTTAGATGAAAACGGATATGAGAGCTGCGCTTCATGGGGTGTTTGTTTGCCTGTGTATTTTGTTGGCTTTGCTGTTTAGAGAACGGCTGCAGCTGACTGTCGCTGCGCCCCTGGTATATTGACCTTGCAGCTGATGAAATCAACAACACTAGCCGTTCTTGATTTGTAGCAGCCAGTATCCTTACACTGCGCAATGGTACCCTTGAGTGTGAGAGAGTAGCATCAACATAATTGGATTGAATTATATATATATATATACACACAATATCCAGGTTACCTTTTTCATCATGTCATACTGTAAATGTATGCATTTACTGAAGAAAAGGAAAATGTTTCTGGCCTTTTCTTTTATGATATTACGGTTTTCCATGTTAACAGAACTTTGATTATAACAGTAGATTAAATAAATCAACTGCAAAATGTAATACATATATTTATACTGTATCAGTCCTTCTGGGTGTTTTATGCATCATAGCAGAAATTGGATTCAAATAACATGTTTCAGTACTAAATCGGTAGCACTTTACATTACAGGGCAACAGTGTGTAATTACATTGCAATAACTAGGTAACTACCTGTGCAGTTGCATGGAAATGGACTTGTTAACCACAGTTTGTTACCAGATGTAATAACATGGTAAAAGCATGGAGCAAGCTGTTATTATTGCACAGATATTTCACCAGTACTTGCCAAGTAGGATGAGGAACCATCGGTTATTACCCAATTATTACAAAGTTATTACATGGTTATATGTTTCCTTAAAGTGCTACCCTACAAAAGCTTGCATAGTTGAAATTATTAACGTTTAGTATGGAATATATAAAAAATGTAAATAAAAGAATAAATACAAAATTACAAAAACCTTGACTTCTTAACTGTATGTTACAGGACGGAGGCTGGGTGTGAACCGGCAACCCTGGACACGTGAGTGTCTTATTCACTATGCAAATGAGCCAGGGGACAGAACCTGTGTCCTCAGTGTGTCACACAACACTGCTACACTCTACCCCTCTTTAACCTCGGCAATCAGCTGCAGCCAAACTTTGAAATCCGGGTCATGGCACCAATGTAACAGGGCGGAGGTTTAGGGTTAATAAAGAGCGGGGCGTAAATGGGTAGGGTTAGGGTTAGGGCGAGCGTTTTTAACCACTATCCAAAAGAGCTCCTCTGCATTCGTGGTTATAGAGCTTTTAACCTCATCTCATGTTACTGACAGGGAACAGAATCTGTAACCTCAGCGCATCACACAACACTGCCGCCTTGTGCAGTAGATCCCCAACACCAAAAAGGATTTGACGAGATCTGAATCCAAGGTGGTGGGGTGAAAACTGTAATACCCTATCAACTAATGCACATTTATCAACTAATGCACATTTATCAACTAATGCACATTTATTAACTAATGCACATTTCCTTCCTTCACAATCACAGTTTCATCAATTGATTCATCACATGTGATGAAGGTTAAAATAAGTCTATTTCCTCTCTTATAGTATGTTAACAAGCACTTCTCATTTTTGCTTCACTACTTTGTGTTAAAAGCACAGACACATTGTCAAGCTCTGTTATCATGCAGGTTATGGAATCTGCCTATTAACATAAAAAAGTAATTTGATCTGACAAAGCGTGGGAGTCCATTCATATTTTTCTATCATACCCTGCTACTTAAATAGAATTAGAAATGTTTTGGAAGAAAGGGGGAGTTGATAATGTGTCACATCTAATGCTTGTATGAAAAGAAAATGGTCAAATGCTTGTTTCTTTTTGTAACAGTACTGTCTTAATTGATCACCTCTTTTAAACAAGGGTGTTTGTTTTTCTCTTTACAGTACATTTGATAATGCATCCACATTCTGTGCGTAACATGATGAATACAAATTATTGCATTTATTTTATTTTAGTGCAGAAGTTTCTACCTGGGCCCATATAAGAATTATATTACATAAAACCTGAAACAGCCAATGCAATATTACAAAATGCACAACAAGGACACAGACTCTATTCAAAGCAAAGCCAAAAAATCAGTTTATTATTCTCCAGCATAATAACACCACTCAAGCAGAATCTATTGTGTTTTACAACACTAAAAAATATGTTTATTTACTAAAAAATAAATCAGAGAAGTAAAAAGAGAAAGGTTTCTCATCTGCAAAAACAATGAGTGCAAATATAAACAATAGCAGGAACTAAAACCAATACATTGCACTTGCATACCAAAATGAAACAGCATGTACGTAACCAGTCTGGCTTAGGTAGCACAGCAGTACAGTTTCGAATGACCCACGGGTTAGAAGATAATTTCATGTGGTGAGGTATTACTTTTGGTGTTGACAGACATTGAAGGTTAAAGCTGATTCACCAGAATTAGATTTCTTAGCTGGGAGGACCTTTTATAATTTTATTAGAAGCAGAGTCTAATGTGTAACTACAAGATAGCAAAGAAAGCTGAGAGTGTAGGTATTGTTTTTTTCACTATCCAGAAATTGAACTGTTTCCTGTAACTCCAGTCTACCCCCTTCATTTCCAGAACTGCACACTGATGTCTTTAAAAACACTGTATTATTATTATTATTATTATTATTATTATTATTATTATTATTATTATTATTATTATTATTATTATTATTATTTTGGTCCGTTTAGTTTTATTTTAGTTTGTACACATGTAAATATTGTACTTTTTGTTTTATTTGGCAGGGATAGGCTTCAAACTAATCACAAGACGATTTTAAAACCAGGGTTTTATAATATAGAACTATGAACTGAAGTAAAGGTGTATGGTGGAATTTTTTTTATTTTTTTTTACCTGTGTATCATCCAACTTCTGAGTGACAGCAGTGGGCAGTTTATTGACTATTGACCACTTGAGTGACTGTTCGCTGTTTATGGGCAATAGTACAAACTATTTTTGGTCATGTGACACCCGATTAGCCTAGGGTTGCAAGTTTTAATCTAAGGGTTTAATAAACATATATATTTATGTTTGATTGATGACAAATACCTTAGGCAATTATATCCACCTTTAAAGATGAATGAAACTTTGCTTGTGTGACTCAAATGTTTGATAAATTCCCTGTGTATTTTACATTTAAAGTTGTCAGTTAAAATGAAGGATGATACCACAGTAGAATTTCACAACCCAAGTTTACTGTACTCACAGAAAAAAAGTTACTGGGATGTGTTCGTTATTTCAGGAACAACACAATCGATAAGTACAATATTAGCTTATGTACAATTCATAATATGCAGATATGAGTTACAATATCAAATGTGGATACTGTCATCCCTAACTTCAGACAGTCATAAAACCGTCAATATTCTAGTATTACAGAAAAAAAAAAAAATATCAACAACAATGGCATCTTTCTAAACAAAACTGCCCCCATTTAAACCAGTAATCCACCTAATATAATCTTTTCACTCTGTACACAGGATCAATATAATGTGCAGGTAATGGACCTTGAGATTCAAAGTTCTTTTTTGGGGGGATGGATGTGGGTGTGTGCATGTGCGTGTGTGTGTGTGCGTGTGTGTGTGCGTGTGTGTGTGTGTGTGTCTGTGTGTGTCTGTGTGTGTGTCTGTGTGTGTGTGTGTGCGAGTGTCTGTGTGTGTGTCTGTGTGTGTGTGTGTCTGTGTGTGCGTGTGTCTGTGTGTGTGTGTGTGTGTGTGTGTGTGAGTGTATGTGTGTGTGTGCGTGTGTGTGTGTGTGTGTGCGTGCGCACGTGTGCATGTGTGTCTGTGTGTGTGTGCAAGTGTGTGTGTGTAATATATGGAATTGAACCAGTTAAGTTCCAGGAGTTTTTATTTCTTGAATTAAAACATGATTTAGAGCACTTTCATTTCACAGAGTGAAGAGAATATTAATTTGATGAACAATTGCACTGACTGGCTTTTCCAGGTTTTTTTTAAAGGTTCCAGAGCAGCCATATATAGGCAATTTAAAGGATACAAGTTCCTGGCATTAAAATCTATGTTTCCTGAAAATGATTAAAAAAGATGAAATTACATTTAATCTTTTTTTGTTGCCACAAATAAAACAAACTTAGACATCTTCCTATTTGCTTGATACTCTTGCAGAAGCCACTTCTCCACTAGATGTTACTACCTTTCTATTCACAGTAAAATAAACTTTGCCTTGCCTTGGCCTTATTTTAATCTTATAGCTTTAAACAGAACATGTTCTGTGATGTTCCATTTCTGTTTTCCAACAATCCCTTGACAATGCTGAGTACCTGAAGTATTTTTATAGACTTGACTGTTCAACACAAACCAGTGAAGAGGTGGACAGGATATTAGGAAGTGAGCTATAGAACAAAAAAAAAAATCTTTCACAACCAGAGCCACCAGCAGGTAAAAAAAACTCTCATTCTATTTATGTAAAGTGTTGTATGCAACTCAAAGGCTTGCCTACTAACCTGTCCTGGTTCCACAATGTGCTTTTGTGAGGTGCAGTTCAGCAACACGTGTAGGCAGCAGTATACATCAGCTAATTGTGTCCTTCAGACACACGACAGAAACACCTGCCATGACACAGTGATGAATACGACATGACAGCTCTGCAAGGTGTTTAGATTGATCTGGAGCTGCACGCTAATTCCTTCAGGGAATCTGAGGATTACAATCTGCTGCTAAGACTGCGCATCAGAATGGCCATAGAGACACATTACATTTTAATAAATATATCTTAACAGTTAATAGGCTTTGAGAATGTGTTCATTAATTCTATATTAAGAACATGCATTCAAGGATTCACAGAAATTATATTTAATATGTATTGTTTTATATTCATTACAACTTACTGGCATATTTTTCTAACAGATATTTGTAACCTCAGGAAAAGAAACTGTCAATTAGCATTGTGACATTACATTCTAACTACTATTCCAAGTACAAAATAATAGTTTGAAAGCTGTTTCTTGTTCAATAAATTCAGTAAATAATCTATAATTGTTTGGGAGGCAAAATCACCAGGAAGTGTTTCTCCTCACTGAGCTACTGCAGACCTTACTGGCAGTGGTGCATTCGAGCCAGACTTGCATAATAGGCAAGCTAAGTCACATTACTCCCATCGCCAGCACAACTGTCTGATTCAGTCAGTCCTCTTGATGCAATGCAAAGAGCTTTAAGAACTTCTATTACGATCTACTTCTTTAAGAAGGCTGAAAATGCTGACGAAGGCGACAGCAACTGTGTATCGACTACCAGTGTGTAGAAATGAGATAAATGCATTACTTGTTATATGTGTTACTAGAAGTTCAGTATGCAAATAAAATGGGAATTTGTATAATAATTATTGTTTAAGAAAATCAATATTTTAGTGGCGTATTGCTACCTTTAGATTTAGGACTACTCCACTGCTTACTGAGCTCAATCCCACACCTGCAGGGTTGTCCTTATCCTCCAGGGGCCAACATCCTTCGCAGAGCTACTGGCTGTGAAGAGCCTTTTAGCTTGTTTGTGGGATCCTAGGATGACCTCTGACCTTCAGTTCTCCTGAGCTGTTTCAGGAATTGCTGTGGTGAGGGAACACAATTAGACATTGCAAATCAGGGAGGAAAACAGGGGTAAAATAATTAGGGTACACCATTTAAAAAAAAAACTATATAGCTAGAAATAAGATACTAGCTAGAAGTGGCGGTACCTTGAAAGGAATGACCAAAGGCCAAAAAATCTAGTATGAAAATGTGTATAATGTACTAATGTTGTCTAGTTTAAGCTGTAATAAATAAATCGCACAAGTTTCCTGACTCAACTGCTAGTTTTTTCCTTGTATTTTAAACTTAAATTTTGAAAATTAAATGTTTCTGCTTCTTCATTTGGTCTTTGGTCAAGCAGAAATATGACCATATGACCTACAGCAAAGGTAACAGGATGCAACAGTTTATATATAGAGATGTATTTCAAATGTGTGCATAGCCTGAATTTACATTTTTTTAAAAACATTATAGACCCCAAAAGGTACTCAGCACAATAAAGGGGGGGGGGGGGGGGGGGGGGGGGGGTGTAAATGGTTAGGGTTAGGGTTAGTGTTAAGATTGGGGTTAGGGTTAGGGTTAGGGTTAGGTAAGAGGGGGTTGTAAAGGGCTCTAAATGTCAGTTTCTTTGCAACGCATACAATCAGTTCAAATTATTCTAAATTTCTGTATTGAAATGCAAATCCAGTAAGCTAGCCAGCTGTAGCACAGTCCACAGAAATCTCCTTGAGTTCAAAGTGTGATTTTTTCCTTTCATGTAATTCAATAGTGTTTTGAACACTAAAGGTTCAAAACACTATTTTCCAAAACCTACAGTATCACTCGGCCGTGTGTGGGGGGTTTTCTAACCATGGGTTTGTGGGTGGCAAATATTGACAAAAGTGCTGGTTCTGGACATTATTAAAACGTGAAGTTCACTTACATGTATTAAACAAGCAACAGGCATTCCACAGATGTGATTAACTGATATGTAATTACAAAATCAATTCATGGTTAATTACAGATCAATTCAATTTGAATAAACATATATTGACAGTCGATAAGTTTTAGAACATGTTCATTATTTCTTGTTGTAAGCACAGTGTGGGAGCATTTTATATTTCTCTAGGAAGCTATACTTCCAGTTCATGTTGCCCTGAAAATGCATTTAAGGATTCACAGAAATTATATTTAATATGTATTGTTTTATATGCAACTTACCGGCATATTTTGCTAACAGATATGTGTGACCTGAGTAAAAGAAACTGTCAATTAGCATTGTAACATTACATTTAACATTCAACTACCATTCAAAATTATAGTTCTGGAACAGACTGTCATGGGGTTAATATTAGAATTAAAAGCTTTCATGTTTTTTCAGGTAGAGTTTCTAAATGAAATGAAAAAAGCGCACAGTAATTTAATTCAGGCAATGACTATTTGCACACAATTCTGTTTTACTATGCAGAGGCACCCATGTTTACCATCATCCTTTGTAAATTCGTCATACTGAATTTACCAAGAGAACAACATTTATTTTTTAAGAGCATTTTGAGTGGCTTTGCCTAAGCATTGGAGAATGCATTAACAATTGCTCAGGAATAGCAAGACTCAGGAACTTACTGTAGCAATGATGAAGCAGAATCTTAATTCGGGGAGACATTTTTGCTGTTGCCACCAGAAAAGACGGTCGTTATTTTGGTCCTTTTTCTACTAAATGTTTGATTTGCATTTTGGTGCTCATGAAAGGAGCTGTAATAGCAGCACACAGAATCACAGTCCTCTATTTATCCACAGAGCAGGGATAGAGCACCAGCAGTGGCAATTGCCGCTCTTCCTCATAAACGTTGCCATAGTAAAAGCATAGCAAGGTGTAATAAAGCATACTGAAAGCAAGGTAAAGTATAGAGAAGCATTCTTAAAAATATCACGGTATGGTGAAGCATAATAATAAACATGGCAGACTAGGGTGAACTATGTTACATGCATAGTACAGTAGAGAGGCAATTATACTAGTTCGCATAATATTCAAACAGGTATTAATAACAATTACTGTACCTTCAATAATGTATAGAATGAAGTTAACATGCATACATACTTAGTACACAAGAACCTAGTGATGATAAATAGCTAGTAACCTGTTCTATCACATTAAGCATACCAAATTACAAAGCTTTATAAATCATTAAATTAATGCAATTCAGTAAAACTTCAACACCTACAAGTTAAGGTAATGAAATATTGTAATTAAACGTACCATATACCAAACTTTGAAAATCATCAAAGAATATAATTCAGAACAACTTTGACACATTATAGAACTTTAGGAATTAAACTTCAACAATTCAGTAAAATGTTTCTATACTTTGATACTTGCTGTTAAGGCATTGTAATAGCATGCAATTGAAATGAATAAAATACGAATTCTTAGCTCCTCAATAACATAGGCAGGATTTCCAGTCCTTACTTGCGAAATAGAAGAAAACTCAAGAACGAGGTGACTGTTTTAATTTGCTTAACTGCTACAATTTAAAGCACACAATGCTCCATAATTCTGTAACTTTCATTTGCCTCAGTCTGCTGGTAACATCATTCAGCACTGTCATGAGCCTCTGTCCATCAATATTAAATAGAAGCCAGAGCCAAATGTGGAGAGAATAAACACGAGGCATTCCACTTGTCATGCCCCCAGATTTAATTTGCGTCCATAAAGAATTCAACCTTCCCAATCATAGGAATGGCAAACGTTCACAAATATATTAAAATACAATGCTGAATGAATTCACATGTAGACTAATATGCATATGTATAGAAATGTGGCTAAATGCAATAAACAAGCATTCTATCTCTCCGTTTAGCGATTATCTTCTAAACTTCCCAAATTTCTGAAACGCTTTTACTATCTGGGGGAGTGTGGCAGAATGGGCGTAGTGTGGTGTAAAATAATAGACTCCAGTCCTCTATTCAATTAAGCGCCTTGGTTTTATTTCTTTTCAACTAAAAATACCAAACCGCACTCAAAACAATAGGGAAAATAAACAATAAGGAAGCCGGGGTACACAACAATGTGTAACCCGACAAAATAAAGGGAAACGGGGTTGCAGTCCCAAAATAAACAAACAACAAAAGCAGTCCGTCTTCCGTTTTGTAATCCGGGAACGGGAAAAACACGGGGGTAATAAACCCAGCACTTCCGGGTTGTCACTCCTCCGGCGTGATCCCGGAGCGTCCCGTTAGTGCTCTAAAAAATACAAGCAGTAGAAGGGTTAGCCAGTAAATGCACAATCGCAAAACGACCCGTCTTCCAATTCCCTTCCCCTGCTTCTCTGCTAGTTTCTTTCTTTCTCTCTCTCTCTCTCTCTCACACACTGTACCTTGCCAGAAGGAACAGAACCCCGGGCCACGCCCCCTTTTGTACGCCCCGTCCCGTCCCCATTGGTCAGCGAGGGCAACCGCCGTCAGCCAATGC
The DNA here is from genome assembly GCF_902713425.1 of Acipenser ruthenus. NCBI lineage: Eukaryota > Metazoa > Chordata > Actinopteri > Acipenseriformes > Acipenseridae > Acipenser > Acipenser ruthenus. The sequence goes on from NC_081194.1 coordinate 8,959,095, forward strand.
GTGATTGCCACTGCGCTTCCCGACCGGGTCTGTGACGTTGCGCACCGCGGCTCTGCCTGCTCCTCCTCCCCAGTGCCCTCACCGGTCGGAAGGGAGATCTAAAACAAGAATTCACTCTCTCTTTGTCACATATCCCACCGCTCAGAGTGGAGCCGAAGGAACACTCGGCCAAACCTACCAACCCCATTACTCCCCCCTCCCGGGAAAAATAATCCGCATTTTGGTGATCTTTCCCTGCACGATGTACCATACGATACATGTAAGGCTGCAATGCCAAATACCACCGAGTTATCCGGGCATTGCTATCCTTCATAGTGCTTAACCATCTGAGTGGGGCGTGGTCTGTGACTAGATCAAATGAATGTCCCAGTAAGTAATATCTGAGGGAGTGAGTCGCCCATTTAATGGCCAAGCACTCCTTCTCCACAACCGAGTAATTGCGCTCCCTAGGAAGCATTTTTTTGCTGATGTAGAGAATGGGGTGCTCCACCCCGTTGACCCTCTGGGACAAGACCGCCCCCAAACCAACCTCTGACGCGTCAGTATGGAGGAGGAATCTCTTGCTAAAGTCTGGTAATATTAGCGCAGGAGCCTGGCACAGTTTGCGCTTAATGGTCTCAAACGCTCCCTGACACTCTTCTGACCACTTGACTAAATTTGGCGCACTTTTCTTAGTGAGGTTCACCAGAGGATCGACCACGGTGGCATACTCGGGGATAAAGCGGCGGTAATAACCGGCCAATCCTAACAGTGATCTCACCTGGGATTTAGTTTTGGGGACCGCCGCGTCCACCAAAGCCTGGACTTTGGTGGCTACGGGTTTCACCTGTCCGTTTCCCATGATAAATCCTAAGTACTGAGTTTCAGATTTCGCAAACGCACATTTTTTTAGGTTGGCTGTCAGCCGGGCAGCCCTCAGAGACTGAAGGACGGCTGTAAGTCGAATTACATGCTCTCTCCAGGTGGAGCTATATATTACCACATCGTCAATATAAGCTGCTGCATACTCACGATGGGGATGTAACACCTCGTCCATCAGTCTCTGAAAGGCGGCGGGCGCACCATGTAACCCAAACGGCATGGTTTTAAAATGGAACAGACCATCCGGAGTTGAAAATGCCGTTTTTTCACATGAATCGCGGGTTAAAGGGATCTGCCAATATCCCTTCGTCAGGTCCAAAGTTGAGATAAACCCGGCCGTCCCCAGTCGGTCGAGAAGTTTGTCGATCCGAGGCATGGGGTAGGCGTCGAACTTGGCGATAGCATTGACCTTTCGAAAATCGACACAGAAGCGATTAGTGCCGTCCTTCTTGGCCACTATAACAATAGGACTGCACCACTCGCTTCTGGAAGGCTCAATGACCCCAAGTTCGAGCATCGCCCTCACCTCGTTCTGGACGCCACTCCGCCGGCTTTCTGGGATCCGGTAGGGCCTCTCCCGAACAGTGACCCCTGGCGGAGTAATAACAGCATATTTGGTAAGGTTAGTTCTGCCGGGCACGTCAGAAAACACATCCCCAAATTTCCCAATCAACTTACGCAATTCTACTTGCTGATCTGGAAGTAACTGTTTCCCCATTGAAATCTGGCTGGGGCTAGGGGTCTCTATGCAGGGTCCTAAGTCATCCTCCATCTCGCCTGGGGCTATGAATAAGACCTCTCTTGCCTTCCAGGGCTTTAACAAATTGACATGATAGATTTCTGTTTTATTTCGGCGATCGGGCTGTCTAATTTCATAATTCACTAATCCTATGGCCCGTATCACCTCATATGGCCCCTGCCATTTAGCACACAGTTTCGATTCCAATGATGGAAGAAGCAGCATTACCTTATCTCCTGGCCGAAAGGTTCGAATTCGTGCATTGGTATTGTAATGCCGCTGTTGCCGATGTTGAGCCGATCTGAGATTGTCCTGAGCCAGTCGACCAATTAAATCAAGGCGATCACGCAGTAGGAGCACATGCTGCACTACATTTTTAGAGGAGCCCTTGTGTTCTTCCCAACCTTCTCTCAACAGGTCGAGGATGCCCCGTGGCTGCCGGCCATATAATAGCTCGAAGGGGGAAAATCCCGTTGAGCTCTGAGGCACCTCTCTCACTGCGAAGAGTAGGTAAGGAAGAAGGGTAGCCCAATGTTTCTGCTCCTGACTCACAAACCGTTTCAACATTTGCTTCAATGTTTGGTTAAAACGTTCCACCAGCCCATCCGTTTGGGGATGATAAACAGATGTCCTAATGGGACGTATTTTTAGAATTTTGTACACCTGCTGTAGCGTTTTCGACAAGAAGTTTGTTCCATGATCAGTCAATATTTCTTTTGGGATCCCTACCCTAGCCATAATCTGACTTAACTCTTTCGCAATTGCAGTGGCACTAGTGGACCGCAACGGAACTGCTTCCGGGTACCGCGTTGCATAATCCACCATCACTAATATGTGCGTGTACCCGGAATCAGAAGGCAGCACTGGCCCAACTATGTCCATTGCAACGCGTTCAAAGGGAGTGGAGATAATAGGCAGTGGGACCAGAGGGGCGGGGCGCACTCGACCCGGTGCTACTCTCTGACATTCTGGGCAGCTAGCTACATATTTCGCCACTTCGGTGTAGAGCCCTGCCCAGTAAAATCGAGCCAGTATTCGGTCCCTCGTCTTGTCCACGCCAAGATGTCCTGCAAAGGGGACGTCATGCGCCAGCCTCATGACCTCTGGTCGACAGGACGGGGGAACCATCAACTGTTTGACAGGCTGTCCTGTGCCCGGGGCTGGGTTTACTCTATAAAGCAAGTGCCCCTCTACCACGAAATGGGGATATACCAGCGTCCCAATGCCGTCAACATCCTTACCCTCAATAGACCGGACCTGTTCCCAAGCGTGCACCAGTGTGGGATCGTTGTTCTGCTCCCACACTAGGTCCGCGCTTGAGGCCCACACGTCCGGGATATTGACAGGGGCTGGAGCAGTCTCTACCCTCGAGGGTCCAGTAACCTCGCCCGCCCGGTCACACTGCGTTCCGACTCCCTTCGATTGACGTTTGGGACCATCAGCACCTTCTCCCGCCAGACCCCAACCGTGTCTTATCGATGCGCCTTCCCACTTTTCCTTCCGTCTCTCCTTACGTGTTTTTCTAGGACGAAAAAGTGGAGAAAACAGCTCTGTATGGAAGGGAAAAACAGTACCAATTACTTCCCTTCCCCGGGGGTCTGCCGTGTCTACACGTGTGGTCGAGGCTGCCGATATTTTCACTAAATCTTTATATTGTGGCCAGTCTCGACCCAGAATAACTGGATGTGGCAACTTTTCGGCCACCCCCACTACTAGGTGGCGCTTTATCGGGCCTACCGATAAATATACTTTTAGAGTGGGGTATGTCGCCGTATCCCCATGGATACAGGAGATTGCCACCTGGCCTTGTGGCTGCCACGACATACCGCCAAGGAGAGCTGTTCGAATTAAAGTTTGCTCACACCCTGTGTCCACTAAGGCGTGGGTGTTCACATTCCCCAATACAACATCAACCATACACGGGCCCTCCCGACCATTTCCCCATTTCCTACCTGTCTCAGACGCCAGGTGACACGCAGCCACGTCGCACTCCATGGCCGCCGGGCAGTATCTGGCAATGTGTCCCGGCTGCTGGTACATATTTGTCCCGCTGCTGGTATGACAGCGGGGCAGGGGGAACCATTCTACCCCAGCTGGGGGCCAACCTCTGCCTCCATGGTAAGGGGGCCGGGTGGCCCGACGGGGCCGGTGATCTGACGGCCCTGGGTCCGGGAAAAGGGTTCGACGGCGGTCCTTTGGCAGCGGAGGGAGGGGGGCAGTCCAGCAGGGTGGTTCGGGCGGACACCAGGGAGTCCTCGAAGTTTTCGGCTAACGCCACGGCCTGCTCCAGCGTCGTGGGGTTATGCCGGCGTACCCACGCCTGCGTCTCAGCCCCGACCACATGGCAGAATTGTTCCATCACAATGGCCTCCCCCATCTGAATCCCGGTTTTCTGACTGGGGTTCAGCCATTGCGCCATGTGGTCGCATAATTGCTGGGCTACCACCCTGGGCCGGGTGTTGGGGGGTCGCTGGAACTCCCGGAATCTGACCCGATGAGTCTCCCCCGTGATATTGAGACGGCGGAGGATAGCCTGCTTAACCAGGTCATACTGGGCGGCATCGTCGTCAGTCATGGCCCGGTACGCTGCTTGTGCTTCCCCGATCAAGCAGGGACCAAGTTGGCTCGCCCAGTACTCCCGGGGCCATGCTGCAGTGGTAGCCAACCGTTCAAAGGCTACCAGGTAGGCCTCCGGGTCATCCTCCACCGTCATTTTCTGGGCCCGGGCCTTCGGGGCAACCAGCACGGGGCCCGTCGCCGCTGACGTCATCCCCATCCCGACCCTCTCGATAAGAGCCGTGTATCTCTCCTCCCTCCTCCGTTCCTCAGCCTCCCTCCGGCTGTCCAACGCCTCCAGGATCGCCGACAAAGTGGTTGGGTCCATCCCACTTCTGACACCACGTGTGGCAGAATGGGCGTAGTGTGGTGTAAAATAATAGACTCCAGTCCTCTATTCAATTAAGCGCCTTGGTTTTATTTCTTTTCAACTAAAAATACCAAACCGCACTCAAAACAATAGGGAAAATAAACAATAAGGAAGCCGGGGTACACAACAATGTGTAACCCGACAAAATAAAGGGAAACGGGGTTGCAGTCCCAAAATAAACAAACAACAAAAGCAGTCCGTCTTCCGTTTTGTAATCCGGGAACGGGAAAAACACGGGGGTAATAAACCCAGCACTTCCGGGTTGTCACTCCTCCGGCGTGATCCCGGAGCGTCCCGTTAGTGCTCTAAAAAATACAAGCAGTAGAAGGGTTAGCCAGTAAATGCACAATCGCAAAACGACCCGTCTTCCAATTCCCTTCCCCTGCTTCTCTGCTAGTTTCTTTCTTTCTCTCTCTCTCTCTCTCTCACACACTGTACCTTGCCAGAAGGAACAGAACCCCGGGCCACGCCCCCTTTTGTACGCCCCGTCCCGTCCCCATTGGTCAGCGAGGGCAACCGCCGTCAGCCAATGCGTGATTGCCACTGCGCTTCCCGACCGGGTCTGTGACGTTGCGCACCGCGGCTCTGCCTGCTCCTCCTCCCCAGTGCCCTCACCGGTCGGAAGGGAGATCTAAAACAAGAATTCACTCTCTCTTTGTCACAGGGAGATACTGTATTTATTCATAATTAAGTCGCCCCTGAACGCAAGTCGCACCCCTAAATTCAAGACCAAAAACCCCCTTGAATGCATTCAACACCAAATACAATCACACAATTAGAACAAGAAACCTTTCAATTCAAGAGGCTAGCATAAACTACAGTATAACAGTATAATTAAGAGAGGATGTCAGCACGCTACCAGCTTCTAGAGGATGTAGTAATGGCTTTCTGCATGAGGTATTAATTATGTTATTAAGTTTTACATTATGTGGATGTGTGTGTGTCTTTTATAGTTAAGCTGGTTTTAATCTTATGTTTAAATTGTGTTTGAATGTCCTTTTATAGTCGTTTTAATGAAGTATTGTCCAAGCTTAGAATTCTCACATTACACGTGGCTGACCCTGAGATGGGGGGAAGGTGCATTAAAAGACAAAATGGATGTGCCCTGCTCAGCGTAGCACGTCCCAGAGCACCACCCCCTGTCCCACAGAGGAAGTATGTGGTAAGCTAGTCGTGTGTGATGAGATAACAACTATTTCGATTATTGGACAGAAACCAGTCGGGTTGAAGGGGAGTCAACAATTGTTTACAAAGGTATAAATATCAAACATTGTAAAGTTTTGTCAATCTTTTCATCTCTTTCGAATTGACTCCATGGATATCCGTGCTTTCTGATGCAAACATATCATGCACTGAGCTGTGCTGAGGCCTTGTCCAAAGTCAGTTTAAATCTCATGCTTATATAATTGTATTGGAGGTATACCTTTCTTGTATATAATGTGTTTTTGAATCAAAAACCGTTTGTCAGCTTAATTTTTTCACTACAAGGACAAAGGCCAGTCCTGCAGGTATCCAAATGAGCTCGTGGGTGCCTGGCCGGTAGGGTGCGCTGATGGTTTTGCCTCCCTAACCCGCTTAAGCGCTCCCTCCGAAACCCCCAGTGAAGACCAGTGACTTCACACAGCTATTATTATTATTATTTTCTTAGAAGTTGCCCTTATCCAGGGCGATTTACAATTGTTACAGGATATCACATTATTTTTACATACAATTACATTATTTTTACACATTATTTTTTACATATAATTACCCATTTATACAGTTTTAACCATCCACTGTTTTATATTATTATTATTATTATTATTATTATTATTATTATTATTATTATTATTATTAAATTGCTGATTCAATAACTGAAGCACCAGTTTGAATTATTTATTTAGAAGGGTGCGCTGTGCCCTCCTTATAAGGTAAAACCTCTGACATTCGAGTGATGGAAGGGACAAGCTGCAGTCTGCATATGTTGCTATAGTTATAACCAAAGGTTTCCAGTGGAGCAAACTTGCTGTGCTTCTGCTTTTACCCACCATTGACCCCAATACATACAGAATTCGATTTAGTTTCCGAGGTGAAAGGTTAATTTGAATCTGTTCAAGAGACATTCAGATTGGTCATAGTGGTTCATATTAATATCAGTGGAACTGTTTAGTTTCTGTTTATTGATTGAAGGAAATGAAATGCTAATGCATGTATTGATGTGCAAAAGCAGTGCACAGTACTGGCAGAAATACTGTGCTGGTATAAACATTGGATAAATGTCTACATTATGTCTTGTGAATAGAAAATTGTTTTATGAAAAATAAATAATTTTCAGTCAGTCAAGAACACTATTTTCTCACAAGTCTCAAAGCATGTTAATTCATTCATATTTCACGTAGTTGGTGCAGAGAGATTCGTGAAGACAAATGAATCGTTCAGGTTCATTAGAAATGTGCTCAATTTAATTGAGATTCGGGATTGTGGTGGCCATGGAAGATGCCTGAAGTCAATGCTCCTCAAATTATTCACACACAATTCTGACATGGTGGATTAGTATTGAAAGCAGCCAACCCCACCAGTGTCCAGGTGCAACATTGGTGGGAGAACATGCTCCACACCAGGGTATGCCACGAGAACATGCTCCACACCAGGGTATGCCACGAGAACATGCTCCACACCAGGGTATGCCACGAGAACATGCTCCACACCAGGGTATGCCACGAGAACATGCTCCACACCAGGGTATGCCACGAGAACATGCTCCACAGCCATTAGAACATGCTCCACACCAGGGTATGCCATGAGAACATGCTCCACACCAGGGTATGCCTTGAGAACACGCTCCACACCAGGGTATACCATGAGAACATGCTCCACACCAGGGTATGCCATGAGAACAGTCAGGGTACAGTCAGCACTCACATATCCGACCCTATAAAATCGTGACTTCAATTAACAGTTAGACGCGTGTGACGTATATCTGATTATTTCATTTTGGCCAGTTCCAACCCTTGTTTGTTTTTGCAGGGCACACACAAAAAGATACAATATCAAAAATACATAGCTGAAAGGACTGTGTTTTAAAATAAGTAGGCTTCCATTTAGATGTACTGTATTGGTTTTGTTGGTAAAGTAATATATTTTCAACAGAATAAGTATTTTAATTCAGAACGATATGATAATGAAAATATGCCTTGCCAAAACTAAAGAGACGGCGCATTAACTGCAATACAGTACATACGTTTAAATCCGGTACGTATGGTCAGGTGAGTGTGGTGTGTTTGACAAAGGCAAGATCCAAACAGTAGTAAATTCTCAAAACGTCCGTGTTTATTTAATACAAACAAAAAGAACAGACCCTCTACCAGCAATGATATCGGGGGGAACACGGCTGGCTTGCAGGCCAAAACAAAACAATAACAATAACACAATCCACTCCACAGTCCCGTTCACGAAAATATGCTCTTGCTTTCAGCGGGGTGGTTGTGCGTGCTTGTGTAGTGAGGTGAGGGTGCTTGTGTCGTGAGGTGAGGGTGCTTGTGTCGTGAGGTGAGGGTGCTTGTGTCGTGAGATGAGGGTGCTTGTGTCGTGAGATGAGGGTGCTTCAGTCGTGAGATGAGGGTGCTTGTGTCGTGAGGTGAGGGTGCTTGTGTCGTGAGGTGAGGGTGCTTGTGTCGTGAGGTGAGGGTGCTTGTGTCGTGAGATGAGGGTGCTTGTGTCGTGAGGTGAGGGTGCTTGTGTCGTGAGGTGAGGGTGCTTGTGTCGTGAGGTGAGGGTGCTTGTGTCGTGAGATGAGGGTAGTGCTCAATTGGTTGGGCACCTCTGCGAGACACCAAAACATGATAGAAGTAATCACACATACAGGCAGATTGTCTTGAGGAGGCGCCGGAAGATGGTCAGGGTCTGAGCAGTCCTGATATCCGTGGGTAGGTTGTTCCACCACTGAGGGGCAAGGGTGGAGAAGGAGCGGGCTCTGGAAGCGGGGGAGCGGAGGGGGGTACAGCTAATCTGCCGGAGGTGGAGGAGCAGAGGGGGCAAGAGGGGGTTTAGGGAGAAAAGTCTGGAAATAGGAGGGAGCAAAAAGGTCGAGACAGCGATAGGCAAGTACAAGAGTTTTGAATTGGATGCACCCAGTAGTCACTAGTGGTGACTGCTTATGTTTTGTATTATTTGTTTCATTTTTCAATAATTGTTTAATAGGATGTTAGTAGTTAAAACACAACCGCACAATATGATAGAGAGACAGATAAAGCAGATCACACTACTGAAATCTGGTGCTAGTACTACCCGTGTTCCATAGAGCTCAGTGGCTCTTCCTAATTCTGCATTTTTGTCATTGGCTAATCTTAAAAAGCGTGCATCTCCTCTCCAGGCAGAATGTATCCATTTTCTGAAACAAGTTGTGTGTACAGCACTGCAGTGACTACATCGTCCTTACAGGAAGAGGAAAGCAAACAGTTTTGTTTTCAAGGAATGTATAGTTAGAATTTTTTTTTTTTGCATGTTTTATCATCATCTGATATTCATGATGTGCAGTAATTGAGATGGTTTAACAATGGTAATGAAAATTAATACATAGTTGTAAATTAAATAAGGGTGTTTAAATATTAAAGGTGCAACTATCAAAACCTTCATAGCTGTTTTAAATTATACGCAATGTCGAAAAAAATATTTGTTGAAGTGAAGTTTCTGTAGTCATGATCCCTTTGCCTGTGTGAAATGGTTATGACGGCATTATACCGGCATAGATTGCGCAATTTCATGCTGTGTGAATGGGTATTTCAAATGAGGCGGCTCAGTAGCAGCATTTCTGTGTGAAAGGGATATTAGACATGGTGCACTTGTGCAGCTCAAATTAAATACACACTTGTATCTACTTGTGCTTGCCAGCTCTACAGCCCCCTTAGTCTTTATTCATAGCAGTTCACTAAATCTGCAAACTAATTTAGGATTTGATTGAAACAAAAACATCGACTAGAATGGATCTTAAACATAAAACAAAAAGCGTAACAAACAAACAGCAGCGTCTTCTCACCTCATCTTTGGAAGCAGGGTCTTCTCACCTCATCTTTGGAAGCAGGGTCTTCTCACCTCATCTTTGGAAGCAGCTTCTTCTCACCTCATCTTTGGAAGCAGGGTCTTCTCACCTCATCTTTGGAAGTAAGGGTCTTCTCACCTCATCTTTGGAAGCAGCTTCTTCTCACCTCATCTTTGGAAGCAGGGTCTTCTCACCTCATCTTTGGAAGCAGCTTCTTCTCACCTCATCTTTGGAAGCAGCTTCTTCTCACCTCATCTTTGGAAGCAGCTTCTTCTCACCTCATCTTTGGAAGCAGCTTCTTCTCACCTCATCTTTGGAAGCAGCTTCTTCTCACCTCATCTTTGGAAGCAGCTTCTTCTCACCTCATCTTTGGAAGCAGCTTCTTCTCACCTCATCTTTGGAAGCAGCTTCTTCTCACCTCATCTTTGGAAGCAGCGTCTTCTCACCTCATCTTTGGAAGCAGCTTCTTCTCACCTCATCTTTGGAAGCAGGGTCTTCTCACCTCATCTTTGGAAGCAGCTTCTTCTCACCTCATCTTTGGAAGCAGGGTCTTCTTACCTCAACTGCTTCTTGCCTTTCCACAGCTGATCAGGCAATCTTTCCTCATCTTTATTGACTAATCAGCTGCTTAATTGAGAACCAACATCCTATTCATTCCAGTTGTATTCTTATGCTTTAAAACAGCAGCCTGGACAGAGACCACCTGAGAGAGATGTAGTCCAATGGCAAGATTTGTTTTTAACCCCTTCCCTGCCAGTATTCAGCCTGTTACAATGAAGTTCAGAAACTCTCTCCACCAAGAGAATTCTGCTCCAGCATTCAGGCAGTTTTAAAAACTAACTTCAGTTCTGCGCACTCTCCTCTGACCTTGAAACAGTAACACTGCTGTGCGGGCAGGGAGCCCAGGTGATTACTCTCTCAAGGTTGTACACATAACATTTTACATCTTTTACTTTGGCAGGGGTGTGTGAGTACTCATGCATTAGTACGGCTCAAGATCTGAATATGCTAAGAAGCATTGCTTACTTCAAAAATAAAACCCCAAACCAACACTGCCTGCCAGGGCCGAAGCTAGGAATTTTGAAAAGGGGCCCCTTTTCAACCCAGCAAGCTCACACCTTTTTTCCATGTTAAGAAAACCTCATTTGAAAAAGATATAGGTTCAGCTTGGTTAAAATACAGTAAACCAGTTTGAATCATACATTCTCTAATGATTTATACAGTATATAGTTTACAGTATATATAAATGCAGTATTGTCATCTGGGATGAATGAGCGTATCAGATTTGTTTTATTTTTAGACAACATTAAAACTTCATTTCTGTATATTGTTGCAGCAATAAATAAAACAGAACAGAAATTCATTATTATTTTTTTTATAAATGTGTATCGTTATTATTATTATTATTATTATTATTATTATTATTATTATTATTATTATTATTAGGGCTACAGCATTATGTGTACAGTGTGTGTAAGATAAACATTATCTATTATATTTTATTTTGCCTTTATTTATCATTTTATTCTTGACTGTTGTCAGCACCAAAGATCTTGAATACGCATCGCTTAATAAATAATTTGCAAATGTTTATAACAAACATGATTCTAAAAACGATATAGCTTAGAAAACCGTGAACCTGAAAGTCATTCTCCTCCATTGACACAGTGGCAGTATTTGAATGACAGGTTACTTCTATGTGGTGAGCAGGTAAATCTTGATTCCTGATGTCTGTTGGAAACAAGTCAGTGTTATTTTTAAAGTAGGACTTTGATGGCAGGAATTTCCAGGACCTAAATCGGAAACACACAAAGCATTCACTGTGATACAGTGGTGTAACTTTGGTTTCAAAAGTGTGGGGGGGGGGGGCAGTTTCTGTAGCTGATGCATGCATAAAGATGATTCTATCTGAAACAATTAAAAAGTGAAGGGGACACGTATCCCTCGTGTAAATTACGCCTATGCTCTGGTAACCCAACAAGGAGGCTGGTCTTTCTGAAATGGGAAAACGAGAAAAAAATCGCGTATGGTAAAATTGTTTATGATTGAAACAGAATGCATGTACAACACTATAAGCTGCTTTCACAGTCCGTGATTAGCACTAATCCTGGACTTTTGGAAAGGCAGTCCAAGAGTGGGAAGTCAGCCATATGAAGTGCAAACTATGATACTAGATGCAAACTATCATAGTGCAAACTATGATACTAGATCTGCACAGCGCAGAAACCAGAGTACAGCATTGGAAGGTAGACATTGTTGTTGATGCTGAATCCTTGGGATCCTTTAAGACCTGACATGACAGTATGTTTTGACCCCAACATGCCTCAATATGCCACAATGCACCACAGTGCACCAGAAAGAAAGAACATTCTAGAAAACAACTCAAGAGTCAAAGCTTTGTGAATAGAATTCAGTATCTGTTAAATATACTTCATTACTAAAAATAAGATTTTTTTGTTGTTGTTGTTGTTGATGCACTACAAAAACTGCCTAAATGAAATACTATATATATGAAATTAAAAAGAAAAACAGACAAAGACATTTGTCCAGACTTTTGACTGCTTCCGATCGTTTCACCTCACGAAAATTGAACTTTATCCCAGGAGTTTTCATAAGGTAATTTTTTCAATGTTTGAATTAAAAAAATTGATTTGGTTGTATTAAGATTTTATGATGAGTGTATGAATTTCTGTATGAACCCCTTATGAAATAGTGCAGTATAGGAAGGGACTACTCCTCTAGTGATGCATACAATTATTCTTCATCATTAGCTTTTATTGATCATGGCCTCAAATGAAGGTGAATGAATTTAATAGGAAGAATCAGGTTAGCTGGTCAGAGAGATGGGAGATAGCTACTGCTCTCCCTGGAGTATGTAAAGCAAGGAAGGCATGTGTGCAGATGAAATAAACAGCTTAACAGCCTTAAAGGTTTATATGTGCTTGCGGTGGAGTTAATTAAGTAATTAAGACTGACTCAAGGTGAAATGCCAACTCCCTAATAAATATTACTCTCAGACCTTGGTCTACATCCTTGCCTTGAGTGTATAAACAACAGCCCTCATTATAGAAGCACATGTCACTGTTATGCACATTCCCTCTGCTTCTCTGTACTCAGTCAGGATAATTTTTGAGATTTTAAGACATTTTCATTAGAAAATAACATACCGGTAAGCGTGACATAAGCATGTATCACAGCATTTTGACAATATTGACAGCTGCCACTGACTGAGCAATTATGTGAATGTCCAATGCCTGCGTGACAATTGGTGATGGTTGCCAGGATTTTCCTCTCAATCAAATTATTATATTTGCTGGTTTACTGTAGTTATAGTTTCCTTCCTGGAACTTTGCATAACTTTACATTCTGAAAGAAACATCATTCTATGGTGTTCAGCTTTATTGCCAGTATAGAAACTCGTTATTTATCTATTGTCATTACACAGAACAGCATTCATATAGTGTCAAGGAATGGTTTTGTTGATTAGCCATTTACAATGTGTGTCCTGGTCCTGCAACCATTGATCACCACTATTACAAAGCCAGGAAGGATGACTTACCTCAGAGTCTCCAGAGGTTTCCTCCTCTTTTTTTAGCTTTTTTAATTAATTGATAAGCCAGCATTAAGAGTTGGCCCCAGTGGGTAAGTCAATGGGAAGCATGTAGTTAATGAATCTGAATAACATGACTATTTATCTAATAATAAACACTTAATACATCATTTATTACATTCAGTCACGTAAAGTATAGTAGCTATTGTAATTTTTTTCATTAGCCCTAACCTGATCAGTGCCCTTCGTTTAATCATACATTTCCACATTTGAAACTAATATGCATTTTTTTTTTTTTTTTTAATTTCTTAAGCTTTGCAAATAAAAAAACTGCAGCATCAGTGAAGCTCATGGAGGCTTGGTTTGTCACTGTGGCAATAGATCTGTTATTATAAACATATGTATCTGGTTAAATAAAGGATTGGTTGATTCACCAAGCGGTTTCGGATTTGAGAGGTAACATTTTGGTCAAATAAACTTGTTAGTGTTAGGGTTTAGGTTGCTGTGTAATGTGTAGTTTCCCGTGAAAATTCCAATGTCTCTGAAAGAATAGTGTAAATGTCAGGGTTTCTTCTATTATATACTGTTCATTGTTCAGGTAAGTATAAGCTTTTATAATTATCTTTATAACCCTTTGCCCACAGGCTGTTTGGATTTCAAACTGACCGCCCAGACCTTCCCAATGAGTGCACAGCAACCACACAAACAGGTAAGTAAAATAATGGTTTCTTTATTACAGGACATTTAGACAATCAAATACATTTAGTAAAACCACTAAAACCTTCCATAAAATATTTTAACAGGCTACTTGTGACTTCAGGGGGCTATTAGGGTTACAATTATTCAACTCCACATAATATATTATCACAACAGTCTTGAACAATATAAGCAGCAGTCTGGTGAACTGATCCCGTATATGCACCTGGGCCTCAAAAGACCTACTTAACCTAGGTCCTGTACTTAACCCAAGTCACCAAACACTATTTTGCCACAGCTTACTATATACAACTCTTTTAATGTGCATTTTGCATCTTTTTTTTTGGATGGGGTAGGAGTATCTATTTAGGCTTGGTTGGAATTTATTTTCTTATGTTGACATCTACCTTTGTCTGTAGTTTAGTATGTACGATTGTAGGATATAAATAAATAAGTTTGAAGTGTCATTGGTGTTTGTAGTTGTTAGTTATTATACATGTATACCATGTATGTAACACTTCATTATATATTTATTAAGCTTTTAAAATTACGATAGAACTCTCTATGAGAGATTGAATTTCCTCTGCCCAGTGCGGGCATTGAGATGCTACATGGATAGGACAAGAGCTCTGCGTCATTCTGAGCAGCTCCTCGTCTGTCACGGTTTATGGACCCTAGGACAGCCCCTCTCAAAGCAGCGACTGTCGCATTGGATTGCTGACACAGTCGTGGAGGCTTATGACACTGCGGGCTTACCCCCACCTGGGAGAGTAGCCGGGCACTCTACTAGAGGGTTGGCTGCATCTTGGACCCTCTTCAGAGGGGCCTCGCTGTCTGATATATGTATGGCGGCTAGCTGGACGATGCCGAACACCTTTTCCAGGTTCTTCCGCCTCAATGTGGTAGATCCTTCCTTGCCTTCAGTAGGCACAAGGGTCCTAGAGGTTGCACGCTCGCACCGGTAACCTTCAGTTATTACCCTCGGTTAGGTGATTATGAAGTGTCCCTCCCATGGTGCATTCCTTCTCCTTCGCGACAGCTCTGGTATACTTTCCCATAGCAATGTTGGTGGTCATCTTCGAATTGAAAGGGAACATTAGGTTACTTTCCGTAATCCTGGTTCCCTGAAAGAGAAGACGACTACCAACCACGAGGTTGCATAGATCGCAAATGGCATCCTCAGGATGACGGTTTTAAGATGTCCAGTCCTTCCTATTGAGGTAATCTCTCAGACAGTGCTGTGGTGCTTTGATGGGAATGTGGGTAGCATCAATCATATCCATTACTTGGCACAACCCATGCTTTTCATGGACACACAGAGCAATGCTTTTTTGCTTCAGTTACATCTGGCATAGCTATGTACGTGTTGCAGTGTATCTAAACAAGGTAGTTGACAAACAATACAGTGATGAACTGTGGTTTTATGCACCCCAAACACATTGCCAACTACCCTGTACTCAGCTGAGTAACCCTAACCCTGTACTCCGCTGAGGATGCCAGCCTATACAGAGCTATCGCCACTCTTTTTTCCACTGGCACAGGAGGCCGTACGTAATTTCTTTTTGGCTGCATATCTTCCTTTAGCAGTTCCACTATAATGCTAAATGTTGCTCTGGTGACACTGAAGGACTATTGCACATCCACTATTCCCAATCCAGACAACCTTGGGAGCATACATGGAAGATGTGTGGCACAGAGCTTTAGAATCCTACGTCTCCGCTGGTTTTCAGCCATGGTGATCTGCAATACCTGTGTCGGTCAGTTTCATTTTATACCTCCCAGTTAATTTAATGAATGAGTCGTAAGATAAATTAGTTGAAAACGGATTCAATACTAACGACATGCCACCCTGCCAATGACATTTAAAAAACAATTTGGGCAAGAGCAGTAAAACGCATTATTAACCAACCAGGCACGAGGTATTTTGCTTTATTACAGCAACTTAGATTCACTCGTGTACCAGTTCTCTGCTCATGGAAACCACATTTTCACAAAATGTAACTATTAATCTTCAAAAACAGCATGAGTACTTTACACATAGCTAATTTACATATCAACCCCCACCTTTCTCCTTCATTTGCATGACGTCTGATGAAAAGCCCAGTTTACTTGAGTAAAATAAACTGAGCGAATGTAAAACCAAAAAAGCATTTTAGATAAAACGAGCAAATGTCTTGAGCTGCTTGTAACAGTTTATTTTCCAGATCATATAATTTAGTTGTAAGTAAATATTGTAACAATAGTGTAAGTACAGTGCAACTACAGTGTAGTTAATGTACTTGTATTTTCAAGTCCTTTTTATTATACAATTGGCCGAGCGTCGCCCGGGGGGAGGGAGGGCTAGGTCGGCCAGGGTGTCCTCGGCTCACCGCGCACCAGCGACCCCTGTAGTCTGGCCGGGCGCCGAGAGCTGCGTTGTCCTCCCTACGCTGTAGCTCTTGGGTAGCTGCATGGTGAGTCCGCAGTGTGAAAAAAAGCAATCGGCTGACGGCACACGCTTCGGAGGACAGTGTGTGTTCGTCTTCGCCCTCCCGAGTCAGCGCAGGGGTAGTAGCGGTGAGCTGAGCTTAAAAAAATAATTGGCCATTCTAAATTGGGAAAAAATAATAAAAATAATTGGCAACGACTAAATTTATATAAAAAAAAAAAAAAAAGTTTCTATGATAACTAATCAATATGTACGGTAATTTGGTATAACAATCAGATATAGAGACACATTAAAGCTTCCAGCTTTGCAAGTCAGTAAGTAAACCAAAGGCATTGCAATTCTTTCACATGCAACCTTCAAAGGTTACAGTACTCCAGTGGTATGGTCTAGCAGTGGTAAGGTCTAGCAGACGTGCTTGCAGCTTTCATTTTTAGTTGTTTTAGGGAGTCCTTGGCGCTAGTATGCTGACCAGGGATTCTCAGTAATAGGATATGAAGTAGGCTCACTTTAGTCATTACCCTGCAGTTTCCATCTGCATATTTCCATCAGCTGTTCAATAGTTTACATTTAAAGCTTGCTGGTGCATAGTAGGCTTAGAGTAGAGATTAATGGCCTTGAGATTAATCTTTGAAAAATGTTGTTTCTCTGTGCACTGTATAAAGTGTATTAAAGGATGGTGAAAGTATGGGAAAGCATAGGCAAGCATGATAAAGCACAGAGATGTATGGAAAAACGTTTTAAAAACATGTAAAACCATGATAAACTATGTTAAATGCATAGTATAACCATGGGATAAAGTATTGAAAAAAAGCACTGCAAAAGAAACAGAATGATACATTTCAATTCAGAAGAACCAGCTAATTCAATACAATAGGCTGTTGGAGAAAATCCGAAAAGCGCTCTGGAAGATGCCAACTACTAGACAGATATGTACCCTCCCACTACTACTGCACCTCTCTGTCTCACCTGTCCAGCTATGACTGTCACTCACATCCCTCCTGTTCTCTCTGTACACCCGCTCCTTGGGCCCCCTCATCGCATCCTATGGTTTCTCATACCATTTCTGTGCTTATGAATCTCAGATCCTCCTCTCCTTCCCCCCCTCTGACCCCACCATCCCCTCCTGTATCTCTACCTGTCTTTCTGCTATCTCCTCCTGGATGCACTCGCATCACCTCAAATTCAACCTCTCTAAATCTGACCTCCTTTTCTTCCCCTCCTCATCATCCAGAACCCCACTGCTCGCCTGGTGTTCTCTGCCTTGCTTCTCCCACGCTACTCCACTGCTCTGCTCACTCCACTGGCTCCCGATCACCGCTCGCATCCAGTTCAAGACTCTTGTACTCGCCTACCAATGCCTTGAACAGACTGCACCCAGCTGGCCAGCAGTGTGGAGAAGTGGTTAGGGCTCTGGACTCTTGACCGGAGGGTCGTGCGTTCAATCCCAGGTGGGGGACACTGCTGCTGTACCCTTGAGCAAGGTACTTTACCTAGATTGCTCCAGTAAAAATCCAATTGTATAAATGAGTAATTGTATGTAAAAATAATGTGATATCTTGTACCAATTGTAAATCGCCCTGGATAATGGCATCTGCTAAGAAATAAATAATAATAATATACCCCACACAACACTATTACAGCAAAAGCATGCATGCTTATGAGTTACAGAGAGATACATTAAGGAGCAAGGAGACTACAGATAGAAAGAGACAGATCATGCTGGTGGATATACATTAAAAAAGTTTAAAACTTATAAAAATGCTGTGTGTGTTTTATACATGAAACTCCCAGCGTCTATTTCAATAGATATTGGGACTGAAGAGTCTGGGTGTTCCAATACAGCACCTTTAATAATACTTGGCGTTGGGTCAAGCAAAACATGTTGGGCCTTTCCCTGAAAGTATTCTATTAACTGTATAAAATACGAGTTTACTCAATCTCAAAGATCGATTTTATAATGTGTAAGAACTTCCAATAACATGATTGCATTAATAAAATTTCTCAAAGCTTCACAGCACACACACCCCCAGCTACAACCTCTGAGGTATTGGATTTCTATCCAAGGCTCTTTGTTCTGTAATTTATAAGGTTTCTCTTAACCCAACATGATTTTACAAATTCAACACGATTTTACACTTGTTAAGTACAAATCCGAAGGAAATCTCTGACCTTCTTGCAGTGAGTTCAAATCAAGAAGACAAGTGCTATTACACAAAGGATGGTGCAACGGAAGAGTACAGAGAACAAATTAGATGAAAAGTCTTGGTCTTAAAAATTGGAAATGCCTGGGCATAATTTATCACACTGTCAAAACACTGGGACACCTCAACAATAGCTGGATCTGCCAATATGTGAATAAACCATGAGTATATTATCTAAAGTAACTTAGTTTGGGTGATAATTAATTCTTCAAAGTGATGGTTTTGGGCTTCAGAAAGCTATAACTTGTATGTTAGCTCGATTGTGTCTTAAATAACCTTAGATTATTTGCTACTAGCTATGATTAATAGAGTTATCTAATTTTGGACATCAGCAAAAGCCTGACACTATATCCAGGAAGCCATCTGTAATTCTAAATCGTTCATGTGGCCTGCACTGTGTGGCATTGCTGGCAGCCATCTTGAGAAGGCCTCGCTTTTAAACTCCTATGTTGAAAACTGTAAAAAAAATAATAATAATTAAACACCCATAAACTTGTGACCCCATTAAACTAATTCAAGCCAATATACTGTGGGGTCACAGAGCATTAGTATGGGGTCATGACCCCACCACCCCTTCCTAACAACAGCGCTGCTCTCACACATGAAATGAGACACACATGTACAGTATACCGTATATAATATATCATTGTTGATATGGAAAGGGATCTAGCAAATGTGCTGGAAACTGTAATTTTCCATCTGTAAAAAAAATCAGAATATGTTTCTTATATCTGGCAACAGATATACCCCTGGCATAAAGCAAATCAATTCACTATTGATTTTTTTATAGGATCTGTATCCACAGAAAGTTTTTTTTTTTTTTCATCCCTAGCAAAATGATAGGGTATGAAGCAAAGTTAGATGTATTGCCTTCTTCAAGAATAGTCTAGAAGGACAATAGAGCATAGTTAGAGAATTATTATGGGATGCTGCAGAATATCACGACAAAAATACACTGCAGTATCATACAGTGGTGGACACAGTATACAGGTAATGCACTTTTTATTGTACCTTTATTTTACCAGGAAGTCATTTCAGATTCAAAATCTCTTTTATAAGCAATACCTGGTTTTACAGGATTACATAAAAAATATATCACAGACATTACAATGTCATGTGATAAACTCAATTATTACACCAACAGCTGCTTTGAAAGTTTGATTTTCACTTGGATAAGACTTTCCGAATTTAATCACTTTTACAGGAACCAAGAAATTTGTCATTAACACAAATCTCCTATTTGAAGAATCTCATTATTTAGCTGGATTTTGTGATTGACAAGATCTACCGGTGTAATTACGGTGCATGTAATCAAGCAGGGTTGCCACGGGTCATTATGAAAACAATTATCCTGACTAGGCAGTCCAATTAAAATGAGGATGACAGCAGACGTCGAGGGAAACAGCGACAGGAAAAATCCAGTTTGTTTAAATTCCATAAAGGAGATGATGCTTGAATTGTTACCCTTGTAAATGGAAATTCTCTGTTAAACAAATACTGCGGTCGACATACAGCACAATTTCAACCAAATTTCCTCTTTTCAATATCAAAGAGTTAATAGATTTTCAACTTAATAGGTGAAGGAATCATGAGTATTTAAAATTCAACAAAGTCCTTGGTATAAGGCAGTGGTCCTTGAAGAGTAAGCAGCGGGGTTGCGAAAAATTATAAATTTGCGTGATACGTCCCCACATGTTGCTACAACTGTTTAAAGAACATACCTGTCATTTTTCTTTTCATTGTTAACATCCTAACAACGTTTTTAACTTTAAAGTCTGTTTCAAAGCTTTTTTTTTTTTTTTTTAAATGGCCGCTCTAGTGCACTGGGGTTTGAGATCTGTCCTCTGAGTCTAAATCAATGCAGGAAGAGCAATTTGTAAAAATAAAAAAATAAATAATAATAAAAATAACAACAAGTGCTGTGGCTTTTCTGTTTGGTACCACATCATGGATCGTTATTGCTGCTACCTGTTTGACAATGTGGGCAATAATCCTTTTGAAAAGAGCTTTGAAACAAACTTTAAAGTTATAAGTGTAAAAAGTTGTGAGGATGTTAACAATGAAAAGAAACATTAGAGGTATGTTATTTGAACAGTTGTAGCAACACCTTGGGACGTGTAACGCTACATTTTTCATTACCCTGCTACTTACTCTTTAAACCCTACCTAACCTTTAACCCTTAACCCTAAATCCAAACCCTAACCCTAACCCTAATGTCAATATTATTATTTTAACATAAATATAACTTTTTAATAATGTTTTGCATTTTACTTAATTTGAATTATACTGTTTTCTGAGCATTTCCATTACAAGTTAAAAGTGTTTAGTGTGGATTAAGGGTTATGGCACACGCATCACTGATCAACACATATCATGCATGACATAACCAAAATCTAATCAAACCTAACCTTAAAACATTTCAACACTGTTTGAGGGGTACTGTCCTTCATATGCAAGTAATTATCTTGAGGTCCTTTATGCTTGTGATGTGTGGGGCAGCAGTGTGGAGTAGTGGTTAGGGCTCTGGACTCTTGACCGGAGGGTCGTGCATTCAATCCCAGGTGGGGGACACTGCTGCTGTACCCTTGAGCAAGGTACTTTACCTAGATTGCTCCAGTTAAAACCCAACTGTATAAATGGGTAATTGTATGTAAAAATAATGTGATATCTTATAACAATTGTATGTTGCCCTGGATAAGGACATCTGCTAAGAAATAAAGAAGTAAAAAGCACACCCAAATTAAATTGGTCAGCTCCCCCCAGCATGATTTGTTTTGCTTATGTTATGATAGTTGAGTGGGTGTCTTTGGAAGTGAGAGTGCATGCTCAAAGGGATGCTCTGTGCAGTATAAATATCTTGAAATAATTTTAAATCAAGTCGTTGGGGTCGGCTACAGGGCTGTAAATTCCTTTAGCCTTGTCATCTCTGATTTACAAAGTCTGGACAGATCAGGCTGGTTTAAATTTAATTTGGAACTTCATCCCACCAGGATTTATGGTTTCCTGTATTGGTATTTGAAAAGTTACTGCTGTGTTGTTGGGATCCTATAAATAACTCCAATACTGTCCTCAAGCCTTTTATATCCTGAATTTCAGCATGTCATTTTGTAGTTTGCAGTGCTTCCATAATCCTGATATTAGTCCTTTACAGGGGTTTACTGTGTTTCATAAAGTTTGCTATGATTTTACAGCAGTAAACTTTCATTTCCTGAAATACTGTACACCAGAGGTTGTTTCTTCACACTGAATCCAGCTTTAACCCAGCGAATTGAAAACTTTCTTCAGCATTCGATTTATAATGCAGCTTTTATTTTTTTGTGGGCATGGTGGGCTGAGAGGGGGGGCGGGTCCTGTGCGAGATTGACAGAGGGAGCTACCATGACTTCTCCTGCTGCAGCCGGGAGTCCACCAGCAGTGACGGCAACTATTCCTGCTGGAAATGTGCTGCGACAAACACACAAAACCTGGAGTTAGTATTGCTGGACAACACTGTGCATACTCCTTCACCACCAACTGTAATGTTGTAACTCCAATCCATTAATGATTATATTCCAGTTCACAGTTACTCTTTAACACTGTTTAATTCAGCTATTTCTACATGCGGGAGATGGCGCTATTGCGATGGCGACATGTGTGTAACAGGTCTGCACAATACACATAAGAAAAGTTTGGGAAAGAGAAAAGGCCATTTGGCCCATCTAGGCTCGTCCCTTGTTAGCACACCAATCTCCGCTACTGGGGGGATCTCATTAAAAAAGCACAGTCTCTAGTCTTTTTTTTTAATGTTCACAGTGCTTTAGATCCTACTACATCACTTGATGGGCTATTCCATGCATTTATAACTCTCTGTATAAAAAAGTGCTTCCTACCTTCTGTTCTAAACAGCTTCCATTTCTGCCCTCTTGTTTTACTCAAACCATACATTGTGTTTCTTCATGAAATCTGTTTCCCAGGGGCCTGACATCTGCAGCTTCGAGGTTAATCACATTCTCTAAGCTGGTATTCCACTTTTGGAATTGAACCCAGCAGAATGTCATGAGCCGTCAGAAGTTCATCTGGAATGCTGTTTGTAAAAGTTAAAGAACTTTTCAAAACAACACATCTCCTCTATTGCAAAAACTGATACATTGAAAAACGATTCGCCACCTGGGACCCAAGAGTTTTTAATCAGTGACTTTCAATTCAGCAAACGCAATCTTTTTACTGTCTTGATCTATTTAAAAAAACTAATTATCTGAAAGAAAAAAATAGATAAATATAAACCTTATAGGACATACTATCAAAGAATCTATCAGGCTGAAATGAAAGTTATGGAGGGCTGAGACATCCTGCTGGTGTCTATATTAATGAAACTGATACAATGCCTTGTTCTGAACAGACTATCCTATCTATATTAGTTTTGTTAAGGGAAAGAGATGGAGAAAGAAGAGATGACCTCTTTCTCTTAAAGTCACAGTGACTAAATATAAGACTTTAATGAAATCTGCAATCCAATATAAACCCTTGAGATTAAAACTTGTTTCTTTAATGACTCAGAGACACAGATGTCAGCATTCATACAGTTGTTTCAGATAAACTAAGAACATATTTACCATGACTGAGAAATTCTCAGTGGGTGTGTAAAGTAACTGAGCGGCTCAGAGCGAGAATTGTTTCGCTCACTCGGATCACTGATGGAATCTGCTCTGCATCGATCTGAGCTGCTCACGGGGGGTGGAACTGAGCATGCTGTTAAGTGGGTTTTGAAACTACATGAATTGAATAGAAATAAAAGTAGTCAGGTAGCATAGCCCACAGGCAACAAAATAGAGGCATTATTAGCTGTTTGCTTTGTCGTAATTCATAATTAAGACATATTTTCTTGTTTGTCAAAAGTATTATTTTTGTGGGCTGCTTAGAGCTGTCAGACTTCTTTGCTCGCTGCCCTGTCTGCTTTCATAATTCTTAATTAAAAGAGATGATTTGCTGCATGCCAGCAGTCATAATCACCATGGGTTTCCTAGTGCTTAGGAGGGGAAAAGAGGTTTCAAACAAGAACAAGGCTTGTGCAGCATTTCACCAAAACAAAGAACTAAAAGAGAAACTTGAATTCCCTTTATTAAATTGCATGAAAAATGTAATTGTGTGAACTAGTTAATATATAGTAACTTGTTTCTAAACTGTAAAAAAAAAAACTGGTCTCATTTGCAAAATATTCCTAGAGTAACAGTATAGTGTCATTAAACCAATTTCAGCCTAGTCCAAAGATATGATTGGCTTGAAAACTGAGAACGAAGAGCACTAAATATACAGTAAACTTTGTTTCATAAAACTACATTTCATTGAGGTTCTATTTTTTTAAAGACTTAAATAAGTTATCAGCATGACTAAAACATAAATGACTATGAGTGCCTTTAGTCGGGAAGATCTCAATAAATAAAGGTTGAAGCCTGAGGAAACACTCCTCACAGTTTGGCCTGGACAGCAAGTACACATGAAAAGCCAGTTGTCATTAAAAACAGGTTATTATGAGCTACAGCAGCAGTACACCATTAGAGTCTACTCATACACCAATCAATAAAACGCACATTCACTTTCCATTCTTGTGCCTTGGATCACTAGCAGTATCCAACTGAAAATTGGAAGTGGCATCTCTTTGAGACTGCTTAAAAAATCTTGGATAAAGAAATATTGTCATTACACATAACGCTGAGTTCAAAACAGAGGAATTCTTAATGCGCACACTTATCTGTCTATATTAAAAAGGTCTATTAGCATGTTTTCAGTCCCAATACAACTTTAATGACATAAAGCCAGGCAAGTGTTTTTTTATTGTCATTTCTAGTTGACTACAAAAACTAAATTGATGTTGTTTAATGTGGAATCCCACGCTGGGATTTCGATCACAAGTAGGCTAATTCACAAGAGATGCAGCAGGTTTTTTCTGAGCTATTCAGGAATCGTTCTATGACGGTGGGGAGCTGGTATAGCGTTATACATTTTTTTTTGTTTGCGTTCCTTTTTTTATTACATTTTATTGATAGTGTTAAACTATTCAGAGACAAAACAAGAAATATAACAGCAAAAGAAAAGTGGCTTAATAAACACCAGACGCAGGACCTTATTCATAAAGCAATACTATGCTGGTGTATGCACTGGGGTCCTGTGCATTTCTTGTCGAGTTATTGGTTTATGAATACAGACCACAGCCTTCACTAACACTCACTTGTCTGTAGTCATACAGTACAATATACACATATACAGTACATATATATATATATATATATATATATATATATATATATATATACAATATATATGAATACGCTTTAGAGTGTCTTGTATAAAGCATAATGCAAGCAAAGCAAAAGCATGGTAAAGATCAAGCAAGCACTGTAAATCTCATGAGATGATGAGATAGTAAAAGTACTGTGAAAACCAGACATCATAAATGTTTAATACAAGCCCAGGGAAAACATGGTCAAACTGCAAAATTGCTGTGCCATGCAAAACTTTAATGGCTGCTAAAATTGTGTGTAAATCAAATGGTAATGATAATAAAATCAATATTGTCAGGTTATTTTAAAGCTCTGTCTGAAATCGTCTTTGTTTATTTATTTTTTATGAACAGATTTAACCCTTCTAGGAGATTGATGCCCTAACACATCTCAGTGTGAAAACAAGCTTGCTCAGTGGTTTTTGTCTGTCAGACATCACGACCTCCCAGTATGATCAATGTGGCATATTATCTGATACAACAAGATAGGTGTAACAGTCACATCACTCTTAGCATGACACTAACACACTGCTCCATTGAGGTTCACTGAAACTGCTGATAAAGCATTATGATGAGGATATAGTGAATGGATGAATCTTATTATTTATAAAAACTGCATCATTTTTGGAATCATAATGATTTTGATTTGGTGTCGTTATGCATGTTACAAATGACAGCAACCAATGATTCTTATTTTTGAAGCTATATATCTCCATCAGAATGGCATCAGTGTCAGTATTGATAGCAATACCCGACACCATGATGGAAATACAGTAAGTGACTACTCTACCAGCTCATTAACCCTCCCTACCTTTTCGATATGTTTTGAATTGTTCATGCTGAATCCAACTAACCAATCCAATGTTTCGACTGGCAACAAATCAAACAAGAGGGAGAAATTAACATAAGAAACATTCAGTGTAGTAGAGACCCTGTGGAAACTCCAGTACTGACCAGCACTAGAGTGTATAATGGCAAGAGCTGCGGCTAGTGTTCTGGTTCTCAACTGGTCATGCTGGTTCAAGAGACCTAATACTGGACACCTGGTTTTAAAAAAAAATGGGTCAAGTGCTTTTACTGTAAAATTCTAATATCAATGGAATGCTGTATAGAAAGATCCGCTCTCCTGTACTCTGCATGCACGGATTGATGATGGTTTTGTTAAAGAAAAAACAATGCAAAAAGTTATCCTTTAGTTGTGATGATGCAAACTCATTCCAATTTCCCTCGGAGCTTGATTTTCTAATAGGAAAAATGTAACTTGGGTTGCCAAAACAGTTAGAAATAACACAAAGCCAATTATTCCTAAGTGCACCTTTAAAAAGAGAAAAGATCATTGAAACAATTGAGTAATTTAATTTGAGGGATCTTAGGTATATTAAATTTGCTGAATATAATATATGCTCTACATGCTTTTTTGGTGCTTGTGGTATACCAATCTACTGTTTTGGAAGTTTACTGTTGTCTCCTGTTTCAAAACACACTATAATGTTAAAGAATATGTACACACAATAGGAGTCCAATATCAACTAATTATGATACAGATAAATTATAGCTTCACTCCCAGACTGGCAGCAGTGTTACAGCACCAATATCAACAGCACCCTATCAAAGTGTGTCATGTGTCACTTGACATTCATGGTTATAGAAAATGGCTCAGCCACTGTCATGAGCAGAAATGAGTTTCTCACTTATAAAATAGCTTATTGGGACAAATTAGCAAAGTGGAGATAGTGGAGTTGGCTTTATGATTTTAATTGGATTGAGGTCAAAGTGATAATTGTTTTCTGTTACTGACAGGTCTAATTTAAAATGTAAAGATATGGGAGGGATAAATGTCACTGAGACGCTTGTTGGAATTAGTCTGAAATGTTTGTATTCCCAAAAGTGTGTAGAAAGTGCTGGATTGTCAGCACTGCAGACTTGAGCATATTTATCCTAAACGCAGGGACAGCACAGGCAGCTAGGATGCCTCAAGCCTGCCCTCTTGAGGGAGTTTAGTTTCTATGCACATCTAATTTTCGGACACTTTCTGAGACATCAGTTTCCATGCACATCTAATTATTGTCCCCTTTTTGAGACAGCTAAGGACGTTGTTGAAACCACCAAACTCATTTATAAGATGGCCTTGAGACCAATGAAAAAAATATCAGCTGTAAAATGCTATCTGTATAACAAGAATGCCATTTGAAAAAAGAAAAAAATCTTAAGTTTTTAGAGAGTTTGAATATTTAATATATAACCACCTTCTCCTGAAAGTTGCTTACTTGGCTTCTGAGAGTGATCAAGCGGATTTTAGGATACGTGTTCCGATAGCAAACTACCTTTGGTGAATGTAAACAAACAACTTTCAACAAAGGTGGACAGACAGCTAACTATGGAAAAATATAGTAAACTGAGGCCAAGAAAATGTTATTCTAGTCTAAAAGTAAACATGCTTGTGGGACACTGCAACTTTAAGAACCTCCGGTAAGTAATGTGGTGTATACAGTATAGCTTATCTAGAATGATCTTATAGGGTGCAATACAGTGCAAGCTGATATCCATGTCACAATAGGTCACAGTGGCTGCAGGCTTTGTGGCCTTGCTAACCTTGAGTGGGGTGAAAATCAGCATCTATCTTACAGCAGCAGCCTGTGCTACCTATTTATTTGGCGAAATAACAACTATAATAATGCAGTATAGCTAACCTTTAAGTGATGTAATTTCCATCTGATATAAATCATTTTAAGATGGCTGTATCACATCAAAATCAGGGTCTGCTATAAATTATGTTCCTATGGAGGTATATATTGATATAGAAGCTCTTTTCGTTTGTGTGGTCGGTCAACCTTAAAGGCTTCTTTTTTCAGCTGTCACAACGAATGGTGGATTTGCGATGAAAACTTAAAAACACTTGTCAGTTCACATGACTATAAGGACACTTTTTTGCAATTATACAATACTTCACTGGACACATTACTAGCACTACGAATTATGATACTGGTATGGAACTGACCAGGGATAGCCTTGTGGGAGCACCATTTATTGATCGTTTGATCTGTGCCAGTCATCCATGAGGGCCTGCTATTAATTACTTGATTGAATTGCTGCGGTTCTGAGTAAGTTTAAATCTGTTTATCACGCTGGATCCAAGCACTTAGCGTGGGACATTCTTTTTCTGTTTCACAGGTCAGTGTCTTTGGATAAAGGTGGGAGATGACTGTAGGTTTCATAGTCTGCTTTTTTGGAGTCATTATTTCTAAGCTTCATAAAGGTGTTGAATGAGTTAATATGCACTGATAATGTTTGTGCTGATGTAAATACTGTACAAGTCTGATTAAAGACTATTCTGTAATGAGAAGCATGAACCAATGTAGCTGCATTATATTAATAGCACACACCTAGGCTTTTGCCGAAATGAGATTTTTATATATATATATATATATATATATATATATATATATATATATATATATATATATATATTCAAATTATACCATTGTTCAGTTGAAAGCTAAAATTAAATCCGTTTTTTGGCACCTTCGGTATTAGAACTATGCCATCTTCTTGATTATCTTGTAAGAATAAGTAACAATTCAGCTACTTAGAACTCCGCCTGTTGAAATACTTATATTTCAGCTTTTCTTTATGCTGTAATCAGGCATCCTTTCACTCCCACCTGGTAGTCTAAAGAAAATACTTATTTTATCATTTACAAAACATGCTTCAGTTTACTGAAGACTGAAGGCGGCACAGGCCTAACCGTTTGTCTGTTCAACTTTTCTTATAGTTTTACATCAGAAGTGTGCCAAAGCAAATTGAAGTTGCGGACGATTTACAAAACATTGCAAGGATGAACGAACCCTGGGTGCTAATTAAAGATCAAACCTCCTGCTAGACTCACTACCCTGTTTGCCTGACAGTTTTCATAGGAAGCTGCAGCTGGTACAAAATATGCTGACATCACAACAGTACCCCAGTCATTACCGCTACTGAATAAACAAAGAGTACATTTTTATATTTTCCAAGGCTTACCAGGCATTGCTTGGCTTGGGTCCTGCATACAATTGTGAGTTACTCATGTACCCTTATGTATTTTTACCACCCTGGTCCCTATGGTCATTGGCAGTAGCACATTACAAATTAGAGTTTGCTGGACTGTGATCTTTTGCTTGCTATGCTCAACAGCTGTGAAACATGCAGCTGGGCTAACTATAGCGAGGGATTTTCTACAAAAGTAAAAGTATGTTATCCTTACAATCAACCCATTTTCATTGAAAAAAGTACATACTATAAATGAATCCCCCTGCCTTGGGGGGAGAATATTTCTAGTTCATATATTTCTATTTGAATATTTTTACAGTATGTGCTGCGGCCCGGTTGAACTCGCCCAGTTTGGGAATCACTGCTTCAAAGCCATGAGAGACATTTTCCTTATTTCATTATTACTTTTTAAAATACAACTGAAAAGAAGAGTTATCTATTTTGGACAGAAAACAGAAGCCAAACCAACTTCTGTTCCCAGTCACTTATAACTGGAATGCACTTCTAGAAAATCGTATTATGTATTATAAATAATTAATACATCCCTAATTGCTCAATACCTACTTTGCAGATGTTTAGGTTAGTGTTCAAAATTAACTTGACATTGATTTTTCTTTCCTTTGCCATATCTTTAATCTCAGCATTCGGCAGCTGAAGCTACCTCTGGTGGTCAAACCTTTTCAGGACATGGCAATTCAGCTTCAAACCTTTTTGCTACTATGGAAATACCTGCACCATAAAGACGATTTTGAGTACTGCGGTAAAAAAGGAATAAGACATACAGCCTGCTTTGCAGAACTAAGAGATGCATAAGCCAAACTATTAACTATTGATTGCTATCTTCAACAGAAACACTGGAATTATCATTACATCAACGAAAATAGTTACAATATTAGGAAACCACTACAAAGCCACACTCACTTAATTGAGCACTAGGCTAAATCCTAGACTGTATCCAGCACTTAGGGACAACAGCACTGCATACTAAACCTGTAATGTAATCTCCTGCCATTAACCAATTAAGTGCTTTTGTCCTCATTTGAGGACAGACTACTTTGTAATTTTTTGGAGCATTTTTAGCTGGATCAATACCTGTTATTTAAATGTTCTCTTTACCTATATTGTTGTTATAACTCATTCAAATGTTGTTAATCCCAAAAGTTAAATCCAAATTTATCAAATTACATAAATACAGCTTCTGTTCTGATTCCCCCCCCCCCCCCCAAGGAAAAAATGTATTTGGTACTTAATGGGTTAATAATGTTCAAGAGGAGGGAAAAAAAAAAAAAATGTTTTCAACCTGGGTGAATCGGATTTTTAGTGAAAGGTTTTTGGGGTGACTGATTAGCAATACATAAATACAAACTTCTAGCTAAACATTTGTCAGAGGAGCCAAGGACAGCTTTACAAAGCAAACAACACGGGTTACATACTGGCCTCCCGAAACAAAATCATGTTCCATTTGATTACAGAACTCTGTTAAAAGCATAGGATTGTTACAGTATCTGGTATTTAAAAATCTTGACCACAAACCATTTCTAAAATTTGTATTAGTTCTAGTTGATCAACCTTCTTATATTCTGACTAGGTTTTTGGAAACGGGATGTAGTGTTGAGGGCATGTGTGCATTTGGAAGAATCACACAAAATATAATTAAATGTGCTGCTGTGTCTCTGATGCTATTTTGCAACATCAGTCAGATGAAATATAAAACAGAATCACTAATTAGGTTTAATTAATATACCAGAAATATAATAAGATTCAACAGGACGAAACAGGTGTCTACTAAATTACACAGTATAATCTCGATACAAAACAATCCTGATTACATTCCCTTTGATCCTGGTAGAATAGATCAGGCTTGACTTGAGTCAGCAAGCTCACTAGTAATGCATTAATTAAAATAGTAAATATACATAGAAAGCAAAACAAAAAAACATGTTTATGAAAATACTGGCCCAGATTAATTTACAGGAGGCACATACATATGTCGATCCTTTCGGGAAAGAAATTCTACAGACAGTAAATTTAACCTGACAGCCACATAATAATATGCTGACACTACCAACACCCTTCCAAATTCAGTGTTAAATTTTATTGTCTTACAGTATGTATATACAGCATCTAAAACAGTAATTTCATGGCAACTACATTTATTATGCTGCCCTTTTGCGAGGTATAGTATTAGAATTACTGTAAACAGCAGTATTTGTGCCTTAATTTATGCCAGACAAAAAAGGTCTCCCAGCGCAACACCAATACATTACAGGCTGCACCACAACGAAGAGTGCTGCAATCAGGGCAAATTATAGTTTAACACAATCCCCTGAAGTAATCAGCGGGAACTTCTTGTTTTTTTTTGGGGGGGGGGGGGTCTTTCAATATGCCGACTTCTGAAATGGCATTTTCCTGCGATCCTTTGTGGCGTTCCTCTTCCTCTTTTTGCTCAGGAAGTTCTCCAGCTTGTCGCTCTTTTTCAGCTCACTGTATTTTTCTGCCAGTTCCAGCTTACGCTTGTCAGCTGCAAAACAGAACAATTCAAGTTCACAGAATGGGAGCAAGATTACGGATCAGTGGCACCTGATCCAGACCTCATGATCCCGCTCCAGTGGTACTGGATCTGATCCATTTTATTTTATTTTTCTAATCTCGTTAGTACAGCCGTCCCCAGATGACAGAAATGGTGTAGTTAGTTTTGTGTTTTAATAATGTGCCCATTTCTAATATATATGGGGTTGAGTATCTAACGTAAGGCATTTATAAACCCACTATTTCTTTGGTTAATATAGTTTTTTATTTGACACTACCTAAAACAGCCAACCACAACAACTGAGGCATACTGTAAGGGTAATAATGTCTCTGATGGACTGGTTTGTAAACATAAAGCAAAATGGTTATGTGTATTATTGATATTGCCAATGGTTCAAGGCAGCGTATTTACTGGACAATACTTATGAATCTTGACTGAAAGAATCATTTCTTCTCCTAACAGATCCACTATATTTCAACAGGTGCTGGTGTTCCCCAAGTGGGATACTTACACTTCTTTAAGAAGAACGGCTTCTGGCCCTGATTCACAAGCTCCCGCTGCTGTCTCTTGAACTCCAATTCTTTTTCTCTTTGCTTCTGCATGCTCTTTTGTGCTCTCTCTTGGTTAACCTGTGGGGGGCGACACAAAATGCAAGCAGTTGTTGAACAGCCTTTTCCATTTTGCTTAATATTATTGAAAAATGTTACACCCCTCTTCCCTTGCTTTCTACACATTTTCCTTCTATTATTTGTGCCAAACATCCTCTACTCCTTGGCCTGATTTAAATCAAAGTTTATAGCGGTGCAATAGCTACACTTTATAATGAATAAGGCGCTGCCATCATTTTGATTTAATTCAGGCCCTTGTGTCCCCAATTCAATAGTTTACGACTTGAACAAAACATTATGGAAAACGGTAAGTTGACTCTGTAATTTGCCCCTTAGCAAATAAGGAATATTAATTCCGATTCAATTAACACAGCATCAGTAGCTGTTTATTGCACCAACTTTTTAATTTCCTTAAACATTTCTCTTCACCTAAACCCCTAACTGCCACCCTCCGAACAGGCCTGCTTTATACCTCTGACATCAGACACATTTTAACTGAACTCACTGATCCTGTATTAGTAACACAGTGAATTGTAACACAATATACTGTCTGCATTTACAAAAGGCACCCTGTACAATAAAAAATAATATTGCCCAACATTATTTTGTATGGGAGTCGATTTTTCTTAACAATTTGTAATCTTTATTAAAAAAAACAAAATAAACAAATTTCATTGATGAGATTACTTTGTATGTTGTATTACAGTAGAGTATTTTTACTTTAACATAGCCCATTGTTAACAGTTGTAGTATTATTATTATTAACACTATAAACAGATTATAAACGTCTGACAAGTAAAATAAAAAAAACAGGGGGGGGCTCCCGAGTGGCGCATCCAGTAAAGTGCGGGATGCGCTCTATAGCCTGGAGGTCGCCGGTTCGAGTCCAGGATATTCCACTGCCGACCGTGTGGGGACGGCTTAGGTCGGCCAGTGTCCTCAGCTCACCACGCACCAGCGACCCCTGTAGACTGGCCGGGCGGCTGCGGGCCTGCCTGTAAGTTGCCCAGAGCTGCGTTGTCCTCCGACGCTGTAGCTCTGAGGTGGCTGCATGGCAGGCCTGCAGTGAAAAGAAGCGGACGGCTGACGGCACACGTTTCGGAGGACGCGTGTGTCCGTCTTCGTCTCTCCAGAGACAGCACGGGGGTGGTAGCGGTAAGCCGGGTTGAAATAAAAAAAAAATAATAAGAACTAGGCTTTCCAAATTGGGGAGACAACAAGAAAAAAATAATTGGCGATTCCAAATTTAGAAAATAAATAAATAAAAATAAAAAAATAGAGTTAACTACCCTGGAAATCTTGGTGTAAATGGCTAAATAGTAAAGGAAAAAATGGCATTAAATATGGTAATAATAGAGGATGTGAACCCACCATTCTCTGTAAGAGGTGCTGCAACTGTTCTTTCTGCTCGGGTACTTTGGCGTGCTTCAGCTTCTTCTGGACCACCTTTAGTAAAGAAAGAAGATGCTTCAATTCAAATGTCTCAGCAATTCATCTTCATTGGAGGCTACAGGGGTTGACCAGTTTTACTGACAGAAATTACAAATCTAGATCTGTATTTATTTCATACACTGTAAGGATATCTATTTATTACATACATTGTGGCCCATTAAAAGAACATTGGTTTGTCAATAACTGCTCCTTACAAAATAAATGGTACTCCATCAGACCAATAGTGCAGTAAATGAAGACAGATTGTTAGAAAACACCAAAATAGATCTGATTCGTTGGAAGTTCATTTTTGGGGCTGCTGCTGTTAAAACAAAATGTAGAATTTCAATAAGCAACCCACTGATCTTGAAGCTATCAAGTTTACTATTCGACGATTGATGTGCAATACAAATGCTGCTGGATACAGCAAACAAAATAAAAATCACTTTACAGCAGACTATTTACTTCCCTTTTTGATTAGGGTAGCACCTTGTCAACTGACAATCTTAAAAAAAGATATTTTTAGTGATGAACAAAAAAAAGTAAGCCTGCTTTGTATACAGTACACTTCACAATTAGAAGCTTGGGAAGTCTATGATTAAACTGACACAGCTGTAGTTGGTTTATATCTTTAGTAAAACTTTTCTTTTTTACAGTAGAACTACCAAAGGAGAATCAGAAATCACAGGTCAGTTAAGAACTGAGTAGTGACATATAAAATCAACTAATCTTGCAGCGATACCCGGGGGAAAAGGGTTAGTCTCATTTGTGCAGGTATTTCCAATGCCAGAATATTCCTTTAACCTATAAACAAGTACATCAATAAATACAAAATAATAACATACAAAAACGCTGAGTTGCAAAGTTCTCAGTTTGGTTACTTTACTACCAAGAAGGTGAATTGAGTTCAAAAGGCTTCTTACCTCTTTTTCCCTTCTCTTGATGTCATCTAGGAAGCCGTACGTCTTATAAAATATATCTGGCTTATATTCCCCTGAGAGGTCATCAAATCGAGGATCTCTTGATGTCTATGGAAAAAAAATTTTTTTTTAATCTATTCATATCAAAAGTGTCCTCTGTTTCAATCAATATACAGCTATGACCAAAAGTGTTGCATCATCCTATAGAATTAACACATTTTGCTTCATACAGTTGATTGAAACCTGCTGAATAATGTTACGCTAACATATTGAATTACATACCGCTTTGCAGTTTTCCAATCTACTTAACGAAAAACTGACAAATTTTAACATGTGACAGTTCAAAATCTAACATGAAATACTGTACTATTATTATGGCTTCCGGTAGACTTTTGCGATATAATTTTGTGTCTCAGATTACATGATTTTAAATAAAATACCTAAATTATGTATATAGTTGTTTTTTTTAATTATGTCTCAATCCTAAAATTCTAGGTGATGCTAAACTTTTGGCCATAGCTGTACACTATGAGACAGGTTGAGACAACATCCAAAATCAATTCTCTTTGCACCGCAGCTGGATCCAAGTCTTATTAATATAGTAAAATAGGAATAGCCACACTGTCTGAGGACACTCTAGTTCTTATTGGCAATAAGGTGTCATTCTAGGAAAAGGCAAGCAAAGTTGGATTGTAATAATAAAACATAACAAAAATTACGCAATTATAAAGAAAATGTATTCTTTAGGCAGCGACACTGGTAGTCTATTTTTGCAGGCATTAACGAGTACTTACGCCTGCAAAACTTGTTAATCAGCCTTAAAATGTTTATTAACGTATCTTTGAGAACAAGGGTTTGGCTACAAAAGTGATGTAATGCAGTTCAGTGATTAAGTTTAATATAACATGAAGTACAACGTGACAATGGCTACACAAGAACCAAAAGAACGTCTTTTTTTTTTTTTTTTTTTTTTTTTTTTTTAAAATCAGCTTTCAAGTGAAGTTTAATTCACCTACTCTTTTCTTGACAGGCACCACACTTCTCAGAAAGGGAACAGGTTTCTTAGCAGACACCTCCATCGGTCTGTAAATAAAATGATTGCAACACTGCATCAATTTGAGTAACAGACCAAACAAATGATTTTGAATCTGTGGAATCCTCAAGGTATCTGTCATTAAAAATACTAACAACTTGTCTTCCCCCTTCCAGATAAAGTGGATCTCATTGGAACCTACTCTGGCTGGATCAAATAAGATTGCTGTGAATGAGAATCTATTCTAAAGGGTCTAGTGTTCCTCTGTCCACATTTAAGAACTTTCTTATCCCACCTGGTGGCACTATGGAGTCAAAACAAACAAATACAAATACAGTAGGTCTCAGTGTATAGTAACACCTCCTAAGAGAACACTTCTCCTAAGAGAAAATCCTTGCGGTGAAATTGATTTTTCCCGTAAATGCTCTGCCTAAAAGAACAGGAACTTTGTTTAAAAGAACACCTTTTTTGTAGCTGCTAGCGATCTGTTCACAACTGATACAGTACTGTTTTGTAACATGATAACTCATCATCATCAAACTTAAATTCAAACGGTTTATTCAATCTTTTCAAATGTGACTTGTCATCGCGAGTGTTGTGAGGCACACACATTGGTTTATTAAATCTTTCCACAAGTGCACATCAGCTAGAAAATGGCATGTAAACCCACGGCAAAAAGTGCCGCTGTTTCTCTTGCTACAAAAAGTTGGAAACTGAAAAGAACCTGAATCAGACACAAGTCACGGTGCAATTTGGTGTTTCTGTTCTGCTGAGTTGCTTCACCATTCTGTTAAATAATTTTATGTCTTAAATATTGTTCCTGTACAGGTGTTCATAATTAATCTAGAGCTGCTGCTGCATTATTTAACATGTATAGGGGTGCTGTGCTAATTTAGTTTGACAGTTAGTTTATTAATGTTAGATTGTCTGTTACTTTATTATTATAGTTTATTAACATTAGCATATTGCTTTTTTCTTACTTATTCTATTCATTTCATATGCTGATGGACGTGCATCATGGCAAGTAATAAATATTTATTTATTGATCCATATTGTGTCTGGTGGTCAACTCCGTCTTAAGAACACTTCGACTAAGAGACCACTTTGCTTGCTTCCCGAGGGGTATTCTCTTAGCTGGAGACTAGTGTATTGTCTGTCTTATCTTCAAATGAATGGAAATACAGTGCTACTGTATATTATTTCATGTCTACAGCAGTTCTCAAAGAACAAGCTTTTGCTTACCTGTTTTTGTTCTGTCGTTTGATTTTCTTCTTCTCAGCAACAGGTTTGTTTTTTGCTCCATAAACTACTTCATTGTAGACCTTAGTTCCTACTTTATTTTGAAGCTTCATTAGCTCTTCAAATGACATAGTTGAAAGCTCTAAATAGGAAGAAAACAATGCATTACTGATGTCAGAGTGTTACAGTAAGCAATACTGTACATTGATTCTACCTTGTTTTCATTTTTTCCACACGCTTGGCTCAAGTTATTTATCAGAATGAAATATTTCCTTCACGAATTGTGCTGACATCCACTTATGGGTACAAAAGGTTTTACTTTATCCCACTGGAAAAGCTAATTTTCATAATCTCAATTAGTACACTGATTTCCCCTTTTTTTGTCCATTTCTTTTTCTGTCTAAGGTAGGAGTTACTGTGGCCATGGATGTTATATAATTGCAAACACACGTGGTAGCAAAGGCTTGGACTTTAGATGGTGACAGACGGTTAGATTTGTAATATAACAAAACAGGTAAGGGCAAATGCATGCTGTAACTAGGAGTAGCCTTGAAGTGATGTTGCTTTCTATGTGGATTAACTGCTAGCAATTCCACCAGAAGTCAATCTTACTGTTACCAGGTCTCATCAGCAGATATATTTTCATCAAATACAGATGGAAAAATAAAGACGAGCAGAAAAATAATCAAATTTGTGCCCTGAGCTCCTCCAGTGCCTGTCCTTAAGTCCCAAATAAAGCCCCTTTCACACTGGCACTTCCACCCGCGTCCGGACCCGGGTTCTGGCAACCTGGGTCACAATCCCGCGTAGTGTGAAACCACGTACCTGGGTCGTACCCTGGTTAACCTGGTCCCAGTGACCCAACTCAGGGTGTGGGTTGACACGCTTTGACCCGGGTTGAGCGATACAAAATGCATGACAGCCGACAAAATAACAAACAGCCACGCCTGTGTGAAGGTTTCACTGCCGCAAGGAACATTTCTGTTTAGCTACATTTTTGTTGCTTTAGACACACCATGAGCAAGACTGCAGCAGGGATGAAGAAACATTTGCTCTAATCAATATTTGGGCCGACGGTTCAATCCAGAGAAGCTCGGATGGAAGCGTCTGTAACAAGCTGCTTCCGGGGCACCGATACGTGCATTTGTTTACTTGCATCTGTCACCCAGTTCAATCCTGCTTTATCAAAAGCAGTGTGAAATCGCGTAGCCGACCCGCATGACAGTGGGTCCTGACCCGGGTAGGTTCTGACCCAGGTAGAGCATGCCAGCGTGAAAGGAGCTTAAGACTGCTATTGATCGTTTTTACTTGACTGACACGATTCCAAGTGAAACAAATAAATAAACAGCTGCATGGACTTGTGAGGATTGCTGTTTTTCTTGGGACTCTAGAAAACAGCAATCTGCACCAATCAATCAATGCTGCTGTTTCTTCAGTTGTTTCACTTGGAATGATAAATCAGCCCAATATAAACCTGCATAAAGCTTGAACTGTATAGACTAATCGAATAATCGGTTTGTACAGCGCTAGTCAATGAATGGGTCACAGAATTACCCAGAAAAAAAAAAAAAAAACTAACAAGAAAGTATTAAGTACTATCAATGCACCTTTTTTAATGTCTTCATGCGTCTGATTGCTGCCGTCAATCCTCTTTGAATCTGAAAAGCCAGGAGTATCATCCGAGACATCACTTTCTGAGTCGCTGTCATCATCAACCTCACTGACACCATCACTTTCAGCCTTGTTTTTGACATTATTTGTATTGTCCTCCTCATCAACTCTGTCGTTTCCTCCACTGCCAACTTGCTCATCAGAACTATCTTCTTCGTCAGAGTCCTCGCTCTTTAAATTCTGTTTGTCTTCTTCATCCTCCTCCGAGTCTGTCTCACCATTGCTGTCACTCTCCCATTCTGGGGCTTTTATATGTTCTTTTTTACTGATCAGTTGAAAGTTTTGTTCCATTTCTTCCTCAGAGTCCCCTGTCAAACTGCCATCGCTCTCAGCGTCGGACTCTTGGGTAAGACTTGGCCCTTTCTTCAGGTTTGTATTTAATTTACCCAGAGTGACTTGCTTGCTTTTCCCTGCTGTGTGGTTCATGTGTATTTTCTTTGCTTTCGATGCCATTGCAAACTAGAACAAAAAAAGAGGGTACAGGAACTGGTGAGCACATGATTCTGAGGCTTGAGGAATACAAGTTAAATAAACATTTACCACTGGTCATTTTTGTATTACCTGAACCCCCAAAGCTGTGTATAACCTGAAGCCCCCACGTTTGTATTTGGGAGTGTCACCAAAATCAAGCCACTCAAAAGATGCCAGTAACACAGACACATAAATACTGCATAAAGACTTCTGCACAACATATTGTACAACAGCAACAATAAATAAATAAATAAATAAATAAATAAATAAAAGTAATCTAAACATAAGAGCACACCACGCTGCCTCCAGTATTTTGAGATCTAATTCTAAAATACACGTTCATGGAGTAGCTGCAGAAAAGATGATGTAAAATCATATAGAGAAACAGGCCTGCTAACATACTGCACTTTCTTAGTAGTAACTGTTAATAATAACACTAAGGTAGGGATGTGTTTATACAATACAGAGAGCATAACATACACCACGGCTTAATACATTATTGTATATTACTCATTTACACAGCAGTTGTGTTAATGGATATGACCCCGTAGTAGGCCTACAGTGTGTAAATCTACAGTCGAAAATAGGAATAGTCAGCCTTCGTTTGTTCCACAAAGAAAATAATCTATTTACAGTATTTTGCAAACACAACTCTAAATATTTTCATACCCCCACCCCAACAAATAAATAAAAAAAACATGATGTATAGTTTTATTAAAGCCACAGCTAACTCTGCTATGACTTTCCACCATCGACCTATCTCCTCGGTCTAAATTTTGAATCAAGTCCCCGGCTCTGGTTTGGCCTTTCGCTGAACTTCTTTTGGTAAAAAGACTGATTTTTTT
Source organism: Acipenser ruthenus (assembly GCF_902713425.1). Classification (NCBI taxonomy): domain Eukaryota; kingdom Metazoa; phylum Chordata; class Actinopteri; order Acipenseriformes; family Acipenseridae; genus Acipenser; species Acipenser ruthenus. Next base: position 8,998,543 of record NC_081194.1, read on the forward strand.
TACGTGCATTTAAAAAAAGGAAAGTATAACATATCTGTGTAGAGAAATCATTAATACTTACACTTTATTTTTAAACGTTCATATGTAACAAACAACGGCACGCCAGAGTAAATACTCCGCTATTAACCAGTACACACGTGGACTCCTCCTCAACTGACTAAAAACACATACAACTTGTGATTCAGGACCAGGAACAACAGGTACAGCTCGTATCCACCAGATGGCGCTGTGGGAAAAGAAAACGACCTTGGCCCAAGTAGTTCGAGTTAGTGCAATACTTGTTCAATTCAATTAAAGTGCATGCTCTATCATTTACCTGACTGAGGCGGGCTTACATTGGTTCTTTAGCAAGTTATTGAGTGTTTTAGAATCTGAGGGATATATGGAGGTGCCCATTCAGTCTTCTGTAAGCATAGGTAGCCTACCAAGTTGTAGTTTTTCTATTTACACACCATTTGTATACTTGTACATATTACAGCATGTGTCTGTTCTGCAGGTATGGAACTGTGCCTGGTCTACCCACTTTAACATTCTGTGTTCAGACATGGTGATTGGTGTTTAACAATTTGCACAGAAAATTGGATCTTGGTCATATTTGTGGAGGGGGTTATGACAAGGATGACAATAAACCAAATAGTAAATGTGACTGAAAGGACAAAATCAATAGGGGGGTGACAAGACTAATATTGCGCACTAGTAGTAAAAACCACTGCAACTAATGCATACTACCATTAATCTGCTGATACCAGAGGATTTGCAGATTATATCACATTTCATTGTATCTTCTGGGCAGAAAATGATGACAGCATGTTTGGGATTTAAGAGGTGAATAATTCTTGCTTTCTCTGAAAGCTACAGTGCAGTGACGGTAAACACACAGTAATGTCTGTATCTGGATTCCTAGAACTATTCCTGACAGTTAGGATTTTGGATTCATGGTTCCTTCGGGGCTATGAAGACCTCTTAAATTGCACAGCCAACAATCCTGTGGATTATCAGTGATGCATCAGATCTTGGCTCAGGAGTCCCTTCTTGTCTGGAGCCCAAGAGCAGCAGGACATTGCTTCAGACTCTGACTGCTAGTACCATTCAGTATGGAAGCAGTAGGATGCCCAGAGTTATTCAGAGGTAAATAAAACTGAACCTGGGTCCACTCCTTTTCAATATAAAGCGCAGTGTCCGAATGATACTACAAGGAGAAGTATCTGTCATGAGAGAGACAGCCCATTGATACAGAAGTGTGCACAGCAGGCAACTTAAAATATAAAATGCAATAGCTGAACAGTACAACAAATCAGATTTCGGTGCTTTTTTATCAGATTTTTTTTACAAGATTCGGATACACACCTTCAGTATGTTTTAAAGGTCCACCAGGGGTAGGGTGACCACATAACTGCATGTACACCAAGACAATTTGGAGATTGGGACAGTCCAAACTTGGGACCCCAATGCATTCTGGTACCTTTTCACAACAGGACTACACTTAACAGAATGCACTGGGGTGTGAGTTGAAAAGTCTGAACTGTCCCAAACTGTCCTAGTGCACATAGAGTCATCAGGTAACCCGAACCAGGGGCAGGCTGGATGGCATTGATTCGACATGAAGGTTTACATTTTTGTAGATATATATTTGAGGAATCAGTAATGAGAAGGTCAACCTATTGATACAAGTGTGCTCTACATATTTTAGGTGTTCTTGATTTGTTTTTTTGTTTTCCAGCAGGTAACATAGGCCAGCAGAGCTATTGGGACAAACCAATTCAGTCCTGAGTTGCCATTATCCATGAAAAGGTCTTGAGCTAAAACCCAGCCAATGATCACATACTGGGGTTACCCTAGGTTTTATTTTCTGCACTAATAATTTTAGAAATCAAACTCAAGGCATTAGCCAAAATGTTTGACTACTTGAATAAGAGGTGTTATTTAAAATCAATAAAATATGTGTATTTACATAGATAATACACTACGGGTAATGACTGCTGCAGAGGAGGTTAATGGATTAATGCTATTATAAAGAGAACATATTTTCATATGAGGATGTTTTTAAAATGAGTTTTTAGGTTGCATTTTGGGCTGGATTGCTTCGGCTGCTTAAATGACAGTTTCAAGATCCTAAAGTGCTGTTAGCTTTTAGATGGGGGTCTAATGTAGGATGATATAGTCATGCTCTGCTCAGAGACCAAATGACAGAACTTTAATCCTGCTAAACTTTTATGGGTAGACTTTTCGTTTGGCTGCTCCATCCTAATTAGTGAATTACAATGGACTGTTTTTGGAGAATTGATCATTTTGTTCAATGCAAGCAAATAGAATGGATCTTGAAAAGACAATCATGGTCTAATCATCAGAACCACAATGAGCTCTCATGATGATGTCATAATATAATTCTGCCTGTTTTGAGTTGGGTTATCTTTCTGGATTGTGAGAGCGGTCGCTGTTTTGAGTTGGGTTATCTTTTTAAGAACACCCTGCAGTTTAGAATGAGTTTAGATGTTTTCATTGATTATTATAAATATAATGGTATAAAATCATATTATAACTTGGATAATCAGCAACACTGTTTTCGTTTTTGTTTTGTTTTGCAGACAGTATTATGATGAAGTGATGTTTCATTTATTTATTTTTATTACTGATCATCATTTCAAGTCATGGACCATTTTTTCTTTCAAAGACAAATGCACTAAAGAGCCCTACACACACTGTAATAGATCCTGGTTTTCAAAAGGTTGCCTTTTGATGATTTAAACAGTGGGGTTATTTAGATCCACCATTGTTTTAATCAATTAAATAGACCCCAAAATGTTTTACTTTTTGCTTTTTACTATTAAATAAATGATCTTACACTGTACACATCTTACTATATAAACACTAAAGATGATGTCTATACCTGACAGGTATATTTTTTATCTAAATGTTTAATGTTTGGAAAGTACTGTTAAATCAACAAATATTGAAAACACTGGCTTCGCTTCTCACTAACAAGGCTATTCATGGTTGTGGCACTGCCTATTTACGTGTTACTATATACAGTGGCTCATACTTTGAGATTGGCAAATTATGCTATAAATGTGACGCTGGTATGGAATGGTACAGTAAGAAGGTAAAAAAAAAGTGAGAAATAAAACTTGAAATCCTTTTCCTTACCATAGCATTAGAAACACCACCACTCCTCTCATTTTCATTGTGTTGAAGATCGCTTTGTATTTTGCCTGGGTTTACTTTTACTTTAACCAGGATGCAGACCTTCTTAAAGTTCCACAATATAGAAAGTTTAAACTCTTGTTTCCTGTTGCCTTATCACATCTACCAGGGAGAGAGGCCACACCATGACACTGACCTTTAGCACAGGACATTATAAGCCATCAGAAAACAGCAACTCAAAGCTTTGTGGTGCTTGAAAACATGCAATTAAATCCCCTCACTGTGCCACTGACCACTGTCCAATAAGGAGACCACTCATAAACATCTTCCGAAGGCTGAATGTGGGGAAGTCAAAAGGGGTTCTTCATCTCTGGGATTGCCTTTAGTACCTATCAGAATAAGTTAATAGGTTATGTGTAGGGTCTCAAAGAGATGTCATCCTGTGCAGTTTGGGCAAACAGCTCCAACTGTGCGTCTTTTAATAAGGGACACTCAAACAGTAGTAACTTATAACAAATCACAAATGTTTTCTTAACTATGTCAAGAATTTCAAGCCATTATTTAATTTGAAGGAATAGTGGTGAAATAACTCAAAATAATAATATCCTTAAGGAATAGAAAGAAGACGAGCGTTGAATTGACAACAGAACTGGCAGAAGGCACAGCCGTCGCTGACCATTAAAACAACAGCACGAAGGTCACTCTTGAAATCAGGACTTAACATATGTATTGCAGTAAGAATACCTCTGTTAAGAAAAGGGAACAAGACTAAAAGGCTAAAATATGCAGAAGAACACAGAAATTGGACAATGGAACAATGGTGAAAGGTGCTTTGGACTGTTGATGGATGGACAACGACACCTGTGCCTTCTGCCAGCTGTTGTCAATTCAACGCTTGTCTTCTTTCTATTCCAAAAAGATATTATCTTCAAGTATTGCTCATCCTTGTTAGACAGCTTGTTGGGTCTTCCAGATCTGGGTTTGTCAATTACAGATGGTGTTTCTCTGTACTTGTTGATTATGCTTCGGATACCACACCTTGAAAATCAAGTGATGCGAGCTATTTCACTCTGTGTTTTTCCTTCTTTATGCAAATCAAGGCTGTTATAATAGTAGAAAACACTAGTGGAGGCTTTGAGTAAATTGTTGATGCTCATAATGCATCAGAGTAGAAAAATGCACAGCAGTGTATATATTAAATATTAACATTTTAGGAAAGAAAGAGAATATCAAACAGTTCAGTAACTGCAGTTTTATTAACACACAAGTACAAAAATACAACAAAAAAAAATCATAAAAATTATAATAATATTAAATACAGTACATTAAAATATGACATCTATCAATGTCAGAAATACAACAGCTCTGGTTTTGGATTGTCCTCACTTTTTGGCACAAGTTTAGTTTTTCTTCCTCTTGCTGTACTGTAGTCACTCGGTTGGGTCATGCAGTTACTTTGAACACACAGTCATTAACAGCAGTAGTCAACACAACTAGGTGTAAAACAAGTTTTTAGTATGAAAGGCTACACTAAAACAATAGGCTCACTTTGATTAAAAAAAAAACAACTGTTTGCAATGTAACATAGAAAAGCATTTTCTTCCAGTGTCATCGTACCAATTTATATTTTTCTCTACACTATATTCTACCTTTGTTTGCATAATATGATTGTCAAATCTGAATCTACCCAAAGCCATTTTGTTATGTAATATTTAAAGGGATACTTATATGGTCTACATTTTCCTAATCCCTAATATCGTACACATAATAAGAAATGAAACAAGGAATTGGATATTAGGAAAATGCAGATGATTCAAAGTCGCCCGTTAACTACAGTACATCATGATTTCTTTTTCTCCTTTTTGTTTTTAATCTTAAGAGTACAATGCATTTTTATAAGTGCTGCAGAGTAACTCTGAGCTGAAAAGTCAACACAGAATAAGCACATTACACAGCGTTCCACACAGCTTACATTACACAGCGTTCCACACAGCTTACATTACACAGCGTTCCACACAGCTTACATTACACAGCGTTCCACACAGCTTACATTAAACAGCGTTCCACACAGCTTACATTACACAGCGTTCCACACAGCTTACAGTGAAGAATATGGGTTCCATCTTTGCTTAGAAACAGCATAAACAAAGCAAAAACATAACTGTACATTGTACAGTGAATATTTATAATAATCAACATTGTGAGTTATCGGTTTCCCTATAATATTTTGGTCCACAAAACAAACATTTATCTATACCATTAATCAGCACTGTAATGGTTAACAGAATTAAATGGCAACAACTCACACTTGTTGCATTCCTGTTTTGCTACAGTTACTGTGTGTGTGTGTGTATATATACACACATACACACACATTCACACACACACACACACACACACACACAGATGTGTTTCATTTAGGACACCAGTTCCCACTGAAATAGTCTTTGATGCATAAGATATATAAAAGTCTCCTTAGCAAATGCATTCATTTTCTTCTTTGAGTCCAGCGAAGAAGCTTCAGGTAACTATGACAATGTGCCATACAAGTTGAAGTAAGTCACAGACTTATTTCAGTACATGGATTCCTCAACACTCCCATCTGGAAAAAAGTATGAATAAAGTTAAGATTACAATTTGCAATACGAATGATACCAATTTAATGGCATACTGTAGTGGTTAACTAATTTGATTAGCATCAAAACTGCTAAATGGCACAGGAATACATAATCTCCTTATACAACGGGTATGCTGAACTAGGAATAAGTAATAATTATTCGAGTAGTAACATGTCAATATCTTTACCTTGCTGGAGTCTATGGTGCAGATATTCATTGAGTTGATGCAACTCATTGCTGTACCTATCACACGCAGAACTCATCATGATGGAGTCGAATGCTGGGTGAACTGTGGAGAACTCGTCCAAGGATAAGTCGTCTTCAAGTGGCATTATTAACAAGTCAGCTGGCTCTACACTATTTGTGTCCAGGAGGAGCTGGTTGCTTTCCAAGCCGTATGAGACAGCAGACGTGGGGGTGAGCTCAGCATCAGCACAGCTAGCAGAGGGGGAGCAGCGATCGCTTTCCTTTGCTGAAACTGTGGCCAGATCCTTCAAGATGCTGTCAAAGACTCCGTCATTCAAAACAGATTCAGGTTCAAGCATCACTGAGTCTGTCCAGCTGCACAGTTGCTGCTGGTCTCCTTGGGGTTCTTGCACATTTGTGAAGTCACCTGGAATGTTCAGAACTTGGTCTGTGCTCTGGTATGCATCAAAGCTTGTAGCTAGGGAGGAGATCTGACATGCGAGAATGCTGATCTCTGTTTTTTCTTTCTCACTATACTGAAAGCTGTTTTGTGCTATTGGCGACGCAACTGGGGTCATCAAGCTTCCAGGAACCAGAGAAGCTTCAGCAGAGCTCTGGTCTGGCATATAGGAGTCTAAGTTGCCTTGAAGGTTTTCAGGGGTGCTGAAGCTGTCAAGATGAAAACTGCAATCTGCTACACCTCCAGACATATGCTCCATGGTCATGCAGTCAGGAACCAGGTGGACATCATTAGTGCAGCTTGAGAAATCATAACAAGAGGGAGACAGCTCTTCTGCAATGACCTGTGATCCACTAAAGCTACCTAGGCTGAAGGCACTGTCCACAATTTCTGGCAAAGGTTCTGAAGCTACAGCATGGTTAGGCACTACAGAAAGCTCACCAGGGTAGTAGGAAGGAGAGCTTCGAGTCAGAGGCAACAACCCTTCTGCAAAGCCATATGTGTCGCCAAAGAAATGGGTGTTTGAAAAGGACGGTGATCTTGAGTCCTCCTGCAGGAAAGAGGAGCAGTCTGATTGGGGGCTGTAAGGTGGAGTGGAGGATGTATAGCTGTTCACACAAGGGAGGCACTTCAAAGAAACGTAATACATGCAAATGCTGGGCTCTGAAATTCGGGATGCCTTGTTGCTGGGCTCTTCGACCAGGATGTCGTTATCCAGCTGTCTCTTCAGACTCTTGGCAGGTCTTTCTTTGTGGCTCTGATTGGTGCTGGGTGCTGGTGCGTTACTCTGATACTCGTTCACTCCTGCTCCTTGTTCTGATTGACAGGCAATCTGCTGACCCAGGAGTGTGGCTTCTGTTTCACTGTTAATAAAATCATGCATTTTATTTCAATGTGTTTTCATTGTCTTTAGCGATTCACAATAATAACAATGTTTGATTGAAAGTTGTAAAACTTTTTTTCTCTGTATTCCTGGTACTGGTAAAGTGATGATACTTTGAGGTTGTAAGAGTTCTACTTCAATAATTCAGTTCTGCAATTGTGTTCTTACCTGATAATGTAGTTTATACAGGTCACAGATTGCTTTGCAGAATCCAGCAGGGCTCGGATGTATACCCTGGTCCAGGAAAGGTCCTTGCACTGCAGTCTTACCACCATTTCAACATGACATCTCCCTTCATCTCCCTTCACTGTAAAACACAGATTTAAAAAAAAAAACACTGTAACTCCTGGGATGTAAAAATTATTTCAGTTCAGAGTGTCAGGGGTCTTCTGCTTCTCAGTTTTTTTTACTCATTTACACAGTACTTACACAATAGCTTGTGCTTATCTGATGCAAAGCTAAGGTCATCTGGGTGTAGCAAGTTGTACCAAGATCGGCCAGTCATTTCCTCAGTGGAAAACCCAAGGTGATAAAATATACTGAAAAAAATGAAGCATGGAGATAAAGGAATCATGTTTTATTTGTTAATATTGTGCCATATGAAACATCTAAGCTGTTTAATAAAGGGTTATAAAAAGAAATGGCAGTAATGTTACACTAGATTCTCAAAAGTTTTGTGAAGCACATTGCCTTTTCATCATATACTGTGTTATTTAAGCAACTTAAAATTCTGTCTTTTTTGCTGTTACTGAATGAATTTGAAACCCTTCTTTTGGTTCTTACCTGTCTGGGGCCTCCGTAAACGTCATATCAGGCTGGTGCTGGCTTTGAAACCGCTGCACATAGGAATGAGTCTCGGAGTGCTGCAGCCGGTTCACAGTGGGGGTGCACAGTGCCACAAAGACAGCTCCGGAGCTGGAGGATGAGGGTGGTGTTCCCGGGACAGCCTGAAACCTGCCCCTGACCAGCACTGCACAGCTACTGCCATGTCTGAGCCGAAACGATTTGGAAGTGTGCATCCTGCAGATGAATGAGGGTTCTGGAAAAAAAAATAAAGCATATGTGTAAGAAATACATATAGAAATTATAGCAGAAAAAGGTACTTTTTTCCTCCCCATTTTGAATCAGCAGTAATTATTCTTACCTGTTTCTGGTGAGGAGTTTGATTGTAGATGGGCTTTTGCGATCTCCAGATCAGCGCTTTCGATCATATGGTAAAAACCATTTCCTTGGAATAGATCCACCTATTATACATAAAAAAAGCAACAACGTTACTTTAAATGACTAAAAAACTATTTGTGATTTCCCGATTTGAGATACACTTTACCCAGTAAGACTGGGATGCTGATATTTGTTTAGCTGAATTGCATGCATATAAATATCAAGTTACTGTACAATTAAACTCCTGGCAACAATAACTATCAATAACAGTCAACAGCATTTAAGCCCTTGTAATGTCTCGACACGGTTTGTATTGCATCTTACCATGGAGTAGCCGAGGTAATCAGTGACATTCTCTGAAATATAAATCAATTTCCCTTCACTGGACACAGCCACAATAAAGCCAGGCAGAGCTTGCAGGAAATCCTCATACGGGAGGAAGGAAGTCTCTTCAACATCCTTGCACAGTTCTGATAAAAAAAGAGAGGAAGAAATAGATTAAATTAGTTCAGGTCAAGACCCTTATAAAAGGGTACAATAGTAAAAGCATAGCAACGTGTATGAACAAAGCAAAGAGAAAGTACGGTAAAGCATAGGTAAGCATTGTAAAGCAAAGAGAGGTATGCTAAAGCATATTTCAAAACATGGTAAACTATAGCAAATGCAACATTACTGTGCAAAATACAGTACAGGCTTGAAATTCGAAACTTTAATGGCAAGAACACACGTTTTCTTCTTACCTTGACAGAATAGAGACTTTCTGACGTAGCTGCAGGCGACAGACATGGTGTGCAGGTAGGACAGGCGTTCTTTCTCATCTTCCGAAACGGGGAGGAGGGCCCGCATGTTTCTGATCTCGGCGTTGATGTGATCCCTCCTCACCTTGGACGCTCCTTTGGTTGACCTGTACATGACCACAGCCAAAAGGTTAGGGTACACAGCACAGAACGTGTAAAGAGCAATGCGGTCACAGAGCACCTAGTCCATCTGTCTGCCCTGGAGCTGATTCAACTGAAAGCTGGCTTGATGCGCCTCTGTGCCATATAGTCCCTTGGTTAATTTTCATTTCAATGAGGCTCTATTTGTGAGTTTAATTACTAGCCTCCCTCTCTGTAAATATGGAACGTATGATCCTTAAGAGGTCTCTTAAAAGCCTCATTTTAATTGCAATGATGAAGCATGTGCCATTCGGAACACAACAGGTACTGTGAGTGAATTTAGAATAGAGCCTGTTTCCGTGGAAACCTTTCACCTAAAGCCCTAGTACCCAATGTAGTCCTGCAAGATACTCAAGTCTCTGTGGTTCTGGGGGAATGCACTACATTTTATACCCAGTAGTGTGAGTGGGTGTTAAAGAGGGAGGCTGGACTTTCAATTCACCTCCTTGCCTTATAGAGGACGTCCTGTTAAACAAGGTAGCAGTCGTCACTTAGTGAATGGGATGACGCTTCTCTGCGCTCTCTCTGCCCAATTATGTCCTGGAGCTGATGCTCTGAATCACTTAGTGTTTCAGGTAACAGCGTAGCTGCAACTTTTTAAAAATCCTTTCACTCTCAGCACTGATTATGTGGAGAACAACGTGGATAACAAATGTTTAGTCACTGGCGGGAGAATAAATCTGAGTCACAGCATCCACAATTGTCAGAAGTCCAAGTAAGTCTGTATGAATACACTTGGACGGTAAAGTCTGTGAGCTTATTGTATCTGGTTATAGAGCTACTGGCATTGGCGGGCAAATACTGTTCAGCTGTTTGCTAATGAATGAACCCCAATACAATAGATCATCTCCTGAAAATGTTAATTCTCCCCTAGCATTGTAGATAAAGACTTTGGATTCCAGTCTATCAATGCAATAGCAATTTATAATAAGATGCTTACAACTTTTGCTTGCGTATAAAATGTGCAATATAAAAATAAATGAAAACATGTAAATGTTTCAAAATGTTACAGTTATGCTGTACAAAAAAATAAAAAAAATAATTATAATTAAAAACGTTAGTGACAGCGCATAACACTAGAGGGAGCTCACACATAGAAATAAAGCTATAACCAGTAGTGTTTGCACTGTAGTAAGTTACACGTTAAGACAGAAGGTTGCTGACCTGAACGGTTTGTGAGGTATCCTCTGGTTGATTATCTCGGCTGCAGTAAAGCACGTGGATTTGCATAGTGGAATCCTGGACTTGGCACCAGCTGGATTTCTGCAATATTCACAGCAGACCGTCATTTTCTTTCTATTAGGAGAAAACCCTAAATGATTAGGTATTGGAACATTAAAAGTAGTTTGGCATAGATGCATTTTTATTCAATTCGAGTAAAATTAGCACAATATTGCTCTTGCAAAATGTGTATATGTCCTAAACCAAAACTTAATTAATCAAGTTTACAAATAAGCATTTTTAAAAAAAAAAAAGTTTACTTTTTTTTTTTTTTTAAATGCACAAACTACATTAAACTGATTTTAAATTAATACGGTGTAGTAAGTAAATGTAAATGCATTCAATGAGAACATGTGACTAAAAAGACTGACTAGGGTTGATATTCATGTACTAACGCAAGGGGAGAGACCCCGCTATCTGCCCTCCTTACCTTTTTGGTGGGTCTAGCTTTGTCCTTCTGCCTCCAGCCTCAGTCTTCCCATTCCTTTTATATACCAGCACAGGGTTAACCCGATACCTTTGTTTTAAACACAGGGTGTGTAAAAAAACCCCGCTAATGTTACTTGTTGTGACGCAATTACAAGCGTGAGGTTATTTTTAGTAACGGCGATTCTAAAAATAACTCCACACAGTCTGCCCCACGGGGGTGATAGCTGATAGCGCGAGCAATAAAGAGGTGTCTGGCTCTTAGAACGATGGGTTGTGTGTTGGTCGAGGCTTGTATCTCCGTTAACAAAACTTTAACGGTATACCACTTAAGACACAAAGAAAAAATAATTGTGTGTGTGTGGTTGCTACAAAATGCTTTCTGCTGTTCTTGTTATCTTTTTATTATTATTTGAGTGTTGTAATCAGAAAACAAATACGGATTGACAAGAGATTATCAATCATGGCACTGCACGTGGGTAAACGACTAAACGGGACTTAAAACAACATTTTTTTTTTTTTTTTTTTTGGTACCCTCCTGTGTTTATTTGTAATTCGTAGTGGGGTGCACATAACGTTTAGGTTAAATCGTGAGGTAGCTACCCCCCTCATACTCACCAGTCAAGTGGCGATTTTTGTTTCGCGATTCAAAATGAAAAGAATAATTTGTCAGGGGGGTGAAATTTGTCATGACAAGGACACGGCAAGATATTTTGAATGGAGTGTTGTCAACGCCAGTGTTTTGTTTTCGTGGTTAGACTTACTAATTAAACTAATCAATATTACTATAATGACTACGTTAGTGAAAAATAAATCATCTCAGTACAACATGTAAAGACAAATCAATATATACTGTTATTTTAAAAAACCAAGTGTTTTGACCTTGTTTGTCTGCATTGGCAATTTTAATCTAATACAGTATACATTTGTCTATAAATGTGTCTGTATTTCAATGTGCCTGTTAACGTAGCAGTAAATGTACTGTATATCTGTCACTGTTTTAGTATGTGGATAATCTGCAATCTATATGAATTCTGATGGAACTGTACTGATAGGCAAAGTAAGTCATGATGCCTTTTTGGTCATTATTTGTAAGTTCATTGAAGAATCAAATTCACATATGATACGGTCGCTTTGGTAAGGAGGATATGTCCCTAATAAAGTGATCACACACACTCTTAAACCTTTGTTTTAAAAAAGTGTAATTCCCTGCATAATGTTCTGGTCAGTGCAGATTGCTCACTAACTGCATTCAATTGTAATGGTTATGGGGTGTATTGATAGCTGCATTTTCCCTGTCTCAGTCCTCTGCAGCTGTCATCTTCCCATATCAGTCACCAGTTGCTTCTGAAACTAATGCACATAGGTGTAATGTTTTCGTTTTCATCTGGTACTGTTTCCAACTCCTTCAAGGTTGCTGTAGTACAACCATTGCTTAAAAAACCTACTCTCGGTCCCCAGATCCTTAAGAACTTCAGGCCTATTTCTATCTCTCCTTTCTATCTAAGTTTTAGAGAGTGGTAGCTAACCAACTTACTACCTTCCTATCAGTACATGATATATATGAGAAATTTCAGTGAGGTTTCCGCCCTGTCCATACTACTGAAACCGCTCTAATTAGAGTGCTAAATGTTGTGCTCTTGTCGTGAGATACAGGCTCCCCTTCGGTTCCTATTCTTTTAGATCTAAGTGCAGCATTTGACGCTGCTGATCATCCTATTGTGATTGAACATCTCAAGAGTCTTATAGGATTGTCAGGTAGTGTCCTGTCCTGGTTTAAATCCCATCTTTCAAATCGGCTACAATATGTTAAAATTGATCTGAAGTTACATGTGGCGTCCCCCAGGGTTCTGTTCTTGGACAAATTTTGTTTTCCCTGTACATGCTGCACTTGGGCAATATTGTCCGTAGACATGAGGTCAGTTTTCATTATTGTTCATTTTCATTGATGATACTCAACTATATTTGTCTCTAAAACTGGGTGATACTTTATCTTTAAATATTCTGACTACCTGCCTCGCTGATATTAAGCTATGGATGTCGGGCAACTTTTTATTGTTAAATTCAGATAAAACAGAGGTAATGCTTTTGGGATCAGAGTCAACTAAACAACAACTTGGGTGTAATGTTTGAATCGGATCGTTCATTCTAACCGCATATTAGGAATGTAACCAAAGTGTCATTTTTTCACATTAGAAATATTGCTACAGTAAGATGCTTTCTTTCGCTGCAGGATGCTGAGAGATTGCATGCATGCATTTGTATCATCTAGGCTTGATTATTGCAACGCCCTGATTTCAGGTATCCCAGCCTATGTTTTATCACGATTGCAGCTTGTATAAAATGCTGCGGCCAGGGTTTTAACAAGAACAAAAAAAACTGAACACATTTCCCCTGTGCTAGCAGCCCTACATTGGCTCCCTGTGCCGTCTAGGATTGATTTTAAGGTCCTACTCTTAACCTATACAGCCCTGAATGGTCTTGCCCCATCATACTTAAGGGATCTTTTAGTACCTTATATTCCTGGGCGGCCTCTCCGATCCCAGGATGCTGGGCTGCTTACTGTCCCAAGGGTTTTTAAGAAAAACACAGGTGGTAGAGTGTTCAGTTGTAGGGCCCCTGCACTGTGGAACGCTCTCCTTGGCTCTATAAGAGAGGCCTCAACCATTGCAATTTTTAAGTCAAGATTGAAAACCTATTTTTATGCTCTGTCGTTTCCACATTAATCTGTCATTTTTTTTTTTTTTTTTTTTTTACTGTTTTGCTGTTTTTACTGTTCTTGTTTTTTATGTACTACAGTTTTATTACTGTTTTTGCAGTTTTATTGTTGATGTTTTGAACTGTTGTTTTCTGTTAAGTGCCTTGAGATGTCGCTGCCATGAAAAGAGCTATACAAATAAAGTTTGATTTGATTTAATTTGATTTGCTTCTACCAATTTTATGGCCATCTAACTAACAGCTAACTATCCACCTAGCACCTACAGTACCGCCAAGTTAAAAGCCTAGGGCCTATTACAATGCTTACCTCTCGTCTATAGCATTGCCTTATGGTAGTGTCCTTAATAGTTTCTAAAACAGTGGCCTCACCCTCAATAATTTACACATTTGTTGTAATCGTTTTAAAGTATTTCCTACACACATGATTTAATTCAGGTTGTTTGGGTGCAGTTTGAGGAAGGTTAAGTTAATGTGGATTTCACATGCTGTTGCAACCAATCCACTGATATGCAGTGTCCTGCACCTTGAGACAGAGGTTTGCAATAGCTGCAGACCTCTCCATGGACGCTGCCTTTTATCTACAAAGGTGGTTTGCAAGGTATTAACCTCCCGTACAGAGGGAGTCCTCGGCCCATCACTATGGAGAGTGACCTCCTGCCTGCAGAGATAAAGAGGCCGAAGCTGCTTGTATCACAAGATAAGATATGGGATACAAATGCTGAAATCCAGGAGCTGAATAAATCACATGCATGCCTGATAGGTGGGGCAGGCTACTGTATATCATGATAAGTTTCTTGTACTGCTGCCTACTAGTAATAGAGCCGCAAATCCAGCCCAAATCCTGAGCTGTCTCATCCTTCCCCAGTCTTTGCAATAATCCTCCTGCAAAACCTTTTTGGCTGGATTTTACAAGTACGTTGTGTATACATTTGCACTTATCTACTGTTACAAAACTAGTAAGTATCAACTATAGTTATTTAATTGTACATATAGATTTCTTTTGGCAAATGAAAACATTAATTCAAATTATTTGGATTTGCGAAAAATTAATTTGGAAATGCACTTCAACCAATTTCTTCTATGTTTTTTTTAGGACTCATCAAGAATCTGGCATTATGATTGGATCAGAAAGACAGGGTTAAATTCTCAAAGCTATGTGTAGTTGTTTTGTGTTTGAATAATATATTGGTTTGCATCCTCTGGGGTACAGATGTGCTTTTTATGTCATGTAAACAGTGCTTACCATATTAGAAATACATCTGTGATCTATACAGGCAGACAGCAATCACCAGCATTGCAAAGGTTGCTTGTTTGTTATTCTGATGTCCTGGTGTTTAGCCATTAGGGTGGTCCGTGTGTATTTTGTGCATCCAGTTCAATTAACAGCATGATCTGATGACAGTTCTCCTGGACAGATTTTGTATGCTGTGCTGCCCCAAATTTTTAATGGTTGTGACTATGGGTGTCCACAGGGGGGACGACTAGTGATTGACCACACACCTTCACATTCCATTTCAGCGATTACTCATCAGCATCACGTGACTACTGTACAGTATGTTAAATGCTTACCACACACACTGTACAGTAACAATGTCAGCATCATCTCTGGCCTGAATTAAACCTGGACCTATGAAAATACAACAGAAAGATAACTGAATCGCTCGTTCAGATGGGTTTGATACTGCTCCCTTTGTTCATGTGATGGGCCCTCTTCTTTAAGCTTAAACTATCATTTCTATTTTATGAATAAAATACAGTGTGATATTCATTACCCTTACTGACTTTCTTTAACAATCTAGAACACTTTCATGAATAATAAACTGTATTGTATTCATAAAATAGACCTTAGCAAGTTTCATCACAACTGGATAAGCAGTTCTCTAGACATTACTATAAGTGGTTGAATTTAATTTACATTTTATTTTGATAACGCCTTTCATGTTGGCACCTTCAAAGTGCATTAAAACAGGGAACATACTGTTCTGTCATTTGCTAGTTCTCAATACACTGAGCAGTCCAGTCTTTAAACACATTCAGAGGCTTCATTTAATTGACACATCATTATCAACTCAGTCTTGTCAGCGAGTACTGTACATTGTTTCTGACTTCTGACCCACCTGATGCTGTAAAATAAGGGACCTTTTTTTTTAAAAAACTACCATCTATCTCCACTTCATTGGGCTTTGTACTGATTTGCAGACGCTATTTAAAAAGTGTAAAAGACCTGCACACTGATCTGTAATCCTTGTAACAATCATGATGGTTCTTATAACTGCAAACTACCGTACAAACAGATACTGCACCTTACTAACATGTAAACCATTTCTGTTTATTGTGTAGTAATAGTAATTATTTATAACCTATTTATAAACTAATAAAAAGGTAAAACCAAAATAAATCCTTTGCTTAGCATTACTTGAGTAACATCTTTAAAAGTGCTTTTAAGAAATGTAATGATGTTTCATGTATGATGTGATGGATTAGACCCCACTACCTGTCTGTAGGTATCCCAGGATTATCCGGGGGGATTGCCTGGTGTAGGTTGATCAAATCAACCCCTTCCTTTCACAGAACACTTTGAGGGGGTATTTCGAAGTTATGTATAAACTGTATGTTGAACCATTCCATCTCACAGGGGAGGTATGGGAGAAAAATACTAGCATTGCACTCAGTCAATTTAATGGGTTACAAAAGTTCACAGCTGGAATCTTTCAGCATTTTTTCTGCACTGGCTAATCAATCTGTTGCACCATCTTCCTATCTGTTGTTTTTCTATTATCTGTATACAGGCATAATTTACATGGGAGACATGGGGGACATGCCCCCCTCACGTCTTCAACGATGGGGAAGTGTCTCCTCACATTGCAGTGTTAAACCTTTTACTCCTCAATAATGTATTTGTATAATCATGAGTCATTTAACACAGTCTCATTGTGAGATTTCTCAATTCCATTTCCGACGTCTATAGTCTCAATACTATAGCCTACAAATATTTTCTACTTAAACACTGGGATCTTATTGTTGTAGAGTGGCTGTGAAATACCCCCTCCTGTCCTCCAAAGAGGGATTTCATAATCGCAAAGGTGCCAATTGGAATGAAATTAAAGTATTTTGAATTGTATTATTATTGTATCTGTCCCAGCAACAGAAACTGCCCCTGCGTGTATAGATATACAGTATATACACAAACATACACTTTTGAAACAGCTGTATAATGATTCCTGAGGAGGCAGCCCTCTGACCAAGTCTTAAGAAACTACCTGCTTACTAAGTTAAAAAAAATACAAAAACACACCTAGCTAGTTTAAAAAAAAAAAAAAAGAAGAGAGTTTTATACCAGCACGCTTCTGTCACTTAATTTATGCAAAACCTATTTAGGAAAATTAGCATGCTGTGGCAGTCGACTAGTACATCTATATTTCGGGATTGTCAACTACTTTGGTATTTATAAAAGGACGTATTTTAGTACTTAAGAAATTGTAACACTTAGTATTAAGTATTAATGCCTACAGTAGGGTTGTATTTGAAGAAAATGATGCCCGATGCAGTCATTAATCTTGCTGCCTTGGGTTCACTTTAAACAAAGGCTTTATGTTTTCAGTAGCTGATGACATTGCTGAGAGTGTCTGGTTTTCACAAAGTCCCAAATGTGTGTTTTTAAAATGACAAACCGCCCGTTATTAACAAATGCTTGTCTATGTAATTCTATTCTGGTGGTATTTGTTTATAGCTGTCAACCAAAATGCTGATGGCAAGAGCACAAGCCAGCATCCTGTCAGGCTTCAACTTTAATGAGATGGAAGAGAAAAAAAATGTGCGGATTTATGTGACTATATATATATATATATATAAAGTACTGTAGTTGACAAACTGAAAACTCACTATTTAATAATGTTTTAATTATGTTTTTTTTTATTAAAATAGTGATTTTTTTTAGTTTATCAATTACTTTTTTTCTTCATTATATCTAGTGATGAAACATGCATTAGAATAAAATTAGAGGAAAATAAATTTTTAAAAAAAGAGTATATATATTTATATACAATGCTCCCTCTATTTCGCTGTCTGACACGAGAAAGTCACTGAAAACAGAATTAGTGAAGGGTCCTTATACAGTACAATTTACTGTCAACATGATCCAAGAGTGAATTAACTTACTCAAGTTCATGAGTTATTGAATTGTGAAGGGAGGGCTTTATGTTTTTTCCTTTTTTTCTGAAAACAAATTCAAGGTGAAAGTCTTATCTAAAGCAGCAAGCAGTAAGATCTGTTTAAAGATATTTAACAATCCTTAGAAACCCAGGGAATATGTTTGTTAAAACCTTGCTCAGTGCCCCAGTAGAAAAAAACAAAACTTACTAGAGTAAAAACTTTGAAACTTAACAGCCTGTATATAATTAGACGGCATGCATTCTCGATACAGGCATGCACGTTGGCTTTCAAACCAAAAATTAAAAAGCAAATCGTCCCTCTATACGTACTCTTATTTTTTTAACACTCTCATTGGCGCTTGATAGAGTTGGTGCAGGCGCACTTCCTCTGTGCTGTGGCGAGTTATTAAAATGCGACTGTGTGTCTCTTTAGCCAGTCTATCTGGCCTCCCGTCTGCAGCCTGCTCTTAACACTACAGATAACAGTCATTTTACAGCACCACCCCGGCTCTTAGCACGCTGATAGACACGAACAAACTGCTGCATTCAGAGACCCTGGTTTTCCCCATTTTATCAGTCGAGGGGGGCTTTTTTCTTGCCATATTTTGTATCTTGCATGTATGACCCATGTGCAATGCCTAACCCCAGTCTGGTATCAAGATGTTGAATAAAGATATGAACACTTCAAAACAATACACCTCTCACTACTCAAGATCTCAAGAGATCACGTAAATAAACCTATACTTTTTTTTTTAAATGGCATTCTGTAAAACTGTAAATTGTAAATAGTTTTTTGTATTTATTACCTAGTTTTTCTTTGCAGGTTTTTTTTGTAAAGCACTTTGAGGGCTTCAGCTGTGAAAGGCACTGCAAGTTCAAGATTATTGTTGTAATAAAAATAAGTCGCAAGTACTGCAATCAGAATTAAGGATAGGAAGAGTTACCCATGTCGTCCACCATCCCCACAGTTCTTACTAATATTTGCAAATAATGTACACAAACTATTGAAAAGGAATACCTTATGAATACATAAAAATTATTATTATATATAGCCACTTCATTGGGCTTTGTACTGATTTGCAGACATTATTTAAAAGTGTAAAAGACCTTCACACTGATCTGGAATCCTTGTAACAATCATGATGGTTCTTGTAACTGCAATAGTGAGCATAATAGTTACTACAACTAATGGCAAACTATGGTAATTTGGCTAAAAAATCTGTCAATGATGCATGTCACTATATAACATGTGTAGCACATGTGGGTATTAACATTAAATGATAACCAGTGGTATCGGAGAATTGTTAAAAAACAGTGATACACTGTGAGTGTTTTCTTTCATTAATCTTTGAACTATTTATTTAACTTTTTTTTGGGGGGGGGGGGGGGGGCAGATAGCTACATTATTCCACTTACTTCAATCAGCATTCCAATGCAATTATTCCAACGTTTAGGCTATTAGGTTAAAGTAAAAGCCTGGCAAGGCATGAGTGGACATCGTGCAGCAATTTAACAGGGCAGACAGGCAGCGACCATCAACAAATAATGACATTGCCACTTAACCTTTAGCTCTCACGCTGAAAACAAATTGTGGACACAGCAGCCGTAATCCCAAGCATGGCATTAGTTATTTCTTCAATTCCACAATTCTTCAGATCATACAGGTGCTATTTCAGGTTGCCACTAGATCAGTTACAAGTATAATAAGTATACTTACAATGTTGCATCAGTTTCACTAGGCCTTCATTGTTTTGATGAATTAATAAAAAATAAAAAAAATGTATTATTCTACTTTTATGAGCTTTCACACCATTTCACAATATACTGCCAATTTCATATACTGTAGACTTTACATAAATTTGCCAAGACACCAACGTGCTTTCCGTTAAATAGAGAAGAATAGATGGCAGTGAATTAGAGCACTGTGTAATTTCATCCAGGGGAGAAATGAAACAGCAATCCCAGAGATGGAATTAGTGTTAAACACTGCTTGTTTGTTATACCGTATACCTTTTAAACTTTTGATTCTGACTTACGCAGATCACTTTGTTACATAGCAGAGACCAAGATCAGTTCCACCTTAACATCTAGGAGCAAAAAAAAAAAAAGGAACAGAGAAACATTTTATTGTAAATCGCATCCTTTTATTGATTATACAGTTAAATAGTATATTGCACTGTAAAACTTGTTTCAACTTGGCTGATACACTTTTTAAAAAACAACTGTATGTCCCGTGGGCCTACTAGCCAATTTTTAAATGACTTTATGTACCTTGATACAGAGAGGCTCAGACCTGTTTGTCTGGCACATTTCTATAAAATGCTTGGATATAGAGGGCATAACTTCCCTAAATTTGTAGATCTTACAGTGGAGAGTGAAAATGTTTGTTTTTTGCATGGCTACCTTATAATCTCTCTGGGCATTATTTATATAAAAACTAAATCACTATTAATGGATGCTTCCCACTTAACTAATGTTACAGATCAGATAGGAAAACTGATCAAATTTCACTGTGCCCAGTTAAGTTAAATTATTTACTAAATTTCCACTGGAACTTAAAACAGGCCTCAAAAGGGTCACACAGTCGCCTTAATACACTATTATACCATAGTAAAAATGATTATGTGAAGCATTCTCTATATTTAGATATTCCACATTGAACCCTGCCCCCCTCCCCCACCCATCAAACATTTATTGACGAGGAACAAGTTTAACTTAAGGAGGATTTAGCCAGGTTTGTATGGACCACTTTCTAGCTACTAATTCTTTAATGTTCACTTCTTTCTCTTTTTTATGCAGATCAAAGAAATTAAACCATGCATTTAATTGCAAAGTGAGGTAATCCAAGACGGTTTTCATTTAAATTATAATAAATGTGAATAGTAAACAAACATAAATGACTAGGATATACCCACATGCTCCATATGGCATTTCACTGTGCTTTGTACATTCATCATACAGTACATTCATATTTACTATCCATGTTAAAGAACAATTTTAACTATCAATTGCAGAACTGAGCAAGATCTACCTGGTTGATATGGATGAATCTGTCAATAACTTAGTATAGTATTGTCCTGTACTGTATGTCACCAACCTCCATCAAAACCTATTAAACATTAGGAATTTTGGAAGCATAATCATGGAGAGAAAAAAGTGTGTTTTTCCAGTGAAATGGTTTGTTCAATATTTAGAAGAGAATCTACTTGATACTAAGCACAATTTACATTTATCAAAACCACAGGATATTTGCGTGGGATGACAAAACACTGTACGCAACATCTTCCCTTGAATAATACAGTGAGAAAGACATTAATCTAATTTTCTGGTGTAACATGAACAAAAATTGACACAAAATTGAAAGAAATGTACATGAACTTGTGCAAGCTTTAGTTTTTTCCTTTCACATTAGTTCCTGGTTTTTTATTTTTTTTTATTTTCTCATATTTTCCCAACTTTCTTTTTTAGTAGCAAAAGCACTTGTTTTTGAAGACTCGATGCATGCAATTTGTGAAGGTCTTTTAAACTCCAAAATTCACTTTTATATAGGCTTTAAGTGTGTTGACACTTTCAAAACACATAACATAATCCTAAAAGTATAGCGCGTGCCAAAAGTAAAAAACGTAACAAAAAATTAACAGGTTTTGAGATGTTAATAAACTAAAATGCTGTAGAAAATATTGGAAAAAGGAGCAATGGAGATTGTCATGAAACATTATTTTGATGAAGGACTTATTCTTTTCTATTTTTAATACGCACATTGAAAATATATATTTGTAAGATCTGACAATACTTGCTTTTGTACCAGAAAGGCACTTGAACAAATGAAATCTCACTAACGTACTCATCCAATGCTAGGGCATTAGTTTAGACTCGGAAACAGTTTGTCCTAAAATACCGACATGTTTTATCCCACTGAGTTCTTACTTTCAGTGAGCAGTATTGTTTATTGCTTTAAAAAAGGTCACAGACTCTTTGAATATTGCTGTTCTGGTATAAAACTGCATATGCATACGATGTAGAATAGTTTTAAATGAGACAGTTGCAGTAAATAGATTATGCTCACCCAGAACACAAGGATTCAACAGGTGGGTCGGAAAGCCAGATTAGTTTACAGGCTCATTGCTAGCTCAACAGGCAAGTCATTTACCTTGATAACTACTGAAAGGCAATAATGGCTGGTAAATGACAACTAAAGTAAAATCAACCAAAATACTCATTTAACCAACTGTGTGAAACCTTGTCCATGAATCAGAAAACTAACTAAAAAGTACTAAAACCAAGCAAATACACAATGCATTTGAAGAATGTCCCATAACACAGTACAATATTTACAGTACACTGTGTTAACTCAATAGAAATCCTAAGTTTCCTGCTGTGGATTTCACATTCAGTATTAAACAATAGAAAAGAAGATTACTTGATGTACAGAATGTTGTGCCCTAAAAGTGTATTACAACAGGGCAATGTACAGGTTGAAGGTAGCATTTGCATATAACCAGTAAGTAAGTAGGTGTATTCAAAGCAGATCTGTGTCCTGACTCTTATGGAATCATACATGTTCACAGTTTCATCTTGTGTAAATATCTGTTAAGCCATTTTTATGAATTACTACTGTAATAATTAACTACAGCACAAAAACAAAACCTTTAAATATGCTCACATATTTCCTTAGAAAAAAACAGAAACAAAAAAAAAACACACATGTTGTTTTTGTTTGTCTGCATATTTCTTGATTAAGCTAAACACTCTGCCCTTGAGATCAATAACCAGGGTAGATTGAATACTGCTGTTCCTTAAATGAACATGGAAGACAACACACCCCACCTCAGAGAGTGTGCCTAGGGCTTCTGTACACAGCCCATGTACAGTATTCATTAAATTGTTACTATTTCTGACACCAAAGAAATAATGTAAAGGGTTAGTGCAGGTGTGTTGATTAATAGCACCAAACGTGCAAGAAAAAATAAAGAAAACCATCAATACAAAAGGCCACCGCAATCATGACGGATTGGTACCATTTCCAGGCAATCGCAAAAGATGCACATTTTAGGTATACCTTTTATTTTGCTATGATATTATTTATTTCACTATCTTTACAATCAAAATGCAATGTTCTCATACTGATCCTTTGCCTTGTTTCCTATGTATCTTGTCTGCATTCTATAGGCGCTGTGTATACTGGTCTATTGGATGAGTCAGTTATCCATGTGGGTGACTTGTGCCTATTTCCAGAAACACTGTAGTTAGAAAACTCAATTTCTTCTGTTCATCCCCACATAAATGAAATAAAATAAAATAAAATAAACTTCAGCTAATTTTACTGGGTTGGGTTAAGAACACTGTTAGAACTTCAATTCAACATAATATATGAGAAGACACAAAGTCAACTCAGTTTTGTTCAAAAAGCATTGCCATACTGAACTACTGTTACCCTTAATAGTAGACCTCACTCCTTGCTTTTCATACAAACACACATATATATATATACGAACTAGAAAGGGCTTTAAAAAAAAAAAAAAAAAATTAAGCATGAACAGCAATTTTGCCATGAATACACCCCAAAGTCCACACAAGTCCTCTGTTTTTTCTGGTTGGCGTATTGTTGAGCAGGAGTTGCAGGCTCAGCCGTGAGAAGAGAAGATTGGCCGACTGATGTTACTGTTGGTTGTCATAGCTGTCAACTCCCACCTGAAACAACACAGAAAACAAAAAGGAGTAACATCTCTCGAAATACAATTGCAGGATCTCTTCCTGCAAGAAATTCCAACTACTCCAAGTGCAGAAAAAAAATATTGAAACAGATTAACAAACACCACACATAAAATACTATATTTGTTTTAGAAAGGCTAGCCTACAAACCTACAGAGAGTTTGGGATTTATATTTAATGTAATGTACTGATAGCAGACTTTTCTTACAGGTGTCATTTTTTTTATGGGAATGTGAACCCTGTGTGCCCCATCACTCCACTAAGATTACTGGTTGTTCTTGTGGCTGGGCAAAATCCATCTGGAGCTGTCTCCCTTGGAGTACCGAAGCATGGTTCATGTTTTGCTGTGCATGCAGTGTGAAATTAATTCAATATAGGCAGAGAAACAAAGTTTAAACTAACAGCCAAATATGCAAATTGACAGAGGTAACGCTGAAATTGGAATTGGGCTTAATATAAAATGTACCTGCATGGATATAAACCCACCCCTGCCTCTTCTTTTTAAAACTGGGTGTCCTTGCTATTGTTTTTTTTTGACGTAAAGCTATGTTGTATCCTGTAGTGTTGTCTGTTGTCTTGATAAACAATTCAAAAGGCGGCACAGCAATAGAAAAACATTGCGGGGGGGGGGGGGGGGGGGGGGGGCGGGGGGGGAGTAGTAACCACTTTTCTTGTTGAATAACTATCTGGTGGGTTAGACACATTACCTGCCTCCTTGTCCACATAACATTTCTGGAAAGCTTTAACACTAAGTTGCTGTAATCCGATAACCAGAAGCTGACTGCTGACGGGGTCTAGTGGTGACCTGATGAGAGGTGAAAGGTTGGGGCTCTGATTGTTATCTATGGATCTGGTTTCACACTCCCTCAAACTCACTGTGTGCACAGTGGCCCAGAGGTCTGAGGGAGTCGGTGCCCCTCCAGAACGGTTAATAAGGGCGAGGGGAGTTAACTGGACTCTGACCCCATGTTATGCCACAGCATCTAAAAGCTTCTTAAGGTTGAAAATACAGTTAGGTTACACCGTGTAAAATGTAGTTTTTGTCTTTTTCTAATTAAATTGAACCCATTAAAAATTCCATATGCAAGGTATTTTTTATGTATTCTTTTTTTAGGTGAAATAACTAGGGATTGCTTTTGGTACATTTTTATGAATGTTTAAATGCTATGCAGGTGTCAGCGTTTAAACCATATCTACATACACATGATTTTTCATTTAAAATTTGAAAACAGTTTGGGTGAACTAGGAGTTCGAGAGGTTGCCCTGCCAAAACTTTGAAGAAACATATATGCATTATAAAATATAATGCATTTCGAGAGGACACTTAACATGGTACAATTATGGACACAGTGACAAGGATATACAAATAAGGTTTCCTTACGTTAAATGATCATTAAAACTATATTTTTGGAGTATGGGATGACAAAGCAGCATACAAGACTTTTCTTCTGCAATAGTTTTTGGTTTAATTTTTTCCATACCTGATGTCATGAGGGAGGCCAGACTGATCCAGGCTATACTGAATGACTGCTAGTTTGCATAATGTCTTCAGACTGGGACCTAGAAAGATAAACAAGGACTTCAAACCACCTGGATATACAGTGGACGTACAGGAGATAGAAACTCCCTATATTTTTAACGATGCTCTGTTACATTCATGCAAAACACTATTCAGCCTCGACACACCAAGGGGCAATAAACAAGATGAGTCTTCCAGTGCTTTTTACAAACTGCCAGTGGTCTCCAAGTCCCAAGTGCTGTTTTGTAGATGAGTGCAGAATACCAACAATGGCAAAATAAAAACACTGGTGTTTTAACACAGACTAAAAGGTATGTTCGAGTGGAACCATTTCCAGCTTATCAACAAAAAATTAGCTTTTTTCAGTTAGCAACCCACAGCAATGGATTTTGCCGAATTGAAGATGGACCATACTGCAGCAGGACAGCCATTTGTAGTGACCCACCATGGTAGATTTTGTTTATATTTAGATGTATTTTATTTAAAACGATGCAGCATTTCCAATGGGGTGGGCAGAAAAAATGGTTAGTTTCTTGCCCCAGTGTACATACCATTGTCACGTAAAGGATTTACAAACTTATACTGCCTCTAAACAGTTTTGGATACTACACTGTGTAGGATAAGGCTTTCCTGAGGAGTGGCTGTTAATTGTATCTAGTTTTGAAGTCTAGCTATCACCATGGAGTCAGCCAGAACAAACCAACATTGCACCTTTGGGCCCATACCTGGTGTATCACACCTTTCAGACAACTGATCATATAAATGTGGCTGTCAGGCACTGGGTTGCACTAGAAACAGTAATCATTCACTGAAATGTTTGCAGGAACTGTATTTCATATAAATGTAAAAAAAAAAAAAGTATCCGCAAGGATTACCTGCACACCTTTGTATGAGGGGTAATTACTGAAAGTAAATCACAGTAACGAAAAACCTCAGGATGACCTGATGTGAAATCATACAGAGTACGAGGTCGAGGTATTCCAACAAACTCCCCAAAGCATGCATATTGGACCAAGGGTGTTTAAAAATCATTGCAAACAGTCCCAGAAATGCAAACAATTGTTCATGCTGTGGCAGTGGTCACAGAAACAAATGCAATCCATATATAAGTGAAAGTAAAAGGACCGCTGTGCTGACATATAGCCCTTTCTATTAAGGGCAGATAACTAGAAAACAATATAAAAAGAAAAGATAAAAAAGGGAGAGTTCACATACTGAAGTCCAGGATGTAGAAGTCAGAATGATCCATGAGGTTAAACTCATCGCCCATTCCCTGTTCTGGACACGGGCTGAGGGAAGAAAAAAAAAGGGAGAGAAATACTGTCATGTTTGCATTTCATAAAAGAAAGGAAGGATCGTCACAGAACTAGAATTTCTTCTCAGGATCCTTTATGTCATTACCTTGTGCGATCTTAAGTGTTTGAAACTCAGACAAATTCCCCAATTTTGAAAGAATCGTGTAAATTATACATATTTTTTATCACTTAAAAATGAAAAGGCAAACGTTTGCCTTATTGACGCACTACCCGTTACACTGCATTTAGGAACCTGGCAGCCTTCCGGTAAATGATTGATTGAACACAGTGTTCTGTAACCAGCTGCATCAAAAATACTGCTAAAGATCACTCTGTCCAGTACAAAAAGGAGACATTTCACGTGTCTTATTTTCTGCATTTACTTATGTTTTTATTTTGTTTGATAATTCACTGCTGGTGAAAATAGAATGTCTTTAAAAAGGTGGACATAAAAATAAATATTCTACAATGTAGCATTTACTGTTTTTCAAGTAAGCATTTAAATATTTAGGAACATTTGTTGCATAATAACGCTAGAGAAAATGATCAATTTTAATGTGACAATTTTTTTAAAAAAAATCTAAGTATCTTGCCATTTAAAATAAAAGTAAAAAAAATACAGCCCTAGTAAAAATGTTCAGACAATAATAAAGATCATACTTTGTTACATTCTTAGGATTCTAGGGTACTCCTAAGAAAATATTTGGCAGTACCAGCTTTTCTCCACATTGATCCAGCTCGGTGAGAAAAAACTACAGTAATAGTGAAATAGATTTTTAGAAACAAGTGTTCTATCTTAAAACTTGAGAACATCTTTCTGCTTAGATGGCCTTTTTTCACTAGTACCTTGAGCACTTGAAAGAAAATATTTTAATGACGCATTCACATGGACAAAATGAAAGCAAATGTCACATGAAACATGCTGAGCAAAGTTAGAGCAAAACGGCAGCATTGTGCATTACTGAGGAGCAATCAAGTCTTGCGTCAATTTGCATAAAATATTCCTTTCCAATGTTAAAAAGCTCCTGTCCTAAAAATGGCAATGCCCTAGATATAAAGCAGAATACATTTTAGTACTGTGACGTCAAACTTCAGGAAAAAAAAAAAGATTAGTCAATGAAAGGGCATATAAAACAGAGAGTACGGCATACAGTACGTCAAACATTTCTTATTTTAGACCCAAATATTTTATTATAGAAACAGAATAAAATAAAAAAAACAAGAACTTTTATATCAGTAATAACTTCAGATGTATGTTTCCAGAATAAAAGTGAAGCTTGAGTCAGTCATGAAGGTAACTGATGTTTACACATGCTGTGCATCCTCTGTCTTTAAATGGCTCTGGCGCTACCAGCACATTACTTTTTATAGCAGTTTGCAATCCTTAGTCTTTCTATTCTGGACAGCAGGTCGTGCTGGGAGTGACGTGTCTCTCCAGGTGGATGGGTGACATCAGCAGAGGTGATTTCAGTCACTTAAAAACAAAAGGCCACCAAACTCTGGGTTTTTGCTCAGTGAAACAGATAATACACATCCTTCTTTAAACAAGAAAGTAGGACTGCAATGAAGGGTACATTTTGACCTTCTAAGGTTCGGAACACATTACCGAAGGAAGGTTCGAACCTTCGATGGTACTAATTTGCAAAATTTACTGGTGACGTCACCATAGCTACTAGATTAAATTTGATTGAAAACCCTATTATTTTCACAGGTAAGCCATATACGTGGAATAAAACACATTCACATTTAGTTAAATATGTTATATAAAACAGTAAATCATGTTTAAAAAAAACCAAAAAACATTGTTTAAGTACATGTAACTGATGCTGCTGGCTTGAAATGGAGACTTGCAATTACTCCATTTGCCTGTTCTGATGCAGCTCTTCAGTGTGGTCAACATGCTATCACCAGCAGATGCTTCCTCAACTTCACGTGGGGTGAAAGCATGTGGGACTGCACTGTGAGTTACATAGTAAATGTACTCCTCATCTGTATTTGTGATTGCTGGCGGGTTGAGTGTCAGCCTTGACAATTAAATCAGCAGCATTCTCTGCCCCAGGTCTGTACTTAACTGTGAACTGGTATGGTTGCAGACGCAAAGCCCCTCTCTCTATTCTTGCTGGCGCTTTGATTTTGGGGAATAAATGGTTTTCCACAGGCTTGTGGTCAGTGATCATTACAAAATCTAATCCATACAGGAAGATGTGAAACTTTTCAAACTATGGCCATTGCCTCCTTCTCAGTTTGTGAGTAACAGCGCTCCACATCAGTCAATGCTCTACTGGCATAATAAACTGACTTAAACTGATTGTCCACTTGTTTCTGGATTAGGATGGCACAGAGACCCACCGGACTGGCATCTACAATGACATGAGTCTCCGCCCCCTGCTTAAAATATGCCATAGTACTAGAACACACTAACCTGTTCTTTAGTTCTTCAAATACCGCTTCCTGCTTGTCGCCCCAAACCCATCTGCTGTTTGCTTTGGTAAGTCATCGCAAAGGCTCAGACACTGTGGCTAAGTCAGGAATAAACCGGCCACAATAGTTGACAAGATCAAGAAAACTTCGCACCTCAGCAGCTGTTTGTGGTCTGCGTGTGTTCTTGACTGCATCCACCTTGTTCTTGGCAGCTCCAATCCCGTTTTTGGACAGAACGTGGCCCATGAATTCCATCTCACTCATTCCAAAATCACATTTCGCACCGTTTACTGTCAATCCTCTTGCTTCTAGCTTTTGTATTACTTTATGTACATGATCATCATGCTGTTCTCTAGTTTTCCCCATAAACAATAATGTCATCAGAGATAATGTGAACACCCTGGATTCCTTGTAACACCTGTCTGATGATGTGCTGGTGTCTCAGGTGCTGATGAAATGCCAAACATCAATCTTCTATATCTGTATAAGCCTTTATGGGTTAAAAAATGTAGTCAAACTGCGTGACTGAAACTCCAATTCAATCTGGTGATGGCCCCATTTTAGGTCTAACTTTGTTAACACTTCGGCCCCAGTCTTGTCTTCCAAAATGTAATCTATTGTAATCTTTCGCAAATAACTGCTTCATTTACACGACGCATATCGACACAAATACTTTGGCACGACTACCAATGGAGAGACCCATGGGGTAGGTCCTTCAACTTCTTCAATCACGTCCATGTCTTCCAGTTGCTGCAGTTTCTCTTCAACAGCCTTGCAAATGCTGAACGGCAAATCGGCGAACAGCCTGCACCACAGGCCTGACACTGGAGTCAATATGTATGCACAACTGAAAGTCTGTTAGTTTCCCCAATCCCTCAAAACATCCTTTATACTTCTCTTGGAGCTGAGCGCGGAAATCAGTTGATTTCGTGGGATGTACTGCGTTGACGCTAACTTTAGGTCCTATGCGTAGATCTCCTAGCGCTGTTGCCGTGTGTTTTCCTATCAGTGGCACTTGTGCTTCTTCTACAACCAAAATGTTGGCATTGACAACATCTGACACGCCAGGGACCTGCAATGCTGCATTAAGTGAGCCAGTGACTGCTAATGGTTGTTTAGAACCATACGCATATCATTTATTTGACGTTGGTGTAAGCTGCTTATCGCATTTTGCTTGGAGAGTGCTCCAGACTGTGATACTAATTATATTGCAACCGGCCCCTGAATCATCGAGCATCCTGACAGGTTCCCCCTCAATCAGAATTTGCATTTCTCCATGTGCTGTCACACTGGACAATGTAAACACATATTCATTTTCAGAATCAGGAGAATGTTTTCGTCCTGCACACCGATGCAAAATGTCCCTCTTTACCACATTGCCGACACTCCTTTCGTAACGGTACATTGTTTGCCTATGTGGCCTCTCCTGCCGCAGCGGTAACAACTCACATCACTTGAACCGTCTGTCCGTTTCTCCTTACTGTATCTATTCTGGCTGCCTCGTGCTGTGTCTGGTTTTACTTTCGGCTTGCAATCATTCTTTAGCAGCCTTGATTCTACTGCATTAACAGACAGTTTCTCTACTTTAGCAGCTTGTTGTTTTAAGCATCATGTCCCTCTCGCGCAGTAACCGTCTTCTGAGTGCATTTGAATTACATTTATCAATAACGTGATCACAAATTAAATCATCCCGAAGTGCTCCAAATTCACATGAGCTGCTCAATTGTTTTAATCTGCTTACAAACGCATCAATCGATTCACTCGGCTCTTGGCACGCTTGCCGAAACAAATGTCTTTCGTAAAGAATGTTCTTTTGTGGTCTGAAATACTCTGTGAGCCTAGTAACAGCCACATTGAAATCTTTTTCCTCCCCAGTATTTTCTAGTGTCTCAAACATCCCGTAGGTCACTACCTCCTATATGTAACAACAGAGCTCTTTTCTGAGTCGCATCTGTAATTCCCAAAGTAATAATAAAAAGCTTCAGACTGCTTAGCCACTTTTACCATCTTTGGCTTATACCAGCGGGGTCTGTCGAGACATCAAAGGGCCCAATGGGTGCTAAACTTAATGCTTTCGCCACCTTGTCTACACAGGCATTCTTTTTATTTTTAAACGTTGTTTCAGCTACTTATCTCTGTCTTGTCGCCAACTCTTGGCTCAACATCAGCAGGGTGACTTGAAAATCCTTGTCGCCAATGTAATATATACGAGGGACTCCGGTATTCAGTTTACCTTTTTATTTGTCTATCTCGATCACAATTAGCTTGCTACTGCTTCCCGACGCCATGACACACACACTAATCTATCTCTGCAGCCTAATGTCCTGTACCCTTACGCTGGCACACTACATCCCCGTCCCATTGCAGGCCCCCTTAGTCCATCAGTGAGGTGTCCCATGGTCAGGTACCCCACCAGAGTGCATTCCGGACGCGGTTTAACCCTTGAGGAGCTGAAGGCTGCTGGTAACCATAAGAACGTGGCCCTCACTATCTGTATCGCAGTGGATGCTTGCCACCGCAACAGATCCACAGAGTCTCTGCAGACCAATGTGCAGCGGCTGAAGGAGTACCGCTCCAAACTAATCCTCTTCCCTTGGAAGGCTTCCGCGCCAAAGAAGGGAGAAAAGGTCAAGATGGCCACACAACTTGCTGGGCCAGTCATGCCAATTAAGAATATATACAAGAAGGAGAAGGGCCGAGTGATCTCAGAGGAAGAGGAAAAACTTCAAGGCCTTCGCCAGCCTGCGTATGGCTTGCTCAACGCCCGTCTCTTTGGCATCCACGCCACGAGAGCAAAGGAAGCTGCCGACCAGGACATGGAGAAGAAGAAATAAACTCTTTAGTTTCTATGGAACTTTCAATAAAAAACATGCGAGAAAAAAAAACAAAAAAACAAAACAAAACTACTACGACAACATTTAATGTGTGATTTAATTATAGTATTTTTTTTATTCACACATTGTCAAACGGTTTCTGTTAACGGGGAGAACACAACACCACACACAGTGCGTGCATGTCGCCCTGATGAACCTTCGATGAGTTAAAACTACCTGCGAATTCCTGGCTAGCGAATAAACCTTCGAACACAGACCTACAAATAAATATGTTGTTTTTTGGAGATGGAAAAGTTTGTTAATTATGAATTTCATTAAATCCCTGCATCAATGATCTGCTCATGAACCTTTGGGCCCACACCTGGTGTATCACACCTTTCAGATGAGTGACCATAGCATGTACTGAACAAGCTTTGTGGATTCAGATTGGAATGTATGGACTAATAACATTTGAGATTTAACTGTATACCTCAGTGTTAAAACATTTAATCAAAAATCAACAATTACAGGAAATAACACAGAAATGAACAGATGTCACCCCTTTCTCTTTAAAAGCATCTGTCTGGCTTGAAAATAAGTGACATCTGTTATGCCTCCAGAACCCTTAAGAACCAGCACAGCTGGTCGGTGTATTTTTGATGGGTCTTAAATTAGGCTTGCTACTATTCGATTTTTCTTTTTTTGCCAAATTGACGACTAATATAGACGTTTATTTTAGAAAGAATTTGCCATTTTTTTTCTTTATTTTTAAATTCAAGCAGAGAATGGGTGAAATCGACTTTTATGCTTTAAAAATAAAAAAAGACTTTGAAAGACTCCTCATTTAGCGAAACCCCTTTACCTTATTCAACATGCAACAAAACTATGGTTACCATTCTAATTGAAATAACGTTTGATCACAGCTGAGCTATTAAAAATGGTCTCAAATAAACCGCAGGAAAAGCAGCATATAAAAGTGTATTACACAGACCTTTATAGCATAAAATTTACGAGTAAAAATAATACACACAACAAACCATTAGACAGCTGAACAGAACTAACTTGTACTTATTATTGTGCACAATATTCATTAAGTGTTTTTCTCTTGCGCCCCATTTTCAAATCAAACTAGTAACTGTCACTGTATACCTAAAGTAAATGGTTACGTACACCTTAACCCACTAATTTCAAAGTAGGCGCTTTGAATGGAAGGTGCTGTAGCTGGCAAATGACAGCATTCTAGCACTGCTTCAGTCAACAAGATCTGTCAGAACATGGTGAAACGGACCACTGAGATGACTGACAGCAACCCCCAGCCATTTAGAGCGTAAGGGAGACGGGACAGACAGCAAGTATAAAAACTACACAGACTAGAGAGGATTTCTAAATGATTATTTTTGGTAAGAAAATAAAAAAACAGTGAGTGGTTTTACCAACGTTTATCGTATATAAATTTATTTCAGTTGAACTCATTTTTTGGGAATTCAACATTTAACGAGCTTTACCAATTAATATAGCAATGTAGCAAGCCTAGTCTTAATCAATAGTTACTTTTTTAGTATCTCTGCAACATTTCAAAACTCCCTTTATTGTTATCTACTGTACACATTCAGAAACAAATATGAAGCAAGCCTTTAAAGTCATACCTCTACTAACTTGTGACCTCACATAGCCAGTGTCCTGGTGTGATACTCAGGTGGACTGCTCATTAGGTACAAAGGAAGCTAATGCAGAGGTCGCAGTGGTCTGACAATGAAGACTGTGTGTTCTTAGCTGATAACATGAGTTCTCTCTACCACTACTGAGTTATCTGGTAGCATCTGTTTCCTGTTTAAATCTGTTCAAGATTCTCTAAATTGACACCTGCTACACTTAGGGAAAGGTTAATGCATGGAGGAAATTAACCAGATCTTTAAAAAGAAAAAAGAAAGTTCCAGCTCCTCCATAGCAAAATGGTTCCCAAGATGAAAACTTTCATGCCAAGTGTAGACATTTGTGGCCATTTCCCCCCACCCTCAATGAACACAATGTATGCAAAGGTGTCAAATGTACTTCCCTAGGCTCTCGCTAGATGACAGAATGCCTTCCTCTAATGGACTGGGAACTCTAAAGAGCTGGGGATCAATGTGCCCCTTATTACCAATCAAACAAGTAAATATTATACATAACCTGCCAAAATTAGAGACATCAGTATCATGAAAAATAAACTACAGCACCATGACCTATATCCACAATATGCACAAGGAAAAATGCCTGGAACTCAAAAGAGAGATGGAATGATGCCTCCATATAACATAAGATATCCTTAGCAAGTCACATACAATACACATTACATAAAGGGTTATCTAGTTATATGTGTGTGACATATGTACGCCCTCTTGTTCACCTCCAGCAGAGCTAATAGGCTGTATTAAAAGAAGTTTCCCTACATTTTAACATGATAGCAGACGGAGAGATGACCTCCGGCATTCAACCCCCTTTACTGGATAGCAATAACAATAACCACGCTGCTAATTTCTCAGGGTGTTTACTGTCCCTGACTTTATCACCACGTAAAATTACCATGTGGTTGAACTATAGGGTACATTTTCTGGTCATGTATATAACGGCAACATGTGGAAAAGTGAACATGCAATGGTACAGGATAATAGAAAGCTTCTAGGTCAACTATAAAGGAATAATAAAAGAGGTCAGAACCGTAAGACTGAAGGTTTCACACTTTAAAAGGAGACTAAAACAGAGCTATTTTAATAATTAGCAATACAGTTGTTTACTGTAAGTATATTCAGTACTGTTTTTAGAAGCCAAACAGAGAATGGTTAGTTAAATCTCAAGCTCCGAATTCAAATGACAGTAGAGAAGAGCTTTAAGTGATGGGGACTTTTGATTACTGATCTGAAGCACCTGAGGTTAACCACGGCAACACTCCAGTCAATACAAATTAGTGATAAAGGGCAATACCTCTTAAATCAGTCCCTATTTTGTACTAAAAGGCCTGCAAATGTACCTCAACCTGCTGTCTCATTAACAATCTTGATATGTTCCACGGTACTTTTACTACAAATTGTTACTATAAACAAAACCACACATTCACAATAACCATTATGTTTTAGGAGCCTAACTGAAACACATAGCCTAATGACAATTGCAATACAAGCAGGATTTGAAGTAATTGTATTATTATCCTTGTGGGTCTCAAACATTTTTCCAGCCTTGATTTCTCCATTTTACTTATTTTCTTTCACTGTTGTTATCAGCATAACATTTGCTCATATGTCAAAAGGGTCTGTAGAAATGAGGCGACCATTTTAGCATGGTAAAGCACCCTACACTTTATTCTCTTCAACTTTAAATAACCTGCTACCCTGACAGTCATGTATTTTACAAGTCTCTTCCAATTGGTTGCACTTGTGATCGTTGCTCGTTGTGTTACAGCATTAGTTAATTTAAACAAGATCAAGATGTCGTGGAATTCTATAATTGTAAGTTAGTTACTGGTCATGAAAAACACAGTCCATCTCAAGCCCTAGACTTTTTCCAGGATGTTGTAGGGATTTAACATTACTAATCTTACCTAAACAAACAAACCGGAAGTAAAGCACACCTCTAAACAGAGAAGCACGACCGGAGGGGTCCAGGGCCCCAGCTGGGGAACTCATTACACGCACAGCTAACCAGGAGGTCAAGCACCAAGGATTGAGGTAGAATCTTTATCAGCTTTTACTTGCTACAGAAGAGAAATTGTTTATATCCGAGGAGGGTTAAAAATTAAGCTAGAAATGGAACGTGCAAGTATGCCTCAGTCATTCTTCAGTATTCCCTTCTGTGTTTGTAATGTAATGACCTTTTAATGCAATAAATCTCTCCTGAAGATGTGTCTACACTGGCCCAAACCGTTTCAAAAGATCCATGCTTATAAGCAAATAAAGGAAAATCTGTAACCCACTGTACTGATTTTGGAACGGTAGACAGAGATATAGACAAGCATTTATGTAAAAAATATTGTAAGAAGCCAAATTGCTAACAGCATCAAGTTTATTAAACATGCTTAGACAAAAAAAAAAAAAAAAGATAGTTGATAATGTATATAGTGTCTGCATCTGATAAAGAGCACTACACTGCAGCAATACTGTAATGTGTACGATAAAGCATTCCCTGAATTCAACTGCAAGCTTGTACATTTATGTTTTTTGTAAAGTAACGTACGATAGGTACCCCTTCAGTCAAAACATTTACAGTAGCA
The DNA here is from genome assembly GCF_902713425.1 of Acipenser ruthenus. Taxonomy (NCBI): domain Eukaryota; kingdom Metazoa; phylum Chordata; class Actinopteri; order Acipenseriformes; family Acipenseridae; genus Acipenser; species Acipenser ruthenus. The sequence continues at coordinate 9,034,449 of NC_081194.1, forward strand.
TATGAACCTGTAAGTATTCATTGCTTAATAGCACATTAAATTATGAATGCAGACCAAAAGTCTTGAATGAGTTTACCCTAAAAATGTGTTAGAGCTGTGCTCTGTAGTACTGTTTACCAAATCCCCTATCAGCACAGTGTCTAGAGAGTGATTAATCATGGAAGGTAAGGTTTGTTAAAATCCAGCACCTGTCTGCAACAGCTCCCATCTGGTCTGGAAAAGGATACCAAAATGTACAGTACAGAGATGGATGCTTCCATACATTAGGAGGAATATCTTATAACCAGGGACATTGTATGTACAAAAGAAAGACCAGTAAAGCAACAATATAAATTCTCAAAGATCTGCCAAATGATGATAAAGTCTTACAACCTGACATACAGAATTGTACTTCATCATTAACTGGTATTATTATCACTCGGGTATTCCTGAAGACTGCATTCAATTATCATTTTCCACAAAGAGAGCTTCTAAATCTGGCCAGTGTCAAAAACTAGGACTAGCTGAGTTTACATATTCTCCAAGTGGACAAGTTGTTTTACAGAAGCTGACAAATCAAACTATTCAGAATTTGTATTCCCATTAAAAAAATGTAAAGCACAATTATTATTAATGTGAAAACAGCATAGTAGTTTGGAAATGCTGATCAATACAAAAAACGACCATCAAGAAACTAAATCTAGCAAAACGGCAAGCAATTAAATGTGTGAAAACCCTAGGATTAGCTCAGTGGACTGAAATGTGTTAAACCAAACAATTTCTCTCACTGATCAGCTAATAATCATTAGGTGTGAGTTGGCCTTTATCCTACCAATTGGCCACGCTGGGAATAAGCGAAAGATCCTTGACCCACTGAAGACTCAGAAGAAGAGATACTTCGGGTAAGGGGCTGAGTTACAGTCTGTTATAAAAATACTCCTTGCTTTTAAACACAACACACTGTATAAGGGTGTCTAATTGGGGCTTCCAGATGAGGGTGTTTTCCTTAAAGTTCACCCTTATGCCTCTCTCGGGGCAATAAACTTGTGAAGTCTTCGAGAACTGCTGTATAGGGTTACACTAAACTTCAAAAGTCAGTAAACATGCTTGTGAAGTTATACTGTGTACATACATTCTTGCGTTACAATACAACACCACCACCATCAAGTGCAATTAAAGGAGTGACAAGTAAGGCTTTACAGCTCCTTATTAGCATTAGCAACATTATCACCACTGTTCCCTCTTCCCTTTAAGTTACATGACCGATTGATTCTTTGCTTGCTGTTTATAGGAATATCCAGATATTTCAGTTGGTTATATATAAATACAAAATTGCTTTCTTGTACCTAACCCTGATCTGTATGTCAATTTATGTACAATATTCTGTGACCTACAGTACAGGAAGTTATCAGTAAGCAACAGTATATTTCTCTGATTTACACCACATTCGCAAAAAAAAAAAAAAAAAAAAAACTTTTCACTGAAGCAAGAAAGAAAAGAAATTCCTCTAACAAAATGATTACATGGTTTCTAAGTGTATAAGATTTATTGCTAAATCAGATCACATGAATTAATACAGCATTTACGTGGCAAATCTGGTTTTCCATGTTTTTGGGTTCAGTGATATACATTTTAAAGTGTGCATACCCCCGAAAACACACACACACAAAAAACACTCTCATTTGTTGTAGTTTACCAGTCTAATATATTTTTCATACGATTTCCCCCCCCCCCCCCCCCAATACAATTGTGATTGCAGTGGAACTGGAAATGCAGTGGTACAGTAGAGGAGATGACACGATACTTACCTTATAGCTGATATAACACAAAGCCCTAGAGCGGAAATTAAATCATTTCAGCTGTAATGTTCATGCTTAATTTTATAAGGGTACTGCATAAAGCTTCACATCATGCCGTCTTCCCTTTTTGTGATTTTTGATAACATTCTGTGGGGCATTCCCGATTTAACAGAAAAAAAGCATGTGGAGACAGCAGAGTTGAAAGGTAGTGCTTTAACACAACTTACACTACTTAAATAGTAATGTACTACCTAACACAGGACTCATAATGACTTAATTAATCCATTTCATGATAAAGTACATCAGACAGGTACTGTAGACTTCAGTTTGCCTTCTTTCCCACTTTGTACTTGAGCTCATATCCCATCACCTTGTCTTGCACATCAGCGGTGCAGCACACAAAACAGCCTGTTACACCCCTTGTCAGAGGGGTCAGTCAAGTTTACCTAATGGGGTCTCTCTGTTGAGGGTGTTGTATCACAAATCATATGTCATGCAGTTTTACCTGCAATGCATGTAAAACAGCTATTTAGTAAAAGTGTTTATTAGTGCCTATTAGTTTTCATTAGCAGCCACACTTACCACAGACAATGTCCACCCACTTATTCACAAATTCACCAAGTGAAAATCACTATGCATTTTAGCTGTCATATTTAATTGTTTTCTTCATTATTTATGTTTATCTTGGTTTCCTTTCTTCCTTGGCCCTTTGCATGACACAGTAATGTACAGTAGGAGCAGCTGATTCAGAGATGATGGATATTCTACCTTCCACACTACTGTTCTCCTACTTCATAGTAAGTTATGTCAGATATGTTTAAGCGTGTTAATGATAAAATGCTTGAAGAAACAGGAACTGCTGTTAAGATGAAGAGTACGACACCATCAATCGACTTCACTGTTAAAATAAACACTGTAGTTATCTCCTTTTCCATTTCTGCACTGTGCTGACCCCATCCAGCTCTCAATGTATTATTTCTTCATGACTTTTATCTTCAGAGAAATTTTTATCTGTGTCCCTTCCCTTCCCTACTTCCTGATGACCTCTAGCCCTCGGAGAGTTTGGGCAGTAAGGAACTCTTCATGTACAATAACTTCCTGAAAAGCAGCTTATCTGGTGAACCAGATGCATGCTGCACCTGATAGTCTACATTTTGTCTTCCATTTCAAACTTAGCCACATCCCCATTAGCCTACTTCTGGAACATCCAAACATAGCCTTCAAGCTCAAGTAAAATAGAGTAACATATACAATTAACAAGTATTATGCATCTTATTATGTATCTTAACACATGCACATCAACTGTTTTTTCTGTTCATTCCAACACATGCTGACAATTTGCATCCTATCTAGGCATTGTTTTGATATGCATGTTTTATATGAAATACCATGCAATACTGTGAACTTAAAAGGTCCGTTTAATTCAGTTAAATTATCAATGCCGCATTCTAGGTAGCATCAAGTAGTTCAATATTCATTTGAAAACAAACAAAACTTTAGTATCTCTGTGATTTATACAGGAAACACAGGTTGTTAAACAGGTCCCCTGTGACCATCCTCACACTGCTGGCCACCACCAAGGGGCAATGGAAAAATAATATACTTCCTGAAAAAACACACCGGTCCAGTTCTTAACATAGCTTCCAAGGTCCGCAAGGAAATGGAAACTAAAAAACACAGCTGTAAAACAGGACCTGTCATTTTGAGAGGTTTGGCAACCACAACATTGTTACCCCATTTTCTCTTTCAATTATTTACAAGTAATGCTAGGTTTCCTTCGTATGGGTTTTCATTGTTAAGAAGCAGGAAATGGTTCCAGAGAACATGTTTTCATGGTGCACCCCCATAGTAAGAAAGGTAATTAACCATGAGACAATTCTGTACAAATTGACCATTTAAATGACAAAAATGTGCCTATATGAAGGATCATGTATGTCGACATGTATGGTCAATTACATATTTAAAAGAAATAAGGTTTTGTAGATCACAGTTTACACACACAGATCACAGTTCTGTCACAGTTTACACACAATACTGTGTCACTACTGAAATAATCTTAGCAAAAACAACAAAATAAAAAGAACATAGTTAACTAATACATCACGATTAAGAAATGTATATACGTTGTTGATTCCGTCTGCCTGCCTGTTTACATAGCCTTCACAAGCGATGTACATTTGGCCGGATAATGCATGCCATAGTGGCAAAACACAATCCTATACCCATCTAGCTTTTCTAGGTAACCTAACCAAAAAATGATTGTCAATTCATTTCCACTGTGTGTAATGCAGAGACATGTATTTTCTAAATTTAGTAAGGTCAATAAATGATGCTATAAAAATCACCATGTTTTCCTTTTATTCCTAAAATACATTTTCTTATTGCACATCCCTTAAATTGGGACATATAAACTTAAATGAAGGGCCATTTTTAAGAGAAAATTGAAGATTCAGGCCAGTGGTAGGATCTTGAAAGCCAGAAGCCAGCACTCTGAGGGGAGTTAGCTAATCATGCAACAGAAGCCGATTCGAAGTTCTACCACGGAGTAACATGAATTCAAGCGCTCCACTAATGTCTAGGGTTGAAATATAACAAATAACATTTAATTAAGTATAAAATAAACATTTTTCTACAGTTCTGCACTTTGTGCCTCCACCCTTCCAACCTCCTCATTAACAGATTACCTTTGCAAGAACATCTGGTTTAAGGAACCGAGCTCTTGAACTGATAATTGTTTGATATGTCCCTTTGTAAAAAATAAAATGTTGTACACATTGTAGACATTTTATTACTGTTACTTGTATACTGCATTATTCTGCTGCAGAACAAAATCAACTTTTTTTTTTTTTTTTTAAATAAATCACCCCCCACCCTAAAAACATCAATTAAAATTGAAAAAAATAAAAATTAAAAATAAATGGAACTACAAATATCATCCAGCAATTTAATTAAATTCTTACATTTATAAAATGGGGATCTTTTCCCAATAGAGATACAGAACTCACTAAACTTTTTTTTTTAATTGATCTACTCCAAGGGAGAAAACAATAAATTATAAAACCCTTATTTTCACTTGTTGTACATACACATATTTATCCAAGGATACCAAGCACTTCAAAAGCCCTTGGAAGCTTGTTTAAAGTGGCTTTGGGAAGAAAAAAAAAAGGAGGATGGTGCATTTCTAAGATAACTTAAAGCTTGCTCCCTTGTGCGTGTCGAATACTCTTATTTGCTTATCACCAGCTGTCCCAGGTCCGCTCTGCCACGTGCAAGATGCCCCATATCCTGTCGGGGTCACTTCCAATGTTTGACAAGTAAATCTGCAACTCTGAGGGGGGCCCCGTGCAAACTAATGGAAACTTCTGCCATCTCCTCTGTGACAAGAGCTAAAAAACGTACAAATAATCCTGAAAGATCACGTTTCGCAAGTGTGTGTCGATGCTTGATCTTGCATGGATACCTCCTCAAAAACACGGTCCTCAGAATGAATAAACAGTGATATTGATAAACAGAGCAAACACGGAAGACAAAATAAGTAACCCTATATTATTAGTCTGCACTACCCTCGGTTCCTGATTAAAAGCATAAGATAAATAAATAGTACGGAGTATCAGTGTTAGAGCTTGTTTTAGTGCTGGTTAATGTAACGTGTAGCAGGGTTTAGTCTACATTCTAAATGTCAAGGTTAATCCCCGGATGTCAACCAGAGGGTTCACGCTGATCTTTCTGGCTGGACAACAAATAAGGTTGCCATCCAAGGGTTAATAAAATACATTAATCAAATGGCAAAACATACCATATGTATCTTTGGATACTCTGACTGTTAAAGCCTTTACGCTAAGCTTTTCAATAAAACTACCTAAAATGATTTCATTCGAATAAACTCACATCTGAGACTCCCCCCTTCCTACTCGCATCCTTTACTGTATACCCTACTAATGTACACTATGCACACCAATTGAAAGATTCCGGGTTTGGGGAAAGGAGCACTTGAGCAGTTAATTGAAATTATGTTTTGTGCTGGCAGCCATCAAGAGCAGCCCAGGATTGAATAGGCATGGTCAGTCTCTCACCAACTCAGAGGGAGAGGGGTGGGGGTACCTGCAGCAAGGCAAATACTCTGTGGTAGGGCAGACTGAGGAAGCTGCATTTGTATCTGTATTTGGTGGTTAAAGATCATCAATCTTGTGACACCAATTCAGCACCTTTCACAAGCAGTGAAAAGAAAAAAGGAAAAGGCAAGTAGTCACAGGAAAAAAACAACCTTTAAACCCTGAAGTGCAATTATCATTTAGGCGGCTATTACAAAAAACAAAACAAAAACAAAAAAAAAAAAGTTAATTCTTAAAAAAGGAGAGAACTTGTTCCTTAAGGGACCTGTTAAATCCTATGGTTCTTCTGTTTTTTATTTTGACTGAAAGAAAGATTATGTCCACGGCAATCACTCACTAAACTCACTCGTGCAACTGTGTCCAAAACCTATCCCTGCTGGTCCAAGTCTTTAAATTCAGCAAACACAACACTGTGTGTTTGGAGAGAAATTAAACCCAGCCAACTTACAAACGTGGACTTCTAAAACAGGAAATTCTGTCACTCTCCTTGAAAAGGAATACTTCACTTATACAGATTTACCAATTCTTTCCGCTTTCCCTACTGCCACAGAGAGGTCTCAGGTTCTTCTGAAGGATCTTCTCTTTGTGTGGATTCACAGATTCCATTACAACTTGGAGCACAGCACACATCAGGGAGCTAGTGGTATCTCTGCAGCAGAGTCACCAACAAGCTTACTCAGCCACTTATCTGCTGCCTTCTTTTGTGCCATAATGTTTCCAAGTGTTTAGCTTTGGACCGTACAATCGCAAAACTCTTCTGGATTGTGGTTCCACACCCGTGGCACAAAAGAAGGCAGCAAATTACACATGTAATCATCAAAATAACCTTAGAACAGGAGTAGAGAAGTATTTGTACATTAACAAAAGTATTGAAAGGGCAGTTTTAATTGTACGGTATGTAAAATGCTAGGTCCATTCAAATATTGTATTATTTAACATTAGAACCGCAGAGATTTCGGACTACATCAACCGCCGCACGCGCAAAATGTGAGACTCCATTTTAAAACGGCTTCAATATGAAAATGAAAAAAAAAAAAAAATCGGATGCAACTTAATATTTTTAATTATGCACAGCATACATAATTTTCAGAGCAGAAACACCGTATTTACATTGAAAATTAAACTTTTTTTTCAAAAAGAGCACATACATAAACATGAAAAACTGTAATAAAATAAACTTCACGCAAACTTGTGTAAACAGGTGTAGAACGCTGTGTGCACAGATACAATTCTAAAACAAATAACTAGTTATAAAAATCGCATAAAACTAAAATATAAAACATAACTTATGCACCGTGAAAGCGCTTTGAGTGAAACAGAGTTCAAAGGTTCTGTCTGTCTGTTCAGAGTTCTATTACAGTTTTCTAAGTACAATCTATGCAGAAAACACGCTTTTCAACTGTACCAGTGCATTTGCCACAGACTGCCTTTTCACAACTGGCACAGACATCAAAAGTCCTGTCTTATTACATTTAGCAACCTGGCATTGTCTTTTATTCCATGTGCCAGTGGGTGCAGCACTGACTGAAGGTTGAGGGGCATTTGCCAGTCGGCTTTCGTGTCCCTTATCAAAATGTTTCTGCCGTAGTTCCAGGGCTAGCTGCAAAATGAAGTCAATCTGAGCAATTGTGTTGCCAGTGCACTCCTTGTACAAAACCAAAGCGTTGATGGCTGCCAGGTCCAAAACATTATAAAACAGGCCACCTGCGAGTACCACCATTGACATAATACAGCCGTGCCATTTGATCCAGTATATTCACACCGTACTTCGATGCGTTGTAAAATGCAAGTCTCTGGCTTTCGTTTAGCATCAGTCCCGATGGTCACCGATTTGTGCAGAGAACTTAGAATAAGCACATTTTTCATTTCTTTACACCTGTACACACTCCGGGTGGCACAGTCATTCTGCCTAAGGAGTGTAGTGGAGTGCAGGGGGGATAGCACTGCTTGCGCTGTTGTTAGTAAATCTAGTCTTGCCAGCAAGAGAGTAGGGTATACAAATGTCAGACTTGTAGTTGAGTCCTCAAACCGAGTCCCGAGTCAACCTGAAGTTTGTGGACGTTGTTTTTCACTTTGATAGAAGCCGTGATCTGGACTATAGCGCGGGTGGTGTTAGAAAGTGGTACATCGTCAGAATATGGTACATGTACCAAAACTTGCGCTGTGTAATGTCAGAAAGTGGTACGCTGTCAGATTTTGGTACACGTGCTATCAACTGTGATCTGATGGGTATTTTCCTGTCAAAATGAGGTAAATTTACCATTAAATTATACATTATTTTTTGCAAAATTATAATGTAAACAGACAATCAGTTTCTCTAAAAAGAAAAAAACATTCATGAGAAGTAAAAAAAAAAAAAAAATGTACAAGACTCAATGTATTGCATATGATAAATATTTGCATACTGTTTTCTTAATGGTGGAAAAATTTGATAAATTACATTAAAAACGATGTAAAAGACATAATGTACCAGATTTGAATGGGCGCATCCCTGCTTTTTAAGCAGAAGTTGTTTAGGCATGCGCGAGCAAGGGCAGTGCACTGAGTACCACTTTTTAACGCGTACCTGAAAATAACACTACACCGGTACGAAATTAAAGTTACTTTCACCTGTGACTATAGCATCTATTTTGACTTCAATTCAGTTAAAATCTGCCAATCTGATGTAGACATTGCCAGAACTGTATATACAGTGTTCTTAAACAGTACATTTAGTATTATTTGTTTTGCAAAACAGAAATGTTATGTTTCACTTTCATTGCATTTACACTTTTATTATGTCTGTAATACAGTGGTGCTTCTATTAATTTGATTTCAGAACGTATTTTTTCATCTTTTCTCTTTTACACAAAAACATATTATATTGATGTATTTCCCCTCTGTGTAGGTTCATAATGGAATAAAAAAAATGTTGTTCACACAAGACAGATTTCTAACTTGACGCTGCACAGCGTACTATTAATGTGACCTTTTTGGGCATACTAAAACTATTGCAAGTGACAACTTTTCACATCTTACCAGCACATGGTTGCCATCAATCATTTAACTTTGGGTTATTTGTACCGGTACAATGGGGTAAAAGTGACAGCTGAGTCTTAAATTTACAGAAGACAAACCAAATCTATTACCTAATATGATTACATATTCCATTACAAACACAAATGTAACTACCATATATGGTAGGAGGTACAGTGCATTGTGTTACTCTTTACATCTCCATCAATGCATTATTTAATTAGATGCACATGTGGGCTGTAATACCATAAAGACATACTGAAAATACACAGCACAAAAGCATTTCTGAAGACATTATTCAGTGCAAGTTCTTTGTAAGCCTTCCAACATATTGTATGAAACTGCATTGGGTATTTCTTCAGTTTGTTGGTATTCAATTTATCAGAGCAATACTGTGAATCTAATCTTTGATATGAGCAAGATTTAAATAAGCAATATACAGCATTTACTGTGAGCTCAATTCCATTTCATACCCAAATTGACGAATAAATTAAAAGCAGTCAATTTTGTGACTATAAAGCTACACTGGATTCCTGAAAATACAATTACCAAGACATGTAAATGTACAGTTAGATATTCATCACATGTGTAGACTGTGGGTGCTTTATTCAAATGTGGCTGGTCTGTAACAACTGCTTTGATGATTTTAGAAGAGCCAGCATATGGTGTGGACGCAAGAATCAGTGCAAAAATAAATGTCCAAACTGCAGTGAAAGTAAGAGGCCAAGACATCCAGATATTTTGATACGTATGGATACTCGTCCAGTTAATCAGGGTAGCCCTTCTTGTAAATGAGATAAGCAGAGCTGCAATAGCTGGGTAAGGTTGCAGCAGCTGTGATTCCAGGCTCCCCAAGGTAATAAATCAAGAGGTCCAGTGAATTTCACGCTGCTCTGAAACCCAGCAGGACTGTTTACACTAGTGTAAGTGGCGTTGAATAGCCGGGACAAAAACACGGAGCTGCAGTTAACACAGAGGCCGGCATTCTGAGCGTGCAGAAGACACAGCTCTTTCACTGTGCAGTAATGTGCTGGATGCGGTTCCTATCTGGGGCTTTCAAAAAGTGACTAGCATCAAGAAAAAAATAATGCTGATTTACTGTACTAACATAGGAAGAAGCAGGCGCAAGATAATGTGCTAGTCTGACATGGACTATTATTTTTATATATATATATATATATATATATATATATATATATATATATATATATATATATATATATATATATATATATATACACACATACATATATATATATATATATATATATATACACACACACACACACACACACACACACACACACACAATCTAGTTTCGCCAACGGCTTCTGGGCGAATCCCGAAGTTACCACTTTTTTTCGGCACTCCTCCGCATCCAGTCGGGCAAATCTAGATATCTAGATTGGCCCAGAACCTGAAAAAGTCAACCATTTATTCAACAGTTTTCACTGAATTTCGGGGCTAGCCTGGGCGAGTCTAGTTTTGTCCAACGCTTCAAAATCAATGCTGGGTGAATCTAGTTTTGCATTTCTACACTCTCCCCTGCCAGCTTCCAAGTGCATGCCGGGGTGCCTGCCTCACCTCCACTTCTGACAACAATGTAGTGACGGTGTGCTGGGTTTCCAGCGGCAGTGCAGAAATGGCAGGACACCAGGGCTGGTTTTAATGGCACTTAAAACCACTCTTTATTAGCTCTCTCTCCCAAAAAGTTAAAAGTCAAAAAGTCTCGCTCCTCCATACACTCAGGCAAACCTGCCACACACGCACACACGAGAGAGAAAAATAGTAAAGTGCAGGCAAACTTGCCACACACACGCACACACAGAGAAATACTATATTAATTGTTCATGTTCAAATCCTCTTTTCTCTTTATTAAAAGATAGGCAAGATTGTAACATGGTCAATAATTCCCCCGGTTATAGTTCACGTATTTGTCACTTGTATGTTTTATTTTTATAACTGTACACTTTAATTTAGTGCACGTTTCTCATATATCGTCGACTAGCACTTTGTAAATGATTTATTACATTCTAGTAGCTTCTCCCCTTGTAATGCCTTATTGGGTACCGACTAATTGAGTTATTGATAGTTTTACCCACCTGTGTGTGGCAAGTTTTCCTGCGCGTATGGAGGAGCGAGACTTTTAACTTTGTTGAAGCTTTGGACGAAACTATATACAAGACTAGCACAATTCATCGAGACACTTCAAGCACATTATTTTGCCCCTACTTCTGTCATAGACATGTAGGCAACAGAGACAGAAGGTGAAGTGAAATCTAAAGCTGCAACCAATTTTAGTGGTGTCTTAATCATACAGGTTCAGCAAGTGGACTGTTCATACTTCAAATAGGGACCTATGCAAAGGTTTCAGTGAGTAATTGAAATAATGTTTTTTACAAAAGTCAGTTTTAAATTAGTAAAATAAAGTTTGATAATCATGATGTTGTTAACTTTATTAAGAACAATATAGAGCAATTTCATTAAAACAAATCTTACATTAACATTAATTACTTCAACTTGTTTACCTTCCAAACTTTTCTGTGTTTCTTAATTATTGCAAAAGCATATTAATACCTTATGTGATTACTCTATGCGATTGAAAATTTGAGAATTTGTTTTTAAAACTCATGAATTTAAAGTTCATCAAGTTTCTGGATGAAATACGATGGTCTCCTTTGTGATGGGGTATACAGAGACTGAACCTGTCACAGCACCACTGGAGCGATATTAAAACTTTCCAGATGTGGTACTTTGTGTGCACGATACCAAACAATTCAGCTTAAAACAAACACCTGTCTATTCCTTCAATACATTTACAATAAACTTAAATAAATCTAAAACGTAGAGGTATGCCTCAACTACACAAAATGTTTCTTCTTGGTTTGGAAACTATAGTATAGTATAAAGTTACAGTATACACAAGAGAAGCATCAATGTGTTCTGGACCTGCAAAGACAGATTCATTTAAAAAAAAAAAAGATGAATTTTTTACATGTCAGATCGCTAATGTAAACTGCATTAATGTCATAAGCCACAGGAAACTACTAGTTCATAATGACAATCTTGGTAATCATTCACTCCCTCCACCATTAAGAAGGGCTGGTGCATCAACTTTGATCAGAAATGATTAGTTGGTGCGCTACTTCAACAGTTAAATGTTCTTACATTGTTGTCACTGTTATAAGATATTATATTATACAAAATGACTGTCAAGTGTGAACTCATGGCTGTTACAAGAAAATACTGTTCATGAGCAAGTACGACATACCTTAGCGGCGGATCATGACTTAAACCCACTATACTGTATGTACATATAAAAATGTAAGTTACTATTGGATGGACATAAGGACAGGTTTTTCCATGTACCCACAGATTCCGAGTCTCTTAATAATGTGTCGAAGACTGCTGTAACTAGGTTTTAAATCAAAACTGGAAGAGGTTTTCAAGACATAAGTTATATATATTATATTTTATATATATATATATATATATATATATATATATATATATATATATATATATATATATATATATATATATATATATATATGACATTCATATGCAAATAAAGACTAATCAGTGTCTCCTTATAAAGTCAGTTTCTGATAACTTGTGCAAAAGGGTTCATCACCACTGGAAAAACCAGGTTTCTAACTAACTACATATGCATATTTAAAATTTTGTTTCAATCAGGTTTTATCAGTTGGTGACTAAAACAAAGCCCCCCTTTCACTAGCTTTCTGGGCTATCTAATCTAGTGTCAGAAGCATGGAGTTTTCCTATTGAGATGAGTGGCACTGCTACAACAGGACAAACTACAGCTCTTTGCCATGATACTGTTCTACCTGTTCATTGTGTTTAAATGTATTTATAATCTATGTGCTGTGCATGCTTTCAATGTAATAATTTGTATTTTTTAGGAAGTTACACAAAATATACATTGCATGGGAATGCACCTAAGCTGAATGTGAAACCTAAGGTCTGCTGTATCGGACAGCATAATAAAAACTAGTCCAAAGCTCGTATCAATGCTAACTCTACTCAACAGTGGACCTAAAGGAATACAAGATACCAACTGCAACATGCAGTTAAACTAAAGAAAACAAAACTAGCTTTCAGGTGCACACAAGTTCTGTCTGGTCTTGCTGCTCATTGCTTGTAAGGATCGGGTTCCAATTACTGTACGAATTATTAACACCTACATATGGTACAGGCTTACAGAACCACACTGACACACTCTTTATTTCCCTTACTTTACCTTGTGTATTTTAACATTCTTTCAGAGAAATTCAATCAGATGAACAACATTGAATAGCTGTGTGTCCAGACTTCTCCTTTTAGCTGTCCTGATGTGAAAAATGATTACATCTTTTTAGTTCCATCCTTGAAAAGCACTCTGTTCAAAGTCAGAATCCAAAGGATTTGATATCCTATTGTAACACGAGATATAATTAATTAACACAAAAAACAATCCTTTACTATTAAAGTTGGAGTTTCTCTTCTCTCTTTTGGACAGGAAATCATGATGCCTGAAAACAAATACTACTAGTGTAATCCCCAAAGGAAAAAAGAATGTAGGCACGTCCGTCTCTGCCTATTCATTTTAACAGTCTTTCATTTTACTACATTCTCTTCCCTTATTTGTGTATTATTTGTTTTATCTATCAAATGGTGGCTGGTTTATAGATATTTTTTCCTTAAAGCTAATCACAGGGTTTACTTTTAAGGAACACAAATATATTGTCTTTAATTTATCTGATGTTCTTGTAGGTACAATTGATTAAACATCTTGCATGCTAATCAAAATACTCCTTCAAACTCACAACCATATTCGTAGCATTTTAAATGATACTGTCAAGCACCAAACTTAGCATTCACTACTATGTGCATCAGTCTAGCACAGACTTCAAGATGTTCAAAATGATAATACTGTATAATGTGTGCAATATTTTACAAAGCAAGTTAAAGAGCACTGCAGCTGATCCATTATAAATACACTTCAGAATTGTAATGAACTTATTTACTGCATAATTTAATAACCAGTAATACATTATTCATATTAGAAATAAATTAACCAGTGATTATAGTATTCAGTAGAATTTGTGGTCTGGACTTAACCGGTTTCTACATTTTACATATTGCCAAATTCAAGGCTCTATTAAGAAAAAAAAAAAAAGGAGAGAGAGAGAGAGAGAGAGAGAGAGAGAGAGAGAGAGAGAGAGAGAGAGAGAGAGATAGAGTGAGTGTGTGTGTGAGTAAAGTTGGAATCTTTTCTTTTAAATAACTTTCATCCAACGTGTACAACAATGGCTTTTCACACTTAACTGGATTTAGTAGTAATTTGGTATAAAGATTGGCCATTAGGATAATTGCTGCTATGAAAATCCAGTATTAATAGAGGGTTCATTTCTGTTATCAATACTGCCCGATTCAGGCTATCCATAGTGCCCAGTAGGGTAGATGTGATAAGAGAATAACTGGTCCTCAGACAGTTGATAAGTGTCCCTTGATTGGGCAGATGAGGAGGGACAAGTCTGGTCCCTGCTGCTTACTACCTTGTTACGCAGCTACTGTACTATCAGAGCTGTTCAGAAAACAGGTCTTAAGGCACAGATCCCTTCTGCTGGTTATCACTTACTGGCATCTATAATGATGGAGATGCAGGAAGCACAACTAGAATGACAAGACTCCAAGTCTCCGTTCTGAAGAAAGGAATCTCTACAATTCAAAAAAAAAAAAAAGAAAATACAAAAACCAGAACATAAACCTCACAGGATGCACTTCACATTTCCATATCAGTTCTTTAAACACAGGAAGAGACTAACTTGCCCTTTAGCATAAAAAGAATACCTGTAATTCCATTCTCTCTAAATTTCTGATATTTCCTTTTTTTCCCCCTCCCCAGAACTTAAAGTGAGTTTGTCAAAATCAAAAGGCAAAATTGTTTCTTACCTCTATATGATCATAACCGGTAACTATTTTGCATAGAAAATTTCATTTTTGGAAAAGTTTAACTTTAAAATATGCCTAATGTAACATACATTTCACATCCATGCACTGGTATTCTGTAATTTACATCCAATTATCTTGTTTGTACGTAATGAGCAACAGACCAATTTTTTGAGGGTTCTCCACCAGTCCATAAAATCTGTGTTCTGGACACATTTATTCATTCACTGGGGTTAAATTAAAAGCCTTGGTAGCCCAGCAACTATGTGCTGCAAATTTAGTTTAAATGCAATATAAAGTATAAACATGTTTATGCCACAATTCTTGAAATTGTCTTTATAGTTATACTGATGTTGAAAAGTAAAGTTCTGCTATTGCATGAAAATATAACTACAGTAATCCGTTGCATATCTGACTGTGGTGGGACCAGAGTAAAGGTGGATATGTAAAAAGTCGGATGAATGAATCCTGTTTTAAATACCATTATACACAGCTGTAACAATTACTATATTCACACAATTATTGTTTTGAGATTCAGCTTTTATTAGGGAGCCCCCTCAATCCTTGGTTTAGAAAGATACAGGGTATTAATGCTTGTGAGGTTGAAGCTGATATGCCCCACAGGCAATCAGGATTTATTTACATATCGACACACTGAACAGCTGAAGTGACACCACCATCAATGGCAGCGCACAGATCACATACAACACAGTGTACAAAAACTTTGCAACGATCTACACTATCTGAACTAATCTTCTCTGTTCAATAATAAATTAACGATGCTGAAGAGGTTGATCATGGCGGATAAACGGCGAGGGCAGATACGTGATGGATTACTGCATTACACTGGATTAGTCATTATTATCAAACTACTGGCAAGACATAAAACCTTGCATTCACTTCTAAATCAGGCCCAGTATCTCAGAATCTACTGAATAGCAATTCAACAACCCTGTACAGGCACCAGAAAGGACATAAAACCTGTCTAGAAAATTGTGACATCTGGCTCACATGGACTGATTAAGAACTTTAAGATGAAGTAGACAAGCATGTTGAATTGTTTTATAAAAAGAGCCAAGATGTTAGATTATGACCAAGATGAGCAATTTTATGATAAGAGACAGTCATTAACAATTCCAATACAGCGACTTCTACCAAGGTAAAAGCACCAAACTGAAACTGGTGGTCTGCTTGAAAGAGATAACCAACATTTATCATGAAAGCAGATGATCCTGAGTGAAATACAAGACTTCAAACATCAGCTCTCAGATTGCACCTACCCCAGGCATGGCTCCATTTAGAAAACACCAGTCATAGCTAGGGGTCTACATAAATTGTGGAGAAACTGAACATTTTTCGTGGGTCTATCACGGCATAAATAGCAAAATTTGAGAATATTTTATGGCTTTATTCATACAATATAGAAAACAATGTGTGTAATTATATATATATATATATATATATATATATATATATATATATATATATATATATATATATATACACACACACACACACACACACACACACACACACACACATATACATATATACATACATACATACATACATACATACACACACACCAAGCATCAAAAGAAACGTACCACTATTACAACACAACATAATGATAGAAATTGATTAAAATGTTTTTGGTTTCTTTTTATCATTCACCCTTGACCATGACACGCTTGACTGACTATGACTGAAGCATATGCACTTGACCACCGAATTAGTGAGACAGTTGATTGGAAGATTTCAATTGCAAGCTTGAATAAAAGCAATAAAAGAAAATCACAGAAAAAAAACAATATGCCACATCTGTCAAGAGAGCAGTGCCTTCATGCAATCGGTATGTTTGAGGCTGGACTAGGGCAGTGTACTGTTGGGTGCTCACAGTCTGCAATTTCAAACTTGGCGAGACGGTATAACCAGACACACTCTGTCAATGACAGGCCATGAACACGGAATACAAGAATCACAACACCTGCCCAAGATCGACAGATCATTTTGCAAAACAGAGTTTGTCATTTTTCAATCACATCCAGTGAATTTTATCCAAATAAGTGATAAGTTTCTTTTAATGCTCAGTATATATATATATATATATATATATATATATATATATATATATATATATATATATATATACACACACACACAAAATCACCTCCAAAGCTCAGGAATACACATTTATACTTACCTCCATAAAACAGGCCGTCTCATTTCTTAAATGTCAGTATGCAGCATCCACCAGCAGTTGCAGCTGACATCATCGATCTCTGGTGTGTGAACACTTGACCATACATTGATATAGCACATTCGGCATCCAATGAATTCACCGGAATTGTAAGGCAGCGCTTTGCCAACTTGTAGAGACATGGAAAGCGAGTCCTAAAACATAGTTCAAGTACGCAGCATGTTCGCCATCATGCTTTCTGCCATCCAGGTATTGCTTTAAGTAGATTGGTGTCAAAACACAGAAAACAAAATGCGAACAGTGCTTAAAAAGTAGGCAGCAGGCTGTTTAAATCGAGGTGGCTTTAACTGGTCGTACTTGTAGTACTGATTTAACTTTGCTGCGATTGACTGGAACACTTGTCTGCGACGGTTTTCGGCTTGGCAGCCTGAAAGTTGTTGCGATGCCATATCCTCGACACAACTTATCAGACCAATCATTTTGTTGTATGCTTGGCGGAAAGAAACCTTCTGACCTTCAAAACCAAGTCAGAAGCTGCACAAACCTGCTTGCATTTTCAGCCACAAATTTCACTTGAGCAATGTCACTGTTTTAAAAGACCACTGAGTTTAAACAAAGGCTGTGTGCCTGGTGTGATTTCAAGCTCGTCACAAACAAATTGCTGGTAGTACTGTATATTCTTTGCATGGTAACTCACTGCATTTAACCATGAATTCCACCTCGTAATCACTGGTTCCGGTGGAAGCAACACTCGTGCAGGTACTTTGTCACTTTGATTGGTAATTGACTCCCGGTATCAAAATTTACAACTTGGACAATGCTTAAATGCTTTTTTTAAAGAAGAAACCAGGATATCCACATCAGGGAAACTTGTGCGCCAGACATCACTAGCCAAGGAAAGAATATGTGCATTGCAGGTAAGGTGAATTGCATTCGGCATCATTCCATGCAGCACATCAGAAAAAGCTTTATTCATGTACATCGCATTGTCAGAGATAAATGCCGAGACCTTGTTGAATTCTAAGCCATAGTTTACAACAGCCTTTACTGTGGCTTGTGCTACAGTTGAGAAATTTACAGACTCAAGCTGAACAGGCTCTGTTAGAAACACGGCCAGGTGGTTGTCGTTCCAGCTGCCAGGTACAAATAAAATGTGGAGTATATAGTTATCCTGTGTGTCTGTTGCGTCGTCAGCTACTACTGAAACTGAATCGCATTCCGCCAGTGCAGATTTAATTACTACTGGTAAATAATCCTGATGAAGTTTGTGTGCACACGGAAAAAAAAAAAACTTCCAGCGTTTGCTACGTGTTTGTTGAAGCACTCCCTTAGTTTTAGATTATCCATTTTTTCCAAAGGTATGTTGGCAGCAGTGAAGGCCTCCACTAGCTCGAATGTTGCTTCTCTTCTTGCTGAACAGCTTTCAGTTGCTCTTTGAACACATCAAAGTCACCGTCACTTGCTTTTTATTTTGAGCAGTAGCTTCTGCAGTAGATTTACATTTAATATGCGATTCTGAAGCAATATGTCGATCGATTGTGTTTTCTTGAAAAATCTAGTCACATTGCAAGATGAACAAAACAATTTACCACCGTCAAGGTTCCTGTCGGGAACTGCTTCACATGCTCCTGAGCTAAAAAGTATTTAGATTTTTTGGATTTGCCCGTCATATTCGGTTTATTTTAAGTAATGCCGCCTTCAATATGTTTTCAAGTTCAACCAAACTGATGTTGCATGTACTGTAAGGTTATGTCATACAAAGTAGAGAGACACTCATTCAGCAAGCCAGTGACTGGAATTAATTAATTATCACATGGCCACATAAAAGGAGAAAGTAAAGTGTTTTTGCATCACACTGACCTGCTTTTCCATCGCAGTGACCGCAGAGAAGTTTTAAAACAAACAATTTTATTAGTAATTCACATTTTATTTTGAATAATACTTTGAAGGTTAATTTCGCGGACAATCCTGTATTTCACGATTTCTGCGAAATCGCGGATTGAGTAGACCCCTAGTCATAGACAGTGGATGGAAATTTGGATCACAGTTAGCCAAAAAAAAAAAAAAAAAGTATTTAAATGGCAATTCATCCAGAACCTCAAATCATTGAATACAGACAACTTTCTTGATATCTACCTGAAATCAGGCTGTTTTAGTGAGATTCAGCCTTGAATTATTAGTTATACAAAATGCTACAAGTCAGATAACAGGAAGGGTGAAAGAACAATTAGGTGCCAATGTCAACACACCTTTGGTAGAACAAAACATTCTAAATTACAAAATATTCCATCCTACAGGTGACATTAATTTTTGGTTCGCAGTACAAACATTGTATTCTGTTTAATTTCTGTCAGTTCTGACTTTTCATTGGTCGCTGCTATATAAGCATTGAACTCAGCATGTTAGAAAGCCATTGCTCTATAGAAGACACAGTTCCAGTCCAGAGCAAGTTTCAATTGATGAGATTAGCCTCCCATGCTGACAGCTCTGCCTTAAATAAGATTCCAGAGTTTGTATGTATAATTATACAATGTATTTGAACATTTAATCAATTACTGCCGTCCTTCAACTTTTAAACCTGCTCTAACACGGATCTCACTCTTTCAATGTATCTCTATTGTATTAAGTGAAGGGAATGAGGGGGGAAATCACCAGCAGGTTTAATAAAGGCAAAAAGGGCTGGAGATCATTTCATACCTTTGACTAATATAAAGCATAATACAAATACTAGATATAGTACTGAATATCAATTATTTTCAATTGCTGATCAAAGCGATAAAAACAAATAGGCTCATTTAACTGTAACAGGTGTTTTGCACATTTATAAACATCATTGATGGAAATAAGACCGTTGCACTGTAGTGCAGGTCTTCTCAAACTCAGTCCTGGGGACCCCCTGTGGCTGCTGGTTTTCATTCCAACCCAGCTCTCAATTACTTAACTAGACCCTTAATTGAACTGATAATTTGCTTAATTAGAAATTTGTACTTGTTTTCAGCTCAAACAGCTGCAGTTCAAGTTACTTATAAAATGTTATAGCTAACTTGAAATATGCAACTGTTTAGAGCTGAAAACAAATAAAAAGGTCTAATTAAGCAAATGATCAGTTCAATTAAGGAACTAGTTAAGTAATTGAGAGCTCGGTTGGAATGAAAACCAGCAGCCACAGGGGGTCCCCGGGACCGGGTTTGAGAAGCCCTGCTTAGTGTGAGCCTTTCTAGGCTTTACTATAATCTCAATTAGACATGCCTAAGTTACCTTAACATGTTGGTTAATTAAGATAACAGGAGAATCTAGAATGAATTCAGTCCGATTTCCATCCTTGATAAGAAAACATGTGAAAAGAGTTGATATCCAACGGCCTGTATTATAAAACTTGTTCTTCAAACAAGGAATAGAATAAATATTTTATTTTAAAAATCACCCAAAAAGAAAAAAGAAAATGAAAGTAACTGAAACAGTGGGCTTTGATTCTATCTATACTGTTGATATCCAAATACTTCCAAGTAAAAAGAATCACTACTTCCAAGACTGGGATAGAAAAAGCACACAACTCACTTGCAATAATCGTGGAAGTTGTTGGACTGCCAACCTCTTGTCCCTCTGATGGGACTTCATCATATTTGATAAAGCCATGTCAATACATAAAAATGTTGTATCAGTAATGAATGTATACAGAATTTATTTATTTACTTACATACATACATACATAACATACATAGTCCTGTTAATGATCTAAACAGACACCAACTATTAGAATTGGTTAAATAACAATTTTCATATTTAAGCCTGAATTAAATAAATGCATTATAGCGCTGCTATAGATGCAACAGTGCCACTGTAAAACATTTCTCTATAAACACTAGCACGGCTATAGCGGTGCTATAATTTCGATTTAATGCAGGTTTTACTGTACAGTATATCAGAACTTTACAGTAAGTCTAAAGATGAACAGGCACTTACCTGGTGCCTCCAAAAAGTATAATCTTTTCTCCAACCATACAGCAGCACTGTCTCCTGCGTGGACATGGACCTTTCCCTTTGGGCTCTATCTTCTTCCAGGTGAAACTCTCTGCAATTCACAAAATGATTCTCAGGGGGTGTAGTATTTGTTATATGCAAAGTTGCATAGGTGCCTGAGAATATGTCATAGAGCACAAGTAAAAAATATATCTTTGTAGCGTTGGAAGGAAAACCTACTGCAATGCAGTAAGCAGGCTACATCTTACCTATGGTAATATAGAACGTTTAGGGACATTACTGTCAATAAGAGGAAAAAGGAAACAGGACAGGTTTCTAAATACTATTACTCCCTTGTCAATGTATTCCACTATATTCAATATATGCTTGTAACATTTCAATAGCACTTCTTCAGGCACAATCTTACTCCTAAATAGGTCACAAACAATGAAGCTTTTTTTTTCTTGGTTGTAATCTATTTTAATATTTGAAGCACTGCAACAGTGACAGCTTCAGCCCTTTATAGGCGTTTTGATTTACTATTTATCTAGTCAGACAATAAATCATTTGGTTATATAAGGCTGTTATGTCTTATATAATATGTTCTTAACTCTCAATGTTTCATTTCCATCCTCTGTTATTTTAAGTATCTACCCCCCAAAAAAAAAAAAAAACAGGACACATTAGATTGAATTTGTTAACGAAAAGGAATTTTTAACTGAACTTCAGTTACAAAAACCCTTTTTTCTTTGTTGTTTTTTGCTACTGTTGCACACATTCCAAATATGGAAAGGACCACGATCCCCTTGCTGTTCCACAGTTCAATGTGAGCACCATTTTCATTCGGTTTCTATGACAACAGAAGCACTTCATCCTTCCCAGATGTAAAAGACACATAAGATGCTGGGTGCTTACACCTGCATCTACTGGCTACAGATGTCCAATGTCATACATTTACTATGGAGAGGTCAACTTGCTGTCAAATACTGGCAATTATTCCATTCAGGTAACATAAGGCTCCCTATTAATACATAATCTGTGAATTTCTCAGTTTAGCCATGTACAACCTTGTGGGGCATTTAATGTATTCTAAGGAATCAAATAATTATGAAATATTTATAATAAAGATATTCATAAGAAGCTCATCAATTTTGACCCTATTCCTGCTTTACTATATACATTCTATACACACACACACATTATATATATATATATATATATAGATCTACACACACACACACATTATATATATCTATATATCTATCTATCTATCTATCCACACACACACACACACACACACACACTACAGTTCTATACAGGATGATTAACACTCCACAGTAAATTAACAGATTTATTAAAACATGAAATACCTGGATTAAATTGCCAGAGATCACTGAAGTGTCTGTCAAGTCGTGCATTGTATCCACCAAATATATACAATTCACCACTGTAGGAAACTGAAAGACAAAAAAAAAGTACAGCCGAGGTTACCAATGTTGCAAAAAGTACAATACCCATTACTTAAAAAAAAAAAAATAATAATAATAATAATAATAATAATAATAACTGAAAATGACTGATAGAACCGTTTCTTATAATTTGTGACTGTAACTAACTCAATGGCATGTTTACAACCTTTCCTTTAAAATACTCCCTAACTTAATATCTGTTGCGATGTGAACTGAAATGAAATGATGAAGAAAAACTTGTTCATACTGAAGTGCCTCTTCATGTGGGGTCAAAAGTATTTTGGGGTCACCAAGAAGAATAATAAACATGTCTCTTGGGGCGTTACATAAATCATTGACGGTTTAGGTCTAGAGGCAATAAAATTATAATACAGCTGAAAATCAAATTTGTGAATGCCACACCTACGAACTAAACTGAATAAAACAGACCCTCTGAAACAGGGTTCCTGTAAATAACATGAGCATCACATCCTGGGATTTCTACCAGTTTAATAGGACTGGCTAATTTGTTGTTTTCCTATTATTACTCAGCTTTAATGGATATGCCTTTTATGAATACAGTACTCACAAACATTAAATCATTGGGAATATTGCACATTTTAGGTTCTACTTTACAAAGAATTAGGCTCCACATTTTGTTGGCACAAGAAGCATTCAGAAATACCGTCATGTAAAATAAGGTGCAGTTTGGTTTTCTACACATGAAAAGGTCACTTATTTGCACTCTCAATTAAAAAAAAAGTGTTGCTATGTTACCATATCCTGCATATTATCATTAACATAACATACAAAAAAAAGGTGTAAGATAGCGCCCCCTTTTGGTAGTGTGGCTAGGCTGCTATCCTCACGCAGTCATGTAATTTCAGGGGATTCCGGGTTGTAGGCAGCCTTCTGACACGTAATATGCAGTGAATAACTGTTCTTTTATTCGAAGTCCAAAACACAGCAATAGGGCAAACAAAAACCTAGCTCTCTCTGAGCTCTACCGTAACTAAGGCTGGGGGCGATGCCTAATTTTTCACTATCGATATATCGTTCTCCAAAAAAGCTGATGCATCAATTCATCGATGTTATGAAAAGGTAAAAAAAGCAGTAATACACGTGGAGCTGTGGATTACTGTGTAAAATTGCAAGTAATGCTTTAAAAACTATTAGGCATATTAAATTGATTACATCAGTTTAGCAGCAGTGTGGAGAAGGGGTTAGGGCTCTGGACTCTGGACTCTTGACTGGAGGGTTGTGGGTTCAATCCCCAGTGGGGGACACTGCTGTTGTACCCTTGAGCAAGGTACTTTACCTAGATTGCTCCAGTAATAACCCAACTGTATAAATGGGTAATTGTATGTAAAAATAATGTGATATCTGTAAAATGTGAAATAATGTATAATGTGATATGTTGTAATAATTGTAAGTCGCCCTGGATAAGGGCGTCTGCTAAGAAATAAATAATAATAATAATTAAATACATTAAATTATTGTTTTTGACCTTATTTGTGTTGATTTGTACCAGTTGGGGGTCAAAGCAAAATAAAAAGTTGTTTAAATCCATAACCAGTCAGAGTAACAACCAATCAAGAGAAAAACTACGCAGGACATTTTAATAAAACACAAAACAATAACAGCAGAGCGTTTCTAAAACGCAGATGTAAGACATTTCCCTTTTTCATCCCTATCCAAATTTTATTTATATTACAAAGTAGTTTTATGCAATGCAACGTGTAAAAATGGTTCCACTGCTCCCTGCATCCTCTTTAAAAAAAAAATAAAAAATCTGCAGAGGTCCCATGTAGTGTACCAGCAGAACAGGGTTTTAGCTGTCGGAACAGAGGGCAGACCAGCACATGCTGTCGTTTTCAATGGAAGCTCCTGAGAATTATTAAGACTCTGATTTGGATTTTTTAACTTGGGTGCTAAAAGAAAAATGATATTACTTTTAAACAGCAAAACTGTGAGTAGTTATGATGTTGACAGCTACCCGCAGAGACATTGGTACCTGTTCTACAACACTGATTTTTACATCGTGAACAGGGGGGGGGGGGGTTTCAAAAGAAATCGTTTGTCTATTTCTACTACCGGTACCGTTATTTGTACTGTGTACTTTTTTGCATGTTAACTTCGTTAATCTAAAATAGTTAGACTGGAAAATTAATATGTAAAAATGCAGACATTATGGTTGAAAACGCAGATTTTCAATACAATTAACGTATACTGCTCAGATTCTCCTGAAAATACAAGAATAGTGCTTTGACTGTTAAATTCAAAGGGTCTGATTAACCGATATAAAATTTAAAAATTACTTTAAAACAAAGATGGCATACAAATTGTCAAATTGTTCCAGAAGAAATGAACATCTGGCAAAGTATGAGTTCACACAGCAATATATAGCAGTATACATTATACAACATTAAAGTGCAAATTTCCAATGAGCCCCGAAGGAAATCCCTGGTACTCACAAGCTGAATGACTGCGCCTCCCCTCTGGAAGGATTGGAGTGGCTGGAGAATCTAACCAGCAGGTGGTTTCCGTATCAAACACTTTCATTTTATTGCAGTATATTTCATTATTGGAATGGAAGGGTCCGAACCGATCGGCCCTGCCGCCAAACACAAACATTTTACTGCCGATCATTGTAGCAGAGTGGAAATCCCTCCAGCGAGCTGGGGTACCCTGTAAACATAGAATAAGCAGTGTTCTCAGGCAATATTCAAACAAAACATGAAGTAACGACGGTAGCAGTAATAATGATTTAGATGAAAGGCACTGTAAGCTGTGGAGACCAAGACTGGCCTAAAGTTTTACCAATACCCTTTATCATCACTTACATTTCATTATTACTGACTAACTGCCATGTAGCACCTCAGAGGGCTCCTGCTCTTCTTGATTGAATGACCAGTACAGACCTCTGACAACTCAATGAGGACCCCTTGGGGCAGTTTGTTATTGTGCAGTTGTAAAAGATTTACCTTGAGGACAGCTAAGCAAGTAATAAAAAACTTTTTTTTTTTTTTAAATTAAAAAAAAAAAAAAAAAAAAAGCTTCAACACATATTTTCATCTCTTGTTGCCTTGGGTGCTGTACTTATCTGAATTATCCATTTTAAACACAACTCAAAAATGGGGAAAAAAGTGAACTGAATTACCATGACTACCCCTGCGCTCCGTAGCTTTTACTAGGTGAATATTTTAGCGAATATTGATGTTCACATTTTCTGGCCCCACGACAATTTAACCAGATACATTACATTAACGCAGGGCTTCTCAAACTCGGTCCAGTTGCATATTTCAAGTTAGCTATAACATTTGATAAGTAACTTGAAGTGCAGCTGTTCGAGAGTTGAAAACAAATACAAATGTCTAATTAAGCAAATTATTAGTTCAATTAAGGGTCTAGTTAAGTATTTGAGAGCTCGGTTGGAATGAAAACCAGAAGATACAGGGGGTCCCCAGGACCGAGTTTGAGAAGCCCTGCATTAAAGTGTCCGATCAGATCTTAATACTAACTGGAAAGTCACTCGGAAATGTAAGCGTTTAAGAGTTTACTCAGAATCTAACACTGACCTGTAATTCCCAGCGTGGTTTGTGAACAGTACTTTTTAGTTTTTTATAAATAACCAAATTTTTGTTCACACTTTAAAAACACGTACAAAATGTCAGCCAAAACCTCCAACAGACAAGTACAGTACTATGGTTTATTAAACAACACTGCCACCTGCTGGGTGATATAATAACGTACCCTAAAAAAAACAGACTTGTTTCTGCGACCTATTATGGCAACACAGTACTAGAGATTTAAAGAACATAAGCGGTGTCAATTTTAGAAGGGAGCACACTTACTATGTTTCTTTTTTAAAATACAAAGCTACTCATATGGTGAGCTTAGGTACCAACAGATAAAGGGAAGCATACTGTAGTTCAGTTTTTTATATTAAATAAAATAATACATATCCAGCAGTGAGATACAATAAGCAGTTACAATACACTTCTACATATTATGAGAAGTTATTATTATTTTTTTAAACTCACTGGCTACTGCATCAGGACCCCTGCAAGACACCTGAAACAATGTGTCTTGCAGGACTGTGCTGATCTGTAAGTAGGTCAAGGAGGTAGGCTGAGGATTGCAGCTATGAATGGTTTACTCCAGTTTATCCCACAAATGCTCAATTGGATTCAAATCCAGGGATTATTTTGGCAAAGGAAGATGCTTGTCTTGTATTTAAGTACAAAAGGAATGCTATTTAGCCTTCCAGGGGACGCAAATTACCAAGCCTTAGGGTATAGAATGAATTACAAATGTAGTTTTGGGGGGCTGACATCCTAAGAATGTCAGCCCCCCCCCCCCCCCCCCCCACTGTTAGAGAATGTGATCCCTACATGATCATTTGTAATTATTGTATGTTTTCTTCATTTCCAGCACAAAGCACATGGTGGAAATAACACTACACCACTTACCCTGGCATTGATAAATGACCATGCCATTGTTGTAGTATCCAGCTTATGGATATCATTGGAAAAACAGTCTCCCTACAATTGGAAAAGAAATAGTTCATTATTTAAAAAAAAAAAAAGAAAAAAAAGAAAAAGGAATGCTTTTCATAAAATAAAAGCTCCCTGAACAGCTTGACTTAGCTGTACTGCAAATCCTATTTAAAAAAAAGGTACAGACATGAATTAACATTTACAAAAATGTACAATTCTTTACAAAACATGCACAAAGAACTTTATTATGTCACCCACATCCTCTCTGAATCTACCAGTAATACAATAAAACAACGTGTACTTAATTAAAAGGTTTTAAAAATCTACCTACAAGTTGCTCGTATCCTCCAAAGATGTACATGCACTTTCCCAGGACACAAGCTGAATGGCCATCTCTTGCTCCCGGAACTGTCCCAGTGATTTTTGGAGTGAACCATCTGTGATTGTCTTAAATGGAGAAAATAAAATAAGTTAAATAAATAGACTTGCATTTTGTAAGGAGTCTGTGTCTCAATGACTAAAAGTAATTTGATAAATGATGACATCCGAATTGGCCTTAGCCCTTTCCTCCCTACTAAGTAGCTACTTTATATAAAGTTGCATTGGTCCGTCTGCAGGCTGATCTGGAACCCAGAGTGCAATATCGAGGTTCCTTAAAAGGGAAGTCTCATAGTTGTACAACATATTTTAATTAGCGATAACAAACGCATATCTGAAACATTTGCTTGCCTTTACTTGTTATAGCTGTACACATTTTCCGAGTGGTATACTGCAGGTCCCCAGCATGTCGTTCAGCTGGGCTCTCATGTTGCATGCAAAAATGACATTGCAGTGCGATAGAAACCAGCCTACATTGAAAAGTCAGCAGCAACATTTTGCTTTCCTTCCTAAAACCTGTGTGGGCACTTGAACTGTGATCAAAAAACCTTGTTTCATCTAACTGAGTTCCCTTCTCATAAATGTTCTCACTGTAACTGTGGATATCCAATGCTGCAAAGAGGCCATTTTATCCCTTGCGAACATCCTCTGTTTCCACATCTCACAACTGCACAGGCACTGAAATAGAGTTCAACCTGGTTCATTTAGTTCTAGTTTAATATCCCTTTCTTCAATTCGGCAGGTGGTTGGTCCTGGTTTGGTTTAGAGGAGAACTCTTGACCACACTGAAACATCATTTTCCAATAGGATTCTGGGCAAGAGAAGCACAATGGCAGTGCATGGGTTTACACCAAGATATATATATAAAAAAAATGGTACAGTTAATCAGGAGTAGAATTCAGCTAAGAAATACAATATGAATGACACTGCCCCTTTAAATCCAGACAAACAGGAAACCAAAAAACAAATATGCAAAGGTTGCTTATGAAGATTCTGCATACATCTGATGCAAGCTCAGCAGTTCATTTTAGTGGGATGCAGAGGCTCTCTGAGCGCAACTGAAATTATAATTAAAATGTTACTGTAGAAGAACCACTATTCAATTAGAAAACAGAAGAAGTTGTTCCACACAATCAGTTTTGATTGCAGTAAAGACTTGCAAAACAGGCAAGATTTATAGAATTATTTAATTTGCCGTCTAATTTTGTATCTCTGTACCTGCCTTTTACAAAAGCTGTATAAAATATCTGTACACTGTTTCCTGAGATAGGACAGAACAATGCGTTATATTATGCAGCAGTAGAAAAAACACAGAGATCAAAACAGGGGCATTTTTAAGTCTGTCACCTTAAGTGGATAAAGCATGTTTGAAAGAATTCAATACCACAAAAAGTTACCAAGACATAGTAGTAGAATATTAAATGTCTAAGATTATAAAGTCTTTTCTTATACAGCGCAGGCTTAAGGAAGATGCTATTTCACTTCTGACTCGAATAGCTGAAAACCAGTACACTTATATTTCTAAAGTAAACTCTGCTTTAATGTGTAGCACTGCTCTGTACTGAGAGGAAGCTGAAAATCCTACTTACTGACTTCAAAAGCATAGAGCACATTGCAGGCACCCTCAGTGTCATTCCTCCCTCCCCAGACGTAAATAGTATCGTCCACCAGTACTGCTGTGTGTCCGTATCTCATGTATGGCACTTCCCTGGCATGTTCCCTTCCACAGGTTCGTACAGGAGGCAACTTCGTCCAGCGAAGAGATACTGAAGAGAAAACACAGGAAAAAAAAACTAAAACAAAACACAAATGATTCACTTCTCTGAAGCTTTATAAATCAGGCCCATTCTGAGGGTTTTTTTTTTTTTTTTACAGCAACAACCGTCTTAGAAAGTGGATCTCAAATAAGTTTATTTCATTCATAAAATATTGATGTTATCACTGGTCTCTTACTATCATCTTTTTACTTTAAATAGGGAAGTGGAGATTTTCAAAACCACCACCCTTAAAACCACTGCTTCTTTGTACCAAAAACACTGGGCTGTACATATCCCTTGATAGAAGTTCCACCCTACCAGCGTTAAACACATGAATGTCGATCTGGCGCAGAGTTTCATAGTCCTCTCCTGAACAGTAGCCCCCAAAGGAGTAGACCTTGTGCCCGACGGCAACAGCAGCATGATTCACCCTCCGCGGCCCTCCTTCCAGGTGCACCGTCCACCGTAACATTCCCTTCGCAAGCGTCTCCAAAGAGAACACAGCCTCTTTAAACCATCACTCCATCATCATCCTGTCTTTATCATAACAAAGTCATCGTTGTTCCTGAAAGAGAAAAGTAAACTAATTCACTGTGACACTCTGGGACAATTGTACTGTTTTTGCTCGAGCACAAAGTTTTCTCCATGTGGAAAAAGTGTTACAGTTCCAAACCTAGTTTATTTCTAATTTCATTAAGCTCCACCTCCCACTTGTCAACAGGCCAAACTGAAGCATATTTTTTAATATGTTACACAACCTTGTTTGCTTTGCTGTATCCTGTGTTGCTCGGATCATGTTTTATGTTCACAAAATATGCGACTGATTTCAAGAGGACGGAGCATGACCAGAATACGGTGCAGCATTTACAAGAGCAATCCTTTTGCTGCTGTTGAACGCTCCCAAAATGAGAAATGCATTACTCAGTTGATTGAAGACCCATTACTTGTAAATACATAGCTAAACAATCAGCATTATGTTGAAAAATATTTTGCTGCAATATGGACAACACAAAGGTATATGTTTCTTGCAAACAATGCAGGGTGTTCTCTAACACTAACACCTTCAAGGGGCGGTACTGTGAAGCAAGTAGGAATAAGACTACCTTAACAGCAATAAACATCTGTGTTGCAGAAAGGGATAGAAATTATGAAAAGTAGTTGCTTGATCATTTTAAACTTAATTAGCTTAAAAATAGATTGTATTCCTCTGTGAAACTTTCACTGAGCACTTGCTTCATTTACAACTCTTCATTCTCCCTCTTCTTTCCTTTCAAGCACCGATTTAAAAATAGGTCCCGTTTATTAAGGCTCTTCAAACTGTCCTCTCAGCTCAACACAAGAACACTTGGTATGCACAGGCTGCATTGTATCCACGTTGGCCAAACAGTCTCCATGCTATACAAGGTTTGTGGACAATAAAACGTGGATCCTCAGTGCTTACATTCACTGACTTCAAATCAAAAACCTTACAATTTAATACAATTCAGACTATAGTATGCCCGCCCCCCCCCCCCCCCCCGTGTCCTTCTGAAATCGAAATGTGACGTACCTAAATAAAAACCAAATAAAGAATCAACTGTGAGTTGTTTCAGTGCGCATTAATTTATACATGAGAAAGAGGGCTTCACTGAGTATCTATTGGCTGATTGACACTTGTAAATTACTTGTAAATTGGCTGATTGACACTTGTAAATTACTTGTAAATTGGCTGATTGACACTTGTAAATTACTTGTAAATTGGCTGATTGACACTTGTAAATTACCTGTTGTGACAGTATGTCACGGACATACAGCATATAGTAAAACAGTGTACGAATGGATGCACTTCACTGACTTGCAGTAAGTGCTCTGCTGAACACACAGTTCATGGCAATATATATATATATATATATATATATATATATATATTACACAATACTGTAAATCCATAAATATTTGCAAGCCTTTTATTATGCATTTTTCACGTATGAAAAAAACTGCAAACATTTTTGGCACGAAAAATTCCATTAACAATACGTACTTCATATATTGCAACAGGTCGCCAAAATTTCTGGATCAAAATAGGTTTTATGGGTGTGACTCGCCAAATAATGTTATGGCTTTACAGTATTCTAAATTATACATGAAATACATGTATTTAGACTAGGACCAACTGGACTTTAGAGAATATTTAAGAAAATACAAACTAAATCTATACCCTATAAAGAAAGGCAAATGTTAAAACAAATATATATATATTTAAACCACAATATAATACTACAGGCATACTCTGTAATGTATTTATTTTGATCCGCTTTGATTTTGAAACCTTTCTTTACACTTAAATAAACTTTGGCACTGGGTATTCCACATAGACTACTGTTCTATTTTGAGCACATACACCATGCAATGGAGAACCACATTGCACAGGACAAGCCTTAACCTGACACCTGACATTTATAAATGAGGGCTTCTTAAATTTAGCAACAGGAAAGTAGAGGGCCACCAAGCTCTTAAATGTGCTGGCCCCGTTTTAGCAAGTTTCCCCACTCTCAGACAGTGACTGGATTCAAACAATAAAACATAACACAGCATCCGATTTGTATTTTACAAAAAAAAAAAAAAAATCACCTTTTTGGCTGCTAAATGCAATGCAAAAGTAGGGCCCCCAATTTGTATTATTATCCCCATGGAGAGAGAAACATTGTAGTTGTTTTAGTGAGTGTTGAGCCAGCTGCATCTACCAGTACTAGTGAATGCCCTAAAAGCTACAATATATTTAGAAGTACAGAATCCAGGTATTAAACACTGCCACTTTGTGCAACTCAAAATAAAAATAGCCTTCTCGACTCACAAACATCTACAAAGCCTGGACCAAACTGAAATTTAACCAGACAATCCCCTACTGTGCCCTGCCAGAGCACCACACAAGGCAGAAGCAGAGCACCCACGATAAAACACACACACATCTGGAGAAAGCGGCATTGTCCCATGTCCTTCTGCAATCATGCAAAATATCACTCAGAACACAGTCTCTTCTCTTTTTACAAAAGGTACCAGACCCTTCACTCACTATATGGCATTTTCTGTAGTTTGTAAGCGTCAAACGTTTCAAATAGAAACACCACTGTGATTTCTAGTTCTCCTTCCCCGGTCACAGTACAAGTTTAGGCTGTTCAGGAATTTGGCCAGACGACCTGGAAATGAAAAGCACATTCCGTAAATCAGTTGTTTCCGCAGCAACTGAAACAAATCGCCATTCTTTCAAAGTGTGTGTGAGAAGGGGCTATGTCACTTCTTACTGCATTAGCAAAATAAACACCTAGTGACCAAAATGTACTGTTCAGTTGTATCTGTGACAGTGTAACTTTTGAACCTCACCCTGACCTTAATTACCCCCAATATCAAAAATATCAAAAACCTTAAGGCAAAATAAAGTATGTAAAAATGGGGGGGTACGGGGGGTACAGTCACTTCTAGTTTTAGCTTTCTGTTGATCTATCAACTCTACCCCTATCTGTAATATTGACAATAAACTATAAAACAACCTTCACCTTGAGGTTATTGTTATAGAGAGCACCAAACCTAGTACACGGTTTATATTTACAAATAAAATGCAGGGAGAGGAAAAAAAAGGGGGATAAAACCAGAATATGTCACCCTGTTGGAGTACAATGCTGAATGGCAAATTAGGGTAAAAAAAAACAACATACGGGACTCGCACTTCACAAACTGTGATTTGACTGAGTTAACATAATCAGAAATATTTTATAACCAATCCCTCACACCTGAGCTTGCTTACACAAATGACATGTGCGTGGAATGCAAAACAACAATTATTATTTTTATTATTATTATTACCGTGTACACAAGGGCATTTGGCTAGCAGAGGGCGCTGAAGTAAAGTACATTATAAACGTTGTCTGGCTATCTAACTAGTAGTAGTCTTACTAGTAATGCGTATGGTACAGAAAACGTGCAAACATATCGAACACGTTTCAAAATAATCTACAGAGGATGTGATTTACTCGGTTTCATAGGCTGTGTTAGTATGCTAGGTTTGATAATTATATTGAAATATATATATATTCGTATCCATGACTGCACGGCATTCCTTGCTATTTATTTGTGCAGGATTATAATCAGCAATAATCCCAATCCTACACATACGTTTCATTTATGCAATAAACTACTCATGGCACTCTTAAATGAATTTTAAAACGTGAATGTCTTACCTATGAGTTTATGCCACACTCCCGCCTCGGCCTCTCAATCTGTCGTTTGTTTACGAATGATAGCGAATGGCATTGATTAAGATGCCTGTCAAAACCGTGAAAATATGTAACGATTTCCTTTGGAATGACACCTTAACAAAAAGAAAAACGTAGACAAAGGGTTTTACCAAACATAAAAGGTAAAGTATGTTATTAAAATATTTTTATTATTTAAACTATTGTCAAAACTAAAAGTAAAATAAATATTTTAATTTTCTTCTTCCGCTTGCGTAATAAAAAGTAGTGCTGCATCCTGGGAATTGTTGTTTTCCCTCAGAGGCCTGAAGTAGGTGAGTAATACAGTCTGGGTTTTAGTAAAAACTTTGCCTCCCACAATCCTTTCCATAAGCTTCCGGAAAGTGACCGTTTCAAATGCTAAAATAGTAGCGTCTCAGTGGTTCTGCCACCTTGATAAGGTCACAGCTTGCACGTTAAAGCTTGAGGTAGTGTTGCCAGATCAGACATTTTCCCTCCAGATCTACAGGTTTTACCTTTCTGCTCAGGGCAATCTGGAGGTAAGAAATGGGCAGAGCTCTTTTTAAAAGTACACTTTTAATTTTACAGAATTTTCTAAAGTGTTTGTACCCTAAGATGTATTCATAATGTGCAAGTCCTTCCTTACTAAAATGGCGGATGCGCTGTGACATCATGCCACTAGGCACACAGAGTCTGTGCTGCATAGAATTTGAGTGAAAGGCACAGGTGGGGGGGCCTCTTACTTGTTGCAAATAAAATGTATTTAGTTGTAAGAGCATTGTTTAAGTGTTGTGCCAGTCAGTGAATATACTGTATATACTGGAAAATGAAGAATAAAACTATATTTACAGTTGTTTGTTTGGTTTTTTTTATATAATGTAGCCATGGTGTGCCAATATAATTTTAACTTTAAAGAATTATACAAGTTCAGTGCATTCCAATGAATTGCATACATGATAATTGCATATTCCTGTTAACATTAAAAAAAAAAAAAGTGAAGCACATTTCCTATGAAAATGTACATGCAGCAGATTCCTGTGAAATGCATATCCCGTGTGCCTAACAGTTTTATGCATTTAACCAGAATAAGGAAAATACATTTTCAAAAGAAATGCACTTCACAATTGTATGCAGTTATCAGGTAAACAGTTAAATGTATTACACTGTATATGTTACTGATAATTGCATATGCTGGTAATTGCATAAAACTGTTACATTGGCACCTGGGCTATGCAATTAACAAGAATCTACTGTAATAGGACTTAATATGATGTGCTCTTGATAGTACAGTATTTAAAGTTGGATTTCAGTGCTACTTGCACAAACGGTCTCTTAATAAATTCAGTATATATTGAACATTTCACCAGCCTAATTGTTTGTGTTTACAATTAGAAAAACAGGAACTTGAGCCTTCATACTAAATATTTTTTCCTTAGAGGTATTAGGGGCAGTTCTAAAGGTTTTCTTGCATTCATCTAGAGGTTTTTGTGGGGGAGGATCTGGCAACAATGCTTGAGAGATATCAGCAAGTGTTTCTTTATTATAAATCGGTTCAGGATGGATGTTGGTTGACATTGGTCTATTTTAATTATCTTAACAGTGGCCAGTCTGAATACTCGTGGCTCCTGGACCGCAGCATCAAGCTTTGTCCAGCTGAAGTACTACTTTTATTATTATTATTATTTGTTTATTTAGGAGACGTCTTTATCCAAGGCGACTTACAGAGACTAGGGTGTGTGAACTATGCATCAGCTGCAGAGTCACTTACAATTACGTCTCACCCAAAAGACAGAGCACAAGGAGGTTAAGTGACTTGCTCAGGGTCACTATGTCAAGTAGACAAGCATTTCGACAGTTGCCTTCATCAATGTTCTTCGCATTGCACTAGACAAAAAAGGTTTGGTCTACTTGACTTAGTTTCATCTAAGTGTTAGCTTATATTTTTTTAATTTCTACGTTTTCCAAATTAAAATAATAATAATGATAATAACTTAAACATCTAATAGGAAACTATTATCATTACTGCGTCAAATGAAAAAAAAATGTTTACATTGTCCTGGTGATGCATGCATGTCACATTTTCACGTAATCGCAATTAACTTCCTCATTGAGTGTCAGTTTACAGCCTTGAAGTTAATTGCCAGTTTATGGCCTTAATACGACAGTAACAATATCAACAATAGGCTTTTAAAACACAGAGGAAGTTAATTGCCATTGATTGGTACTCAATTGTAAAGGTGAGGGAAGGACACCTTTTCTTGTTTTGAAATCCACACGTTGATTTATTTAATACCGGCCGATAAATGCTTCTTAAAGACAATTATCAGCACACCTCTAGTAAATTTGGTAGGACCTTCCATAAAATCAAGATTGCATCAAATTGGTTGAATTCTGTGTACATAGCTTTAAATAATATTAACTTTAATCTTTTAATATGATTCAAAATGGCATGGAAGAAGAAATACGGTTATTATATATGTTTACAGAATCTTACTATGGTTGTAAATTCCTGATGAGCTGTTTATTGAGACTTGCAGTAATGATGCAGTGGCTGTTCTATCCAAGTACCACGTTTTCCTCCCCTTACTATTCATTACAAACATTCAACAAGTGCTATTTCTGGTTTTCCTCCAAAGGTCTTTTCTACCTCAGTTTATTTTTTCTATACATTTTTTTTTAGAAACAGCAGTTTGGCAAAGTGAGCGAGTTTACTCTGAAAACTGTACCTTGGAAAGCGAAACATGTTCCTTGGAAATAAAAAAAAAAAAAAAAAGATACATATGTTTGAAAATAGTAGAAATGGAAATGACATGATTCTGGTTGCACTTTACCATCCAGGTAAATATCTTTATTTATCATGCCGACATGTAATAGTACCAAACATGGTTATTGCTGATAATTGATACTACAGTACTGTTGTATTGTGAATGAGTGTGTGCTTTCAATGTTTTACCACTTGTGGGCTCCCAAACACTTATAAACTGAGCAAAGCTTAATACAAAGGAAACAACCACTGATATATTACTTACAATAGATAATAACAGAATATTACAATATATTCAATATTATTTTCAGAATACTCCCCTTAAAAGGCCATGTGGCAGCGTTCATTCCAGCTGTTCAGGTCTGGGGATTCTGTAATTCTTCTGTTGTCATGGACTGATGTAACAGAAAAACAATACATGGAAATGGTGGCTTGCTGACCAGGTCCATCCCATGATGCATTGTGCCAGATGTGTCTTGCCAACTGGTCTGAAGAGCATGGCTTTGTCCATCTCCCCCGGCCTGCCGGCACCAGGTCTCAATGTTATAGACACTTTGTAGAATTTTTTCACGATCATCTTCCTTGAAGGACCTGCAGGTGGTAATCATCGGGTCATGTATCCAGAACAATTTAAACTTTCTGCCTGTTCCTGGGCTGCCCATGCCAGCCCTACATCATATTGACAGTGTTATGGCAGGTGGTTGCTGCAGTATGTTTGCAAATGTAGTAGTCAGACAGCAGTCGCCTAACAAACAGATGTGGTGCAAGTGTGGTATTTGTGTTTATGTAATGTATGATGGATGCTGTTTCATACACAAAACATATTTCAGGGATTAGGTCATAGGTATTCAAGAGTAAAAAGTGAACTCATTCTAACTTCATTCATTTTGTGGGACAGAAAATTCCGCTTTTGCAGAAATGAGGTTATTTTGTTGTCCTGGCATGTTAAATGAAACTTTTTTTTAATGAGGTTTTGTTTTTTAAACTTCCCATATAAAAAAAAAATCAGTTTTTAACCATAGGGTCTGTCAAGTGCACAAGGAAATTGTGGCTCTAAGGCAATTAGCCAGGATAGCCCAAGAGAATCCGTCAAAGAAACCAGTTAATACATGTTATCTGGCTGCCGTCGACCTGAAGTTTTATTTGATAAAGTATCAAACCCTTCCAAGCAGTATTAAGACCAAGTCAGAGCAAGAACCTTCTAATTAATGTTACAAAAACAGAATGTCATTGAAAATGTGTACTTTTACTTCAATTATAAGAACAGATTAAAACAAAAAAAATACCACTAGATTTTGGTTTTATCTTCCAACCTCTTTATCATTTAATGAATATTATTTGAACTATCACAGTATTGATCTTGAAAAGACTGCAGTGTATTGAATACCAGTGTACTGATTTTGCTTTCTTTACAATGAATATCCAAAAACACAATTCTTGTTGAAATCAGACATTACAATTGTCCGTAGGGTCTTTTATCTACAGACTGTTTATAGCAAGCAAGCAGCAAATAATGACTAAAGCAATAGATTTTAAAGCCCTAGTAATCACTCTCGTAAACAGCACCACACAGATAGATGACAATTTTGGAACAAACAAATTATATTTAGTATCTGGGTAAGAAAAAATAAATCTGGGCAAGTTTGTGTACTTTTAAAATGGGTGCATACCTGGCTTTTGGGGTACATTGAGATATCCCCACCCCACCCCTCAGAAAATCATATAATTTGATAACTCTGTGTAATGATAACTCCCTGAGTTCGGGAGCTTGCCATAGACATATGTACTACAGGTCAGATCTACCAACATGTCTTTATATTGCGAAGCGCCAGCACCCCCTAGTGCATATCTGTGTATTGACAGAATTGTAACAGGATGTTTGTACCCATGTTCACTCGATGGTGCAGCCACTTACTTCTGCAGATATTTTGGCTGATCTACCCTGTGCAACATGACCAGCTCTTAAAGGTGGAAGCACATTAGCACAGATTTGCTTCAGTGTTAAGTATAAGTGATTGCTTACTTCATTTGAATGTAATTGTAAATCGCATGCTTGTGTATTTTTTATTGAATTTGAATACATAACGTGTTCCTGAATTAAGTGACTCTGGTGAGCATGTTCTGCTGAGCTCAGACCAGGCGAAGGTCATGTCTAGGCTAAAGCCCCTCGAGAGCACAGAGGCTCATTATCTAAAGGCATTCGGACAGTACCAGCTGTGGGAGCATCCCCTACGAAAACAATGCAACGATTGTGTGGGCCTATCCCATTGAGCAGCTGCATCAGGCTAGTCCTGTGACCAACACCCTCTCTGCTTAACAAACGGCCGCATGCCACTCAACAGCTGACATCAAAACATATTTTGAAAATAAAGCTGTAAAATAACAACTTGTCCTTGTTATTCTGATTGTATAAAGCACAACATTAGCAGTAAACTAGAGCAGCTGATCAGTGAGTGGAATAGCTATTTCAAGTGAATGAATGTTATTATCTACTGTATGTTATGTATTTGCTATGGGGAGCCGGATCATTATAGTAACTTTCCTCAGAGTAGATATATTGGTTATGATTTAAAATAACGGCCGCAAATTCCTATGCATTCCAATGCATTATCTGTTTTTCCTGTGGTGTTCCACTTGAATTCATTCTGAATTTGTGGCTGTTTTTTTTTTTTTTAAAAATATCTTCAAAACTAGACATTACAAAATAAGAACAAAGCATTTGTCATTCATATGTTATTCGTGTCATCTTCTGACACTAGCGTATGAAATTGAAATTCACATGAATTTGCAGCCAGTATTTGAAAGTGTTACTGATCTATGTGTATTTTTTTTCCAGTCCTGTTTAGCAGATGTTTGAAGCACATCCATGGATATACTTAAAAATACAGATACTTTAACCACAAGTAGATATACTGTAGTAATGATTTACTTCATGCACTTGTGTGAAGATGGGACTGTACATTAAAAACAACCATTTTAAAAAGTTAAATTCCTGATAATACAATTTAGTCGTAAGCACATGTAATAAATAACGTAACAAAAGTGTTGCGGCACTGTAGTTAATGTACCTGACGTTTTAAGAGTATTCATATATAAATCACACTGAATTCAGCATAATCTCTCAGTAACCTCTTCATGAATATGTTGAAGCTCTTTGAAACAATGAATTAATGATCAACACATGCCTAGGGTACCATCACATCCACTAAAACAAATCTGTCGTGATAGGAAACAAATGCTCCTTAAAAAAAAAAAAAAAAAACTCAGACCAGATGCTGTTCAAATTAGCTTTAAAAAACGAAGGCACAAAAGAATACATTACAATTTTCCTCAAACATGCATCAATGAAACTTGATCGAAGAAATTGTTCTCAAATGGAATCATGTGTTTGTGTCGATGGAAACACATTTTACTCCACGACATGCTTCCTGCTTAAACAATAGTAGCTAATGTTGTTTTCCTGGGGCAACTTTTCGGCAACTGTATGATAAAGATTTAGAACCTGGTCTTGACACTACGTGCCCGCGAAACACCCAAAGCACTAGAAATAGGAAGATTATTTATCTTGAAACTATCTGTTGGTTAATCTGCAGTAGGTATCTTACCCACTTCTATTAATTAACATTTCTGACTTTACACTGACAGTCAGACTTACTGCAGCTTAATTAAGCTTATGACCGAAGTACAAAATTAAGTTTAAAAAGATCAGTTGCTTCAACTATTTGTAAACTGAAAAGAATGGCTTATTTAAATAGTGTTTGTGTAACCACACTCCTTATGTGGTGTCATTGTTTTTTTTTTATTAACAATCTTGTGACTCTTGCATAGTAAATGTTATATTTCAATCAGGGTTTACATAGTGAAATTATTTTAAAATAATTAAAAGTAAAATAAAGATAACAGCTACTTTTAGGATATTTATCAATTCTGGATTTATTTTGCCATGTGCTTACAACTGAACAGATACTGAACACTTTTGGTGCAATAGCTTGCTTCGATTGCACTGCAAACTCTGAAAGGACACATTCTCAAGGTGGACTTGATACGTCCCTAAATATGAGTCAGGACAGTGTGTGTCTGACCGTTTTCTTATATGGAGGTGACTGTGACTAGATTCTTTTTAAATGAGGATAACTGCAGGATTTGTGGTGTTGTTGATCCCTTTTTTTTACACCAGTCAACCAAAAAAAAAAAAAAAAAACACAGGATTCTACTTGAGCTACTGCTTTTTCTTTCTTTTATTTTTTACTTTAAAGGTACGTACTTGATGCAGTTTTTAGCCGTGCAGCAAGCACTACCTGTTACCAAATGTGTACATTTCATCAAACATCGACAGATGCCAGCGTGCAGCTTTATGTATTTTTTTTTTTTAAAACAACAGATGTTACTGCTGCTTGAACACAGTATAAGGGTCTCCTGATCGCCGCTGAAAGGTTGTGTTGAAAATATGCAGGAAAATAACAACTGCAAACCAACAGTTGCTTTTAAAGCATGTGATGGGTGTTTCAAGGAGCTACAGTCTAGCAGGAAATGGCTTATTCTATTTTTAACATTCTTCTATTTAAAAGACTGCAGCATTTTACTTTCCACCTCTCTGCCTTTATTTGGAGTTTCATGCTTTAGGTGAATCAAGTGGAGGATGAAAGGGAATTAAGGGTCAACAAAGAGTAGATACAAGTCGCACAAACGAAAAGATCGACCTCATAGTACACTTAAATAATAATCCTATCCTGAAGTCTATGATAAAAACATTCAAGATGGTTATCCTGCTCACAATGTACAGTGTGACAAACAGAAAGACACAATCAGTGCATAAAGCTTCACTTCCACGCCATAAACGGCAAGATAAATGCCAAAATAAATGCATTTCAGGGCTTTTTCCAAATGTGGCCAATCCTGGGAAGTTCTTGTCCTGTGTCAAAAGGTCACTGGGGGATTGTGGGATAGTGTTGTGCAGTTTTAAAGAAACCCGTAGAAGTACTACATTCAGGTAAAAAAAAAACTGCCTGAGCAATGTTTGCTGCAATTGAAACCACGTCTGTCGCTATTTTTATTTTTGCTCTGCCTTCTCAAGATCCAGTTGTCCAGTTGTGTTTTCTTGAACAGCACCCCTTAACTGTTTCTGGATTTGAGTCAGGCCAGATTGTTAAAATCATTTTCATTTCTTTGTTTTCCTACGTGTCACCACAATTATCTTTTTTGGCCAAGCTCTTCTCGACAGCCATTGCATGAGCAATTGCTCTGTGCCCCTGTAGGCTTCTTATACAGCACACGCCTCCCTGCTATGTGAGGACGGAGTTCTTCTGTAGCCAGGTCTGCCCACATCGGGTACGACAGCAAACCAGGCCAGAGAAAGTGGCCAGCAGTGGACACACTTTTGTAGGGTAAGTAAGTGTCTACATTTTGGGTTAGAACTATGAAAAAAAAAGTTTTTCTGCATAAGAAGTTGTAACTTGATGCAGGTGTATCTAATTTAAAAAAAAAAAATGGATTACTATTAATGATAGATTTGTATATTAACACCGAGGAGGAACAATGATGATTAGAATACAGGCTGCTACCCTGATGACTGTCTAAAAGCCCCACTGTAGGAGTGAAAACGACTGCAACAGCAAGACCTAAAACATTTTTAACACAACGCTGCTTCTGCAAGCCCGATCCCTGTAAATGTTCCAAACCAGGTCCACATGTTTAAGCACTAAAAGGTTTGGATTCAAGATATGCTCTGTCACAACATAAGGCTCCCAGGCCTACAGAACATTTGTGTGATATTAATTTGCACTTAATACACAGATTTTGCTTCCCTGTGCTGGATTAGGTCAACAGGATAGTGCTATCCAAGATGATGTCATAAAGCATGATCTAATTCCAAGGCAAGAAGATTAAATCATACATTTTCCTTTAATTTAGAGCAATTAAAGGAACAGGGCTCTTTTTCAAATGCTGCAGGCTTGTTTTGTTTTTCTTGTGAAATAATATATGCATCGGTTTGATTCATCTTCAATTTCTGATCTTATCCTGTTTACTGTAGTGTTCATTGTGCTCCCGTTAAAGTTTGATAGAATATAATCTCCAAAGAAATATCACCATGGTCCAGGCATGGTATCTGAACTTTGTTATATGTTATGTTGGAAGTCTTCCAATTCTCTGTATTGCTCTGTTTTGCCATCCATGTGACTAGATAAAGAATTTGTTATTAATTATTCAGAAACAGCCATCCATGTATTATTATTATTATTATTATTATTATTATTATTATTATTATTATTATTACTACTATTTAGTAGTAGTAGCAGTAGTAGTAGTTTCATTCATAATAATATATTGGTAAAAAGTTAGTTTTTTGTTGTTTTTTTTTAAATAAAAGTGAACTCCTGATAAAGTCACCTCCACGTATTTGTAACAGGGTGGAGGCTTGGATGTGAACCGGGGTAACAGTAGTGTATCACACAACACTGCCCGTTACATATTGTCCCTATCTATTCTCACTCCCCTG
This sequence comes from Acipenser ruthenus, assembly GCF_902713425.1. NCBI lineage: Eukaryota > Metazoa > Chordata > Actinopteri > Acipenseriformes > Acipenseridae > Acipenser > Acipenser ruthenus. The sequence continues at coordinate 9,077,037 of NC_081194.1, forward strand.
AAAGTGACATTAAAAGGGACTGACTGCATTTACAAATCACAATTGGAGAAACGTGTCCTTCCTTTACACACAGCAGTCTCATTCTAATTCGATCATTCTATCAGTTGTTTGTAAGATGTCTGGAGTCTGAGAATCGTATCGCAGAGTTTTAGCGTTTTAAAAAAACCTGAAAATTGCTCAAAGTAAACATCAAAATAAAAAGTAATTAATAGACACAGAAAAACATTAGCCTTTAATTATTCAATTGATGGGTAACAGAAAAACGAAACTCTGTGCCTAAGCTGTCAGGATTAGGGTGACCAGCACTTGAAGAAATACAGCTCGGTTTCCACTAAGCACCAAAACACATTTCTTTGGTGGCAGTTGTCTTCCTGCCCGCTGTCAGTTGGCAGGCTGTGACCTGGAGACACCTGTCCACCCCAGCTGCAGCAGGCTGGGTCCCACACGGGCTGGCCCCACTATCAGATGTGGCTTGATCACCACGTTCTAGCAGAGACATTTCAGCTGAATGAATACTGCCTGTGTGTTGTGTGCAGCAGATTCCAACCAGGGTTACTTGAAGGGCACACGCGAACCCAAAGCTTTTTATATCTCCTCGTTCTTTGGTCTTTTATTCTTGTATTGCTCTTTGTCTCTTCTATTTTATTTATGTGCGGAAGGCCTAGTGTACTGTGGTGTAAAATACCTTGTAAAAGCCAAGGCTCTGTTTAAATGAGAGTGGTAAACAAAAATCATAAAGGGGACCATTTATAGTGCCTTATAAATATCATGTAAGTCAAGTGTAGTTTTTTATTATTGAAAATGGGAATGATAGTTGAAAAGTTAAAGGAAAACTTAGATGTAGGAAGGATCAGTTGGTTTAATCTTCTCTGAAAATGTGCATGGTTAAGCACAAGCAAGCATGGGGAATCTCAGAATAAAGGTGTCAAACTCCAGTCCCCAAGGGCCGCAGGGTCTTCTGGTTTTCATTCCAACTTAAGCTCTCAATTAACATAATTGATCTAATTATTTGTTGAATTTGACATATTTAATATTTTTCAAGGTCTTTTACAGTTGATGGTTTTAAAAATGCCATTGATTCAAGGTACACTACCTATGAAACATTTTGAGGCTTGAAGAGAAGTGTTAAATTAGACCAATTAAGTAATTGAGAGCTCGGGTGGAACGAAAGCCAGAAGACACTGCGGCCCTCCAGAAACTGAGTTTGACACCTCTGGAATAAAGTATGGTGAACTGCACAATTACTGTGGTACACCTTTATAACACAGGGCCATGATCACAAAACTTTATTAGTTTATTCTCTTTTCTTTTTTTTTAAATCAATCTAAGAATGTTTAAAAACTCTAAGCAGTAATAAGGCCCACAAAAGAGTTTGTTTCTGTTTTATTATACCATTTTATTAATATATAGATTAACTGGCAAACCAACCGCATTACAACAAAAGGTATTTCATGGTTTCTGTAGAGTAATAATCACAGGTGCCACTGTATTTGTTTGTTTCTTCTGAAAGTCCATTTGTGTTTTATGCACTAAAATCTCTGTCTGTCTGCTCCTCTGCTTTTCCTTTCATTTTTCTTCTGTCTTTCAACCTATTCACTGAAGAGTTATAAAGTGACGGGACCTGCTCAGGAAATAAGAGCTATAAAAGTGAGACTTTACAGCTGCTTCCTCTGTCTGTTTGTAGAAGCATTTCTCTGGTGTTTAATTGAGCCCTTCAATGCAGAGGACCGCTATGCCATTATTATTATTATTATTATTATTTTTTTTGGTTTCCATAATTCAATGGCTGGGTGGTTTTGAAATTCAAATCCACTCTGTCCTTCTGGATTTTAAAGTCATTAGCCGGGTGATATATTTTGTTTATGCACGTAACAGTGCAGAAAAGAAAACAAATAAGTATCAGTGGGCAGATCTGGGCTGGTGGTGTTGTCTCAGCATCCTGTAGCTGAAAACACAGCATAGCCACTCTTAGTTATCATGACCATGATTCACAGGAGTGAAATTAACACAACACGCTATGAATGTTCGTGGAGTATTCCCTTTCATGTAACAAGTATAATATATGGAAAAGGAAGCATGTTTAAACCTGAATTGAGAGAATTACTTCCCTTAGAACAAGCTCTGTTTAATAACGCTGTGGGAACACTGCTCCCTTTCATATCACTAATACCAGTGATTCATCTGAATGCAGCTACCCAGTCTTGTAGTCTTGAAATTCAATGACATCAGGAGTCAAAGGCGAGTTCCTCCAAAAGAAATTATTAACAATTTTATAAACATAATCCAGACGCGGCCTCTTCAGCTCATTATAGTACCAATTGACCTCCGGCTTCCACAATTACTCCCTACTTGAGAAGAATTACATTTGCTCTGTTCTCTGATGTCATAACTTTATCCTTCTATGTTGTGACATGCAAGTAAAACATCTTTAAGTTCTATATCTGATTATTTTTCACATTAACTTATTTCTGCTTATTAAAAAAAAAAACATTCTAATGAGTGGAGTAGTGGGGTTTAAATTGAAACCACAAAACTAATTTCCCTTGTCAGGTAAGTTGGATCCAAAGGTCTTCAGAGGTGAAAGGCACAAAAGTCTAATGAATTAGCCCACTGCACCATCTAACCCCAAATATTATTTTGAATGTACATTATATTGTACATAGCCAAATAAGGATATTAACACTGCTCAGATTAACATGACAAGTGTCAATACATTTCTGAAAGGCAGACTGAACATTGCAGAGGACCTCAGGTGTGATTCTAGCTGCATCAACCCTAATGGTGTCCTTCAAGAACCCAGATGACAAGGGGCTTTGGTCAGTCTGGATATTTCCAAAGGAATTCCTATTCTTTCAAGTCTTCATGAATCTTTGTATCTGCTCCACATCCATACCACATTCGTCAGCCTGTAAAGAGAAAGCAGTTTATATAATAGATAACAGTCCTGACTTCTTTACCGATGCATTTTCTTCCAGCTGATTCGACTAATTTTCAGCTATAAATATGCAAAATGTGTTTGTGTGATCCAAAGACCCAAGAAAAAAAATGCCAAAGTACTCTGGCACCTGCCACCACATTGTAGATTGACTCGATGTGCAACAGGCATTAGGACCCCATCTGAAACGTTTGCTGCAGAGGACTATAGATGGCATCAAGTGATGTCCTAATACCTTCTGTACATCAGGGAAAGAACCTGCAGTTCGGCAGCAGAAAAGTGATACTAATGAGGTTAGAAAATATTTGCTTTACAGCCCAGGTTATTATCCCTTAATTTAAGTTACGTGTCTCTATCCCAGCCTCATATCATTAACCTCTTTCCGCTAGCCAACGAAACACACTCCTTTAGGATTTCCTGATCCATTTGTCACCCTGTGTATTTTCACAAGGGTTCAATTACCCAGTTCAGAACTGCTATGATATCATAGGTCAGAGGTGAACCCCTTTCAAAATGATTCATATTTTGTGTGAACACATATCAAATGCAGCTTGTCCTGGTTATTATAGCTGCACTACACCTTTGACCTATGCAATTGCGCCGTGCTTTAGAAAACAATCCTTTTTTTTTTTTTTTTTTTTTTTTTTTTTGCTAACCAATGATGTCATTCATTTTCTGAATGCTTCACAAAATCATTTACCAAACTTTGAAAAAGTCAACACTGGGACACTTTTGGCGCTTGTGCGATTAATCCCCATAAGCATACGAATTTGTCATGAACATACAAAGAGTTACTAATTGAACTCATTACCTGCTAATTGGCTGTGCCACCAGTGAATGAAAGACATGGTCAGTTATCTACAGGTGATGACCGCTGCACAGGATGTTACTGCTATTAGAAACTTAACAAATGTTTTACCAGTAAATCTTTTTTTTTAAATGTGCTTTTAAGTTATAAGTTGTTGCCATTTAAAGTGAATTGTACGATTCTAAAGATCTGTGTTTTCATTGTATAATCAATTTGTATTCACATGTGAATTCAATATTAAATGACCAATATTTATGTGGTAGTTGATATGTAATTAGTGTAATAACAACACTTATTAAAATGGTATCTATAATTAGCTTGTAGTTATTACCTACAAGCATTTGCCAGTGTAGCATCACTCCTAATTCCCATTATCTGCACTTTTTTTTTTTTTTTTTTTTACAATGTGTGATGCTGTTTGAGAAATACAATGCTTTGTTTTGTGGTGTGTCAAAGTTTAATTTAACGAAAGACAAATAACAAGGGGTTTAATGAGTTTTCACCCAATAAAAAATAGGTCTTCATTCCAAAAATCTCTTGATAACAGATGATTCAGCTCAGTGTTTAAATGTAACATTACATCAGCATCCACAACGAGGTGAGCTGTACTGTACACTCATCCTAAGAATATATTATTATACAGTAGCTGCTATTGTTCTCCAGCTTTATAGATTTTGAAAGCTACGGGTAGCGCACTAAAGTAAATGTATTTTTTTGTCAAAGTTAAACATGTGGTACACAAACGTGCAACTGGTGTTACGTATTGATAGGATAAATTATTTAAATGATAAATTACTAGTGTAAAGCTTCAGGTAATACAGCACTATATAAGGCTTCATTCAAATGTCTAGCAGTCATTTAACACTTGCTACAGCCTGAAGTTACTTATAACTTAATTATAGATGCATCATCGGTTGCTTAGAACACATCAGCACTGTTGATTGTTAATAATGGGTTACAGAATTGTTAATATGTGTTTATACCAACTGCATACTTATACATCACAATCAGATGGAATAAAACTGGTGTGTTTCAAGCATCACCTGTGACATCCTTTTTCTTCGAAGAGCCTTGTACTGTCATATTTACACAATGCACAGCACATGAATAAAGACATTCATTCCATTTTCTAAAAGGCTGTTCTGCTTAGTCCACTGTGTTTATTTCAGATGCACAGAATAACCCATGGTGGGCTTGGTGTGAGTAGACAAAGGGACACATTGATAGTTATTGTAACTGAAAATCTGAAAATATTTCCAACCTGTTGCTTATTATAGGGTTACATGTTCTGTACCTGTTCTGCTTTGAGACCTTTGGGATTGATGTGAACTCAGGAATAGCTGCAATGCTTAAATGTGTCCCACTCCATTTAAAACTCCAGGGGCTTTGATATTGTGTATTATTCCAGTGGTGGTGTTTCCCCCTTTTATGCCGTGTCAGTGAAATTCTGACAGCAATTATAGGGAAAACTTGGATGATAAATGAGGATTACACTGATGTGTTAAAATGAACACGATAACATGTCTAATTAAACACCGTTTGTGTTCATTTTTACAGGCTGGGATTGAAATGGAATGGTATGTTATCCAGACAGCCACTTTAAAGAAATGCCAAATAAGAAACATAAGATAAGATGTACTGTTTAACAATAAAACAATTTTGTTTTGCAGTTTTTGTTTGTTTTGTTATTTAGTACTTTTTTTAAACCGCACATTCAGTGTTCATTTAGCATGTCTTAAAATAACATGGACAGCCCACAATTAATCAAATGGCAGAGAATTATTCAATTGCATATCGTTACTCACATTTGATTCCATTCGCAACATCTCAACCAGTTAATGAAAAATGACATGTGTCATTATTGTACACTTTGTGGTAGAGCACAGGCTCTACCCATGGGTGCACTTGTGTGTGGATAAAGATGTGATGGTTGGTGGCCATCTTGGTGAAGGGACAGCCTGCAGCCAAGATGGCCACCGTTTGCACAGCCACATGGTGGAAGAAATGTTTGTTGTTGGAGAGAGGTTGTGGAGGAATGTGGAGGAATGTGGAGTGGAGAAATTGAGAGAAATCAAGAGAAAGAGAAGGAAAAACACCAGGACAGCCGTAGCTTGGGTGTTTTGGGGTTTGTTTATTTTGAAGAGTTTTGTAGTGTTTTGTTTAAATCTTTGATTTGTTTCTGTGTTTGTTTATTTTTGTTATTATTAAAAGTGTGTAAAATGAAGAATTATTTATATATATATATATATATATATATATATATATATATATATATATATATATATATATATATATATATATATAAATATATATATATATATATATATATATATAAATGGAAACACCAATGTAAAGTCACTTAATAGGGCATTGGCCCACTATGGTATCCCGCTTTGTGGAGTTCTCGGTGGACCGTTTTTGATGAAACTGGCTGCTCGCGCCCCAGGTTGAAATTTGCAGTCAGTTGAACTGCAGTTGCTCGCCTATTTTGCCTTACACTTCGAATTAATGCACGGATATCACAATCCTGGAGTATGCGCTTCCGCCCACTGTTGCCCTTTGCTGATTATGTCTTTCCCTCGGAGTTCCATGCCGACATCACTTTAGACACCGTTGCTCGTGAAACATCAGCAAGTTGAGCTGTCTTGGTCACTGAAGCTCCTGCCAAATACACCCCAACAATCACCCCTCTTTCAAAGTCACTGAGGTCTCCTCTTGCAGCCATGCTAGCCATAATTATAGGCAACCAGGCCTGTCCAGCATTTTTATACATGACCCTAAGCATGCTGGGATGTTATTTGCTTAATTAACGCATGAGCCACACCTGTATCGTAGCTTTTGCTTTCAATATACATGGTGTCCCTCATTTACCCAGATGTTTCCATATATATATATATATATATATATATATATATATATATATATATATATATATATACACTTTAAGACTTTCTTGGCGCACCCACACAAAAGCGGTGATAGAGCCCCGGGCCATCCTGACAAGAGGGGCTTCATCACAATTTATACAGATTAAGTTAATTTATATTGTGGGGTTGTGTTTTCCAAAGACCTCACAGTCAAACTTTGAACCCCCACAGACCCCAAAAAAGGTATAAGCCACTTGTAACTATATAATGCCTAATTAATATATGCCTAATAAACATCTATACAGTTTTAATTAATACATTTCACCTTGTGGTGGAGTTGTGTGGTTTGCTCACAGACGATACTGACTCCGTTAAACTCTGTTTGATACCCTGCAGGTGAGCTTCTATGTCAGCGGAAAGGCATTTACTAGTGTACCATGGTTCTCACCTGTCAGTCTATCCGATCGTATCTCTCTTGAATATAATACTCGCCAGTGATAAAAAGGATGAAGTAATGCGAACAGACACTGGTGATAAATGACTGTTGAATAATATTTGCACGCAGAGGATGAAGTTACTATTAAAGGGCAACGCCCATCTTTGAAATGAGTGAGTGTATACTTTAGAAATATATTATTATAAAGAACAAGCACTGTATATAACATTAACAATAAACAATGCTAGTGTGTTAAACAATTAATAATACATGCATGTTTTATAAAGAATGTTGTACTATAAGTATCAACAGGCTATAGCAATGCAGTATTATAAAATATGTAACTAATTAATTTACATGAAACCTTATAACTACTGTATTAGATGACACAAAGCTATACAATAGAATTGCATGTGTCAGCAAATAATTAATACTCTAAACATGTACCTCCAGCTGTACGTTTTGCATAGCACATTTTGCTTTATAACACAAAATACAATTTGTTTTAAACCACCTGCAAAAGCTTTTTCACAGTGTTTGTGTGAAAGCTCAGAATTGGGTAGTTCTAGAATGAACCGCATTAAAGATTAATGCATTGCTGATAACGTTTAGGATTTAATACGATTAGCAGCTGAACGGGTTATAGACACAAGCAGTTAAATGCTACACTGCTCTGTTATTCTAACATGCTGTGAAGTAATTCCACACTTCTGACTTTAGCTGTAACATGCATACTGTATTTCTTGCTCTTATTGTATTACTTGTATTGTAACACTTGAAATGTATTTGCTTACGATTGTAAGTCGCCCTGAATAAGGGCGTCTGCTAAGAAATAAATAATAATAATAATAATACTGTATAAAAAAAAACAAATTGGATGTTATTTTCTTTTCTTTCATATTACCTTTAAAAGGCACAGAAAAAAGTCTAGGGTTCATTTTTAGGTGCTTTTAAGCACAGATGCAATTCTTCATGCACCAAGTCTCAGGGAAGTACCAAATGAATCACTACTGAACACTTTGTTAACACTGCCTGTTTCACTGTGTATAAACTGTTTGGACTTGGCTTGGGAATGAGGTACCGAGATAGGAATTTGATGCTGGATAGGTGCTGAGGACACATGTTTTACAATAAGGTTATGTGACTTTTTCATTGCTAAACTATTTCTCCCACTTCAGATTACAACATACCGCATGTTTGTTTTCTTCCAAAACTTTCACACAATGAACTTTGTACTTGCTTGTACAATTTCAACAATGATTCCCACAATCCGTTCTTTTCCTTGGAATATATCTATTGTACAGTCATTCAGCAGTCAATAATAAAACGTTAGGTAATCTTTGGACACAATGACTGGAAGCAGGGTGGTGCACCTGAGCTATTATGTTTGTGTTGTTCTTTTTTTCTTTTTTTTTTTTTTACAAATGAAATAATACTGTAGTTATGGATTCGAAAGAGCAAATGTATTGGTGAGAAACTGTAGGGTCCATTTTAATGATCCAAACAGAAGATCGACTCATAATATAGGAGGCTGTGTGGTCCAGTGGTTAAAGAAAAGGGCTTGTAACCAGGAAGTCCCCGGTTCAAATCCCACCTCAGCCACTGACTCATTGTGTGACCCTGAGCAAGTCACTTAACCTCCTTGTGCTCTGTCTTTCGGGTGAGACGTAGTTGTAAGTGACTCTGCAGCTGATGCATAGTTCACACACCCTAGTCTCTGTAAGTCGCCTTGGATAAAGGTGTCTGCTAAATAAACAAATAATAATAATAATAATTTGTGTGGACCTCCATTCCTTTGCATTTTTATTTTATTAATTTTAAGTGTGTCAAAAAATCTCTCTTTGAGGAAAACACCAGCGACCTAAATACAGAGTTAAAGGTTGGCAACATTTAATATTGATGCTTAAGATCCCTTTATGTTGGTTTTCACAAACTCATCATTTGTGAAAATTGTTTTAGTTAAATATTTAAACATCCATTATATTAAAATTACCTTAAAATTGTCAAACAACATTTATTGGTATCCTCAGTATGAATTCTTATATATTTAAATCCTAACAAACTAGTACAGTACCCTGTCCACTAGGTTTGGTGGTTCAGTTCTCAATTGGTGATAAAGTCCCTTGTTTGACCGCATGATTGCAGTGTTTACAAACTCACTAAAGTATGTCTAAGCTTAGCTTGGATGTCTGCCAGGCCTGTGGTTAACGGAAGGCTTTGCCCAGTATGGAATAGCGTGACATCATCAGTGCCAGAGGCAGTTCCCTTTCCTGGCATTTTCCTCAATACTGTATGTGACCACAGCTCTCCGCCATAAATTCAGCTAGATCATAGTAAGGTTGGGCATATGAACAAATAACCCATACACGCATGCTGAAGTGACTTTCAACAGATTTACTGTGGGGAAGAGTGGCAGGGTGGTGGCTCTGGGATGTGGCATGTCACATTTAAAGACCAAGGACTAAACTATTGCAGATCCACATGAGGGGTGACTGGAAGTCCTGACAAAGCCACCCCAGGGTTCAATAAACAACCATTTTGGAAACATTTTTAAAAAGCATTACAAAAATACAGCACAGGTACCATCCTGGCCACTACAGTCACCAGGGAAACAACAGCAAATTCCCTTTCCAGTTATATATGATGTGTATACATTTCGCTTTTTCAGACAGTTGTTTACAGTGCAGACATTTCCATGGAGACACATTAATGCCAAGCTTATTTCTTTGGTCAGTACAATGTAACAAAGCACCATAGCATACCAAACTGCTGCCTCTTAACAGCAACACGTGTTATTGAGAAAGGTTTCCTCCAATACATGGCTAAAACACATCAATAATTGGACACTTGGCATTTCTTAGAGGTATGTCAACTCTCAGGAAATACAATTCTTTTTGTGGCCACAGTTGTTACACTCAATTTAGAAGAGTGCCTGTGTTTTTTGTTAATAGTTTTGTGACATTAACAGGTAGATTCTCCTTTCACACTAAAGTGCACAGTGGCATAAATACCTTGATAAATATGGCCTAATATGTTGAGTACCAGTAACTGTAGTATTTCAATGCAAACACATTAAAATGATTAAGCACTGAATATTTAGGCAAGCATACAGAATAATGGAGCTTTGCTTATCCTCCAAGTGCTAAACTACTTACACCATCACTCATTTCATTAGCATTTCTGTAGAAGGAAACATTATCTGGATACACTATGGTTTTCATAAGGGTAGCCTGTAACACTTTATAATAAGGCTCTCAGTAGAGCTTGTGTTGCTGTCGATGTTGTGGCCAGATTAATTGAATGCTTCCTGGAGAATGTGATATTTCCCTATGAAAATGCATTGCTCTTGTTACCCAATACCTCAAAAGCTAAACAAGCAAAGAAGAACGACAACTCCACTTTAGCCATTATGCTGACGTTATGTATTCCTTTTAGCCTATATATTTGAATACACTGGTCACTGTGGTGCATGATGACAATTTGATATGAGTCAGAATATCGCACTGCTCTTGCCGGAACTGTTACTGTTCAAAAATCCCAATTTGCCATTCACTTTCCATCTCAGATTATCAAGCAGATTTTATCAAGCAAGTTTGCTCAAGCTCTAAATTCATTCATGAGAGATGTCCAAAGATGATCAATGCACGTATGTAATTATTATAATCACGCTTTATCCTTGGATAAACAAAATGCATTCCATGTGGTAAAGAAAATGCATACAGCTGAGTCTGCTTTCAATAGAGGAACTAATAGGCAGGAGATCACACAGAGATTTGTGAGGGTTACTACAGACCTTTAGTCAAAACGTGAAGAGTGATAGCTACCAGCCGTGACATTAGACCACACCTCCCGAGTCCTGTTTCTTTTATGTCAGTCAGACGTCTCCCTTCAGCTCCTCCCCTGCCTCCCCTCATTGTCAAGCTGAAAAACATGAAACTCTTCCTGGAATGACTTCATCCTGAAAGCAGAGCTTTGTACCATTAACCATTTCCTAACCACATGTCATGTAACACAGTTCTGTATGATTCACCCCTTAGCACACAATTTCAACATGAACTGGTCAAAAAATAAATAAAGAATGACATTAATAGCCCCCAATACCCCTGGTGCTTTGTCTGTGTTAACAGGTGTGTCTTCTCCAGTGCTGAAGGTTTCTGTGATTCAGGTCAATGAAGCACGTCTGTTGCTTGGCACAATATGTTGCGCACATCTGCAGGCTCGATTCAATATGATATGCGACCACAGTTGTGCTCTCTGGTATTGTTTTTTCTGCAAATGCCAGTTTCAATAGAACCAACAATTATGCCCCATGTGAAGTCAATGAGATCTTTCTGCTTTCTTGTGATTGTTTCTGAATAGTTGCACACAACAAAGACCTCATAAATGTGAGTACATTGTAGACAAGGCGTTTACTATTTTACAACCTATAATACAATTTTTGGCCGCTCAGTGTAATGATCAGTCTTGGGCCAAGCAACAACGTTAAAATTGAATTGACACAAGATACAAATGGACAGTACCAGGGTCCGCTGATTCCTGATGCAGGGGAAAGCCTACTCTACGTGGATCCAAGGTCCAATAAAAACCTCTACTGACACTGGATTTTGAGAGTGCCGTTTAGTACTCTGAGAGTTCTATTCAACTCAATCACAATACAAGAAGCTTCATGGCGCAAATGACAAGTAGCAGCCATCATGTGCGCCAACCTACAGCCAATCACGTGAGTGCCTACATCACTGCAAACATCAAAGGCAGACCGACTATAAAGATACAAAGCAAGTAAATCGCTCTGTCAAAAATCAAAGCACACCGGTGTTGGTGCAGTTAAAGATTTATATCTTAATCCACCAAGCTGTGTTCCAACAGTGCCTGAATACAACATATTTAATGCTACTGCCATGATTCAAAACATCAGATTCCAAAGATGCAGATACAGACATTTGCATAAGTGTACACTTTCACTCTCCAAATACGTCAAGACTAGACAGGTAAATTGTTTAGGACTATTAGTAGAGGGCAGCATTATCAGCAATAACGAATGGATTATGGACACGAATGGTTAAACTATTGTTTCTACCTTATGCTACTCCTTTAAAGAGTAAGTAGCGGTATTCCGAAAAATACAGTGTCACACGTCCCCACGTGTTGCTACAACTGTTTAAATAACTTTTCTTTTCATTGTTAACATCCTGACAACTTTTTACACTTATAACTTTAAAGTCTGTTTCAAAGTTTTTTTTTCAAAATGGCCGTAAGGATTTTTGCCCACACTGTCAAACAAGTAACACAGCAATAATGATCCATGATGTGGTACGGAACAGAAAAGCCAGAGCACTTGTTATGTTTGTATTTGTTTATTAAATCATTGTTCCTGCAGTGATTTAGGCTCTGCGGACAGATCTCAAACCCCAGTGCACTAGAGCGGACATTTTGAAAAGAGCTTTGAAACAGACTTTAAAGTGTAAAAAGTTGTCAGGATGTTAACAATGAAAATAAAAATTACAGGTACGTTATTTAAACAGTTGTAGCAGCGCGTGGGGTTGAGTAACGCTATATTTTTCAGAATCCCGCTACTTACTCTCTAAAGTGCTACAGAATACCCTGCAAAGTTTACAGCAAATGTATTCTGTTACCTTTGCTGTGTGCAGAGCAGTCCACATCACAGCATTATACTTTTTAAACATACTGATAACTCTTTTGAGCTTTTTAATTAAAAACACATCATGGGTCATAAATCAAGTGGACAATATATTTCTCGATCTCAACATTTACTCGGGAGTGTTTGCCAGGGAAAAACAAAAATCGCAGTGTATCAAAATCACGCTCCCTCCAGCAACAATTCTGATTTCTGTTCCCACAATCCCCCGCTCCTTTCAATCAGAGCACCACCATTTTTGCAGGAGGGAGTGAGACCTGGATACAAATATGGAATGTTCCCCAGTAAAAATATAAAAATAATCAGGAATATGGTGAAAATGCTGTGATATGGACATGGGTTACGGCAAAGGTTAAGTAACAAGTTTCCCCTACTGTAGCACTTTCAAGTTAATTTAATTCAATTCGATTCTATTTCTATTGAACATCATTTGCAAAGGAATTCCAGTTCTGGAGGCTTAAATATTTTGTACAGGCTTATTTTCCCCAGTTTCTTCCAATGCACCTCTTAAATAGTCAAGTCTTCAATGCGCAGAACTACTGACGGAAGGTAAAACTACAGACAAGTTGCATAGATCTTCGTATTTGCATAGACCTTCGTATTTGCCTCAGACAACAACCGAGGCCAGAGCATCAGATTAATCCTTCTGTATGGGATAATTCGTAGCTTTTTTGTACAGGATCACACTGCTCTGGTCTTTTTGGACAAGGAATCTTTGCTAAGTTAAATAGGATAACCCTTACTGACAGCAAATTCTATTAGAGAATATATACAATTACTGTATGTACACTTTCCTTATAGAAATGTTTTTTTTTTTAAATCCCTGTTAAATTGTGCCTTGCAAGTTTATTATATACATTAACCAGACAGCTTTCTCTAGGGATCACTATTATTGTTATATTGAGACTTTAAAGTGAAATGCATAAATATTTTGTAGGAGACAAAGTGCTGAAACGGTTAAAACAATGGGAGAAAGTGAGGGCCAGTTGTTACTGTCGTGGAAGTGGAGAGGTTTTATTTTTCCCTCCAGGAATTAAATGCCTCTGTAGCACTCTCACACTTTTGTCAGACTTCTCTTTCCCTTGGCTGATTCCCTGCCCCCTCCAGACCACTTGCTAAATCCCTCTTGGTTGGAGTAAAGCTCAAGCTGTTGTCATCTGTGAGGGCCCAGGGGTCAAAGCTATCGATTGCACTGAACATTTGTCTACCCGGTGGGTCTTGCATTTAAAGGAACATGTAAAGGTCTTCATAGTTTCAGTCCCCAGAAGTTCTTGACAACTGTGTTTTGAGCACAGAGAGAGAAACAGAGGCTGCAGCTGCAGGTCAGAGAGGAGATCGGCAATCCTAACAGAATACATGCCAGGGCTGAGAAGCATCTCCAACAGTAGCTGCTCTGCTTGAAGAACCAGATTTTGAAAATTTGAATTCTGAAACGCTTCATCTAAAGGTAGTGAAAAAGAACAGCATGTATGAAAGTGTTTTTTTAAATATTTTTTAGAGTCAAGACAGGTTATAATTATGAAAACCACATGCTTAAATTCTTTTTTTCCCCTTCTTTTTTTTTGATGAAAGCTCTTGTGGATACTATTAGCCATTGCCAGTTGTAATTCAGCGATTTTGAAACAAAATAAAAAAGCAACAAACCCAAATTGCTCCTTTGTCGCTCATCATTTACCATCCATTTATTTTTCCCCCAGCCTTTAAAAAACAAATCTGGAGGGAACAAAGAGGTAAAGCTTGGAAGTGGCATGAGTTGTTTATGTTTAAGGAATTACCTCATCCCAAAGCATTTCTGATTGAGGAGGTCAGGGTGGAGTGCATTAGTCTCTCAGTTCTTTTCTTGCTATCTAGGTTTTTCTTTTGTAAAGAGGGGAGGACGTTTTGACAGCCAAGGCTTACAACCTCCCTTCCTTCAGTCATTTGCACATGCTCTAATAGTCTGTGGTGACTTCACTGTTCTGGACTAAACCTTTTTTTTTTTTACACTGAAGAGTCGGGCAGCATGCCAGTCTTTTTCCTCTTGCTCCGCTCCCTGCTTATCAGGCTGCTTAGTAGCAAATTAGCAGGCTCTGCTGCTCAGTTCCTCAGCAGAAGCCTCTCCACGGCCGGCTCTCACCTTGGCTCACTGCTGCGTCGTATCTGGGACCGCATACGCTCTCAGGAGTCGCGAGATGCTATTCTTTCCTGTGTCCTTTGTCTCTTAAACATGCACAAAAAAGTAGACGTCTAAGTTTTTCTTTATTTTTTTTTATTTTTTTTAGTAACTACTTTTTTGGATTTTTTTGAAAAAAAAAAAAAAAAAGAACATTGTACTGGACTGCAAGTGCTGCACAAGCCATGTCTGAAAGTATTGTCAGGAAAGTTCAACCTTTCACCATCGGGACCAAACTTTCGGTCCCGGCAGTGCCGAAAGGCACAGATTTTGCTGACAGTTTTTTGCCAAGCTCTTCTTTGGATAACTGTAAAATGCAGCACAACTTGAACAATCAAGTCTCCCTGTACCTGGGCCACTCTCCAATCCATCCAAGCGACTCACACTTTTCGCCTATGGCCGCTCGGGTGCTTCTCACCGAGAGGTGTCAGGAGGAGAAGGCTGAGGAGGACCACCTGAACAGAAACGCTGTCTCCCCAACAGCATCCTCCCGCTCCATCAAAAAGATCACCATCTCCAGCTGGACGGAGAAAACAGGGGACAAGGTGGACTCAGTGGCACACTGCCCAAAGGTCATGGCAGCCAAATCAGAGAACTCAAACAACAATAACAATGCAGCCATCATTCCACCCAAGATTGTCGGAGTGAGCTGTGAGAGTAAACCCAACTCCCACTTTAAGGTAAAGGTCCATTCTTTTTCTTTTCCTGTTCTGATACTGTCTTGTTAAATAAAATCCGGTTACACTTTATAATTGCTGTTGGTTGATAATTCTAATTGTAATTATTTATGAATTAGCAGTTGAATACTGAATTAATTTTTTTCTGTGTCATAATATATTCCTTACTTATCCATGTTTAACCCTCAAGTATTTTTCTGTATTTGAAAGCATAACAGATAACTCATTTTTGCATTCATTATAATGTACCTACCAAATCTGAAGACTATCACATATTATGCTACCAGCTCATATAGCTAGCTTTCTGGCAAGCTGGTGCTGTAAAGAACATGTGTGATAACTCGGGACGGAGGAAGGGAGGAGGGGGGGGGGGGGGTAGGGGGGGGTAGCTATAGTGTTTAGTAGATGAAACATGGTGCTTTGTAGCCATGTACTGACAGGAGAAAGAAAAATGTTCTGCAGCACACAAGTCTGATATTAAATTAATTATGAGGTTCCAGGTGGTATTTGTTATGGTTTAGCTCTTTTGCAGTAAATGAAACACCCAACCTAACATATGGGACCTGAATTGATTGGTTGTTTAAGAACAGGATAGACTTTGCGCACTATGGTTTCTTCCCTGTGAGACAGATTTCCCTTGAATGTACATAACGTACAGTAAATCCATTTCAATAATTAGAATTTGATTTCCCTGTTATGTGCGGGTCACTATATCTTGTGACATTATAGTTATGGCCTTATTAAAAAAAAAAAGACTACTCTATCCTCAAAAATGTTAGTTACACATGTTTTGTAGGATGTCTATGGAACTTGAACAGCTTCCTACTAAAAAGAGTGTAACGTACTTTCAATTTTTCAGGATCTCATCATTTGAAAAGGCCCCTAAAGAGAATTACAAACAACAACATTCAAAAACATTTCCATAAAAAAAAAAAACTTGAATTGTTCCTAATTAATCTTAGGCAACTTAAAAGCTGTGTACAGTATCTAGGTACAGGTAATTGCATCTGTTAGCCTTTATGATTTAGGAAGACTTTCTACAACATAATTAAGAAAAAGATTGAGTGATTTGTCCAGCATGGGGCAGAAGAAGCTGTATCCCATACCTGCAGGGCAAGCTTCTGAATTATTGAAGGTGGAATGAATCTGAAACAGTAGTGCAGGATTCCTCTATAAAGTGTATGGAATGACGCACTTCAGCAGAACAGCAGTACTAAATAACTCAAGGTGCCAATTATCCTTGTTAGTGTGGAAAGTTTACAAAGCTGGGGCAAGGGCAGAGTAAAGTTGGCTGGAGGTTTAAAATGCTACTGGAAAGAAACAGATTTTCAGCATGTATTACACTGATTCATGGTCCTGTACAAGAACAAAATAACAAAGATATTATTATTATTATTATTATTATTATTATTATTATTATTATTATAAAGGCTGATACCGGTACTTCTATTACAGTTTTTATTCTAGTCTTTAAAAACTTCCATATGGAGTTTAAATGGATTTATTTAAACTGGGTATGGAAACTAACGATTAAAATAAGAATTGTAAGATCAGTACCAGCATCATCATTTTGTCACAAGTAAACTGTAAATTCTCCTTTTCTAAGAATATTTCACATTCAACCCCATTAACTTCTCATGTTCTCTGTGCTGGCTGAAATATGACCTGCTGCTGTCCGAAAGGTCAACAAACACTAACGAATTATATTGAAATATTAGCTCTTTTTTTTCTTCTCATGGTTTTCCCTTGAGTTTGAGAAACGTCTGTGAATTAATGTAAACATAATATATCGGGCTGCTTGGCAGACACTTTTACAACAGTCTAGTTCAAATGTTTTTTTATTTTTTGTTTTGTTTGTTTTTTTGATAGCCACCCCTGGTTTTAACAAGGTCTGGTTTAACCCTTCAATCTCCAGACACTAATGTGTGTGCTGCTCCTGCTGCCAGCATCCTCTGCTTTATTATTTTATTCATGTTTTATATCAACAGGCCAACAATTAAGAACAATTATGATCATTATAAAATAATACCATTTTTTTTAATGCATTACATTAACCCTAACCAAAACTGTGACAGGACAATAGCATTCTAACTACTTCTTAATATTATTATTATTATTATTATTATTATTATTATTATTATTATTAGGGCCTATTATTTTAAATGGTTTATCTGAATACAATTTGAAGATTAATACATTTTATACACTTTCTTCTTTCCATATACTTTAATTAGACCATGAAATGTATAAGTGATCTTGAATCTTTGAAAACTAATATTCCTTTAGCTTCAGTTTTAGGGCATTATAGATAAAGGGCTGTGCTGTTTAGAACCACCACCGTTTAGATCATTAAAATGGACTTGTGCTAAATGTCTGATTAAAGACATCACAGCCCAGTTTTTAAACACATAAAACAAGCATTGCAGTCCTTATTGTGTATGCACATTATAAACAAAGAACAAGAGGCTATCTGTACCGCAGAAGGAAACAAAAGCAACCTAATCCATGCATTACTGGGACAAAAATAAAATGAATATTTATTTACAGTAGAGATACAGTTTTCAACGCTGAATATTTGATAGTTATATTTGATCTATACTGTAAGGGGAAAATTATAGACACATCAAGTACACATTATTGTTTATGTGAAATGATATTCTATGTACTGTATTAAACTAACTACGCATTAGAATATATAGTAATGTTTTCATATTTGATTATATAGATGTGTATCTTGAAGCAAACCTTGCAATAAATTGTGGGTCTTTCTTAAAAACTTGCTTTAAATGGCAAGTGATGGAAATATGTTAAATGCCTACAAAATAAACATTAAAAATTGATATTTTAATTAAAATATTGCAGATGACTAAATCATTTTTTTGAATAACAGACCATGATTAAGTATCAGTTATAAACGTGTAATAAATATAACAATTTAAAGCAAGTTTAAATTATCAGTAAAAAAGTAACTGCTCTAACAAATACACTACCTTTCTGTCTTTATATCAGACTATCTTAATCTTAGTGTAGCTGTGTTCTAACATAATAAGTTGACAAAGGTTTTGGCTCATGCCTTCATCAGTATTTGTCATTAACCGAAGTGTACAGCACCACTATTGCCTTTTTAATAATGTTTTTTATAGTTATGTATATGTTACTCATGAGCCCATGATAAAATATAAACTGTACTTTCAACGTGATCAAATTCCAGGTGATGCAAAATTTTTGGGCATAGCTGTTGTGTTTTTTTTCACCCTCACAGCAAACTTTGGTGTTTTTTTTTTCTTTTTTTAATGGTTTCATGATGAAAGGGAGACCACAGACAATGTAAAGACCAGACACCTACAGGAGCTTACTCTTATTATTTCATAGACCTATATCTAGTCTCTAACAGTGCTACTGCTTTTCATTACATTATGAAAGAAAGTTTTCTTTCCTGAAAAAAAAAATCTAATATTGTAGTGGTGTTTTTTTCTGTTTTTTCATTGCTATTGATAATTAATTCTCAAATAATTAGTTGGGTACATTGCGAAAGCTAGTATGGTTTACATTACATAGTGTAATAGGGAATTATATAGCTGAAATATATTATTTACATTACCTAACTCATGCGCAATCAGCACATGTTGATGAGTGTGCATTATGAAGGGAGTGAATGGCAATCCTCAATGGGTGTTGATAGCACATTCATTACAGTAGTTAATGTGAATAGGTAATCTTTTCAGCCTTTGTTGCTCTGTGTTATATCAAACTACAGCATTACATTTTTTGTTATATAAAAAAAAATAAAAATAAAAAAAAATAAACAATAACACATTTACAAAAAAACTGAATAAAAGGCTTCTGGGGAACATTCAAACCCCAAAACCGTATGAAGGTTAAACTACTTAAAGGTCTAATTAACATACCACCTCAGAGGTATTGTAAACAAGGGTAAATGACAAACACATGGTGCAGTTATCCCTTACTTGAAACCCACCTACTTACCTCACCACGCCATCTGCAGTCTTACATCCTCTAGGGAGCCGAAGGGTTTGAACAGTAATTGTTATGGCTGTCCTCTGTGTAGTATATAATAAAGAGTAAAGCACACGTGTAGTCTCTGTCTCTCAGATAGTCACTTTCATTAGGATTCCAGATCCTGCTGCCCTGCAAAACAATAGCTGCAATTTGGAAAAACAAACGTCATGAATAGTCAATTGACAGCACAGCAAATGTCAAGAACAGAAGTAGCCTTAAAACAAGGCAACTCCAAAGAACTTGTCCGATAACACTCTTCCTTGCTAGTAGAACATGATCAGTTATTGCTTAAGTATATGACAAACCACTGTAATAACCGACAATATTATATTAAGTCAATCACATGACACAAGTCAATATAAAAAAAAAACACACACTACGGTCACAGGGCGAAGATGGTAACTCAAACTTAGGAGAAGGTCCAGCAGCTATGCCTTAAATCAATAAGGAGTTTTAATGGCCTTGAATATCAAAGATTTTTTGACCGTCGGGGAGGGCTTTTGGGGCAGTGTTTTAACTTTCCGACTGTTTTTTGTGTTCAGAGCAAAAATCAAAAATGGCCAGGAAGGATGAGAGCAGTCACGAAACCCCAATTCCAACACTATGAAGAATGCTATGCAAATTAAGTGGTTACCTCATTAACACCCCCCCCCCCCCCCCCCCCCCCCCAGAAATCAAAAGGGTTCATGTGGTCGGAGTGAGCATTTTCCGTCTAAAGTGGTTCCACCTGTTTCAAAGAGTCCTAATGGAAGTGGGAACCTATTTCAAACAGGCTCCGTGCTAAAATAAAAAAAGATCTGCTGTGGGTGGAGTGATACTAATGGTGATGGTGCCCAATGTGCTGCTAGGGATTGCTGTGATTTTAGAGGATGAAAGGGATAATGTAGTTCCAGTATGGAATCGCAGCCGAAAGTATGGCCAACCGGTCAGGGCTGGCCTTAGGCTATGTGGGGCCCTAGACGGTGATGATTAAGTCCGGGGTCCAGAACATCAAATGAATGCTACAGTAGCAACCATATCTTAAAGTTCGTATATAGGTGCATCATGTAATCATATGCACCTAGATATTATAACGTTAAGATACTGTAAATAATATTAATGATATTAAAATGTTAATGAATACTTGTTTGTTTGTTAGACTTTATCATTTTAAATAATTCACAACTTCAAAGCACTCAGAATTCCAGTCTACTTCAAACATATTACTAGAGCCCCGTGTTTTTCGCAAATACGAAATAGCACGAACTAAACTAAATGCAACCTATAAAACTAAATAAAACTAAATGCAAATATAAAACGAAATAAAACTAAAAATCATTATAAAGCAAGCATTTTTAAATTGGGAGGTTTATACAGAAAAGAATATAGATAGATAGATAGATACACACACACACACACACACACACACACACACACACACACACACACACACACACACACACACACACACTTGATCTTAGTTTTCAAGGCTCAGCCGTTACCATAGTCACGGTCTGAAGGGAAACGGAAGCTCTGACTAGCTCTTGCGCAGATGTATAATTTGAAGCGAGTCGTTTGGGAATTATAATTGTTATGGAAGAGAAGAGACGGTTGTTTCTAAAATGCCTAAACCGCGCATAACAATTAAAAAACGCTGCAAAAAATGTCTCCTGACTTCTCTTGGCCACCTGTTTAATCCTCTGGAGAGTGCCACAATATATTGTGAACGTGCCACTGCTGAGGGAAGTGGAAATAAATGTTTTTTTGTTTTGTTTTTTTGGTACATGAAACTAAGCGACAGTGTGAAAGATGCGGTTAAGAATAATTTTGACGGCTCTGTAGATATTATTGCCATGCTGTTTGGGCTCAGGTGCAGAATGCCAGGCTATCCAATACCGTGATTTCTTGTCTCATGTAGCCTGTGGTTTCCATTGACTGTGAACCATTTTCCAAAGTATTCACTGATTGTCAGTGACAGTTGACAGACTATGAAAAAAGAAAACGTACAGTTCTGTTGTATGCTTGTGTTTAATTCTTAATTTGAGTATTTGTGCTAGCTTGAAGCTCCTGTGTAAATATCCGAATTTTCTTTCAGTAACCTATTTTTTGAGTTAATGCGGAATTGTACAACATTCTGAAATAAGCCATTTTGGTGTTTGTTGAATGTCCTTCATGCTGATTTTTTTTTTTCCATTGTGGAAAAGGATTTTTTGTATTTTTATTTTTTCTTATTGTTTTTGTATAGAGGGCATGGGCAGTATGTACTGTAAATAGGCAGTTCATTAAAAATATTGGGGGACTTCATGTTCGTTACCGTTAATGTCGCTAATGAGAAATGATGGTGACTAAATTATTGTTCTGTTCTAGGTCTGTTTATGTTAAAATAATAATAAAAAAGCGGATGTTTAATCAAAAAATATGTATGTTTTTATTCATACACATCTATTTGAGTTATTTTATTAATGTGTATCTGTAATAAAATTAAATAAAACAACATTTTTTTGTGGATAAAACAAAATCTTTACATATCACGTATTCACGTGTTCTAAAATGACCATGCCCCAGTAGGCCTACTGAAAAATACTGTAATGCCCGACTATAAGTGGGTGCTGACAGGTCGGAGGCGAGAAAAACTAGGAAGAAATAAATACCAAAATAAATAAATAAATAATAATAATAATAATAAAAATAATAATAATAATAATAATAAAATCCCTATTTGACTCTGTGTGCAATGCCTATATATATATATATATATATATATATATATATATATATATATATATATATATATACGCCGTCACAGGTTTGGTGATACCACGCCCATCTGTTCAATGTTACAATTTATTTGAATTTCCGTCGCAGCCTGCGGGTTTTTTTCTCCGCATGCCAAATCAGTCTGCAGCAGTTGCTATTATTAATTAATAGATATAGACAATAAATCTACCAAACCACGCCCCAGTCTTGACTGCTCATGAATATGCATGACAGTGGCAATTTCTTCATTTTTTATTTTTATCTTTAATTATATGTTTGTTTATTTTACTGTATTTTTTTTTGCGGTAAATAGTGACCCTGTGCAGTTACACAGCGCTTCCTCCATTTTCACCTGACGAAAATGCAGCCAAAACAAATAGAGACAAGTTACGGTAATGTAACAGTTAATCATTAAACAGTTTGGGATACTGTGATGTATTTTGTTTTTTAAATCTGTGATCTTTAGTCGTTTTTGCATTTGGGCCTTACCGAGCACTATATTCTGCAGCATTGGATACTGTTTTAATTCTGCAAACTGCATCGTTGTGTGTTTTGTTTTTAATCTTTTGCTAAATTGCATTACTTTTCTTACGTTGTGTGCAGTTCTGTGCATGGGTAACATTTCGATTTAATTTTGCTGTTGAGTCGTTAACAAGGAATTTTACATACTACTAAAATACGTATCAGATTTAAAATGATGTACTGTATTACAATCCGCGTGTCGTCGCTTTTGGCAAGTGATACTTTCATTATCATATCGTTCTGAATTAAAATACTTCTGTTGAACATGTAGTACTGTTCCAACAAAACCAATACCATACATCTAAATGGAGGCCTCCTTATTTTAAAACACAGACTTTTCAGCTATGTATTTTTGATATTGTATAATGTTTGGGTTGGAACGGGCCAAAATGAAAATAATCAGATGTGCGTCACACACGTTTAAAGGCCCTTACACACCAGACGGCGAAGCAAGGAGCGACACCACAAAGCGACGCGAGAAAATCAATAAAACCTGTGCTTTTCAATAGCACCCTTCACACCAAAGACGACACGACAAGCGACGTCGCCGCGACACAAATTACAACGCGAGCGATGAAAAAAAAAATAGAAACTCGTCCTTTTGCGAATTCGTCGCGCGACAACTCCACAACTGAGCAATCGGAGAACAGCTTCATGTCACGTGGTTTGAAATCAAGCGACGGGTGCCCACGTGTATTGTATTATTTATGTAGGTATTCAATAATTATTATTATTATTATTATTATTATTATTATTATTATTATTATTATTATTATTATTACTACGACGACTACTACTATTATTATTACTATATAAATATATTATGTGCACTATTATTATTACTATATAAATATATTATGTGCAGATGGACGAAAGTCGTCCGACATGATTTATAAAAACACCATCCCTCGCCCAAGTTAATTCATTGATTAATTGTTGATTAGTGCATAATATATAGAAACATAACATAATAATGATATTTATTTTATTACATTTCAGTAAAACATACTTGAATGCAAAAATTTCTACATATACATCCATATATATTTTTCTAAAAAAAATAAAATGCATATTACATATATGACTTGGCAGACACGAACCCGGACCCCTGGATTGATGTTGATTACTTTGTCTCACTAAACTCATACAGCCGCCACGGATCCCACAGTCATAACGCAAACATCAACAACATATGGTGCTTTAAGGCGTAATGGTGTTTTCAATAGTATAGCAATTTGATAAATTATATCGTCTACACGCTAGCCTTGTTCAACACAAATTAGCACTGACCAGTTTCTTTTTTTTTTTTTTTTTAAACAGTACCGCCGCATACAAAAAAAAATTAAACTGAAGAGCAGCAGTAATAATTCCAGTATTAGACTTGAGTTGAAAACGCATGTAAAAAATATATAAATATAAAAATCGGTTATGTTGGTCTAAGAAAAAAACATTAAACTGCATAATGATCACAGTTAATAATATAATAGGACTATCAGTATCAGTAATGCACCCTAAATCTCACGGCTCAGTAAATTTCAGGGCAGTCCGGTTGAGCGCGGGGCCCCAACGGTGGGGGCCCTAGGCAGCGCCTCGCACACCTTGCCTTAAGGCCAGCCCTGCCACTGGTGTATTGTCAAAGGGCCACCTGTTTGGACCTTACAGAAGAGCAAGTGCTACGGAGATACTGAATGATAAAGCTACAATATTATATTTATGTGATGAACTTAAAGATAATTTAGAGTCAAGCACCCTAAGCAGTCATGCATTGCCAGCCAAAGATATTCTATTTTTAGAAGGCACTTTTTTTACACAGAGAATTGTGAGGGCCTGGAACCAACTCCCCAGTAATGTTGTTGAAGCTGACACCCTGGGATCCTTCAAGAAGCTGCTTGAGGTTCTGGGTTCAATACGCTACTAACAACCAAACAAGCAAAATGGGCCGAATGGCCTCCTCTCGTTTGTAAACTTTCTTATGTTCTTAGTACGGTAGCTACTTGGACAAAGTAGGTAAAAAAAAAAAGGGTAATGTTCATCCGTATATTTGTTACAAAATAGTAATAAAATATATCTGATATTATATAGCTTTTAAATGTCCTGTTACCCGCTTCCGGAAGCTGTCAATAGATATTATCATCGATGACATGTGTGGTCAGCCGTAACTGTATTTACTGCGCATGCGCCGCGGAACAGGCCAGTGCTCAGAAAATAGCATTTTTCATAATAATTACCTATTGTCATAATTTGCAAATGTTGCCGTTTTCTTACATGGCGAAAACCAGCACAAACCAGCAAAATTTCTTACGCCTCCATGGACTCTCCATAGAAAAAATTCAGCCGAGCGCTCTGTATATACCACAATGCTTTGCGTGCAGTGAGACGGAACTAAAGGTGGAGTCGAGTATCTTGAATGCGTTCACGGAGATCATTCTGCGCAGATTCACTGCAGAGTCTGACAAATTTAGCCAATGGGTGCGTTCACGGAGATCATTCTTAGAAGATCATTGGCTAAATTGTTCAGATTTTGCACAGAATCTGTGCAGAATGATCTCTGTGAACGCACCCCTTGTTAAATAGAATATCTTTGTTGCCAGCATAGGTGCCGGAACCTCCTGAACTTTACTGGTGCTGAGGCTTACAATGGTCACGTGACACACCACCGGCAAAAAAAAAATTACTCGTATACCGTTATCCATTATAAATAACGCATTATAGGATAACAACCAGGATACTCATAAAATACAAACTACATACCATATCTAATTTAAAACCACATATCCATGTTAGACAAAAATTATACCTCTACACTATGACAAAACTGAATGATATAGTATTTTACCTTAATAAACAAAATAATAACCCTGCATATAAATAAAGCATTTTCTTACCATGTGACGGCTTGAGGTCTGCTGATGACATTTAAAACTTTGCCCTGCCAAAGTAGGCTTCTCTGGGCTCATTTTTAGATATGAACAAGTCTATAATTCTTCTAGTATTTACAGTGTCAGTTCTGTCTTTGTGTCTGCTTAGCAAAGCCACTGCATTTTAATGTTGTCTGGTGCATACTCCTCCTTAGATAGGTCTCAAAGCCGAAAACGAACGTTTAGCTATGCAAGAAGTCATTGGAACAGTGAAATATAGTTTCAACAATTTCTTTACATCTGGCAACAGTATTTTAGTAAAAGGGCAACTGTTAAACATGGTTCCAATTGTGGTCAGCTTGGTGACATGCTTTATGTTTTCCCCGCATTGAGCATTGTATGTTTTGACAACATTACTTAGCATTGCTAGTTGTTGTGGAAGTTTGCTGGTAGTGGTCTCTTAGTTTCTCGACTGCATTTTGCTGTTGCTCAGTTTCAGTATCCACTTCCTTGTCATTAGCGAAACTTAGCAGTACGTTTTCAATATTCTCCAGAACATTTAGGTCTTCGTCGACAAACCTATGTTCCAGTTCACCATTGATAGCATCAATACATTCGTAATAATACCTGCAGAAAACATCAGCAGCACTATTAAAAATGGCTTGAGTTCCTGTTTCATCCAAATGTTTTGACAGGCAGTGTTGTTTTGGTGCTATTACATTTCCATGCACCTAGCTGAGTCTTCAGCTTTGTTCCAAAATACCCCAAAGTCCTGTCTCTGCCTATTTAACTGAGATTTCAGTGAGTCTACCAGCTGCCTGGCTGTCATGGCATCCATAGATTAGATTGGGCCTGCATGGCCCTTGAAACAGTGTCTGTTACTTGAAATACAGTCTGTGACAAAAGCAAGCCATAAAGAGTTGAACATTTTTCAAGGTTTGATTGTATACCTCTGACCTTTGCAGCTGCGTCATTTCTATTATTGTCAACAAGCAGTTGATCAATAGTTGCTTGTAAAACGCTGTAATTCTCCAATACTGACGAGACAACCCCTGATTTTACAGTCCATCTCGTTGCACAGAGGGGCTTTATAGATTTAACACCAGTGTCTAGATCAGCTAATTCCTTTTGCATTTTCTCAAATACATTCAAACGCTTTGGAGACAATTTGATAAGATTGTACATTTCTATACATAGAGTAAGTACATCTTGAATTCGTCTGGAAGCACAAGCCACATCGTGTTCACAAAGCTGCAAGTTGTGATTCTGGCAGTGAACACTGAGGGCACTGGGAACTTTTTCTGTAATGCGTGTAGCGACTGCACTAATGCGGCCGCTCATATTCACAGCACCATCATAGGCCTGTCCATGACAGTTTTTAATGTCTAAATTGCATGTGATCAATACATCTTCAATAGCTGAAGTCAGCGAGGAAGTGCTTGTTTCGGGCACATCAACAAAACCAATTAAATCTTCATTAATTTCAAATTTTCCATTAACATAACGCAAGCAAATTGCAAACTGCTCATGGCCAGAAATATCTCGAGTTTCATCAGCTATGATTGTGAAAAAAATCACTTAACGACCACACTTCCTGAATCAGATCCCTGAGAACCTCATGGCCTATTAATGAAAGTAGCTCATGAATTGTTTCATGAGACAGATATCTGTTAACTTTTAAGTACAGTTTCAGAGATTCGTCATCCTCAGCTCTAAGTAATAGAAACTTAAATTGCTTTCCACGTCGTCGTGGCTGATTCCTTGCCTTGCTAGGGTTTTTATAGTTGTGATAAGAACATAAGAAAGTTTACAAATGAGAGGAGGCCATTCAAGCCCATCTTGCTTGTTTGGTTGTTAGTAGCTTATTGATCTCAGAAGCAGCTTCTTAAAGGATCCCAGGGTGTCAGCTTCAAAAACATTACTGGGGAGTTGGTTCCAGACCCTCACAATTCTCTGTTTTCCAGAGTCCAGTTTGTCTTTTTTAATCTGAGGAGCATTTAACCCACTACTCGGTTGTTCTGCTATGCTCGGATGTTCCATAGCTGACCAAATATACATTACCTGTCTGTGTGGTTTACTACCTTTGTGAGCAGAGAAAGTTTCTCTTGCATGGTTCCACCCACAAAATCCACCAATACAAATCCACCAGTACAAAATAAACCGTCTTCTTTCACACCAACTGCCATTTTGCTTCTACTCACCCAGCTACACTGAAAACACTTTCCGTCACTCACAACAAAATGACAGCCACCAAACCACTTTGGGTCAAAGCCCGCTAGGCTTCTTTTTTTTTCGTTTTTGAGTAGTCAAACTTTTTAGGTTTCGGGGTGAGATGGTTCAAATAAATTTTCGCAGCATGAACAACGCAGCATGATTGCTTTGCAATCCTGATTATCTTCCTGTTGTTGTAATTTACAATTGGGATCTTCGCTATCTCCATCGCCAGTGTTTGCAGACTCATTGTTTTTGCTTTGCTTTGAAGAGTGGCTCCCAGAAAAATCATTTAAGATGTTGCCCTGTTTTGTTTTCTTTTTGGGTGGCGGTGACATTAACATGCCTTCCACAACTTCTCCTTCTAAACTGCTCATTATTCTCTCTGTACTCTCTCCCGCCTTCAAATTAATATTTCTTGATTTCTTAAAAAACCATTAGCACACAGCAAAACTAAAGGCTCCAATCAGAATTTACGTATGGTTGCTCTGTATATTGATTGGCTCTCTATTGCCATTAAATCCTTTCCCCCTAGGTCCTATTTTCTTTTTTTTTTTTTTAATTTAGTCGTCGCCAATTATTTTACCCCGGTTTTTCACCCCAATTTAGCATGCCCAATTATTATCTGTATCCTCGGCTCACCGCTCGCAACCCCCCCGCCGACTCGGGAAATGGAGGCTGGAACACGCGTCCTCCGAAATGTGCTCCTGCCAAGCCGTCATTTTTCGCACTGCAGATCCACAGCAATACCACCAGACCTATAGTGCCGGAGGACAACACAGATCTGGCGGCTCCACTGCAGAGCCACAGGCGCCCTATCGGCCACAGGGGTCGCTGATGCTCGGTGAGCCGTGGATTCCCCTGCCGACCTAAGCCCTCCCTACCAGGGCAGCGCTCAGCCAATTGTGCGCCGCCCCCTAGGAACTCCCGGTCACGGTCGGCTGTGACATAGCCTGGATTTGAACCTGTGATCTCCAGGCTATAGGGCACATCCTGCACTCCACGCGGAGCGCCTTTACTGGATGAGCCACTCGTGAGCCCCCCCCCCCCCCCCGAGGTCCTATTGACCACTATTTGCTGTCTGCAATTTTTTTAACATGAAAGAGACATTATTTTTGGTGGTGCTATTGGATATGATAGCACCACCAGAAATGTCACTACCGGTACTGTAGCACCAGTAGCACTGGTCGTTCCAGCACTCTTGATTGCCAGTATTAGTCACAGCCCTGTCATTCTTTGCCACGGGTTGTTTGTATGATATCCTATTATACACTCACATGTTTTTAATTTTCATAAAGTGCAACGGGGTATGGAGGATATTTTATGCAAAAATGAAAAATAAATAAATTATTAAATAAATAAACTAATCTCTATTTATTTATTTATTCATTTATTTTTTATTTTGTGATACAATATCCGCCATAATCGGGTACATGAAACTATAATTTAATTAATTATTATTATTTTATTATTATGTATTTCTTCGCAGACGCCCTTAGCCGGAACATGCATTTACAAAATTAGGCAACATTATAATTAGCTCTCTAACTTAACTTTTTTCCCCTATGTCCTGATGTTTTTCTCCATATCTCCTGAAACACACGTAGTTTTTCTCCACTTTTACTACCTTTCATCCCACCTGTCCATTGACTGAAATCCCGTAATTACACCTTTATGTAAATTACACCCATTCCACCTGTCGGAAAACAGCAGAAAAGTGTTTCATTTTATGATGGAAACAACGTCGAGATAAGAGTCGGGTTAAAACAGACGAAGACAGCGAGTTTCGGACTGTCGGAAGACACTTTTGATATATTCAGGGCCAATGTGTCAGATGTCAAAGTGGATATGAGAATGGCAGTGATGAAGCCAATTTGCTTGAAAACTTTAAAAGTAGACGGGACTTTTCCATTAAAAAAATCTAGAATTGATCTGATGCGATCAGAAACCCAGAGGCAGTGTAAACTGCACCTGCTACTGGACTTTTTCTTTTTTTATCATGTTAAGCATTTTTGTGGTTTTTTTTTTACAAGGGTTTATGTAACATCCAAAATTGTTTGTGTCAGACTTGTTAGAAAGTTTGTAACAAAATGGTCGATTGTTATTCTCGATACGTTGTAGATATTACCATCGCTATTAAAGCTACTGATATCTCTGCGATTCACAATCAATGAGGTAGTAAAGTACTTAGGAATAAGAATAACAACGAATCAAAGAGAAAGAGCACCCCTGAACTTTAATTCCAAACTTGATTATGTGGGGAAAGTATTTAACAGTTGGCTTCAGCGTGATTTATCAATATTTGGCTGATCTCTTGTAAATAACGCAGAAGGAATTTCTAGATTAGTATGTCCATTACTAGTAATGGCAGTACCAAAAGGTGTAATAAATCACGCAAACAGAATTTTTTTAAAATTTCTCTGGAAAAAGTCTGTAGAGAAAATCAAAAGGTCAGTTCTAATTGGTCCCCTAACATTTGGGGAGTTAAATATGATTAACTTTGAAATTCTAAATAAATCTTTCAAAATTGGTTGGATGTGAAAATATTTGGTTAACACTTCAAATCTATGGTATGCAGTTATTAATGCTGTACTAAATAAAGTGGGAGGTATCAAGTTCCTCTTGCAATGTGACTGAGGTTCAAAAGTGACCTATCTGTTTGTCACCCTTTCATAAGCACATTTTAGAGATATGGTGTCAAGCTAAAAACTATAATACTTATTTCTCACAAACTATAATTTGGAATAATAAAAACATTGTAAATAAGAGAAAAAAAAATTCCTTGCGAGTTGGTTTAATTCAGGTATCAAATACATCACTGACGTTGTGGATCATGGGAACTTCCTTGCATATAACAGCCTGATAGAAAAGACCAAAGCCATGTTGCATCAAAGGAAACATGAAATGATTAAGAAAGCCATTCCAACCAGTTTGCTAAGTCATGTAAAAAATGAAATGTGCTACAATGCTAACTACAACATAATCAAGGAAACTGAAGCTAAAATAGATGGAGTAACACTGCAATCTGTTAAATGCAACAATAATTTTGTAAGAAAATACTTCAACTCAAAAATAATAACGCAAACAAATAATATGTGTTTTACTGATCTCAACAACAGTAAACAGTAAGCCTTTTAAACATCATCTCTGCTGCTGTCTGCCTATTTTTCTGTCTACTGATTTTGGCATTTGTAGCACTCTTTATCTGATCGTTGTTTTTTTGTTGTTGTTGTTGTTTTTTTTCGGCATAAACCATCAATTAAAAATGGTATTTATACATTATGGTTATCGTAACTACTGTGTAGTGTTACTATAGGCTATGTATCCTGGAATTTTTTCTTTTTTTTACACCAATAACTTAGCTTGTTTTTTACAGTAACACTTAAACGCATGCATCCAAAAAATATCTCATTCTCCTTGAACAGTTTGCAATATTATGGTTTTTGATTACTATTAGCATTTGGAAAGTTTAACATTGTACAACTGACTTTCTGACTGAGAAATGTATTTTTGTTGATGGGTGTGCTCCTCTGGTAGTCATTTTTATTACAAAGGTGTAATGAGTTGGCATCTCAGCCCATTGATTTGAATGGAGAGACAAGGGCTTGACGTGAACCACCCACCATACGGTTCAAAGACAAACGCCTTACCATTCAACTGAAGAGCAAGCTCTGTAATCGAGAGGTAAGTGCGGGTCTTATCTTAGGCTGATGTCAGTTTTATTAACTCATCAGTCACTAGGAGGAGATTCATTACAAAGGCATCTGAGTTTCTTCATTTGGAATGTCTTACAACAGTGATATGATGCCACGAGTGTTTTTCTTTTCTGAATTTTTTATAGGTTTTACTCAGGAAAGAGGACGAAGAAGAACATAAAAACACACGTAGCAGCCATGGGACAGCTGGATTTTTAAGGCCGACAGTGCTCAAAGACTTCCCCAGTCATCTGGTAATTATTTTGTTAAATTATCGAAAATGTTAAAACAAAAATGTAAAATATTTTTTACTGAATACATAATTACTGTATGTAGTACCCTTATCATTCTGCTAAGATCATCTGTTCTTTAATTATGCGTGCAGTTTTTTTTAAAATTCAAAGTTAGGCAGTTTTTATCTTTTCCTTTGCCATGTCTTAGCAACATGAGTCCTCTTATCCACAGTTTGCGTCAATAAAATATATGAATTTTTGTTTTTATCTTACTGGTAACATAAATGCCAAGTGGAACTTAAACAAATAATATCTATATCTTTATACTTGTTTCAGGGCTGCTTCATTTTTTCTTGGTGTTGTCAGCCTTACATAGAAATAATGCATCAGACAACACTCATGAAGCCATAACTGTTTTATGAACTGTTTTGATTAATTAAATTAGATCACCAGTTCATGGAACCTTTGTTTTTTTTGTTTGTTTTTTTAACTGTTTTAGTTTTTCTATATTAATTTTTCAAAGCACCATTTAACCTAAGACAATGTTCAATAAATCATTAATAATAATAATAATAATAATAATAATAATAAATGGGTTTTTTTTGTACGAAAAGTATCACATTTTTTACATTTCCATCACCCTTTTACAAAAATAGTTACTAATCTGGTATCTTCGTTTTGGTCCTCTGTTTAAACATTTGCTTACAGTTATTCAGAGACACATATAAACTCATCCTGGAGCACTGTGGTTCTTGAGTGTACTGTTCATAATGGTCTAGTTGTTTATTACACAGTCTGTTTAGATTATCTAAATAGAGATTTCCTTCCTGGAATGTTGTGTTCCATTAGTTTTATACCACAAATGATGAGGAGTGACAAAATAAGTTCCTGAGACGCCAGGCAGCATAAAGTGTAGTTATAAAAGTCATTCCTCATGATTGGCATTTATCCCACTTTTTTAAATGGGTTTTCTTAAAATGTTTTAATGTATTGTGTGCTATTCATAAACATGTATTGCTTTTTTCTCCACAGTATTCCTCTGCATTGTCCAGTAAAGACAGGTTTAGAAACTTTCAAACTGTCAGCAGGTAACCAGGCAACAGGCACAACATCCCAGTACAGTTTGAGTAGTCATTTATAAACGGGGGCCATACAGCAGAGTTGATTTTAATGTGACTGTCTGACAGTTGCATGACAATTAAACCACAGTATGACTTTCGTGTAATCGTGGAATTTTTACGTTGTCAAGTGTGGTAAAAAAAAAAGCATGTTACTGGCTGAAAACATGTCAGTCAATAGGGGAAGCCAGTGACAGGAAAGAGGCCAGTGAAGGGGTGGGGACAATTTCACTCTCCAGGTGGAAAGAGTCAAAAAACAAGGTATCCAAACAGAGTTTTCTTTTGACCTAGTGTAGTAGCAGAGACCATGTTTTGAAATGAAAATACATGTTTGCTTATGGAACCATTTTGTTAGCTAGATTACTTTTAAGTTTAGCTCGATTTATTGTCGATGCTTTTGAATTATATACATTTTTTTAAGTATTTACAATTCCAGTTTTTAGTGATTCAAGTATTCTAAGACAAGCCAAATGTGCTTGTTTTCCACTGTTAAATTGTTTTCCTCATTTGATACCATTTAAAAATAACGATAAATGTCTGTTTTTTTAATTAAGGATTTGCCTGCAAAATCACAAAAAGGCCCACTGCACCTTTCAGCAACTGGAACCTTTTAATTTTATCATGAATCACTTTCTAAGCTGTGTGTGTTCAGTTACAGCCAGCTGTACATATGATAATGGTCTCTTGGAATTTAGGAAGTGATGTCATGCGTATGGCCGCCAAGCCTAAATGACCAATTATTTTAGATCCTGCACACTCACACACACACAGATACACACCGCGGGGAAACAAAGTTGTTTTTCTATTGTGGTTTGTGGTTAATAAGGGTCAAAACTCTAAACAAGTCGTGCTTTGATCTAATGAAAATCTGGTGCGACCACCTTAGATATAATTAAAAAAGACTGTAAAATACATATTTGCTTGTGTGGCTAAAGCTTATTTTAGCAGCAATTTATACCCAGGGAAAAAGTGCACTCCATATGTACCAAGACTGAATCACCAGTTAAAATGAGCCTAGAGAGACAGTCAGCATGAGTGTTTAATCTGGATTACATTGGGATACTTGACTGCAGGGTGGAAGAGTACGAGATCAGCATAAGGATAAACACGATACATGACACAGGACTTTGGTTTTGTCTTCTGTCTCCCACTGATTATTTTTGATTTACCCATGTAGGAGCTCCACATACCCATTGTTATACCTGTGTTTCATTATTTATTACTTTGTGTGCAGACAAAATGTGTCAAATTACACACCCTGGGACTCAGATACAGTATATATTTCTACAATATTTTTTTTTTTCAGTGAGGCTTCCATTTGAGGACCACAATGGTTTGGTATGAATTTGTGAGTCCACTGTACCACCGATTTGGACTTATTACTTAAGGATCAGTCCACAGTGCATCCATTCTTGGTGGATTAAACCGCTTGAGAATGGTAACAGTAAAAGCTTTACCTCACATAAGTGTTGGAACAACTACAATGATGTAAAATAAAAAAATAGAGCTGTCCAGAAAAGAAATCAGCATTTCAACCTCCCTTTTGTACAGCTGCTTCCTGACAAGAAATGTCTGCTGGACCTGAAAAAGGAAATTCTATCATTCCTATTAATTTGTCCCCAGCAATTTCTCAGGGTGCTGACAGTAATTTTTCATAAATAGGACATTAGGATTGTCTGACACATGTTCGAAAGGGCTTTCAGTTGTATAAAGTACAATTAACAGTTTAATGGTCAGTTTAACATTCCCTCCCAATGAGGTGGTTACTGCAGGGCTGGCAGACTCACTGATTTTATTGTGAGCTGCTGATTTTTCAGGACCATTAGCAGCTACTTCTACAAGATATGTAGTTCCTGAAGATCAGCATTTGACTAATCCCTGATGGTCTCTGTGTCACTAAACATTGTTTTGCTTTTTTTTATTCAGAAAACTTTTTTTTTTTTTCTCATATAGTTGTCTCGATTAAAATGTTATTTAGGACGTTATTCATAAAAAATACTAAAGCTTGTTAATTACCTCATCTAAGTAGTAATAATGAAGATAAGAACTGGTATAACAGGGTTTGCTCCAGGATTTTTAAAATTAGGGTATATCATCAAAGCCATTTAACATAGCTTTTATGACTGAAAAATGTAGGACAAAAGTTTAAACATTTCTAACGTCAGCTCTACCATTTTTTGTCTTGTGTGCAAGGTTTGTTTGAGAGACATTATTGCATCATCTTATTTAATACACTATTGCCGTTAGGTGGATAGGGTAAATGCCACAGAGATGAAGAACATGTTATGACAAAAGCGTTGTGATGCCACACCTTAATATTACACCTACAGCTCCTCCTATATGTTTGATTGTAGTGTTAAGATTTGATGACTCAAGTTTAGTATGGGCAAGTGCACTCACTGGGTA
This sequence comes from Acipenser ruthenus, assembly GCF_902713425.1. Lineage (NCBI taxonomy): Eukaryota > Metazoa > Chordata > Actinopteri > Acipenseriformes > Acipenseridae > Acipenser > Acipenser ruthenus. The sequence continues at coordinate 9,112,367 of NC_081194.1, forward strand.
TGGAATAAGGTTGACTGGTCTACTGCTAGTCTAACTTCCTCTTTGAACTAGCCTACCGGATGATAGCAAAGTAATTCACATTCCCTTTCTTCTCAGCGTTTTGGAAGGGTGATAATGAACTAAGCAGCAGGACAGCAAGGCAACGTTATTGTTAAATGCTTTGAATGCTTAACTTTAAAGTTCCCTCCTCTAAGTGGATTGGTATCGCAGTGCAGAGCGTTGGATGGCACTGCCAGTAAGGATAGCATCATCCATTCCCCCAGCCAGACTCTGTAAAGCTGGAAACCACACTCACGATTTGAATTGTAACTAATCCTGCTAATTTACAAGGCTCTGTGGGCTGGAGCTTAGTCAGCAATGACTTCATCAAAATGAGCCAGCCATGTGGGTTTGTGGCTAAAACTGTTGAGGTTTCTGCTCCTATTCGTGAATTACCGCCATGACCCTCAGCTTTCCAAATAATCTTTTTAGATATGTTGTTTTTTCTTGAAATATTTTTGGGATTATTATGGTGCCCACATAATTGAGATTTTTTTTTTTTAGTTTCTGCAGTCCTTTTTCTTAACTGTAGTAGTTGTTGTTTGTGCCATGACTTTTTTGTACTGATTTGACAAGTCAATTAGACTTTTGATGTTTTAAGTTGCAGCTTGTGGTGTAATATTAAGGTGTATCATAACAAAACTTTTACAATTTTAACAAAGTTTAAACTTTATTATATGACAAGGGACATGTCTGTGCCATTTACTTTCATTGGAATTCCAAACCCTGTTATTCTTCAATAACGTGACACAGTACAGTTGGGATAAACAAACGTCACAAAGGCTCCCCTTAACAGCACTCTTTTTGTATTCAAATCAAAGACCTTATCCAAAGCACCTGTTATATAATACTGTACGTTACATCTAGATCATGCAGTGCATGAGACAAACGTCTCTCTCTCTCGGCATTTTACACTCATTCATAAGATTTCTTTTCACAGCCTACTGAATCGAGGGCCCCATTTTTGAGAAGGGATGTACCAAAAAAGGAGAGCACAGTCCCTGGAAATGTGGAGAAGCACAAACAGCAGAGTGATTACAGCCTAACACAACGCATAACACAGTTTAACAGAGAAATACTGCAGGTAAGTTTAAATTAACTCATTACAACTGTAAAGTTAAGGATATTAATGCATTCTCGGAACAGGGGCAAACACCAAATGGAGTATTACTCCCAAAAGCAAAGACCAAGTCATTTTTCAATAATGGTATCCAGTTTTAGTATGCATATTGTAACACAAAAGACTTTTTACAAATGGAATAGTGGTTAATTAGAGTCATATAGTCAATAGAACGATCTACCGTAGATTTGAGGAACAACAGTCGTATTGAAACATTTTGATATATAAGGTACATTTTATGGCTGTGTTTTATTTACATCTTGTAAATGTCCATCCCAAGGCACCGTGGGAGGTAATAGGAAACACTGTGTTGCTGCTTTCCAAGATCTGATCAGTTACTCCCAGTGTGCAGGTGCAGGTGATCAATAAACAGACAGACAATGATAATCCAGGTGCAATGGTGCAATAATAAACAGCCACATGTAACACAAACACAAGTCCACATGCATGCTTTAATACTCGTGGTGCAAATACAGTTTATTGTGCAAACAAGGTGAAGTGTTGTGTAGGTTCATGCTGGCCTTAAGCGACAGCTCCTGGATCGTGTTTAACCATCTAACAAATCACAAACAAGCACAGTATTATACACGACAAAACAAATGCACACAGTTCTCCTTTCAGTTAGATTTAACCATTTACAAAGGAACAGATCACATCGCTCCGTCCCCTTTTTATTATTATTATTATTATTATTATTATTATTATTATTATTATTATTATTATTTATTTCTTAGCAGACGCCCTTATCCAGGGCGACTTACAATTGTTACAAGATATCACGTTATTTTTACATACAATTACCCATTTATACAGTTGGGTTTTTAATGGAGCAATCTAGGTAAAGTACCTTGCTCAAGGGTACAGCAGCAGTGTCCACCACCTGGGATTGAACCCACAACCCTCCGGTCAAGAGTCCAGAGCCCTAACCACTACTCCACACTGCTGCCCTGTAACATCTATCATGACCCCTTGGTTAACAAGTGCAACAGCTCCTCCAATCCGCGGCTGCCACATTGTTTCCCTTCCGGGTCATTGATTTAGTCTACCAGAGCTCCGCCCCCTTTTCTACATGACCAACTTCCGCCTAACCCTGGGAATGAATTGTCTGGCCATACAGTCCAGGACACTCTGTTCCCTTTACACGGCACCCTCACAGGTTGGGAGGGAGATTTATCACCAAGAATCACTTTGTCTCTGTCACGCTCCCCTATAAGCTGCATTTATTAACGACATTAAGATAAAGATAAATGCATATAACACAGTGCAGTGCCATGATCACATCATGAGATTATGTTAATTTTTACTCCAGAGTATTTTAACATGAATTCAATTGAGAAACAAATGCTCGTACATAATATAATTACCAAATATAAAGCGGTAGGCCTCCAGATTTAGAACTTTTGTTTACTTATTGAACACATTATATAGGACATTTCTGTTGTTAAGTGTGTGTAAAAAATAAAAGGGGGGGGGGGGGGGGTTCTAGAGAAATCCCTAAATCTCCTTAGAGTTCTATATAAAATTTCCAGGAAGCAAGTGATGCACTTTCCCATGCAATGCAGTATGAATTACTTTTGTGTTGTGGAGAGGAACATGCAAACTTTGGATAGAAATGTATTGAAAAAAAAACTCATGGAAATAGAACATCTCTGTCCCCTGACCCCTGCGCAGTGTTATGTTTTTAACATTTTTGGAGCAGAGCATGCAAGCAGCACATGGGAGTGGGAGGGAAAGAACGGCCCCAAGAGGAGCAATTATTCAAGGGTGAGATCATTGTTTGGCTCCCTCTCTTCACGCCTTTGGCCCACGGAGAACAGCTCAGCCTGCACAAGGCTTGCGTTATCTCAACCCCGAACTGCTTTGAAAATACGAGGACATTTTTCAGTGAGTTCGGCCCAGGGACAATGCTCCCAGCTGTTGGCTGGAGAAGAAAAAAGGACAAACAGTGGGAGAGAATTAATAATACATGAAAAAGTGGTCCCTTTATTTGATATTTGAAAAAGCAATTACATATGCTTAAACCAGACATGCACAACGACATGCAATGAATGCAAAATAGCTGAAGCAGCTAAAGCATGATTTGCACGAAAAGTGTTTTTAGGAATATTAAAATATATTTACTATAATACTGTATATTTATTCTATGTTATGGCTGCAGTGATTCAGTCACAGTGTTTGAGTTTGATATGGTGCCTGTGGCAAATCATAATGTTTGATATCTCTGTTATGGCTACAGCAAGCCATAATATTGGAGCGGTGTTACGGTAGTTGAGAACCTCCCTGTTTGACTTACCCATTATCACTGCAGGGAATTCTCAGTGGTTCTGGCCACAAATCAAATATTGCTCATTATGATCCATCTCTGGTTCATCGCGTCACTGTGATTTTCCACTGTTTAGCCGAAATTGTATTACCAAGGGATATCGCATGTGCTTCAAGCAGAATTGTTAGATGAGGGGTCAAAATGAAACACATTCCATGTAGAGAGATAAATGATTTTCAGTTTCAACTAATAGGGGTGTGGGTCTCCTCGGACACACAGAAGTTGCAGTTGAAATGCCAGCACAGGCATCCTATTTCCAATATTTACAAGGTGTTCAGGTTGCAATTGCGAGTGGCTGCCACTAGGGTACCAGCAGTGGTAGTCCTCGTGCGGAAAGACATGCACAAAATAGCACAAAAGAAAATAATAATTAAAAAAAACATAGTTTCAAAGCAAAGCTAATAAAATACAGTTGACCAAGAGTGGTCAAGCACTGCCTCCACTAAAAGGAGGGTCCCACTCCAGGAACTAACTGCACTGATACACCCTTGTATACTGTTGTGGGATTGAATCCCCTAAACTAATTTTCCTGATGCTAAACACTAGGATGCTGGTATACACTCAGTGATCACTAGTAGTTTGTTGCTTTGGTTGCTCCCCCTGGTTCCACACACAGTCGTGAGGGTTCTCTGACTCACAGCCCTTCACCTCTGACTTGTAAAGAACAAAGCAGCTTTCCAGCTCCTTTTTAAAGGCATGTGGGTTAATTCATAATCAATGAATCAATTAATGCCTGGCCACATTCCATATCTAACACAAACTTAAATTTCCAAAATTATAAAACCTAAACAAAATTCAAAATACAGTGTCGTATTGGTTTGTCTTATTTGTCTGATAGTTTCAAAAGGTGTTAATAAGGACCTTTGCCTTACACATAGTACCAACTTGAGCAGTGACCTGGTTTGATCGCCATGCAGAAATCTATCTATTAGTCACTGGTTCTACAAGTGGGCAACGCAAGTCAATTGCATGAGTATGTTTATGGAACCCCACAAGGGATGTGTTCAGGATAATACTAGGATATTTCACAATGGGAATGTAGCGGTATATGATCTAAGTGTTGTCAGGTGTGTACTGAAGTGTCTTTGACAGATATCCTATTGTTAAAAGAAGGAGGAAGAGGCATGAAATGCAAGCCCTTCCTCCATGTCATTATTTTGCAAACCACACAATTGTGCTGGGGACCTGCTTGCTTGTGAAAGCCTTTATCAAAAATGCCTCAGTGCCTCTGGGAGCTGTTAAAGGTTAATGATTGTTTTATGTTCAGTAAAAAATAAATGACATCATCTTATAATTTCATGCAAATAGTACTCTGTTGTTGCCAAGCATTATGTAAAATGGGGTGTGGTTCTCATGACTTGTTTATTTGGGGAGGATTGGGATTTTAGCTTACCGTAAAACTAAGCACTTATCTTTCAAAAGCAGACCAAAAACATAATCAAACATGTTCTGCTTTTGGCTGTAAAACTGCAGCTACGGTTTATAGAAGAACTATTTTTGTCATGTTTTAAGAAGGATTTCTACGTAGTGATATACCACTATACAACCTGAAAGACTTAACCCTGGACTGTCCTGACAGATTCAAGCCCTGCTAATGTTACACAGCTGCTCTTAGCAGTCATGCATAACTGAGAGGCAATAATGGCGTCACTTGGGGATCACAATGGCACATTATCAAAGGAAACTTTCATTAGCCTTGTTTCATTCTCTTTGGGGTTAGCATGCCGATGGTCGTTAGGGTGACTTTTTTTCACTCAGATCCCACTGATCTTGGGTGAGAGCTGGTGACTATCCCAAGTTAGAGCCATCCCATATTACTGTAATTATCCACTGTAAGCAAAAGTAAGGTACTGACTGGCTTCATATTAACTTGGTTCAGGCAAGAAAGTGATCTGATACCAAACCCAACCCCTTTCTGAAACATGCTATTTTCTCCATCTTTCTATACCTGAAAGAAAATGTCTAGATTGTTTGTTTCAGTAAGAAGGTTTGCACATGTTGTTTTATTGCTTTCATGCAGGCTGAGACATGGATTAAAGGGACGCTGCAGGACTTGAAAGATGGATGTAGCATTCAGCGGTGCCCCCTGCAGGACTGGGAACAGGTATCACAAACCTTACAAAGAGACCTCAAAGACTTCGAGAAAACCATGATACAGCTCAACCAGGTAAGGCTGTGGTGCCCTTGTAAAACCACCAAGACCATTCCTCAGATATATACCACGCAGGACATCAGCAAGAACAATTTCTTTCTTCTTTTAATTAAGTTCAAGAATAGGGTCAAATAATTATCATTAATACGCAGACATGGCTTCAAATAAAATGATCTTGTTTTTACATTTTTGGAAAGCCATAAATTAAATGTGCTGGTTTTAATAGACCCTGAATGGTGCTAATCTTGGACTACATTACTTACAGTAATAATAGCTTGTCCACAATTGGTGCTCAACGGGATCTGTGCAGTGAGCCATTAAAAATATTTATATATGTATTTTACTTTATTCGACAATGTTCCTAATCATAGGCAAAACAGTCTTGAAAATAACATTTTCTAATATCAGGAAAACAATCACATTGCATCCTTTATGAATACACTGTTATAAATGCATTCACTTTTATAGTTGCTTTTCATACTTGTTACCCGGCGTAGTGTTGAAGTATGACTACCAAGGCCTAGCCTTTATTTACTGGTTTAGTACAGATCCAGACATGCCCATGGCGCTAACTTAAAACAAAAAACATATTATACCTGATTCTCCATGACTAATGGGATGACATCATTATTTTTTTTTACATTAGTTCGTTAACATACAAATTAAAACCAGTGGAGGTGTGACAATATCTGTAATCAGCTACATATGAACCTGAATACAGCCCCTTTCAGACTGGCATGATCTACCCGGGTCAGAACCTACCCGGGCAAGATCCGGTGTCATGCGGGTCGGGTACGCGATTTCACACTGCTTTTGATAAAGCAGTGTTGACCTGGGTGACAGACGCAAGTAAACAATACGCGTATCAATGTTCCAGAAGCGGTTTGTTACAGGCGCTTCCATCCGAGCTTCTCTGGATTGAACCATCAGCCCAAATGTTGATTAGAACTAATGTTTCTTCATCCCTGCTGCAATCTGGCTCATGGTGTGTCTCAAGCAACAAAAATATGGCTAAACAGAATAAACTGAAACGTTCTTTGCGGAAGTGAAACCTTCACGCAGGCGTGGCTGTTTGTTATTACGTTGGCTCACAAACGGCCGTCAAGCATTTTGTCTCGCTCAACCCGGGTCAAAGTGTGTCAACCCACATCCTGAGGTGGGTCACTGGGACCAGGTTAACCCGACCCAGGTACGTGGTTTCACACTATGCAGGATTGTGACCCGGTTAACCAGGACCCCGGTCCGGACCCGGCTAGGAGTGCCAGTGTGGAAGGGGCTCAAGAAGTGCTGGGCATGTCCAGAGTTTAGAAAACTACAGCATACTCTGTTCTGCCCCCCCGCCCTGTCCCCCCACCCATTAGATTCAAACTGGGAGCTTTTATTTAACCTAGTATGGTACTAAATGTTATTTTCTTCAAATTAAGTGCTGTAAGCTGAGTTTTCAAAACTACACATGAGAGACCTACACAGCAAGATGTATGGAATGATTTAATGAACTAATTAGAACTCCTTTAACAGTAACATCTGGAATAAGTATGCATGTTTTTAGTCCTCTGTCGCGTGTGAGTATTCCTAAACACCAAGGTTGTTGGGAGCCACTGCTCTGCTGTACTGCATGTTAATTCATTTCTTACTTGCAGATGGGAGAGCAACTTATCTGCAAACAGAACCCCACTTCTGACACAGTGAGGAAGCAACTTAGTCAACTCAAGGACCAATGGCAAACGTTAAAACAAACTGCTGCCAATCAGTCGAAAGCACTGGGTGGAGCCAGGAATCTTCAAGAATTCAATAGAAAAGTTGATAAGCTGGAATCTTGGCTCAAAGGAAAGGTATCTGAAGTAAGAGTGGTGATTATTTAGTTTGTAACTCCCATTGCTCACTTTTTCCAGTGAAATACTTATTTAAGGAACAAACACAGTTATGAATTGAGGTCCCATTGAACTGTAGGTGCTCAGATGCTTATGCATTTAGGCTGTGCATACTCCTTTCCCGGAATGTACCCCAGGCACCTGCTTTTTTATGTTGCATGGACAAAAAGCTTTCATGTGCTGGCTCATAAAAACTTGTGTTGGATATCAAAACAGAATCCTTCAGGATGTTTTATGGTCTGTATCTCTTGCTGTGTCATAACTCTGGGGACGGGGGTGGGGGGGGAGTTCTTGCTGTAGAAACAGAAACCAATTCAGTTGAATTTAATAATGTAATAATTTAAATGAATAATACGTTTAATATGCAATTCTTTGTAGTTTATTGTGCTAAAACTAGACTCCCCATAATGTTCCGGTACAGTATATACAATACTATTAGATTAATTTGTCTATCAGTTAATGTTTTTAAGGAATAAAACACAAAATTGGCTGTATAGCAGATTCTTATTGTTTAGTTTTTTTTTAAATTAAATTAGTCTGGATCTTTAAGACATCTGTCAAGAGATACAGTACAGCATTTTCCCAGCATTGCCATCCAACCCATCTAATGGGAATCTGGACCAATTCACAATGTAACATTTAGCGGACATGACTCAGTGTTTGTATTAGAATTGCACTGTTAGCGTAAAGTGGTGTGCCAACTCTGCTCCTTCTAGCACGAACAGATGGTTGGAGGAAAACCTGTCTGCAAATAACTAGCACACCCCAAGGCCACATGAACCTTTTATTTTATATGTGCACGTTTCTACTACAGTAAAGCAAGTCTTTACAGTCACCCGAACTAAGCAGTCACATGCTCTTAATAATCAGTAAAACCCAAGAACGGATTCTCTTTTATAAAGATAAATGACCGTTACGTACCTTGTGTTCAGTTCCTTTGGTGATCATGTTATTCCCATTAACATTAGACCTACAGTATATCTTGAGATTAGCTTTGCCAATTGCAGTCGAACTTCATTCCTTAGCAAAAGTTCCTGAAGAAATTAACATTTAGCTCATGGTGACTTTTTTTACATGGGTTCTGTTTTCTGTTTCGTTGGGCATTCATTTCAGAACTGCTTGCCCAGATGTAATAAAAGTGTGTGGATAATTGTTATCAGCCGTTACTGCTCATACTGTGAATATTATGAGCCATGTTGATCTACTTTTTACAGTACTGACACATTATTGCTTGAACTGTTGAAATATATATAGTAGAATCTGCTTTTGATGGCTTTGGATGAATTCATTGTCATATCGGCATATCGGAAGGAAACATACAATAAAGGCAAATATGGATTGAAAAACGAAATGACAAAAAATCACGTCAAGGCAAGTCAGGTATAAATAGTGCTTATAAAAATAGTTGACCCTCGTACCCCAACTGTATTGGTTCTGTATGAAAGAGTCTGTGTGAAGACTACTTTGTGTTATACCATCAGTTTAGCAAGTTTGTACAAGTTTCACATATAAAAAAAATGACGTAATGTTTATATAAAGTGAAGCAGCTGATTGCTCGTATATATATATGTTATCATACTGAGCACACACACCTTACTCTATTTTTTTTATGAGGAAACACTCTATTTTACAGGAAGAAAAGCAGTCACTTGTGGTGCTTCTGGAGGAGAATATTGACAAAATGCAGCTCACGAGAAGAATACTGGATTTGAAACAGGTGAGACTTATAAAGAGTGAAAAGGTTTCCATTAATATTTCACCTCCCTGCACTGTTAAACACATTCCAGCCTCGTTATATTGGAGCATTTCACTGCATGTGCTGCAAGCAGAGTGCGCGTCACATCATCAAAGTCGTCTTAGTTACGGTGCAAAACATTCCAACAGGCCCGTTTCCGACAATAGCCAATGGGTTTATACCACCTTAAACAAAAAAATAACGTTTTCATTAATAGGAAAATGTATACTATATAGTATATGAGAAATGTCCCTGCAAGAAGGGCTTTATTCTCATTATTCTCATTTTTTCCTCATAAATGTTCTTAAGGATGAACAGCAGTACCGGGCCCTCCATGATGAGATTGACAGCCTGGCTGTCAGATTGGAGAAACAGGGAAAGAATGAAGGGAAGAATATCTCAGCAAGAAGAAAGCACATCAATAAAATGTATGTATCTGAAGTGTAGTATCAGTGGAGTCATTTGAGCGTGACCTTTTTTCAAACCATTTCCACGCTAGCTAACCCACACTCCTTACTGCATTTTCACTAACAATGGGATCTCTGTTTTTTTGGGGGTTTTTTAGCTTCCATTTTTGCATTTCTGGTTATGCATTGGTTTTGGTTTTGGGTCTTTCATTGAGATCCGAAATACAATCATAACTTAAAAGAATGATGTCATTCGGAAAAGTTGGAAGCATGTGAGGTTTATGAGCTAGGTTCAATATAAAAGGTTCAGTTGATGCAGTGTGCTGTGAGTGACCAGGCCACCTGCTAGCACAGTGACATCAGACAGAACTATCCCACAGCAAAAAGTTGAAGCAACAGCAAGAGCACTGCTTTCTGCATGGAAATCCATCGTTTCGTTGTTTATTTTAATAGATTTTAAATGAATGAATACTTAATATAAATGTCACTTTTTTAACAAAATATATGTGTGGGTAGATGTGTCATAGGCAAAACTGAATGAGCGTTTACTCAATTGCAAAGCTATTTTCACCGGTTTTAAATGAGCCTACCAGCTGCACTGGGGCCAGTTCTTTATTTAAAGAAATGTACATACAGCATTTGATCAGACAATTACTGCATTTATGAACTTGCGTAAGCAAAAAGTATGGCAGCATTATTTTGACATGTTAAGTGATGTGTGACCTGATCATTCTCTGGATTTTACATAGCTTTCAAACCCTCTTTTTCAGGTGGTTAAAAACCCAGAACCTCCTCAAAGATTATCATGAAAAGCTTCAGCTGGCTTTAGAGGCTTCTTCCTTTAGCCAGCAGGCAGACAACATCATCAGAGCTACTAATAACAAGGTAAAGTAACTACACATACGCAAAGGGATATTGTATATGTATTTGCTAGGACACAATGGAAGGGCACCTTTTGGAAAATCATCCAGTGTCTGTTTACATTGGTCTTGTGACTTAATGATCACCTTGTGTATCTGATCTTGTAAAAAAGGAAAGTACACCAGTCATGCAACAAAACCTGCACACTGAAACCAATTTGTAAAACTCGTATCATCCCAATGTCAAACTGGGGCTGCTGCAGATTCCATCTTCAGCATGTAATCAAATCTGCAACTGGACGGAACAAGAAAGTTGAAGCCTATACGTATCACAGCATAAGCTAGCTACAGCAGTGTGGAAAGTTTTCCTGGTTATTAGTTAGTGAAAGAGCAGAGAGGCAACCCTTTTGAAATATTCCCTTCGTTCATGATTTTTAAATTACATTTTTAAAACAGTTTCTGTGAACATGCATTAAAAAATAGATACATAGATAGGAAACTTAACAACGTACAATTATACACACAGTGACTGAAGGATATATAGTGAACAATTGAGACTATTGAATATACATGTTTCTAATATATGTGCTTTGTGTATGTGTGTATGTATTTATGGTACAGAGGAAGATCGTCTGTGGTGCAAATGGACAAGAAAACAGTGGGGACAGAGAGATGAGGGACATCGCTAGTCAAATTATGGTAAGTGCAATAATTCACGCATGTTGACTTGGTTTAGGAGAAGTCAGTATCCAGTCACAAGCTTGCGTGGCTCTACCCACCCACATGGGGGATACATACTGGAAAATGATAGTTGTTTTTGCGCGTATCACGATATCACCGCGAATCCAAGACCGCACAGACATCACCGCGAGGGACATTACAGCGCCGACCATTACAGCGACTGCCCATAACAGCACTACGACATCACCGCGAGGGACATTACAGCGCAGACCATTACAGCGACTGCCCATAACAGCACTACGACATCACCGCAAGGGACATTACAGCGCAGACCATTACAGCGACTGCCCATAACAGCACTACGACATCACCGCAAGGGACATTACAGCGCAGACCATTACAGCGACTGCCCATAACAGCACTACGACATCACCGCAAGGGACATTACAGCGCAGACCATTACAGCGACTGCCCATAACAGCACTACGACATCACCGCGAGGGACATTACAGCGCAGACCATTACAGCCACTGCCCATAACAGCGCTACGACATCACCGCGAGGGACATTACAGCGCAGACCATTACAGCGACTGCCCATAACAGCGCTACGACATCACCGCGAGGGACATTACAGTGACTGTACATAACAGCGCTACGACATCACCGCGAGGGACATTACAGCGATTGCACATAACAGCGCTACGACATCACCGTGAGGGACATTACAGCGCAGACCATTACAGCGACTGCCCATAACAGCGCTACGACATCACCGCGAGGGACATTACAGTGACTGTACATAACAGCGCTACGACATCACCGCGAGGGACATTACAGCGATTGCACATAACAGCGCTACGACATCACCGTGAGGGACATTACAGCGCAGACCATTACAGCGACTGCCCATAACAGCGCTACGACATCACCGCGAGGGACATTACAGTGACTGTACATAACAGCGCTACGACATCACCGCGAGGGACATTACAGCAACTGCCCATAACAGCACTACGACATCACCGCGAGGGACATTACAGCGACTGCCCATAACAGCACTACGACATCACCGCGAGGGACATTACAGCGCAGACCATTACACCGACTGCCCATAACAGCGCTACGACATCACCACGAGGGACATTACAGTGCAGACCATTACAGCGACTGCCCATAACAGCGCTACAACATCACCGTGACGGACACTACAGCGACTGCACATAACAGCGCTTCGACATCACTGCGACGAACTACAATTCAATTCCCAGAAGACTCTGCAAAGTTCACAAACGCGTCACTTACCAGGAACTCCCCCCGCCCCCCTCAGTATGCAGGTTTTAATATGACCTAGCAGTGTCAGTGAGACTCGTATTGTAAAGCAGTTGAATACCAGGTTTGATGACGATCTCTTGCAGATCAAAACGTTGATCTTGGGTATAATAAAAATTATAAACACTTTGGAGCATAATATATAAGTGTGCGGATACTATGTTTGTTTAACTTTAAAATCTTTCTACCCTGCACCTTGAAAGACTTTGGATGTGCGTATGTTTTCTCTTTGTTTACTAACAGCCCCCCCATCCCATTTCTCAGAGCGTCCATTTTTCAAGGAAGAAATAAACAGTGGTTGTTGTTACCGCTATTTTGGACTCAAAACTGCCTTTGATGTGTTTCTTGTGTTTATATAACACGTGCGGAATATCATTCTGCAACAAGTGAAAAACAAAAAAAATCAATATGCAGCCCCACTACATATAAAATGCTTGTGAAAACACGCTTTTAAGAACATAAGAACATAAGAAAGTGTACAAACGAGAGGAGGCCATTCGGCCCATCTTGCTCGTTTGGTTGTTAGTAGCTTATTGATCCCAGAATCTCATCAAGCAGTTTCTTGAAGGATCCCAGGGTGTCAGCATCAACAACATTACTGGGGAGTTGTAAAAATGTGCCTCCTATTTTCTGTTCTGAATACCCCTTTATCTAATCTCCATTTGTGACCCTTGGTCCTTGTTTCTTTTTTTTTCAGGTCGAAAAAGTCCCCTGGGTCGACATTGTCAATACCTTTTAGAATTATGAATGCTTGAATCAGATCACCGCGTAGTCTTCTTTGTTCAAGACTGAATAGATTGAATTCTTTTAGCCTGTCTGCATACGACATGCCTTTTAAACCCGGGATAATTCTGGTCGCTCTTCTTTGCACTCTTTCTAGAGCAGCAATATCTTTTTTGTAACGAGGTGACCACAACTGAACACAATATTCTAGATGAGGTCTTACTAATGCATTGTAAAGTTTTAACATTACTTCCCTTGATTTAAATTCAACACTTTTCACAATATATCTGAGCATCTTGTTGTCCTTTTTTATAGCTTCCCCACATTGTCTAGATGAAGACATTTCTGAGTCAACATAAACTCATAGTTATTTCATAGATTCCTTCTTCAATTTCAGTATCTCCCATATGATATTTATAATGCACATTTTAATTGCCTGCATGCAGTACCTTACACTTCTCTATTAAATGTAATTTGCCATGTGTCTGCCCAGTTCTGAATGCTGTCTAGCATTATATATTATATATATATATATATATATATACACACTACTGTGCAAAAGTTTTCGGCAGGTGTGAATAAATGCTGTAAAGTAAGAATGCTTTCAAAAATAGACATGTTTAATAGATTATATTTATCAATTAACTAAATGCAAAGTGAGTGAACAGAAGAAAAATCTAAATCAAATCCATATTTGGTGTGACCACCCTTTGCCTTCAAAACAGCATCAATTCTTCTAGGCACACTTGCACAAAGTCAGGGATTTTGTAGGCATATAGTCAGGTGTATGATTAAACAATTATACCAAACAGGTGCTAATGATCATCAATTCAATATGTAGGTTGAAACACAATCATTAACTAAAACAGAAACAACTGTGTAGGAGGAATAAAACTGGGTGAGGAACAGCCAAACTCAGCTAACAAGGTGAGGTTGCTGAAGACAGTTTACTGTCAAAAGTCATACACCATGGCAAGACTGAGCACAGCAACAAGACACAAGGTAGTTATACTGCATCAGCAAGGTCTCTCCCAGGCAGAAATTTCAGACAGGGGTTTCCAGATGTGCTGTCCAAGCTCTTTTGAAGAAGCACAAAGAAACGGGCAACATTGAGGACCGTAGACGCAGTGGTCGGCCAAGGAAACTTACTGCAGCAGATGAAAGACACATCATGCTTACTTCCCTTCGCAATCGGAAGATGTCCAGCAGTGCCATCAGCTCAGAATTGGCAGAAAACAGTGGGACCCTGGTACACCCATCTACTGTCCGGAGAAGTCTGGTCAGAAGTGGCCTTCATGGAAGACTTGCGGCCAAAAAGCCATACCTCCGATGTGGAAACAAGGCCAAGCGACTCAACTATGCACGAAAACACAGGAACTGGGGTGCAGAAAAATGGCAGCAGGTGCTCTGGACTGATGAGTCAAAATTTGAAATATTTGGCTGTAGCAGAAGGCAGTTTGTTCACCGAAGGGCTGGAGAGCAGTACACGAATGAGTGTCTGCAGGCAACAGTGAAGCATGGTGGAGGTTCCTTGCAAGTTTGGGGCTGCATTTCTGCAAATGGAGTTGGGGATTTGGTCAGAATTAATGGTCTCCTCAATGCTGAGAAGTACAGGCAGATACTTATCATGCAATACCATCAGGGAGGCATCTGATTGGCCCCAAATTTATTCTGCAGCATGACAACAACCCCAAACATACACCGAAGGTCATTAAGAACTATCTTCAGCGTAAAGAAGAACAAGGAGTCCTGGAAGTGATGGTATGGCCCCCACAGAGCCCTGATCTCAACATCATCAAGTCTGTCTGGGATTACATGAAGAGAGAGAAGCAACTGAGGCCGCCTAAATCCACAGAAGAACTGTGGTTAGTTCTCCAAGATGTTTGGGCCAACCTACCTGCCGAGTTCCCTCAAAAACTATGTGCAAGTGTACCTAGAAGAATTGATGCAGTTTTGAAGGCAAAGGGTGGTCACACCAAATATTGATTTGATGTAGATTTTTCTTCTGTTCACTCACTTTGCATTTTGTTAATTGATAAATATAAACTATTAACATGTCTATTTTTGAAAGCATTCTTACTTTACAGCATTTTTTCACACCTGCCTAAAACTTTTGCACAGTACTGTATATATATATATATATTGGAAGAAAAATCATCAAAGAACACCCTTGTAAACAAGTTCTTCAAGATTTGTTTTTGTGTTTGTTAGTTTTTTGACATACGGTTTCCAAAAAATGGCCAGAAATGTAACAGAGAGACACAAGGACAAATTGTAAGCACATTGGTGAAGTTTAATATTGATTGAAGATGCAACGTAATCGCTAATAAGAGCAGCAAAACTTGATCAGGGTTTTGTGGTTTGCATCACAAGGCTCTACTGTGAATATGTAAAATAATGAGTTTCAATCTATTATAGATGTTTGACCTAATGTTTAAGAGCATAAAGCATATCTTGTTCCAAGCCTATAAATCTATTCTAAATGAACTGAGTAATTTCCTTCCTCCTCCCAGATGTTGGATGTGACTGTTTCTCAGCTGTCAAACCTCCACCCGACCCTGGCAGAAAGAGTTACTCAGAAGCAGAGAGAGGTGAAGAACACCTGGGCTCTCCTCCAGCAGGCTGTCAGGTAAGGAGACACCCACACACACTAAGCCCTGGTGGTGCCCAACTTAACCAGGGGCCTATGGCTGTCACAGGGGTCCACACAATGGGCCAGACTGAATAAACTGCTGCAATGCACAATGCTATTGCACTACTTTTATCAAAGTGTAATAGTCCAGAGTGAAATGGTGGGTTTTATGGTAAAGCATACTAACTAAATGCATTGTTTAACCCTTGTAAGTCTACAGTATAAGTATGGAATAGAAAGTATAAATAGAGGTTACATACTTAGAGCTTTACACATATGGCAGTATACTGGTGCCCTTTTATGGTACATGTAGAGGAAATGGAGCCTGCCAGCAGGATTATTTCTTTTTCCTTAATATTATTATTAACCTATGTAAATGGGCTATGCTCCCATTATAAACAAGACTGTAGCTTAATGAATAAAAGTCAATTAGGCCAATTTGAATACATTCCGAAATGTTGACAGGGTTATAAAAATGGGTTGTATTTAAGCATAACAGAGATTTTACACATAACAAGAAAAAACAGTTATGAAGAAACCAGACCAAGAGCGGGAAGTCAGCTATGAACAATTAGCTGCCATTTGTGAATTTCAGAAATTCAATATTGTTGAATTGGCTAATTAAACTCACTTCAGGGATTTCCTGAAACAATTCCTGGAATTCTCAGACCTTTTAACAGAATGTAGAGTACTGGAGTTGAAGAAAAGATTTATTTGTAAAGTAGAGCAGGAAGTGTAATTTCTCAGACTCAAAACATGTCTGACCTACGAGACATAAAACAACAGATCATGTGATGTGGAGAGCAGGGGAACGGCAGTGGTACTGTGCTGACATGTTAAAAACGAATATGAGCTTTAATGGGGTTTTTTTCACAAAGATATATGTAGGCTAATGTAAAAACAAGCTATATGATGTAAATGTGTTACTTAAAAATCTAATCTGGTTTCTCGTGTTTATATTTCTGAGGCTCTTTTTGTAATCTCGATACTGTGAAAAAATTGGGAGGACAAATACGTCAATGCTCCTTTACTTTTCTACTGTAGATTTCTAAACAAGACAATTGAACAGAGAAACCGAAGAATTGATACAAATCTCAATTTTAAAGCAACAGGACTATTTCAATGCCATTTGTAGCTCTATTTCCTTTTAGTTACCTTGACATTGTATGTCTATTTATGACAATAGTAAAAACATGTTAAATTTCTTTTGGAATGTGCTTCAGCTTTCCTGGTGTTTTTATCAGTACAGTGCTGCCTCAATGTTTCGCTCTGTCATACATAATAAAAAACAATGAAATATTAAGAACAGTAAATTATTGAACAACCCTTATTCTGTAACGTACATGTTCAATTTACTGTCAACAAGGCCCAGCTGTGAATTAACTGAGTAACAAGCCTTTTCTATTTGCAGATAATATTTTTATCGTACATTTTTACTCACTTAGGAGTCTTTTCAGAAGCACTCCAGTGATTAAATAAGGACGTTAGTAAGCTGAAATAGCAATAGAGAATTATACAGAACACACAAAACAGGATGTTAAACAAGTGAGGAAATACATATTTCGAAAACTTGGTATAAAGTATCCATTTAGATGTGTAGAAAGAACAAGCAGACACCCATTGCACTGTTTACATGTTCCATTCCTGTTTGTCAGTTGAATCCTGATTTATTATGGAGCAGCTTTTTGTAAACAGAGTTATCTTTGGACACTGCTGAATGTTCTTGTTTATCTCTAGGTTGGCTTATGAATAACATTTTTTGTGGGTATCATATTTAGCTCATAATTAGAAGAAAGCATGTTTTGTTGTTGTTTTTTTTTATTATTCCAACTATGGTGTAATTCTTAGATCATGTCTCTATTTTGTAACATTTCTACCCTCCGCAGGAATGAGAAGTCAGGTCTCCCGTCACCATGCTCAGATTTCACGAGGGAAGATGGCGACCCCTTGACCTCTACCCGGGAACTTCAGTGCAGCATGGGAAAAGAGGTGCAAAGGTTCATGGGAAAAGAGGTTCAAGAAGAACAGAACAGGCTTAAAGAATGTGTGGTCAGTAGCTTGGCTTTTTATTGCGACACTGCTACAGGTCATGTTGGTGAAATATGTTGGTTCAGAAATACTGAAGCTCATATACTGTAGGTACTGCACTGTAGGTAATGTGGGCTTTCAATGCAGGGTATGTAACATTTAAAGGTGATATTTACACTGGCTGCAAAAACTTCATAACCCACAGTGTTTGTACAGATTTCATATAATTGCCAGTACAAATACCTTTTTATTCAAAGCAAAAAATCTAATCATTTTTCTATTCAATGTAAAAACAGTATAAAATAGTAACTGAATTATAACACCAGTAGTAATGATAGTTCCTCCCCCTGCCTTCTCTACTAGTGAAACAAATTGATATCAGTCTGTTGTAATAGCTTATAGTGCAGACAGGGCTGGGCGGGCTCTTTGACCCAATTGAGCGTTAAGATCCTCAGTCACTACCAATTAGAATGGTAAATAGGGAGGATGATGTAGCATACAGTTTGACACTAATTTTCCCTTTTCCTGTGTAGCAGTCTAGTCGGATAATGCAATAGCTTTTCACTTAAAAATCCAGGTTCAAATCCAGTCTCGGTGCAAAGGGAAATTAGTTTGATTTAAATACCTTGACAATGGTCAAAGTATGTGGCAACAGATAACATTTTCCTTTCTCATTAGTTTAAGAATTGGTACGGTAAACTAACTATATATAAACATCTATATTTAAAAAACTAAGGTAAAGTAAGGTATAAGGGACAAGAAACAGGGACACTAAACCCCTAATCTACAGGCAGTAGTAGTTGGACATTTTAAAATCACAACACTGCTTTCATGTATGTATGTAAATATACGTTCTTTAAATCTTATTTAGGTCTTCACTTAACAGCCTTTACCACGAAAAGAGCTGCCCTTTGGGGAAAAACAGAAACGTTTCTGTGAGGTGCCAGAGTTGTAGACTGCATGTTATATGTGTTCCTTCCATTCCCTCTCCTATTAAACTTTGCATTTTACAGTGTTCAGCTATTTGGATCCAGCCTTTTTTATGGGGGTCTGATCTTACCCAAGCATTTCATCACCAGATTACTGCCCAGTATTTTTGTAGCACTGTCAGCAGAACTGCAAAAAGCACTGTGAAGTAATTCTCTGAGAATCTTTTTTATTCAGTTCTAAATTCTAAAAAACTGTAAAAACTTTTTTTCTTTTACAGATAGTGGAATCTGTCTGGGGGGATGAGACCCTTGATACAGAAACACAAAATTAAATGCATTGCTCTGCTGAAACGACAATGCCAGTACTGCTGACATCATACTTACTGTACAGTTAGACAGATAGCAATTCAAAGGTTATAGGCGTACTGGGTGTCTTTTATTAGTAACACAAATAACTGCAGTAGATCAAATCCACATCCATCCGTTTGCATTAACTTTAAATAGTTCCACAAAAATCATATTGTCTCCTAAGTAGATCTCAATATAAGAGAATACATTCCAACCAGTATACATAGATGACTTACCCCCACCGGCGTAGATTTAGCTAGGGACGGTGGGGACATGTCCCTACCAATGTCAAGGGACCGTTGAATTGTCCCTAACAATAATTTTGATAAATCTGAAACGTCTTTTGTCATGTTATTTTTTCCGCTCCACAAAGGGTTAACTCTCTCAAGATCCCCTCGTTGCTCCTCCCAAAAACAAACGCTAATTTGATTGGCTTAGGCACTATGTTCTCAACCTGGGATTTGTAGGTGTTTGGTGGGGTTTTGGGGTGTAATCAGCAGACAAGAAAACTACAAATTCCATAATGCATCACTGTAACACGGACTCAGTGCGCGGATGACGTCAGGGACCAAGCAGAGTGTTCTGTTTTTATTGAGGCGCGAAAGTGAGCAAGGACTCGGGAGTTAAAGGTGATTCTCTGGGTTTAAAATAAGGAACATTCTAGTCAATCTTAAACGGTGTATATTGTGCCACATTTTTCACATTTATTTTAAAAAATAAGAACAAATTTACTCAGTTAAATTATATATTTATTTTGTGTTTGTTGGTTAATGCGTTGTCACATTATTTCAATCCTCCTCCTTCCTATCCAGGCGGCTAAATAAACGCTCTATATTATATAGGTAGTCGTAAAAAAATATATATTAAAAAATCAAATTAACCGGGGGGAGGAGATATAAAAATAAATTTCAGTGGGGCGTGAGTAAAAAAGGTTGAGACCCGCTGGCTTAGGCTGGACTCTGGAAAGACGCTCATCTGAAGCTGCCGCTTGCCGGTCAGTCTGATATGAGTGTGACCCACTGACTGAATGAAAGCCAGGTACCGCGGCTGAAGGTATTGTCAGCTCATCAGCAACATAGTTTGAGAGAATAAACCTACCTACCTACCTAATGGGTAGGTAAGTAGGTTTATTACGTTAGCAACCCATTGCTAGCTGCTAACCCCACATCCTTGGTGGCTAGCTAGCTTGTTTCACAGCTAATCATTATGTGTGTGTGTGTGTGAGAGAGAGTGTCAGTGTGCGTGAGCATGTTTTGATATCGTCAACCAACTAACGTTAGCGAATCACTTCAATTTGGCTTTAGGTGACTAAAGCATAATGGCAGCCAAAAAAATAAAGATGGACATAAGGAAGTTTTTTTTTTACAAAAAGTCAAAGTGTAAGTAGGAAGATGTTATTAAAGTAATAAACACAATTGATAATGATTCTCATAGCAAATGTAAAAATAATTTACTAATGAAGTTAGCAGTCATACTTTCTCTCTAAACAGCATGCATCAATTTATCATTTTATCAGGCGAGTGAAGCAGTGCAACCTGGTAAAAGCAGTACAGAGGCAGGTGGAGCAACAGGGTCGCAGGTGAGGTCTGTAATGGCTTAGTGATAATAAAAGTGAAAGTGTTAGACTCAGTTTTGAGATATATTATTGTTTGAGGCACATTGTGATATGATAGTAGGCTAATGCTGTATAGTAATACTCAGCAAATAAAGTTAGCATAGCCATATATTTTCTCTCTATATGGCATGCATCAATTTATTATTTTATCAGGTGAATGAAGCAATGCACCCAGGTACGAGCAGCAGCACAGACACAGGAGAGACAGGCAGAGCACGTGAGCGTGCATGTGCTCATGCTTGTAGTGGTAAGGGTAATGGTAGCTTACAGTAAGGCTGGGATAGGTTATAATTCAGGTTATTAGTAATTCTATAGCAGGGATGTCAAACCAGCTTCCAGGAGTGCCACTTTATCATAGTGTTTTAAGTGTATACCAGCCAACTTCATGTCAATCAGATTATCCTCGATTCATTCATTTCAAGCCACCAGAAGTGACCATTTAACAGCTGTCTCCTAAAAAATGTCTTCCCGGGGGGGCACGCCCCTGAACCCCCCTAGCGACCGCGACTCCACCCCCCTAAAAAATTGTGTCCCCACCAATGTTCAAACCAAACCTACGCCCTTGCTTACCCCTCTCCCCATCCAAAAAAGAAATAAAAAAGGTGTTTTTTTCCTTTTAACCAAAAAAATTGGCAAAACGCACATTAAAAGAGTTGTAAATAGTAAGCTGTGGCAAAATATCCCCCCGAAATGAGGGTAAATGACTAATAGGTTTAACTTTCTTTAGTTTTTTAAATCCGTGCCGTCTGATTTTTACCCACACGCCAGATAATCGTAAATCATCACTGTATATGTGAAGTGTTCTAAATAAATGTACATTCTGCATGACAAAATGCACAATTTTAAATGAAGTTTACAAATGATACTCAAAATAGATTTTTTATTTCCATTTGGCTGCTGCTCGCTGGTGGGAGAGCTGTCTCCCTGCACGCGAGTAGTTTCCATAACAGTGAATTATGCTGCCATTCATTTTTCTTGATCTCGTTATGCATTTTGATTATGGTCGTTCAGACAGGAAATGGTGTACGTGACCTGCGGCAATTAAGCTTTTTAACAAGAAATGTGTTCATTAACGACCTCATCAACTCAATTTCAAAGCATTAACAGATTGATTTAATTAACAAATTTAGTTTGAAAATGACTTGCTACTAGAGGCTCTGTGCTCTTAGCACTGCAACTAATATTTACAGACAGTGGCTGTATACAGTATATTCCCCATTGGCTTCAGATATTGCACAGTGAAGATTCAGATGCTGCAATGTTTCTCAACAGTATCTGGCACCATACAACTATGGACACAAGGGTCATTGTTTCACCTTCTCTTTGGGGCCTGTACATACTGTTCAACTACTCATCCCTAACCTAGTGTAGACTTCAGAGAAGTCAAAAAAATCCTCTGAGCCATTTGGATACTTGAGTCAAGTGTGGAAGTGGAATCCCCCCTCTCTAACGTACTGTGATATGTTATTCAATAAAATATGCCAGTAAATGATAGTAATAATGATCACTCATTAATCAGTCTGCAATAAGGGGCTTTCTGTTCTTTTTACAGGGCGATGCTCAGATGAAACAAAAAAGGTATCTGAAAGCGGCCATTATTTGTATTAACTATCATGTATCCTCTTATGAAGTATCCTGCTTCTTTCCATTTTATAGACTGCTAGAGAGCCTGGGAGTAACAGGAAGTTAGCTGAGAGCCAAGACGAGCAACAGTGCTCAAAGAGCAGCCCCCTTCCAGGAACAGGAAGCAGCCCCTGTGAGACAGATGATGTCATTGGCAGGCGCCAGACAGATGGGGAAAGGTATTCATTTGGTGGTGAAGCTGAACAGTGCTTTCACAGATCAGAGCGATTCTGTAAATACCAACTATCCCACTTAAAATAAATCAAATGCATATTCCTCTCTTTGAAAGAATCGTTTTTTAAAGTTTATTTCTGTGGAAATAGAGTGTGAAGCATGAACAATCATGTATTTTCTCAGCTGCTGATTGCCAGTCCGTTATGTAATGCGTCTGCTGCAAGCAGTAATACAGTTACAGTAAGGCAGCCATTTGTTGATTTTAGCTTAAAAGAAATTGTGCACACAGAATTGTGTTAATTAATCAACGTGGGGGTGGGGGGCAAATTACCCCTTGAAAACTGTGGGTCATATTATATACTATACCTTTGTGTGAATAGAAAAGCTGATACAGTACTTCAGGCTGACCTTGAATGTAAATGAAGACACCCAAGTGATAATTCTAACACAAGGGTCTGTTTCCAAACAACATACATGGAATAGCAACGTGATTTGTCCTTCGACAATAGTGTGCTCTGTGTTCTGGGAATGCATAAGCACATGTTTATCATGTTTTGCAGCAGGAGAAAAAAGCCTGAAGCAAAAGCCAGTTTGCATCATAGATACCCACAACTGCAGGTCCAGTTGCAGAAGTTCACTGT
Organism: Acipenser ruthenus; assembly: GCF_902713425.1. Lineage (NCBI taxonomy): Eukaryota > Metazoa > Chordata > Actinopteri > Acipenseriformes > Acipenseridae > Acipenser > Acipenser ruthenus. The sequence continues at coordinate 9,135,599 of NC_081194.1, forward strand.
TTCGGCAGACAAGGTATTTATGCTGTGTTGTTCTTTTTCTGTTTTTGTATTTTTATTTTAGTTTTTAGTTTTTTTTAAAACATACATGGTTTGAAAAGGCATATACAGTTTATTTAGCTATTAATATACTGTTTTAATGTTTACATAGTTAAATAAAACCACAGAAAAGAGAGGAAATGTCAATGTTGCCATAAATTAAGCTTTATTAGAAGCATAACAAGTTCTATTTCAATCATGGAACCATCCATCACCCATCGTTTAATCTTTTGTGAATTGGAATAATGGAGTACGGCAACTTTTACCCATGTAGGTGATGGATAACAGTTTTATTTAGGGAACCTTGGTTGCAAACAAACAAATCTTTTTATTTTCTTTGGTACTTGGAGTAAGATACCTGTCAAACATAAATGAATAATTCAAAAGAACTGCTGAAATTATTTTACTGGGAGATCTTGGCCTGAAACTTTTCTCTGACTTTAATGAATCAATAGAGGAGCTAACATTACACGTAGCCCAAATTCAAGTGGAACACACCAGCAGTTACAGCTAATTGATATGAATTTCAACCATCATGTCAGAATGTAACCTGTAACATGTATCAGAGACTTCATCAACAGAATTCATCTCTGCTGCTTTGCCCTGCAGACCCTGTCCTGGCTAAAGGACAATGTTGCCATGGCTACTCAGGTCTGCTGTGCAGAGAACTACCAGAGCTTTGAGGCAGCAAAGAGGTGCCAGGCAGCCCTGGAAGATGAAATCTTATCAAACCGGACCCGGATTGAAGTGGTCAAGAAGGTATGTGCAGACCAAGCAATTCCAACAAAGACCACGAGAGCAAGCACATTACTGAGAGGTGGCTGCCCACGAGAGCAAGCACATTACTGAGAGGTGGCTGCCCACGAGAGCAAGCACATTACTGAGAGGTGGCTGCCCACGAGAGCAAGCACATTACTGAGAGGTGGCTGCCTACGAGAGCAAGCACATTACTGAGAGGTGGCTGCCCTCAATACTGCATTAACAAAAATGTGAAAACGAGTGTTGCCATTTGACAAATCCTTAATTCAATCCATGATGTGCTTGCATAAAGATTGAATGGTGCTGTAAAAGTGATATCAAACTGGAGGTAATAATAATAACTCTCTTGTGATCTGGTCAATATTAATTTAACGTTTAAAGCTCTTAAACACAAAGTCATCATGGCAGCTAAAATTATAACTTATTCACTTCATGTGAATTCCATATGAACTAAATCATTTAGTTGGAAGTCATGTGTAAGTTCCCATGTTGTTAAAAAAAACCCTAAAATAAAGTGGTAACTAGATTTTTATTACTAGTGCATATTCTTCTTCATCTACGTGCTGTGGTAATGATTACTGTCTAATTATAATGATTACCACAAAGAGTTTTCACGCCAGTAACCACAACATAATTCAGAATTGTTATACAGCCACAGTCATTCTAATTTATTTTACCTATCTTAATAAAGCCAAGCCATATACAGGAGTGAATTTCCTGTTTCAACTTTAAACTATACTGTGTATTTTTTTCATTTTGCACAGGAGGGAAGGAGTCTGGTTCGAGCCCAGCATCCAGGAAGCACTAAGATTGAAGAGTTTCTGAGACAGTTGGAAGTACTGTGGGAAGAGCTGAAGAAGAGACACCAGAAGAACGATGCTGTTCTCCAGGAATTAGAGAAGACGAACCTACAGGTATGATGTGCTCACAATCCACTATGCATTTTGTGTTTCATCATTTCTCAATCTTCACAACATTTTCAGTTCATATTTCTATTTAAAAATGTAGCATGCATTTCTAGTAGTTTCTCACCACACGCCAATGATAATACTGTTTCTGCACTTGTAGATATTTTATAATAAAGTCACTAGAATATTTTACCTTTGGGACTGTCTCTGAGCAAACCTGAGCAAGGTGGAATTTCTGTGAAGAGGCCAGTTTATAAATCACCTCCAATGAAAGTAGACACAACAAGGGTCAATACAGTCATCTATGATTTCATTTTGTATCTGTACAGGCTATGACAGTTCTGAAGGACTTGCATGACATGGGGGAATGGCTGAAAACAGTGGAGTCGTCCATCTCTCTGTGTGCGCTGAGCGGAGACCCAGAGTCGATGAACGCAGCCGAGAGGGAGAGCAGTCTGTTAGAAAACGAGGTGGCTTCCCGGGGACTGGAGCTCCGAGCACTGCGACAGGAAGTGGAGAAGCTGAGGAGCAGGCGGCACTTCCACAAAGAGGAACTTCCATCCAAAAGGGGGGAGGTAGAGGAGAAGTAAGTAATCCACAAAGCAGCAGGTCAGCTGCATCTTGTTTTCAAGGTATGTCTGGTCTGTTGGGGGTTGGGAACTTGTTTTATGTTTTGATGCTATAGACACCAAGATTTTGGTTTAGGATCTCATATATCAGGGGCATTTCTCGAGTTCCGGTTCGTAGGAATGCTCCAACAGGACTTTTATCAACATCTGGATACACTCAGTACCTTTGCTGGCATTGCTACAGAACCTTTCCTTATACATAAATACCCACTAAACCCTTGAAAATAAAACTACAACAATAAGACAGGGTCACACAAAGAAGTACCATGCATGGAGGTAATTAAATCAAATGATCGTTTGGATCATATTCAAAATTTTTAAATTTACAACATGGTTCTTGAAAAATCAACATAACAAAAGGACCTTCAATACCGAGCAGTGATAATCTTGCTATGTTTAAGTAAAAAAAAAAAAAACACATAAAAAAAAAAAGATACAAAATGTTGGTTATCTTTCTTTAAGTCAAGCACTTTCACACATCCACGCGACAGAAGGATTCTCTGAGCTGGGTGACCAATGGATTAAAGGTCAACATGAGGAAATTATTCTGAAACCTCAGGCTTTACATAAAACAAAAAATCTGTTCAGTTACTTCATTTGAATTAGCATAATTGACTGAAACGACCTTTATTCCTCCCACGAACATATTCAGTGTTCAATGGCACCACTGTTCCAGATTTGGTATATTTAGGATTACAGTCCTGGGCTTGTAGGGACAGACTTCCTCCTTCCAAGTACCAGCTCTGTAGGATTCCTTGTAAAACTATATGATGTGGGCAGCTTTATTGGACTTACCTAGTTTTCTAAACACAGAGCTGACTCTCGAAGTACAGAGAGCCTACCAAGGAAAATACAGGAATGGAAAAGGTTGAATCAGAATGTTTCCAAAGTGGAATTTTTGAATGTTCTATTATCTCTTCTTTCTCATCTCTAAACAGACCAATGCAGACCACCGCAGACCAAATGAATGATACCAAATCTACCAGAGAGCAGAGCATGTTAAATAGAAAAACACTGCATGTATTTTACATTGTGAATCGATAGTTCTTCAGAAACCTTTTCTGAATGGGTTTTGTATGTATTTCTGGTTTTATTTTCAAGCCAGATACTTTTGAGAGAATGCTATTCACAATGCAGCCTTTCAAACTTTTTTCAATTTCAGCTCGATACACTTCCTTTAGTGAATTGCCAGCTTTTGGTTTCCATCTAATTTTGGAAATTCAGAATCATACTGTACATCAACTATTGCCACCAGCTCTGAACACTTAGATGTTTACACATACACAGCACATACACTGTCAACAACAGCTAGAATTTTTGGAACACTGGAATTGATTCAATTTTTATGAGCATCAACTCAAAGAAGACCACACTAAAAAAAGATTAGAGCCAAATTTGTTAGAACAGTTGTATTGTATTGTTCAGATCCCTGCCATTAATTATTTGTACACACATACCACATGACATATGACTGAGAGGAGATTCAGAGGTCAGCCCATTAGACCATGCCCATTTGAACTGTTCTTTATTTAATGACAGGTACTACTGTGTGCAAAATATGCTGAAGCAGCAGACCTCCGAACTGCAGGACACACGCATGCTGACAGAGTTCCTCGAGAAGGTGGAGATGGAAGAGAACCAGGTCAAGAAGAGGATAAGTCACATGAGCAGCATTGGGCAGGTAAGAGTAAAGGAACAGCCTTTAATTTGTGGCTTAGCATAATTCTGCCCACCACCCCCTTTGCATCTGTATCTCCCTTATGTTACTCCCTTACAAACATATTTTTTAAGGGTTGTACTAAGGTGTCTAATGTGGAGATTCAATGAAAAATACAGCACCTGGGTTTCAGCATTCAAGCAAATTTTCCAGTGGCACTCACTGTATACTGGTATATGTATTTTAATTTAGGGGCTTCTAGATGTATTTTAATTTAAGGGCTTGTAGAAGTCTTTTCACTTATGTGCTCATGTTGTGTTTGGAGAGTTGAGGTCCTCAAACGGTTGGAAGTTGGATTGAACAACACCATAAAACAGGGAGATAAAGCTGGTTATGATGTGGCACAATATTGTTTAAATCTACCTCCACAAAGGGGAAACACCATGCACAGTCCCTACTTATTCATGACTTGGGTTGTGTTTTTGTGTTTATGGATACACAATAGTTACAGAATACATGCAAACCCTACAGCAGTATTTACAAATAGCACCCATACCTGTACAGTATTGGTGTATCTGTACCGCAAGCAGGATGTTATGCAGTGTAGATGAAAGCAACTATGACACATAATTGTCTAAATTAACAGTCTTGAAACAGTGACACAGTGCATGTTTTGCAGCCCCTTCACAGTGAGCTGGGCTGTCATGGGTCCTCCATGCTGGTCCTGGCTGACGCGGGGCAGCAGCTGATCGACAGTGGGCGCTTTGACTCAGATGACATCGCTGACCCCCTGGAAGAGCTCCGGGAGGCTGTGGAGATGCTGAATGACACCGTGCGGGAGCGGGGCAGATCTCTGACTGAAGACCATGGACTGGAAGAGCAGCTCAGGCGGTTAGGAGACACGGTTTGTAGAGCGTCCTGATGCTGGTGGCCACAATGTTCCTACATATTCTAATGCCCCTTACTCTGGCAGACACTTCTTTTAAAAAAAAGTCTTTGTATTCTTTATTTTTTTTATAAACGCATCTTTAATTGAAAATTTTAAAAAGAAGAACAATAGGGAAAGTGCGCCTGTCTGAAAACCTGCAATCTTCTTCTCTGTCAGCATTCAAACATCACAGCTAGGATTAGCCGGATGCTGTCCCAGAGTGCGGAGCTAAGCTCTGACATTCTCAAGATGGAGACCGACATGTCTGTGAAGTGTGAACCTGACTTATGCAGACTGGAGAATTTAAACAACCAACAGGAAGACATGGAGGCGAGTAACACTGATTGGATACTTGACTACGTGTCAATATATGTTTTCCTTTTTTTCATAGTAATAGCATCTGTAGTTCCTTATTGATGCCTGGTTACTGTATGAACCACAAATTGAAGAATGTAGCTCCCAAAAAATCTGATTAAACATATTGCACACTTTCTTCCTGTGTCCTTCTTATTCAATAGAACAATGCTACTGAACAATGCTGCAGGGCTGTTACCTTCAATCCCCAGAGCCCTTTGTGATACGCAAGCCAGTACTGCTTAAAATAATCAGAGTTTATAATAAGAATGTACGTAAGAATGGGTGCCCTGGCCCTCAGGTTATAAACTGGGCTGTATTTGTTTCACAAAGTTAAATCAAATGAAAAAGTGGAACTTCTAGAACTGATCCATCTTTGGAGAAATATTTCCTTTGTATTTTAAAACATCAGACGCAGTTTTTATGTTGTGTCTTTCTTATTTGATGTTGTAAACGGACAGCATTGTGAATGCTTTTTTCTTGAGGGGGGTTGCTTTATGACTCATATTTGGACCAGCATTATGTTTATCACATGTGCACACAGCTGTCTGGATGTGATACCATTAAAGAAAAAAATGACCTAATATTACCTCTATAAATAGCAACAGTCATAAAGCAACCATTCAACGTTCTGTACATCCGAAGGTTACTTGAGCAGAATTGTAAAATGTTTTCCTATTGAACTTGAAAAGGCTATTAATTTTTTTTCTTTACAAACTGTCAACAGGCAAAGAAATGAAAGCCTGGAAATATTTAAAGCATCTGTTTCTTTTTAAGGCGTACCAGGTATAGGCCAAGGCCAGTTATACTCGGTGGGCCATTACTAGAATCAAATCAGATTTGCAAACCCTGCTGGGGGAGAAGGGAGCGTTGACACAGTGTCTTCTTTTCATTTAAAATAATTAAACACTGCTTCCCATTGTGTTCTTTAGATTGACTTTGAAGTCATCAAAGAGGAGGTGGATGAGATGGAAAAGCAAGCTGCTCGCTTACAGGTTTTATACCCAGAGAGAGTGCAGATCCTTGGGGAACAGGTTCAAGAAACACTGCAGGCCTGGGAAGAGATGGGCAAGTGCATTGCAGAGAACAGTGGTAGGCTTTCCCAGGCCCTGCAGCTGCAGGATTTCTTCAGAAATTACCTGGCGATGATGTAAGTGACAGCCTAGAGGACTGAAGTACTCTGTTTGTGGGCTGAGGCCTGACATGATGATGTAATTTTGCAATAAATCTGAGACAGACAATAACCTGCCCTGTTATTTCAAGTTTTTTTTTTTTTTAATGTATTTATTTATACAGAAGATTTAACCATTGAGAACGAGGTGTCATTTACAAGGGGATACTGTTAGACTATAAAACAAATACAAATACAAGCAACACAATAAATACATGTGTGGTTCAAACTTAGTCAGCAGCCTACAAAAAAGAACAGCATAACTAGGACACATCTATATGTTAATGTGGACTAAAGGAAAAACAATAGCAAGAGGCTCTAAGCAATTCCCATGAAGTGTGACATAAAATAATGAACCTGTTATATTTTAGTGTGTCATCCAACATAAAAACAGAAAAATACATAAAACACTATTACCTCATTGTTATTAAGTTTCAGAAAACATTTGTAAGCTACTGAGTGAAACAAACATAAACATTATGTTACTCCCTTAAAAACATGTGTTACAATTTACAATAGTTTCATTTTCCTCTGCACTTCAAATGAAAACCTTTCAAAATGCATACATTTTTTTGTATGCCTGTTGACGTTTCTCATAGATTTTGTTTTAATTTGTTGTAAAATTAAAGATTGTGTTGGATGGGCTGTGTTGATTGTTTCCCTCTGGTTCTTCAGTCAGGAAGGCAAGTACCTGAGCCATTGAGAAAGCTCCTTACAATGACAGTCAGATCAGAGGAGGGCTTTTGACCGTCAGCAAATATCTTAGAACAAGTCTGCCGTCTTATAAAGTTATTGAGCTTGATTAGCTAGATAGTAAGAGACGAATTTTTGAGGAAACACTGAAATATGATTCATTTATTTATTAACTGAAATGTATAGAGGTTGATAGAAGAAACATGTTTGAATTATCCAGTAGGTGTAATTGACGCCAGGCTGCATGGGAGACCAACAATTCCAGGGATTTTTCCCCCCTTTCAATTTCTGCCTGGTTAACACAACATCAAAGCTTTGCATATAATTGCAGGACCGTATTTATTGCACTATAACTTAGCATTTTATGAACCGAGTCACTGCAGGCGGCCTGAAAGACATCTCATGAAAACCAGCTTGTGCTATAATTACAGAAAATATATAGATTAGCAGAATTTAGGGAGAGCACAACATTTTAATTTGTCTACAGTATATGCAACAAAACAGAAGGAAACATCTAGTGGATGACTAAAACTTATATGTTGAATCGGTATGTGTATAATGGTTCTAGTAGCCTGACTTTGGTTTCCTTGAAACATAATTGAAAACAAATGTGAAAGGACATCGTGGGGTCAATTCAGTTGATCTAAACAGCAGCTGATCTGAATATGGATCTTGGTTAAATCTTTTAAAATGCACCCTCACTAACTTTTTCCATAGTATTATAGACTGAAATACACTAGAGACACACGGTCATTACATTGGTACACAGATGTTTAGATCTCTTGAAATCAATTAATTACATTAAATCAATGCCTTTTTTTCTGTCTTGTTCTTTTAGAGACATTTCACAAAGACTTTCTGTTTTAGTAGTCTTTGTAGTTATTTTCGAAGACATCTGTGTTTGGTGAATGTTACAGTTCTGTATTAAGAGCTAAAGCACATGCTGATTTTACTGAAGGTTTCACGTGGATACTCCGGGACGGCATGGAGAATACTGTGTATCTTCATGATGTGAACCTGTTCAAATCAGGATACCACATTGTGCTGTGTCTGCTATATGTAAAGCAAATGGGTTGAAATTGAGAAAGCTGGGCAGTCTCCAAGCAGTCACAAGAAATGCGTAGCAAGAGCAAAGCTGCATTTTGCAGCCATCTGCTGTCACACAGAGCATTACAGTTATGTGCTGCTTCTCATTTCCAGTGGTGATTACTCACACCTGTTTTACTCCCAATTTGTGAACTGTGGTATTGCTTGGCATGTCAAAAAATATGGGTGTCTGATCAGCGTTTCCGATCTGTCCAAGCTGGTAGTGTTTGTTAGAATTGAACCTATATGAATTCCTCAGGAAGCTAATGACGCTTCTTTGAAAATGGCTGCCTGTATATGATGGATGATTCGGGCAGTAACGTTTTCATTCGTCTTTTCTCGGCAGTCAGTCACATTCCTGTTTGTGTACTCAGGCACTCACGTCTGTTGTTGCTGATTTTTAATACACATATCACTGTACTCAAATTTAAGACGCAGGCCATTTTTTAAAAGAAAAAATTGGTTTAAAAAGGATGTCTTTTAATTTGAAGGAATATGGTATGTTCTTTAGTTATTTGCTTTTAGTTTTGTAAAATTAATAGCTTTAAAAAAAAAAAAAAAAAAAAGCTTATTCCAAAATGTAATTGATGTTAGCGCCGTGTAGAACAATAATCTTAAATTCGAATTCTGGAATAGTCCACCAGGCTGAGCTTTGGGGGTTCAGTAAGGGGTGACTTTGAACAAACATTTACTCAGGGGCTTTCTGACAAAATAAAACCAATGTAGGTTATTTTACATTGAGGGTTTGTTACCAATGGACACATGTATAATTAGTAATGAATTCCATTGGCTAATACAGTAAAACCTATTTAATAGCACTCCAGTTAATGTCACTCTCTGCTTATTGTCACCACATTGAAATGTCTCAGTCAGAATAGAATGGGAGTCAATGGGAACAAGCTCCTGATATGATCTCTTTGGTTATTGTCACTCTCTCCTTAATATCAATCATACAGCTGATTTTCACCCCACTTTATATCACCTTGGGAAATAGAAATATGTATGTTTGTACAATATTGCAAACCAAACCATGGCTGAATCTATGTTTAAAAAAAAAAAAAAAAAAAAAAAAAAACATGCTGGGGGTTCTCAGAAAATTCTGGAAACTTCCCTTTTCAACCCCAAAATACAAATAACTTCTGTTTGTTTTTTATAAAAGCATTCCTAAAATAGTGCAATCAAATTGGTCTAATTTAGGGTAGGATTAAATTGAATTTTTAACTGGAAAGGTTAATCAGATCTAAGATTTAATACTATCATTCTAAATATTGTTCCACAATCTCCTTTAGGTAAAAAAAGTTGAATTGGCCCATGAAGCTAGGTACACACCACAGCCATTAAATGTGTTGTAACCATATCATATAGCTCTCAAGTGCTCAGCTCAAGCAACAGTCTATGTCCATTTCTTTGTGGACCACTCGGCAAGTTTCTTAGGTGTAGATCCAGCTTTGGTCTCAGTTTGGATAAGTGCACTAACATCTTCGGTGTCTCATCTCAATTCCTCACAGCTCATGGACGGAGGACACTCGAACCTGTATCTTCTCTGAGAGTCCAGTGAACCCTGGGAAAGAGGGGCGGCTACCAGAGACAGAAGAGCTGGATACGAAGATCGAGCAGAAGTTTCAGGAGTTTGAAGAACTGGCAGCAGCTGGACAGAAGTTAATAGATGAAGAACATCATTTAACAGAAATAGTAAGTTGGAGCTGTCAAAACAGAACAGATATATCAATCAGACCATTAAAGTCGTCCCATCTCCATTCTTCAGACGTACCTCAGGATGCCCATGACACCCCACCATTGCTGTCAGATAGCATCTGAATATCATCGATCTAAGATCATTTAAAGCTTGTTGATGAAACCTGACCTTATTATGGCCAAGGAGTGGTTTCGCAAGTACAAAATGAAAAGGTCGTCAGTTGACTTCTTTTACATTTCCTTGCAGATCAAGGAGAGAACAGAGGAGCTGAGGAGCATGCTGGGATGGATCCTAGTTCGCTGGAGGGCACAAAAGCACCAGCGGAGTCGTGGGAAGACGAAAGCAGAGCCAAAGGGAGATGTGATCTACTCAGAGGCTACAGTGTGCACGCCTCAGTCAGTCCAGGTCAGTGATTTTGATTCAGTTAGAGCATACAGCAATGCCTTATCACCTTGCTATTCATATTTTCTAGAACACTATTCAGTCCGTCATCAATGAGGGCAAATACCAAACCGACCACTGTGTAACAAATATGCCACGCATTTAGACTTGCATTTAATTAAAAACATGTATATACTTGGACCTTGATTAAATATCACTGAATTTGACTGAATATCACTGAAGAACAGGAAGAAGATACATGCACTTTTTAATATTATTATTAAATCTACCCTTGGATTTGACTGTTTTCTTTATAGGGTTTCTCCCCTTGTCTGGAAGAACAGTATGTTTTTCAAGAGCGATCCACCGGCTGCCGGGTCGGGTCCTGCACAGATAGACTACATCCCCAAAAGCCACGCCACAGTTCGCAGTCTGAGGGGGGCTATGAAGAAATGACCCCGATTCACCCCAAGGGCAGTGAACTCAACTCATCAGGAGGCTCTTTGGAGGGGTTGCTGGTTCTGGAGTCCCCAGAGTCACCCCTGCTGGTGCTCAAAGAGCCGAGCGCCCCCTCACTCGGGGGTACAGTGAACCTCATCCTCAGCTTTTCAAAAAAGAGGGATAGCCAGCTGCAACTCCAGGACCCCATGGATGAATCAGAGACCCAGGAGCCTATTCACAGGGTGAGTTCAGCAGACACAGTGTGCCAAGTTACCCAGTGGCATCAGAACCCAGCACAAAGGGGATTGAAGTGGTCTTGCAAGATTTCTGTAGTGATGCTGGAATGTTTTGATAATTCTTGGGGTTGTAAGTTCAATTTTCAGACCTGTCTTTAGCTTTATCACCATCATCACTACTCTCTGCTAAGGATGGAAGCAGCGTAATTAAAATGCATTCCCAGGGAAGTGGCCTATAAAGTTAACCAAAGTTCAAAATCCATTTTCTAACTTCTTACTTTCACTAGCAACATCTCTGGTCCCTTTTTTCTTTATAATAATAATAAATTCAATGACAGGCGTTTTTAACTAATCCAGTGTCTTTTTACTTGTGTTTGATGATCTTTTGGTTCTTAGCTAGCTTTTTATACAGTACCTTACTGTGCAATAAACAGAATTTTCAATTACAATGCTATGGACAGAGACTCTTCTTAATGTGGCACCTGGCCTTAAACCTGCGTACAGACCATTAAAAAATCAGAAGACACACTTGGATATTTGCTCTTATCGTCGGTATAAACCAAGAGCAATGGCCTGCTAACTGTCTGTAATTTTTACTTTTAAAAGACTACCTTATTTATTTTTATTAAAATGCTTTAGAATGATTTTCAGTCAAATAAAATAAGCCAACAGCTGGTTTCCAAAGCGGGGTGTGGACAGCGATGCTAATTAGATGCTGATTATAAGTGGACCTGCCTTTTAAGAGTAAGTTTAAAGTCTGTTTCAAAGATGTCCGCTCTAGTGCACTGATAACGTAAGGATTATTTACCACATTGTCAAATAGGTAACACAGCTATAACTATCCATGATGTGGTACGGAAAAGGAAAGCCAGAGCACTTATTGTTATGTTTTTTGGGGGTTTTTTTTATCGTTCTACCTGCAGTGATTTAGAGGACAGATCTCAAACCCCAGTGGAGTGAAAAAAGCTGTCAGAATGAAATGAAAAATGACAGGTACATTATTTAAACAGTTGTAGCAACAGGTGGGGACGTATAACACTGTATTTTTCGGAACCCCGCTACTTGCTCTTTAAGGTCAGCTACTGTAGCTGTGTTCACTCCTTCTTAGACAGTGGACAGTCTCTGATAAATATCATAGATTACAGTTTCTTTAGTTCCAAGAATATGTCTTATAATGTGCAGCTTTTAATTGCATATACTATAGCAGTTTAACAAAGCCTGATACATGCAAAACTTCTGTACAAGACAAAAAGATGTGTAAGGCCACCTGTTTTATAAGATCGCAGCAGGTTCAATCAACTGAAACCACATTATTTATGTATGACTATTGTCATCTCTGAGACGTTTTTTTTTTTCTCCTCATTAAATGAATCAGGTTCCGGACCATCTCCTTTCCCAGACTGTTCTTTCCCATTTTTACTGTATTTCTTCTTTCCCTCTCCCTCAGCCCTCTGAGTCTATATCCTCTGGCTGTAAAAACTTTTGGAGGCGCTGCCAGGGCCTTTTGGAAAATACTTTTGGTAGTTTAAAGAGAAAGAAAAAGATTTGTCTGCAAAATGCTGACGAGGTAAATAGTGTGCAACGATGCATGTTGTGGATGTTGAAGCATGTCTTACAGTGTGAAACAATCTACTCGGACCCAAAGCACTACTAACACAGCATACTGCATTTCAACACTTAGATGTGATGCAATCAAAACAAAAACACAGACAGCCACCGTTTCAAACTTGACTCTTCTTCTTAAAATAGGTATTTTAAACAGTTTCCAGCAAAGTTTGATCATTACTTTGATCAATACCTTACTGATCATTTTATAATCCCCCTGAAATTCAAAATGCAAAATGCTGATTAACCATTTTGTAAGTGCAGTACACTAACAGCCTCCTGAACTGGTTTCCTTTTGTAAAATGGTACAAGTCAATGAAGGCACCTTGAATAGGCAGCCACGCTTGTTCAACACCTATGGTGACCAGGGACTGAAGTCAATCAAAGCTTATGGTGCCGCCATATTTTTATTTCCTGATTGTTATGGCTGTGCCATTATTTCATTTGAATCCAGGCATGGATCATTTTGATTTCACTGCAAAACATTTGACTGCACCATCCAATGTTCGCATTAGAGTCGCATTAACAAAGTTCATCCTTTATAGGTTTTGAATGGCCTGTATAATGTAGATGAGATTTACAAATACAATAACTTAGCTACCACCTATAAAATAAAAGGTCATGTACAAAAGGGACAGGCTTCTGGGTCCCAGACTGCATAGAACCATATGAATAAACTGACGAATTTACTCTCCAGTGCCTGTTTACCATCACATTCAGCATTACACACTAAATTGAAATGGAAAATCTACCCAAATAAAAAGTACTATTGTACTGCCCCAGAACACAATTCTTATACAGTACTATAGCATGTACAGCAGGATACTATAGGAACTGTAGAATATGTGTACTGTACTTTACCTTCCATCCAATTCAGTTGGACCCAATGGTTTTCAGTGTGCATGGTGTGTAAAATTATATATATATTTTTTGTGATGTACAAACTTTAAAGCAGAGATACAAGTTACATTTCACATGTTTTCGACTCAAAACCATTGCTTATTTAAATTCCATGATAAATAGGAAAACGAGTGCATAGCATTTGCTCCTACGCTCATATTCCCAATCAACAAGACTGGCTTGTCACATACAGGTGCGAGACATATTCAAATGATTCCCAGACTATCTTTGCTTAAGACTTCCGTGATGTTAGGCATCCTGGGAACCACTGACATAGAGACTGACAGGTCCCTTCATTGTTTTAATAGTTTCTACTGTTGAGAACAACACTGAGACATGATATGAGAGGCCTTCTTTGCCCTGGTTATACAGCCTGTTTTAAAGGCTGGTATCATTTATGTTAGTTTCACAGGCCTCAATTAGCACTCATCTAAGGGAATCTAAAGGTAACATTAAGTAGGCAAGGTTATTTATTTTCATGGTCTGTGAAACCACCCAATAAAGGGATATATTCATACTGTATGAACTTTTCCGACTAAAATATTAATAGCAATTCAGTTAGTTGTTTGGACGTTAAAAAGAAGCAATGCAAGGGCTGGACAAAGGGATGTCAATAGCCCACCATGGGCAGCCAGAGTGGCAGTGATTTGTCATGATGAGTATGCAAGGTGTTTTCATTGTTGAGGGACATGTGACTTTTCTTCAACGATTACTGCCTCTAATTCCATCAGGAAAGTTAGTAGTTGGACGTGGCTGATGTCCAGATTTTCCCACAGAGACCCCACTGTTGTCAACAGTCTTGGATACAGGACTGCCTGCCAGCCAAGTGCCTCCTATCAGCACACAACCGAAGTCTTTCAGATCAGCTGTCTTGTCCATTGTGACTGAAACTGACTTGCAGCTAGGAGATATGTATATAACAGAACATGTCAGTAATTAAATTTGCATAACAGTTATGTGAGGGGGACATATGTTTAGATTTTGTTGTCCATCGGATATAGCACAGGCCATAGATCTCGGCCAGCCTCTTTCCCGCCAGCTCATATCACCCTTTGATATACTGACTTCATATTTTCAGTGTTATGGATACAGCTAAAGGGTCCAATACTGCATATGTAGAGCACAACTGCTGTACACTGCTACATCCCAGCTGTATTCCGAGAAATGAAACCTTTAAATACAGCTGAAGTACACAGGTGTCTGTTTGGTAGGAAGCTTGCTGTCTTTGTATCTAATTGTATAGATTGTCAGAAGGCTTCAGTTTCGGTACCCTTTAAACAGCTGTGGTAGATTTAGTTTAGTCATAGGGGTTGAAGGCCAAACCATTACAGCTGCGTATTTGCTTATTTAAACACCATATGAGTTTAATAAAGTACTTGTTAACTATGCACTAGGAATAGTGCCCCGTGGTTCCAAGTATCTTTTTTTCAGTTTGGTATAGAGCTTAGAACTGCCACATGAGTAATAACGTATTTTTTGAGATATTGCTTATAATCCCATTAGTTTGACTGCTACATTATAGACGTGTATTTAGTTTTTCATATACTTTGTTGGTGTTTTATGTTATGTTGTGTCAAAACGATTGCTTTAATTAAGCTCTGGCTGATTATGTTTATTCCAGTAACTAGCAGCATTGGAAATGTTATTGGAGTTCATGAATGCAAGCCTGGTATCATAAGCATGAAGCTTAATGGATAACAAATAATAATCAAATCTGGGATATTGGCAAAAATCTGTGAACCCCTTGTAGTCCTAATGGTGTTTTTGTTTTTTTGTTTTTTAGGTAAGTACCTATTTGCATGTTAAGGACAACAAAAAAGCAATATCACCTGTTTTTGAGAGTGTCACCCTGCCCCGTCTCAATAGTAAGGGACAGCCCAAAGCCCCTCCTCTCTCAGAGGTCAGCACTGTGTCCTTTCACACCTTACCAAAAACCAGCTCCAGCTCCATCTTCAACAGCTTGAAGAAGAGGGGCAAGAAGAAGAAGCGAGACGTTCGCAGGCACACCATTCAGAAGATCATGGGTGTGGACCTTTCCGAAGGTGGGGCTGGTGAGGTTACATCCAACACAAACACGTGGCCTCTGAAGGAAAGAGTAAAGGATCCCACAATCCCATGTCCTGCCAGTGGAGAGCTTCTGGACTATGTCAAAAACCCATTGGTTAAAGACATTGATGCAGAGTGCACTGTCGTCCAATCCTTTTCAGATTTCAGTCAGCCAGGTGGAAGGGAATGCTCTGTTAAAGGTGGCAGCACTTTGGCTGTAAATAACAATTGCAAGCGTCTTTGTCTGGGCTCTGTCTTGAGTTTTGAGCTACCCAAGGACATGAACCTCATTGGTAACATTCCAGATCTTATCAAAATCCAACCTCCTGACACAACAGCTGATAGCCTCACTATCAATTCACTCTCTTCCTTTTGCAAGTCAGCCAAGTGTAATACAGATGCAGTGAAGGATCTGGTAGAGGCAGAAGGCTGTTCAGGCTTAAGCACTACCAGGCAGGATTCCATAAAACCAAGAGTCTATGAAGAGATTTCAAACCAGATTCCTAAAGGGGCACAGGGCCAGAAGAACGAGGGTCAATGGTTCAAGCTGCATAACCCAGAAACAGATTCAAGCCCGTTCCAGCCTGCACTACCAACCACAGAGAATCCTCAAAACAAGGGTCAGGACAGTCCCAGAGATGACATATTTGACTTGAAGTTAAAGCGTCTCTCCCGAATCAGTATTCTTCATGAGGAGGTTGGCCATGAGTGGGACAAGCTGGCTGACGCTTTGGATTCTACTTGTAGACTTAGCAACCAAATAGGTGCTGTTGATGAAGAAAGGCAATACAGTACGACAGCAGCCAATGGTTACTTACAATCCAGTTCTGAGTTATGTCAGATGGGAAGGAGCACATATTGCGAACTGAGCAACAATGAACACAAACTGGATAAAAAGAAAGGAAGATTTAATGAGGTCTCTGGTTTTAAAAGTCCCCAAGCAACCTCCAGCAAGGTCAAAGCCCAAATGACTCCCCACAGTGGAAGAGAAGTGTTGAGTGACTCAGTTCTTTGTAACAATGTAAACGTTAAAACCTGCTCGGGGGAACAGACTGAATCTGTAGCAATTAGAGTCAACAGAAGCACATTTAAACGAGACAAGGAAACCAAGACCAACAAAAGGGACAGAACCAGCAGCGAGCTTGGAGCAGCAGCAGTGGATGTCATCCACCCAGACCACCAGCAGTTTGAGGAAGAAGAGGAGGAACTAGAAGATATCTGGAACAAAAGCGTTGGTTACAGACAGAGCATCTGCTCCGACATCATGTATCAAACCTACAATCAGGGACAGGACAGAACCTCCCCTGCGCAGCAAGAGGCAACAACCACTCCGTGTCAAGACATCACATACAGAAAGCTGGTCACTGCCTCTGCCCCCAACTTGCTGGTCGCTGAATTTAGGCTGCCAGCCTCTATACAGAACCTCCTGGGCTATTGTAAAGAGTCGGACACCGGGGAGAAGAGCCCAACCAGTGACCACAGGAGGTCCTGGGACGCTTTCCCTCATAAAGAACAGGCTAGCCGGCAGATAGCTCCGATTAACGAGACAGCCTCTGATCAGGTGAAGCTGCCTAACGTAGCGGATCATCAAAAGTATATCTACAAGTATAGAGAGGAGGAGGAGGACACAGGTAGTGTGAAGGTAAGATCAGTTTGTTAGCTTGTCCAAATTCCAAGATCTGACCTTAACCTTTCACTGACATGAAGACTGACTATGTAGAAGTTATGAAGAAGAAATTAAGCAGGGTAATGATTGCTTGCTGGGAGGTTTGTTGTTTTTGTAAAGTATGTGTGTAAGGGATTTATTTTGAGTGTTGGGAGAAGCATCCCAGGAAATGCAAATTAATTGCACAAATGTAAAATGATTCGATTTTTGAGATGTACAAGAAGGGAGGTATTCACAAACCCATTAACTCCTAAGCACTTTTTTCTGGAAGGAGAAACTTGAAACAAACAATTGAGGGATTAAATCTGCAGGCTATAGTTGCATTTTAAGTTGGTCATTTCTAGTGTTGTAACATGAACAGGTTTTTATTTATCTTTTTAGAAAAGAAATGTGCCTTTGAGACTTTGGAGTAAAAGGTTTTATGAATTTCTCCCACATTCGTTATAACTCACTAAGACATATCTACGACTGACCTCATCACATAAGCATGCAATTTCATATGGAAGTCAAGAGCAAAAATCGTAAATTAAACATATGATCTCATATGATAAAGTCTGAATTAAATTAAAGGTTTATGGCGCTACCATAGATCAGCATTGCTATGGTGGTGTCATCATTTTGATTTAATCCAGGCCCTCTGCATACATAATTTACTTTCTGCTGTTTGCTTTTACTATAGCAACAAGCATTTAATTGCCATTTATTTCAAGCATGCACTAAAAGCAAAAAGCGAACTAAAAGGAAAAAGCTGCCATCCATTTCTGATCATCGGGTGCAGGTATGAAATGACCTTAAATTTAGAACACGTGGGCTTCTCCATACACAACAATGTGGGGCTGCTACCTCACATTAAAACCACAACAAATGAATGCTGGTTGGATACAATGATAACAGTACTCCCACAAAACAAAGCACATGCCTGTTGGACAGTGTGTCTCAGTATTACTCCTTTAACAAATTAGAACCTTCGCACTCTCCCCAGGACCAGTCGGTGAGCCTCCTGTCAGTTCACATGGGCGTGGAGGGTAATGGAAAGCAGCCAGTTTACTCTGAGGGCATGGACTGTGACTGTGCAGAGCAGGGACACACAATCAACACAAGGGGGCACTGTAGCATCACGGTATGACAGTAAAGAAAAAGAACTGTACAGTACATGTTGGCCTTAAAGTTTATATTTATAATAAAGAAATTAATAAAATGTTTTTTCTTTGTGATAAATCTCAAAGCTGGGATTTATTTTTTTCAATGTCATATTTTTATGGATAGTCATGAAATTGTTCTAGACTTTTGTTGGCTTCTTTAACCCTCATAAGGTAGCCTGGAGTCCATTCAGACCCCACTGTGCTTTAGTATCAGTTATTATGTGGATCTAGTGATTTGATTTTTGTTTTTTAGGTAGTTGTTAGGCACCTATCCTGTTACACTATGCAAAGGATAATTCTAGTCCAGGTAGCCTGGTTGAATTTCGTAAATTGTTTTAGTATAGTGTATCAGCAGGACCGACCTTCTCGCGTAAATACCTCAGGCACCGTAACAGACATTCCTAAGCAAAACTACAGCAAACCGAAACTAAGGCTCAAGTCATGTGACATGAGTCAGCTCCTAAGTTTGTTGGGTATTACTCGATCACAACAGATAGCATTCTGGTTTCAACGCCATTTAAAAGTGCAGGCTTTGCGCTTTCCATTGATGTCAGGCATGCCTGTATGTGTACTTTCAACCACCCCCTCATTCAGTGCTCCAGTGCTGTGATGTGCAGCAAATCGGGAGGTGTGTTCAAGTACCTGTAACTCAAAAACAGAGCTAGGAACACATTCAATATACCAAATGAAAGAGGGGGCAGAATAAACGACAGCATCCACAATACAGCGGTGCCTTCACTTGCTAGGAGACAGCTGTGCGCACTGGGGGCCTTATCCATTTTTGTATAGCATGAACAGCACATTATACCAAATGATGGCTAGAAGTAAAGGAAAAGCACAATAAAGTGTTCATATACACACTTTCATTCATTCATTTACTCTAGTTGTTATTTATATGTTGTTTTATTGCTAGGGTCCGGTTGGAGCCCAGGTTACCAGTTTACCGATGTGCCCTTATGAGGGTTAACAGGGGTCTAGAACAGTTCCATGTATTTCAAACTTTACTTTAAATAGAGAATATAGACCTTTAATATCTGGTGGGGGGTTTCTCTTGGTGCAGAAATGCTCATTAGTCTATTTATTATTTAATATTATTTTGTGTTATTATTTTCTACACCTACATCCTGTTGTTTTATGAATAAGCAGTAGTGCTATTTTACATGTTTTATTTGGAAGAATATAAATGCTTTTCTAACAATATTTTCACTTATTCCCAGACTTGTTTTCACATTGACATTTTTTTTGCTCCCTGCCCACTCTCCCGATGGATTTTCAGACTGGTGTAAATCCTGGTTAAGAAGCAAGCATATTGTAGCGATGGCCCTGGAGAAATGTGTTGCTGCTTTGTCTTTTATTGGCTGAATAACCTGCATTTTCCTGACTGTTTTCAGAATGGAAACAAGGCAGAGTTTGAGTCAATGGAGGGAACGCTGGAGAGGAAGCACAAGCTGCAGCTGGGAGGGAAAAGGGTAAGCTTGATTATTGTAGAAACCTGACCGTGCAGATCTTCATTTAGTTGAGACTGTGGTTTGAAGGAAGTAATAATGAAAGACATACAGTGGCACATGTATAAACCAGGGACTTGCCAACAAATTTTTGCTGCATCACCTTGATGCTGCATGTCTCCAGCAACTGAATGTGTTTAATTACACTATGGACCACATTTCGGGATTGGGAGTCTTATTAAGGTCTCAGACCTGCACATTTTACAGCTATAGACCTACACTATAATTAGGTTCAGCTTCAGCTTACAGAAATGTTCCTCCATATTAACTCTGTTAATTATGTTTATTCTGTACCTCAAGTTTCCCTCCAGCTAAGACCTTAACTGAATAGGGTCCTCTATGTAAAATTCCAGCCAGTAGGAATCAGGGTGGTCTTGAATCTACTTGCATTCACCACAGTGCTGTAGCCGAGTGATGAGTGATTGAAATGCTGTTTGAATGAACTGTGTAGTTGTGTCGAGGACGGCTTCCCTCATTAACAGCAGCGGATAGCATTCTTTCCAAAGCAGCGATGCAAAGTGGCAAGGTGAATTGTTATAACCTACAGGTGTATTAAATAATGCTTAAGGTTTGTTTTGTTTTAACAGGCATCGTGTAGAACCTGGAACCCGTACCATGCTGTGCTGTTCAAGCAGAGCCTGTGCTTTTACCAGGACAGAAAAGACATGCTCCAGGTAAGGTAGCCAGTATGCCAGTATGCCAGTAGGAATCTGTTCAGTACGAATATGTCTTATGAGACCAGCACAGGGTGGTACTGGACGTTTGACGCAAGGCAATAAAAAAGCAACTGAGATATATGGCTTTGCTTAGACTAAATATATGCAGGCGTATGCTTTTAAAGTGGTGCTAAACCACAGGCTAATGTGAGTTGTATTTCTTTCTAGCTAGAATCTTATAAAGGACCATTAGATTTGAAGACAGGTTTTAAAAAAAATATTTCAACTATTTGATTTGAAACATTTAGTAATCATTTTCATACCCTACGTAATCCTTAACAAGGCTGCGGAAGTGGTGGTGATGGGACGGGGCATTTACAGAAAACCTGAAAATAATTATAAAAAGACCAGAGCTACAATGTTATGGAGTCTTTAATGACCACAAAGAACACCAAAGCAGACCACAGTATACCTTAGTTTGACATTATAACTGATCTAAAGATTCATCTCAAAATCAAAATAAATAGTCATTTAACTGGTTAAAATATGAAATACATGTACTGGAGACCAGCATGCACTGCAGATGTATGGTTTTCACTACCTTGAGACCTTTATTCAGATCCACCGTTTAGATCAACTGCAGATACCTCTGTTGTCTATCGACATTCTGCTGCATTTTATTTAATAAGCCTCCCATTCAAGTATCAGCACTGATGTTTCTGAGATCTGTTATCAGAATCCAGGTTAGAATGTTTTTTAAGTATGCATCACATTGCTGTTAAGCAGAAGCATGACTTTTTTTGCATTTTTTGTGTCCAAGCAGAGTTCTATAGCTGGCGTTCCCCTCAACCTCACTGGAGCTGTTTGTAGTCCAGCACCAGATTACACCAAAAAAATGCACTGTTTCAGACTCCAGTGAGTATCTCGTGGTTAGTGTGGGGGGTGGGGGGCTATTCAATACTGTGTTTTGATTCTTTGACGTGAACCTCTATTATTTTTTGTTTGAAGCAAAAGAGGATTATGTTTTCACAGGTCTCAAAAATTGATATTGCAATGTCCACTGTTATAGTGACTTTTTTCAATTCCCTAATATTACTGGCCTCTTGTGGTCGAAAATAAAAATATTACTGCAGTATTTTGGGATTATATAAACAGAGCAAATATTCGGAATAATTTCGTATTTTTTCTGCTCCTAATGCATTATGCAAAATTGTGTTTATCATTTCCCAAATCGTTTTGGGGTTGTCTTTGTGTGTGTGTGTGTGTGTGCGTGTGTGTGTGAAAGGTGCACTTTGGTTATATAACCTCCCTAAACAGACCTTAAAAGGGCACAAGGGGGAGCTCTGGGTCTGAGAATGCAAACTTAAACAGGGCAAATTGATTATATAGGACAGGAGAGGGAACATACTGCAGACATACTATGATATGGGCTCAATCAGAAATAAACAGTAAGAACAATAATAAATAATAAAACAACAAAATTACGTAAAGGTGTTATGATTAATTTAACTCTCATTTTATTGTGACAGTAAGGGAGGGTGTGTGCAGTGCAGAGGCTGCGCACATGGGTTCACGTGGGTGTGGGTGTCTGGTGATGGAAATTGTGTTTAATTGAGTGAGTGTGATTGGAAAAGTGTGGAATGTGGCCAGGTGGAAATGGAATGATTGGTTGCCAATTACCCCTGGATTTTATTAAATTCTATTAGAGAAATGTCTTTTGTAAGTACCTTACAAAACAGAAAGGAAAGAAAAATCTGTCTTTATTTATTTCAAACTTCAGCTTATACATTACGCATAGTTTTGATTAGGTGTCTTCCATGCTGAAATGAGTTTTGTTTCAGTATTGAAAAGACATGGTAGCTATCATATACTTGTACAGGTACTTGTGCCAGTCCCTCCTGGCTCTCTGTCCCTAGAATTGAGATTCGCAGTAATCAATTGCGATGTAGTCGCGCCTTGTAAAAGAACAAAGGAATAAACGTTTGGTGTGAGTTGTGTAGGAGGAGTGAGTTGTGTAGGAGGAGTGTGAGTACAAAGTGAACACCAGGATAGCTGTGATTGGGTGTTGTGCTTGTGCTGTGTGTGTTTAGGAGTGTTTTTGTTCAAACTGTGTTTTGTTTGTTTTGTGCAGAAAGCGCTGAACTACAGTTTCTGTGTCTGGGTTGCTGTTTCTGCCGCTGGCCAGCCTTGACCGGCAGTCTCATTACCACACAATGTAAACTCATTCATTTCTTCTTTCTGTGCGAAGGCTGCGGGATGGCTCTGAATATCTGTTGAGCGCTCCTTCAGGATTCCTAATGAAGAAATGGATCCTGAAAATCAAAGCAAATACAGGTAAAAGAATATACCAATACTGTACCATCCTTCAGGGGGATGGAGGACACACACATCCTGACAAGCCTGTTTTATTTGTGTATTAATAACATTGAATTGTGTTTAATTTAACTATCAAGTAGCAGAGTTACTTGTTGTCAAAAAAGAGTCTGATTCAGGCCTATGAGTATTTGCTGGTGTGAATGACATTTATGAGGTGTCAGTGAACCTATACTGCTAACCTCGTCACTGGATTAAAATCTTACTGGTTTATCTAGTTTTACCATAAAAGGTGAAGTTGGTGACCTGAATTCCACTCCCTTGGTTAACTATGTACTTTTCTATCTTGGTGTGCATGTTTTCAGTTTGTGTACACATATATCATTGCTTGTTGTCATGAGTAAGGTTTTAAGAACAAAAAAAAATCCTTGCTGCTGACTGTTCTGTGGAGCTTGTTCTATCACACTGCAGCTTGGTTTTGTGCAACAGGAGCTCAATGGTACAGCATGCCGGGTACCTGTAGCACAGCAGTCACAACATATAGATAGCTATACTGAGATTCAGATATTTTATTTGTGATCGCAAAACAGGTATGTTCATTTAGAGCTGTTTTTTAAGGAACTTCTGAAATACATGTATTAATATCCCTAGTCTGTGTTTCATGCTGTCTGTATCAAATTGTGAGAAGTGTGATGGGGTCGCGTTGGCAAGGTGGGTTGGTGCCCAGGGCTGTGATGGAGGTCTCTCTGCTGGGGTGTCCCCAACACTGATAGCAGTCCGGCAGTGGTGCTCCCTCTTCTTGGAGGGGGCAGTTGAGCACAAAGTGCCCCCACTTCCTGCAGATGAAGCACCAGCTTGAGGCCCCGAGAGCGCTGAGGTACCTGTCCCAGCTGCTCTCCCTTTTTGGCACTGGAGATGGCACCGGCTCCTTGGCTCGCCTCCGGGGACGGCTGCTCCTCTCCTTCTTCCTCTTCGGGGCAGGTAGCTGGGGTAGGATTTCTCCCCGAAGGAGCCATTCCCCTGCCGTGCTCACCTCACCCCGTCTGTAGGCCTCCCACCAGAGGGGTTTTCATAGGGGCACACGTCCGTAAGGTGCCCCTGCTGCAGGCAGGTGAGGCTCCACAGAGCCCCTCCTTGCCTCAACCGGTACTGCTGCTCAAGTCGGCTTTCCTTCCATTCCATTTTCTTTTCAACTCTTTTTCAAATAAATCTGCAGTTCGCTCTTTGAGTCTCCGGGGTCACTATCCCTCTCCTGACACCATATGTGATGGGATCGCACCAGTAAGGAGACTCAGAGACCAGAAACGCTACAGTTAAGCACTCACACGCATTTATTTACATGAATACATCATACACAATACAAAACAACAAACCTTCACCATCACAATCCTCTCTCTAACACCCGGGATCACCCTTTAGATATACCTGTGGCCTAATTAATCTTTTCATTATTTATTCTATTTACGGCTCCAGCCACATCCTCACGTATTTTTGCAGGGAGGATTTTAACCCCCTCCCTGCCACCCAATATTCCACACACACACACACACACACACACACACACACACCCGTGCACCGGCAGGGTTTACACCCTGCCACACTGCCACAGTGTTTTTAAAGTAGTTTTCTTTATTCTTTGTGTTCTCAGGGCTCAGTGATCTGGACCCTGCCAGGTCAATACCAGGATGCCCCTTGCCAGTCGCACTGTAAGTGAACAAATTCCACTTTCATTTGAAATATCTGATGCAGATTCCTTAACTAAAACCTTAATTGAACTAATAATTTGCTTAATTAGAACTTTTTTAATGTTTTCAGCTCCTTAAAAGTTATAGATTTCAAGTTACTTATAACATTAATTAAGCAAATTATTAGTTCAATTAAGGTCACAGTACCGTGCCAAAAGAAACCTAAGCATCTACTGTGTACTAATGTGTACTTTTTGACAGAACAAGACGGAGTAGCTCAAACACAAGGATTTAGTTTATTGTGGTGTTAACAATACTGTGTCCTTTATTTTCAGATGTTCCCAATCTGCTGTTCCCTGCTCCTGCAGCACTGCATGTAACTGTCCTCACGGGGGCGCCACCACTTCCCTTTCCTCAGGGCACCGTCAGTCAACCACTGCAAAGACTAAAGAAATCACAGTCCTGACCAGAGAAAACACAAAATTGCCAAACCGGCACCGTGGGCATTCAGAAGACCTGGCGGCTCCACTTTCTTCAGACGCTGGTCATCGTGGTAAGAGCAAAATTTACAAGACAAAACTGGAATAGTTGAAAAATCTGATTAGTAAGCACAAATAACATGAATCATGGTTAGCTCAATCCCTCCTCTTCTAAGAATGAAAACTGCCTTATAAATGGGTAATTGTATGTAAAAATAATATGTAAAAAATAATGTAATTGTATGTAAAAATAATGTGATATCTTGTAACAATTGTAAGTCGCCCTGGATAAGAGCGTCTGCTAAGAAATAAATAGTAATATCTCACGTGTATGAGATCTGAAAGGTGTAGTTTCAAACAATGACAGACAGAGCTGTAAGAGAGTATGTAGAGAGAGAGAGAGAGAGAGAGATTTCCCCAGACCTTAATGACATGACTTTACAAAATAAAATATTGATAGAATATACGCATTTGACATGACTAAGTGTAAAAAATATAATGGTAGTTTATGTGTTGTGGTTGGGTATGTCTAAGCTTTTTTCTTGATACTGTACACTATACAAAGCAGGACTGCAGCTATGATTGTTCAGTGTGTCACGCCATGCTTGCCTCCACTCCTAATACGCCCCTCTCCCCTTGCAGAAGATTACTACGGCTCGCTACAACAGTCCATGAGAAAGAAGCTCCCTCAGAGGAACAGGGACGCCTCCGAGCTGCCACCGGATTCCTTTCACACAGACCGAGACCAGGAGCTGGCGGTGAGCAAGCGTCGCTCCCACTCCTTTACCTCAGGTACCTTCCACCACCGCAGAGCGCTTGAGATTGTCCAGTAAGAGCGGACAGGGTATGAGATGGATGTAAATGACATACTGAGCTTTCAACTAATTCAAATAATCTGTTACACTGTTTTGATTGGTTCATGTTGTAGGAAGAAAAGTAAACACAGTGCAGTACACTTGTTATTTATGTGGCTGATGTCATGATTATGTTCCCTTTGTTTCCAAGCAGCATTTTTTCCATAGCACTGACTGATCCCACAGATGGTGATGTCTTCAGTGGTGTGATTATCATTGGAAATGTAGTGGTGTTGATTCAAATGCTTTGGAAATGTTCCATGTATATAGAAATATATCTAAATGTGTTTTGTTTTTTTTAGCTGCATACCAGAAAATAACTCCCATCTCCAAGCCCTTGGGTGGGTCTGAATTTGGACCCAGTTACTCCGTCACCCTGCTCATTGGAGAGCAGTTAGGAGAAGCTGAGCCTGTCTCAAACAGTCCGGAGTCTACACTACACAGAGAACCACAGCTCATTGGCTGGCACCCTGAAATTCTCCTGGACAAACCAGGAGAAAGGAACTATGGGAGTCTCCCCAGACCGAGAAACAAATCCGTCTTCCAAAAGTTCTTTGGAAAGAAGGAATAAATTGAAGAGATTCATCACTGCTGCCAGGATGTGCGAAAAAAATGTAAAGTCACTGACGTTTTTTTTTTTTTTCCTTATGTTTTTTAACCAGTAGGTGGTGAACATAGCGCATTCTTTTTTAAAATCTATTTAAAAGTTTACATAACAAGAAATGAACACATCTTGAAATAATTAATTAGCTGTTCACTATTAATCATTTACACAAATCATTTTTACATTTACATTAAATAACAATAATGACACCACTGTTAAAAATTATTCCTACAGCATACATGAACGTATTTCAGGTCTAAGGCACCACTTTATCACTATCGCTTTTGCAGCTTGCTCTGAATGCTGTGCAGACTATCTAGTGGGCCCAAAATCACACAAATAAAATGGGTTGTTGTGCATCTTCACTTTCAATGTATAGTGTAATATATGCATGAAAATAAGATGTTGTCTTTTTCAAAAGCATGAAATCCTGTAGCAGTATATACACATGCAAAGTATGAGTTAAGTAAATTGCTATCCAGGAATCACTACAGACCCTCTTATTTCTTGGCAGCTCAGCTCAGCAAATGCATTTTCAATGTATCGTTCACTTAGTATGTGCTCAGTTGCGATGGTTTCTTAAGTATTAATGAAACCCAACAATCACAATTAATTAGAGTAATAAAGCTAAAACCCAACATGTTTTAAGAAAAATAGCCAATATTTGAACCAATATCTCACCCAACAATTCATAATCATTGTGTGTATGTGTGTGTGAGTGCTGTTAGTTTTCTGTTGTGAGTTGACGTTTTGCCATTACACACGAGTACAAATACACACGATAAATCAATTTGAATTAGAATATACATTCCTGTATTCCGGAACAAAAACCATCTATTTTAAAACAAAATACCTACTCATTTGAAATCTTCAGCTAACAGATTTTGTGAATACTGGTTTTCACACTAACACAACTCTGTACCCTTTCGTTTGTTTATGTTGTGTTTTGGTTGCTTGGTATCAAAGTGTTTTTAAAGACCACTCTGTTCCAGTGTTGTTAGTTTTTACTGTGTGCTGTTGGCTCTAGTTGCACTTCCTTCCTCCCGAGGTCTCCTGTATGCTTGTTATTTAAAAAGAAACTTGAAACATGCTGTGTTATGAAACCCTGTACACTGTGGTAGAAATATATCGGTATATCTCAGTAGTAGTAATGGATTTGAGAGCGAAAGGTTATGGGAAATTGTGCTTATCACGCAACAATACAAATAAAGTTGTGCAGAATGTCAATATCATTATTATGTCATGTTTATTGTTTAGTTTACTGCATGATTTTAGTAATATGATTCCCCTTCCCCCTAACATTGTTTAATATGGAGCATGCTGTAGTTCAAAGAGACCCAGACCTTTTCACTGAATTATATTGGCTAACCAATATTCTAAACTAATCCCACCATTCCAAACAGACCCCCCTACTGTCTACTTGTATGTGTATATCCCTTGGTTGATGGTCCTCAGATTTGTCGTAGGTCGTACCTCAGTTAAGAGGGGCTCCTGCTGGACCGGAGGATGAGATCCCGGGTCTAACCATTCTATACTACCTGAGTCCAGCACATCTTTCAATTAAAGAGCAATGCCTCTAGCAATCCATTTATACCACATCAACTTCAAACTTAAATATCACACTGAATAAACAACTTACAGTACACATTTCAACTAACATATTTCAGTAATAATACAAAGCAATTGTGCACTGTTAAGTTTTGTATATGACTTTATTTTGTGGCACATTTCAACTATAGAATATAGAACACATTATACTATGTATTTAATCTTTTGCATTCAATTTAAGTATAGATACAGCATGTTATTATGCACACCAATCTCATCTGCATAGCTGCTCACTAATACTAAAATATATTATTATTGCATGGTTACAATATGACCTGTGGCATTTCCTTTTAAACAATCTACAGGTCTAATTACATATTATTTGGAGAACCCAATAGGCTAGTGGAGATTTGAATGTATGGTATATATTATTAACATGCCTTGTGTATAGCCAAATGGACTACTTTATGTTGTTGTTGTTGTTTTTTTTTTACTGTATGCAAGTTGATAAAATAATAAGAATCTACTGTACCACTCAATACTTTTATTTAAGAAATACTACAGCCTTGGGTTTTGATTTATTCCATTTGGAAGGTGTTCCCACACGAGTAATAGATGAGCTTTTATATGCATAGTTTGGCTGTGTGGTCCAGTGGTTAAAGAAAAGGGCTAGTAACCAGGAGTTCCCTGGTTCAAATTCCACCTCAGCCACTGACTCGTTGTTGATCCTGAGCAAGTCACTTAACCTCCTTGTGCTCCGTCTTTCGGGTGAGACGTAACTGTAAGTGACTCTGCAGCTGATGCATAGTTCACACACCCTAGTCTCTGTAAGTCGCCTTGGATAAAGGCGTCTGCTAAATAAACAAATAATAATGTAAACAGCTTTAACTAGTACACCAGACACTCTGACAATCAAAAATAATAACAGAAATCAAATTTTTCAGGATTCCTTCTTTTTTGGAGTTGGTTTACTCCTTAGAGCAGCGGTATCAATGTTTAGCTTGTGTTGAATGTAAGGAATGTGCTGCAGGAAATATGAATTTGATTGTTTTTGTCCTTTCAGAGCTCCCATTCAAAGAAACATTTACTGTCAAAACAGAACTTCCAGTAACTGAGCAAAAGAAACCAAAAACTGGAACTGAAGTACAAAAAAAACAATAGGTTATGAGTATATTTCCTAAGAATATACCCATTAAGGGGAAATACAATAAAGCCATGATATTAAAGGATTTTTAACCTCTCTGTTTGAAGCGTTTAGAACCTTGCCTGGATCACTGAGTTCCATCAGTGGAATAAAGTCTGAAATACCATTATCCAAACTATATCTGCAGCGATATCCAGCTTGTCATTTATGTGGAAACTATTACAGATGTGCTTCATAAATATGTCAGCAGTTTGAAACTGCTTTTGTGTTACAATTTGTATTAACTACAATACCATAAGATAATAATCATTTTGTATTTAATTCTGTTTCTTTTGCATCTATGTTTATGGAAATGTGGTTTTAAAAGAGTGCTGTGCAGATCCTTTTAATAAATCAGTTTTTCTTTTTTTTATTAATTTTGTGTGGTAAAAATTGGCAAGATCCAGTCTTTTTCTTTACTTTGTGGAATGTGTCACTGTAAAGAACTGTGCAAGGTAAACTCACTTTCAGGGTGTTTCCCTGAGATGAATGATTCCATCAAGTCCTGGTTAACCCCTTAAGGTACACAAGGAATTGAGCAGTTGTTCAAACGGTTTCTTATTACGAGGAAACTAACAATTTGGATGACCAGATCCAACCTGTCAGTAAATTCTAAGCCCTGTTCTGTGTACCTCATTGCAAAAATAAGAACGTTGGCATCATTTTATTTGTGGGACACGCATGTCCCCTGTACCTTAAAGGGTCAAATAAAAAAAAGACTACTTTAATGACAACTCAGTAGTGATAAGCAAAATACAATATTCCGCTCAACCCTGAAAATATCCAGCAGTTGGGGAGTTATATAAACACTTTATAGTTATAGCAATGCAAGACGCATACATGCTGCTTGCAACCTCGTTGCTTCCAGAAGCACCACAACTATGGAAGGCCATCCAGGTTAAAAAACATGTTATTTAGTACGCATTTCAAATATTTAGTACAGTTCTAATTTGACTTGAGTACGTGTTGTAATTCTAATTATTACATGTACTAACTTGGCCAATCAGATCACTGAGAATGAAATGAGAACCAATGAATTTAAATAAAATAGTATCTGCCATTCCCGTCCAATTTGTGGTGGTATATGGACTTGCCATTTGGTAAAGTCTGGCGAAAGATGGATAGACCTGGAACCTCCGAGACGAGAACCAACCAGCGGTTCAGAGCCTTAGAAATCACTTGAATTCAGTGGTAACCCCATTGTAAGTAATATGTAATTTTAAACAAGTGTTGAAAGGTCTGACACTGAATCTAATTTTAGCTATAGTAACTCAATATTTTAGTGTAAAACTGAAATAAAAAAAACATTGTGTACATTGTTAATACAAACTGAACCGTGTCATGGTCAACATTATTATTATTTACTTCTTACAAAATATCACAGTACAAAGTATCATATTGTAAAGTATCACATTTCAGAATATCACATTACAGATAATAGCAGTTGTAAAGTACAATAAAATGAGTAGCAAAAGATCAAATTCAAATAAGAGTAAAAAAAAGTAGAGAGTAGAGAGTGAGTAAGTAAAGGACAAACACTTCAATGTTCGGGTCGGGTTGCAGGTCTTATTAAAGCGGGTCGGGTCACGGGTAAGAAGACGGTGTTGTAGCGGGTTCGGGTCGGGTCCTGTAGAAATGGTAAAAATCGGATAGTAATTGTTACAGCTGTGTATAATGGTATTTAAAACAGGATTCATTTATCCGACTTTTTACATATCCACCCTTATTCTGGTCACACCGCAGTCAGATATGCAACGGACTACTGTAGTATTTGATTAATTGCAAAAAGAACCACTCTGACTGCACACATCAACAAATAGGAAGTACTTGCTCTTTAAAACTGAAAGCAGGGTTTCCCAGAAGAACCTCACTGCCAGGCCGGCCACACTGTATTGATTACAGAGTTATGGAGTGCAAACGGCCAATGGTGTACAAAGGTATGGTGATGTGGCACACAGCTAACTGAGGACTAAGAGGCCTTTTCCATGATAATTGAAGCATATGCTTATGCCCCATTTTCACAAGCAGAAAGTGAGTCATTTAAACTAAAGGTAGGCTTTCATGAGCCACTGTGGATTTAGTTTCTAGAATGATTACTGGTTATGCTTATAGACAGAAAGATTATTTTTTCATATAAGGCCTATCAATTACAATACCCATACTGTTGCCATAGCCACAGAAAATATTATATAATGACAAACTGTAAACTTAAAACCGTATTAAAAAGCAAATACATGTTCTTAATTTTCTACTGCCCCTTTACCTTTGCATGGTGTTTGCAATATTGCAATTACTGTATACAGTACTTGTTACATACAGTATGTCTATAATAGGCAACTGGACTCGATGAGCAGCTCCTGAACCCAGCTGAAAGTTCCTTAACTCAGACTTATCAAAACATAGAGAAAACCACGTATCTGTGTAATAGCAATAAGAAGCTCCCAGAATAATTGCAAAGGTAAGGAGACTGAAAAGGAAATAAGAAAATGTAGTTTGAGGCTACTTGCTCTGAATGTAGATTGCTTAATAAATATGATTTGTAGCTACATTTACACTCATTCATTTTTTCTGATCTGTTCCATTTGAGGCTGTGTCAACACAGTGTTTGCCTTGCTGGTGATCCCTGGTACATCCACTGTGTCCACATACCAATCCATTGCAAAGTGTGTTTTTGTTTTTTGACAACTGTGTAGGCTGGTAGAAGCTTACATGCAGCACAAGGTTTACTAGAAAGGGTCCAGCTATTTCAATCTTTGTTTTTTGACAAAATGATGCACTACTAGAATGATTTGGTCCAAAACACACTAAAAAGCTTGACTCACTTTATTGAATAAACATCAAGACTAAAGCCAACATTTGTTTTTTCCCCCATTTTTTTTTTAAATAAGTTTCAGATTAAACAATCTGTTTGAATCACCCTCTTATTCTAAGAAATGTTGTTGTTAAAAATATGAATAATCCTCAAAGGTTCCTGTATAGATAATTGAAATGCAACATTAATGACAATTAAAGTACTTATAAACTAGGAGCAAAGTATTTATTTGTTTATTATTCTGTTTATTACCTCAGATAACGCATTTTTTTTATTGCTTGGTGTGGGAGCCAAGTTCCCAAGAAATGATGTTCCTAAGAAATTACGTTTTGTCTGCTGACAGAGCCTACAGCCAGCAGAGGCAATGGTAATACAGTGACAAATCATAGCACTGATCTCTACCTTGACCATTACAGTATGCAGCTGTTCTGAAGTCACTTTCACATGCCTCCTCTTAAAACAGTATACCACGGTAGTGTGGTGAAGCATAGTAAAGAATGTAGTTAGCCTGGTAAAGCAGGAGAAGCAAAGCTAGCTGTGAAATTAACGTGTACATTTACCATGGAGAGCTGTAATAAGGACCAGCATGGTGATTCAGTGGTTAGACCAATAGAATGTGAACAGTTGTTTTTTTATATATATATATATATATATATATAGAGAGAGCATGGTAGGGGTCTCTGGTAACCATCTGATTTTGTTTTTATTACAAACAAATGTTTCGTTTGGATTGAGAGAGTGTTTGGGGGTTTTATGTCCTGCCAAAGTCTGTTCAGTGCCAACTTCCAACCACGCAGCTGGACACGACCAAGATATATATAAAAATATCCTGGGCCAGTACAGCAATTCAACACATGAAAATCTGGGTCATGTTCAAATAAACCAATAATCACTGACTCATTATAATCCTCAATGTTCCATTTAATGTAGCACAAAAAAGGGCTGCTTTAGGCAGCTCCTAACACCAACAAACACGGTATTAGTGCAGGCACCCCTTCACTTGATCTAAAATGGAAAACATTGCCTCATCACAGAGGCAATGCTGGCTGAGCGCATGGCTGCAGCAGGAACCCATTCATTTGATGGCAGATCTGCTGGCTTTAAGAATGACTGGAATTGTACATCAGCCACTGACGTGCACTAGAGGCAGGGGTATAATTTTACCCTTTCTTTTAAAATAGCTAGTAATAATGTCACTCCTGCTTCTTGTGGCCACAGAGAGAGACTGTTACTATTTTATTAATACTAGTAACATGAATGTTGACTAAACTGAATGGATATGTACGATCCCCAGAGATTAATAATATGACATATTGTGAGCTGAGCAGCAGAATACAGAGGTGTACAGATGAGCGATGTCTGCAATTTCAATCCATTTTACTAATAGGGCATAGAGTGGTCATAATTCCAAACAAGAAGGCAAGATTTTCTTCAGCATTATTGCTCAGAGATTGTCAACTTGCCTATTAAAGAACTGCTTCATTGACACTTCAATACAAAAAGCGGGCGTTCCAGGTTTCCCAGGATGCTTAGAACACATCAATGTGATCTGGCAACAAATTCAATCGGCTAAAAAGGAGAGGAAGGAGCTCCATGTGACATTCCTGGATTTGGCTAATGCATATGGTTCAGTGCCACATGAACTACTTTGAGCAGCATTTTATTTTTTCAGTGTACCGATGACAATAACAAATTTAGTGAAAGCCTACTTTGCAGATTTTTGCAATTTAGTTTTTCAACTTCAGAATTCAGCACTATGTGACAATGCCTAGAAGTTGGAATAATGGCAGGATGCACCATTTCTCCATTGGCTTTTACCATGGCAATGGAAGTAATCATTAGGGCATCAAAATGGGTAGTGGGAGAGCGCCCTTGGCTTCTGGAATGTGACTACCACCAAATACATGGATGACATGACAACCATGACTACAACAGTAGCCTGCACTAATCGATTATTGGATAAATTAACCAATAACATTGAATGGGCATGAATGCAATTCAAACCCACTAAATCAAGGAGCATCTCTATCATTAAAGGTAAAGTAGTAGATAAAATGTTCTACATTAATGGCGAGGCAATACTAACAGTGTCTGAGAAGCCAGTGAAAAGTCTTGGGAGATGGTACAACGGGGATCTAAAGGACACAGTTCATGTGGGAGAAGTGAGACAACAAGCAGTGGAAGGGTTGAAGAGCACAGACAGCAGCGCTTTACCAGGGAAACTAAAACTCCGGTGCTTTCAGTTTGGTCTACTGCCGAGGCTGCTATGGCTACTGACTGTGTACAAGGTTTCTTTGACAACAGTAGAGAAGCTGGAAGCTTTAATCAGTTCATAGATCAGGAAATGGTTGGGAGTTCCACGCTGCCTCAGCAGAGTGGGACTTTATGGTAAAGGAATACTGCAGCTACAAGTCTCCGCTCTAACTGAGGAGTTTAAGTGTGCCAAGGTCAGACTGGAAATGACATTAGTAGAGTCACGCAACAAATGCGCAAGGGAGGCAGCACCTGTGTTGAAAACTGGAAGAAAGTGGATAGCAAAGAAAGCCGTGGAAGAAGCAAAGGCTGGCCTTCAAAGCGGTGATATCATGGGGCAAGTTCACTATGAAAGAGGGGGTCTTAGTCTCATTTCAGCCCGTCCTACATGGCACAAGGCAGCCCCAGCTCAACGGAGGAAGCTGGTGTCAATGAGGTGCAAAAGCAGGAGGAGAGGATGAGGTGCGTAAAGGCCGTTTTCCAGGCCAAGCAGGAAGAATGGATGAGATGGGAGAGTGAAACAACGCAAGATCAGCTGGCAAGACCTATGGACAATGGACCAGAGCAGGATCAGTTTCCTCATCAGGTCAACATATGATGTTATCCCATCACCACAGAACTGAAACCTCTGGGTAGGAGAGGATCCCTCATGTCCTTTGTGTTCATCACCTGCAACATTAAGACACATTTTGACAGGATGGAAGGTGGCTCTTAGCCAAGGATGGTTTACTTGGCGCCATGACCAGGTGCTACGATATTTGGCCTTAGCATTGGAAGACAAGTGTAACATGAACAATAAGTTGCCACCAGTTCCATCAAAACATTACACACAAAAGACAACATTCCTCCACTCAGGAGAGTAACTGGCAAGAAAAGGTGTTAAAACCAAGCCTTGCCCAGGACAACTGGAAGCTGCTAGAGACTGGAAAATGCTGGCATATGTTGGTCAACGGCTTATTTTTCCACCTGAGATTGCCACCACTAACCTTCGACCAGATATTGTCTTGTGGTCTGGATCAGCATGCCTTGTTCACCTGGTAGAGTTAACAGTGCCATGGGAGGATGCTGTAGATGAGGCGTATGAGAGGAAGAAACTGCGGTATGCTCAACTAGCCACTGAAGCGGAACAGCGAGGATGGAGAGTCTGGGTTTACCCAGTGGAAGTGGGTTGTCGAGGATTTGTGGCACACTCTACAACCCGGTTTCTCAGAGACATCGGATTCAGTGGCCAAGAGTTGCGTTGCACAGTGAAGAACTTATCTGAAGCAGCAGAGAGGAGCAGCAACTGGCTGTGGTTGAGACGGAAAGATTCTGGCTGGGGATCTCAAGCACAATAGAAAGAAAGAAACGCTGATGTACGGGTAAGTAAGCTGGGTTGAGTTGAGTGGGGGACGGAGGGGGGTGATGCTGGGATGCCAGAATCACCGTCAAGCCCTCTTGAGGTGTCGTGGGCTAGTCGACGAAACACTGAGGATGGGAGGTGCCCACTTGAAGACCCCAGAGATGTACCCTACTCAGCTCAATCCAGACGGTTGTCATGCTGATGCGCTGGGGAGACCACACTGTGGTTGATCCCCGGAGCCAGCATCGCAGCCGTTGTGTGTGCTGATGCACTAGGGAG
Organism: Acipenser ruthenus; assembly: GCF_902713425.1. Classification (NCBI taxonomy): domain Eukaryota; kingdom Metazoa; phylum Chordata; class Actinopteri; order Acipenseriformes; family Acipenseridae; genus Acipenser; species Acipenser ruthenus. Next base: position 9,171,446 of record NC_081194.1, read on the forward strand.
GCAAAATAAGCTGATCCCTGGAGCCAGCATTACACTTCAGCCATCAACACCAGGCAGAAGGATACCTACATCATCATATGGAAGGAAACACAAATGGATGGAGACACAGATGGATCACATTAGTTTACTGTAAAGTCTAGTTGGTGCTTATCTTGGCGAGAGCCGAGTTCAAATCAGCATGAAGTTTTAACATCTACTCTCATGTAATGGAAAGCATGTGTGTTTCAAGTTTATATTTGTATTCCTGCACATATGTGAGACACATCTGTGTGTACAAAACTGCTTATCAATGCAATAACAACGTTTGAAACCCTTCCTGTTGTGATTCAACATACTGGCAGTGCATGACCAGCTAACCCATGACCCGAGTGCTTTACTAAAACTGTTAAGCAGGCTCTGAAATTCCTATCTCTGCCCAATGTCTCCTTTTTCCATTGTATCATACTGTTTTGCAATTCCAAACTTGCTAACTTCAGAGTTCAGGCTTCGAGCTTATCAGCTGAGTGCGCAGGTATAGAAACATATTGCTTTCTTATCTCAGCAATAAAACATTAGAAAAACATTTTCGAAGCAAATAACATGGCCATGCATCAACCAAATCATTTGTCTATCAGTGCAGATGAGAAATTCTGTTTTTTGAACTTGAAGAGCCAGGTTCCCTCCAAGGCTTTTAGAGCACAGTGACTATGAGGTTGCTGGTTTAAATTCCAGGAGCCACAACAGTCTACCTTTTAAAATTGCTTTGCCATGCTTCTCTGTACTTTACTTTCTGTCTTACAAAGATTGTCTGCTATATGTAACTGGCAGTGCTGTATGATGCATTGCCGTTACAGATTCCATCCACTGTCAGTAAGATGAGATAAAGGTTAAAAGCTGTCTAACTATCAGTGCATCCAGATTCCTTCCTGCAAGCATGTCTACTTTCTGATGTCAAAAACAAACCACTAATACTACTACAAAACCTCACCAAGTAACTTAGAGTTTAGCGCAGATCTTCAAAAACCTTTATAAAGTACGGTAAATCCCAAACCTGCCCTGAAAAATGTTTGCAGTTAGCAATTATTAAACCCAACATAGCAGGAATTGGCATCTTTCTGTATTTAAAAAAAAAAGGTTGCTACCAAAGAGTTCTAATATAAATAAATCAAACTGAATTAAAAATGTAAACAAAACAGCATAAAAAAACCAGAATGAACAAGGGACTATCAGAAAGTAATACTAATGAGTATTGAGGATTGCAAGTTAAAATCTAATGCTTCCTTGTGAACAAAGAGAAGCAGCACGCACACCTCCAACATTATCCATTAGGAAACAGAATTCAGCACTATTGTGAAGATAAACCCCAGCACTGTGTGGTTTAAATAGAGAATATATGAGAGGAAGCCATACTTGAGCATATTCCCCAGTGTGAATGGAGTATACAGTAGATCATGTGTGCTGATAATATGGTGGGGCTGGGGGACCACCAGTTCTATGAATTGAATTCAAAGTTATTGTCACATGCCGCACTTGGGAAGCAGAGATCCCAGTTATTGCATCATTAATACATCCCTCTATGCGTCCTCTGCACACTCATTATATACATTGTTCCATTTAAATGTACTGCCCTCCAGTGCTTATCTAGCTTTCTGACTGCTTATCCTTCTCAGTTGAACATTGTTTTAAAGCCAACCATTTATTCAAGTCCCCTTTGCTGAGTTTTAAGCACTGGGAGTTTCAATATAAATGTACTTGGTTATAGTACTGCAGTAAGGATACATGTTTACAGGGTCTCTCACTCTAACTGATAGACCAGGCTGCCTCATCTAGACCCTTATGCCAGAACATTCTTACATTAAATACGCTCATTCATAAGTAAGTTTAAAAAAAAAATACTCCTGGAACAAGACTTCAAATTCTATTGAGATTCCTGGGCAAATGTCCCTGTTCAAGTAAGAACAATTAGTATTCAGCAAAGAAACTTGTTGATTACACAGGGCAGCTGGCGGATAAAGTAAAAATGGGTCAAGGAGACGTGCAGCATGGCAGGTTGATGTGGAAAGCCAAGCCGTTTACCAGTAACACACAATACAATACAATACAATACAATACAATACAATACAATACAATACAGGTTCACACAGTACCTTACATCGACTGACAGCCTCTTGCCTTCACTCAGACTGCCCAGTACAAACATTTGGTTCCTGTTATATACCTGCCTGCGAATTACAGGCAGGTGACACCCATTAAATTAAATCAAATAATTACACTCGTGGCTGTGCAAACACTGCCACACACCCACATTTATCTGGCAGTGTCAGAAATTAACCCTATTCCTGGCAACCACCAACACAATTTTTTTCAGGATTTGCCCTGCCACACTAACCTTTTCTTTTTTTTTTTCTTTTTACTTGGAGTGCCCAATTATTTTACCCCTGATTTTTCCCCAATTTAGAACCCAATTTCCTCTCTACACCCAGGAACTCACAAACGGATGCCGAGTGACCGGCCTCTGGAGGACAAATGTCAGCCCTGGCAGTACTCTGCTGCAGCGTAATGTGAAGAAACAGTCCCTGGAGGTTTTACCTCCCTAACCCGCGGGAGCACCAGAGCCAATGCGACAATGTAACACTCTCTGGAATTCCCAGCAAACTGTACTCTATGCACAGGACCACATCTACACAAGATGTACATAATAGTGATAGGCTGATTACTCATGAGTAATTTATAACTGTACATTTATTCCGTAAAAAAATGTTCTAGTCCTCTCTGAAAAATTTCACTTGTTTTGAAATAGGGCACCCAGAGTTCACAAGGTATTTACTGTCCTAGATAAGTTCTAAGTTGTAAGGAGGATGTACTGTATGCTGATAAGGGGGGTCACAAGTTGACGTAATTCATATTTAGCATTACCAGGGATGTGAGGCTCATTGCATTTGAGTGTAATTGGTTTTACAGATGGTGTTGTTCGCACTTTTCATTGTCCTTTTACTTTTTCTTCGACTAAACCAAACAGCAGAAAGTGCTTGAGGCGACGGTGTATGTCTGCTTTATTTTGAAAAAATAATAGCCTTGCCAAAGCCATTTAACTAGTTTTGGCACAAGCATGCCTGCACTATGTCATTTAATGAAAGCTGAGATTATGGACTGTAGCTCTGTTATTTACTTAAGGAGTGTGCAAACCTGAACTCTGTACTGTACTCCCTATTGAATACGATGAATTCTGATGGAAATTTTAGGTTATACTGTATAATTCAGCTGGCTGTATTCCACAACAGCTCCCACACCTGTCTTATCTGTGAGCACCCAGTCAAAAGCAACATAACTCCCAGTTTAGCACATCTGCTCCAGGGGTTGTGCACATGTGCTTGTTATTTTATTATCCTGTAAAATGCTACAATAATTTTTACTTCAGTCCAGCTTGAGTGTCTACATGGCAATGCAACATGACAGAAACTTACAGAAACCGGGAGCGCAGTTTTCCAAATTCCTCGTTGCCTCAGAAACCGGGATACTTAATCTTGACGACACAATTCAGTAATATCCCTATTTAGCCCTGTTTGGATACATTGAATAGACCCCAGTTTGATCTAGTACCCTTCTCTGGAGGAGCAAGAAAAAAAGCAATCCTTCATGTTAAGGTCTCCGTCACGCTGTTTAAAGCTATAGTAATACTAAGCCTTCTCTGGAATAGTATCATTACTGCTTATCAGAAAAGCCGAGGCGTTTTGTGGGTAAAACACTAGTAAATGTTAAAACTGCAGTGTCCCATATTAAGTACTGGGATTTTCTCATTTGTTCACATAAGCCCCCACACCACCCCTTGAAACCTGCTTGCCGATATTGATAATAGACATGGTGTAATGTGATTTAATTTCTCAAGGTGACAATTCAAGATAAACAGAGCTTACCCTCTCTATCCTAAAAATCAATCTACTGAATTTGTTTCACCTGCCTTGAACAAAGACTTGACTGGTGATTTCCATTATCATTATTATTTGTTTATTTAGCGGACGCCTTTATCCAAGGCGACTTACAGAGACTAGGGTGTGTGAACTATGCATCAGCTGCAGAGTCACTTACAATTACGTTTCACCCGAAAGACGAAGCACAAGGAGGTTAAGTGACATGCTCAGGGTCACACAATGAGTCACTGGCTGAGGTGGGATTTGAACTGGGGACCTCCAGGTTACAAGCCAATTTCTTTAACCACTGGACCACACAGCCTCCTAATAAACCCAAAGGATTTTAACACATAGAAGAGAGGCTCTAGGGGTGGTGCTAAGGCTACACACCCCCACCACATCCACGGGGTGTAATTAACCTGGATAAACGTGAACAAAAGGCTGAGGGTTGGGGCAAACAACAAAGGTCAGTTGGGAGGATTTTTTTGAAGCAGCTGCTGATGATTCCAGGCTATTGGACATGTCTCTTCTTTGTAGATAAATACAAGGGAATTTCAGGTAAGTCTCTTTAATACCGTTGCAGTTGTCTAATGCCAAGAACATTATCCAATACAATGATACCTTTCAGATCCAAGTAAGATATTTTCATGCCAACCAATTTTACAATTAGGATCAAGCTAGCTATATGATTCGTAAGTGTGTTGGCTGAACCATCTCCTAGTTAGATAAACCCTTACGGTTTTCTGTTTTCAAATTATCCAAGTCATGAATGAGCATATTTCTATGTGTGCGACCATGCTTGCTTTTGCTGTGCCGTGCTTTCCTTTTACAGTGTAATACAGGTTCACGCTATGCTTATAGTATACTGCAGTGTTGTGGGGCAACACTACAACTACTGCGAGGCCCTTTTGCTGATAAACAGTTGCTAAGGTTTTAAAATCCACAAAAATGGCAAAGGATTCAAAGAACATGTCTGGAAGTCGATAGCTGGGAATTAAAGTGGTAAAAGAAAATGTAATTGTAAATGTCAGTACATACACTTTACTGGAATGCATAGAAATAGCATCAAAATACTTTATGTTTCTGGTTATTTTTTTAATTTGTTTTATAATATATATATATATATATATATATATATATATATATATATATATATATATATATATATATATATATATATATATATATAAAGATGGGAATGGAAGACCATAGGAATGACAGCTTATATCGTTGGAATTGACATGAATTTGTGGCCATTACTTTTAAAGCACCAACGTTTTTCCACTTCATTCACAACTAAATCTTTTTTTTTAAATAACTTTTTTTCCCCATTTCTTCTTTGTTCAGAGCCTGTCAGCTGCTTGTCTGCGTGGGGGCCCAGCAGAGGTTGTCCTATTGACTTTCTTTGATCATTCATGACCTTTCAACCTATTGGGAAATGATTCAAGGAAAAAGTCAGGAAGGAAAATGTTGTTTTTTAAAATGTCTGTAAATGATAAGTGAATATTAGGTAAAGCGGTTAGTATTTAAAATAATAACTGCAATTTCACGTGAACTCCCCTGTGGTCACAGCATGAATTCATCATAGATTCATGGCAATATAAGAACATTCATTTAAAAATAGCTATAAAGCATAATATATTTAGACAGTATTCACATGCATTCCATACTGGTGAAACTTAGACAAAATGTTTTCAATTGATTCATAATTTATCTTTTTTTTTCATATGCATAGTTATAAAGTGATTAGCCACTCCACCCATTTGAAACGCAAGATGACTGCTGATTGTGGATTTCAGAGATACGGCATCCAGTCTTTGAACGCTGCTCTCAAGGTCTGACTGCAAGCCTGCTGCTGACAGAGACGGCTGCACTGATTCATTCCTCCATCTGTGAGTAATATTTCTGCCTTGTATGTCATATTTATAGCTTATTTAAACAATTGCATGTGTGTACAGGTACCTGGTAATCTGCTTTTTGATATACTGCAGGGCTAGTCTGTGAAGGTTTTTTAGGGTCTTCCTTTAAAATGTGGACCCTTATGTACTGACTGGGTCTGTCTGTCTGCCATACCCTGCAGCTATGGCCCAAAGGTTTTGCATCACCCTACAGAATTAACTAATTTTACTTCATAAAGTCGAATGAAACCTGCTGAATAATGTTACATTAGCATATTGAATTACATACTGCTTTGTAGTTTTCCATATGCTTGGAACTGACAAAAATTGAGAAATGTGACATTCTGAAATCAAACATGAAACACTGTACTACTTTTATGGTTTCAGGTATACTTTTACAATATCATTTTATAGTTTCTTTGATTACATGATGTAAAATAAAATATCTAAATTATGTTCATATATATATATATATATATATATATATATATATATATATATATATATATATATATATATATATATATCAGACTCTTAGTCGAGCCTTCAAACCTTGAGTCCGAGTCTGTGTCGAGTGTCGAGTGTCGAGTGTCGAGTCCGAGTCATCAGGATCCAGGTCCAAGTCCGAATCACTATCATTCAAGTCCAAGTCCGAGTCTTGAGTCTGAGTCCTTGAAAAACATTTTAAAATTCATTAAACTAGTGGTAGTATTTGGGGAACAGTTTACCCAACGGACGTTGTCTGATATCCCTCAGGAAAAATGCACAAATAATTAAAAAAAAAAATTGATTTATTTTTTCTAGCTAGATGATTCTATTTGCATGCCTTTTTCAACTTGTCTGTCACTATCTTCTTTTCTCTTGGAATTGGAATACTGTTTGAATGTACCTGAAGTTTACAGATAAGCGTCAAGTTCAAGCTGTTTTTCACTTTGTTAGAAGCTGTGATCTGGACTATAGCGCTGGTGTAGTGTTAGAAAGTGGTACATTGTCAGAATATGGTACGCATACCAAAACGTGACTTGTGTAATGTCAGGAAGTAGTACGCTGTCAGATTTTGATACAGAAAAAAACAATTCACGAGAAGTCCACCGCAACTTAAAAAAAGACCCAATGTATTGCATATGATAAATATTTGCATACTATTTTCATAATGGTGGAAAAATATGATAAATTACATTAAAAACTACGTAAAAGACTGGAAAGTATGATACATGCAATTAAAAAAGATGTAAAAGACCGAAAACAGCATAACATACCAGATTTGAATGGGAGCTTCCCTGCTTTCTTAGCAGAAGTTCTTTAGGCATGCGCGAGAAAGCGCAGTGCGTTAAGTGCAACTACACAGGTAAGAAATGAAAGTTACTAGACTAGTAGGGGTCTGCTTGTAGTGTCTGACAAAGTACTCCATTAGGCAATGAAGGAGCTTTATTTCAGCACTGCTCACAGCAAGATCAACAAGAAGAAAAATGAACTTTGAGCATCAAGGCCTCAGCAATACAAGACTGGCTGAAAATGTGTGTGGAATTGATGACTGCACTTTTAATTTTGTCCATGTGTAATATGGGAAACAGCATGCTGCAGCTCCCATGCTCAGTGTTAGTAAAGTCCTGATCTGAGAGCATGTAACACAGAGACAGCTCTTATGATTACATGTTACTGTTTATTTTTCAGTAATAACAAGTTTAAATTGCAATGATATTATATTAAATACGCCACAGCAAGCACATTTCAATACATTAGATATTTTCATTAGCACAATCTGAAAGCTAAAAGTAATGTGTTTGTTTTTACTGCAATCAAGTAAGTTGTAGTGCATTTCATTTTTAATTCCTTAAATGTTTTTTATTTTTTCTCATCAGTACACTTCCAAAATACAGTCCCAATTATTTCTATGCGTTCTGCTTTCACCTTAAAATGGTCAGTTTGAGAAATAAACTTAGTTTTCCAAAACTCAGCTACAAGTCTTAAATTACCGTGCGTGCTTCTTTGGCTGAGATATTATCGACTCATTATCTAACTAGGGAGTGTATATATATATATATATATATATATATATATATATATATATATATATATATATATATATGTGTGTGTCCCATGTGTGGGTAACCGCATTGCGAGACAGAGAGACATCGGAGTTGGAGTTGAAACGCCGGCACAGGCGCGCAGGATTTATTAAACACAAAACAGAAAGTAAACAAATGGGTCATGTGACGCTACCAACGATGGTAACGCACAGAGGACACGTACAGAAGACAGGCAGGCGGCAAGTCTCAATCGAGCGCCCGTCTGTAAACAATCATTTGATCAAATACAACAACTCCAAAAAGCACACAAAACAAACCCGTTTCCACATATAAATTACACCAACACTAATCTCCCCAGTATGTTTAAAAGAAAACAGTAATGAAATGAAAAAGGAAAGAACGTACACTTACATGCTGAACACGTCCTTTCTCTTGGAAAAACTACCCAGCGTAGATTGCTCCTCAACCCCGTTGTCTGGTTGCAGTTTCTTGTGAAGATGACGGACAGGCAACGATGCATTCGTCATGAATGATTCGTACTACAGTAGGTCATCTTTGAATTTGTGTTATCTTTGAATTAGTCAGCCATGGTCTTTGTTTTCACTGAGAGAATAACACACTTGACACTGGAGAAAGTTCAGTGTCAGTCGGTACTGAGATCGTTGTATCCGGGTTAATCCCTTACGTCATCGTTCTAATAGGGCTAACTTGCTGTTGGGATCATTAAAAACGGGTGTTCATTATAAGAAGGGTTCGTTATGGTGAAGTTACCCTGAATATATATATATATATATATATATATATATATATATATATATATATATATATATATATATATAGTAGCAATCTTGGTTCCCGCAGGCAGGCGCATCACACAGGGCGAGGCAATCCACACACAGTCGGAGGTCGGACGCGAACCCGGGACCACTAAAGCATAGTGCCGATACCGCTGTACAAAAGAGCCGGCTTCCTTTGAAGGAGCTTATATCCGGCTTATGTCTTTGTGTGTGATTACGTGACCTACCAGCCCTGCTGCTGCCTTCCCCCGTGCACGCTACACTCTCCCCTGCCAGTCTCAAGTCCACCCTGGACTTGCTAACCAGGCTACAGTCCGACGAGTGCGTGCCGGGGTACATGCATCCCACATCTAACACCAGTATAGCGATCTTGGTTCCCGCAGGCAAGCGCATCACACAAGGCGAGGCAATCCACACACAGGCGGAGGGCGGCTCTTTTGAACGGTGGTATCAGCGCTATGCTTTTGAGCAAGAGGTCCCGGGTTCACGCCCGCCCTCCGCCTGTGTGTGGATTGCCTCGCCCTGTGTGATGCGCCTGCCTGCGGGAACCAAGATCACTACAATATACAGTATATATATATATATATATATATATATATATATATATATATATATATAAACACTTCTTAGATGTTGCCACCGCCGAAGAGAAACGACAGCAACTCCCACTAAATAAAAGTCTGTCATATCTGTTTTTACCTTGTTTTAATGAATAAAGTATGAATAATTGAGAGACACGTTTGGGATACAGACTTTTCTCTTTGGCGGTGGCAGCATCTAAGAAGTGTTTTCTATTGAACTTTTCCTGGGACCAAGCGCCTCATGTCTGATTAAATGGACTGAAACATCTCTGTAGCGCCGGCATCTATATTTTCTACATATATATATATATATATATATATATATATATATATATATATATATATATATATATATATATATATATATAGTTATATATATATATATATTTTTTTTTAATTGTCTCAATCCTAAAATTCTAGGGGGTGCAAAACTTTTGGCCATAGCTGTACATGTTGAACCTGATAACTGATTGCTGTGTACTGTAGTATGCTGCAGTTCTTTGTTGTACTGTAAGTACTACAAAGTGGTTATGGTATTTGGCAGCACACAACAATATGCTTGCACACCCCGCATTTGTCTAGAAAGTGGGTTAGAAAACCCCTTGTCCTCATTTAGTTTATTGTTAATAGAATTAAATCGATTGAATAGTTTTGTGAACTTAAACCAATCAACCAATCTGTAAATCTGTCTTATATTGCATGTTAATGAAGGCTCTACAGTAGTGGTCATTAACACACAATATTCGAGAGAGTTACAGACCGGCTGCTGGCATCCCAAGCCTTTCAGTTGTGGATGAGAGGGTATGTGGTATGATTCTGTTCTGAATGTGCTTGTTACATATTGTTGTATGTATAAGTGATTACAGCAATACTCTACTTGAATTGGATACTATGTAGCATTCATATCACTTTCAGAAATGCTACATAACACTGTATAATTATGTGCACAATCTTTCATAATCATCTTGAAAACCAATATCACATGTGTATAAGTATTAATAGCATGCTGTCATAACATTTGTTACATATAAAATTTACTTCAATTCAAAATTGAGCTGCAGTGTACCATAGACTTTAATTCTTGTGCAAGACACTTGAACAAACACTTTTCAATCTGCTGATTAGGAAAAATACTGATAGTCCACAAAAGGAGGGTGACAGTACATCATATTCACTGTGTGGAAAAGCATAGTTATATTCTAAATAGGACTGCTTTAATAAGACAAGCTTATTACAAGCCTGTTATGATGAAAATAAGAAACAGACGGCCCTTAAATTTAGCACAGAAGTTGTTTCTTTTTTTCGGCTTTTGAAAGCTTAGGGCTATTGACAAAGCATTATATGACACTATAAATATAAATAACTAGTACAAACTACAAACAACATTCTTTAATGGAACTGCCAAGCGAGTTTTTACTTTATTTTGTAAACAGCCTAATTTTACTTTCACAAAAAATAGTGCAAATTGCATTTTGGTGTTACCAGCTTGATAAATCTGTCCATGTCATGATATAGACGGTTGTTGTTTTTCTTAATTACCAAATTAGTTCTATATGATTCATCTGATGTCTATTAATATCAGAATATTAAATATGTATAAAAAAGCTGAACAATAAGTGGTGGTGAGTTCATTTTTCACATTTGAATGAATGCACAACCAATGATGTGGTATTATCCACTGAAATGAATACGAGGGTAATTTATTCAAGGGCAGTTTATACTAGCCCTGAGAAAATAGGTCACCACGACTTACAACTGTAACAAAAATCCATGCAAAGTTAGAGAAATCATGCAAGCAGTTCCCATACATATATATATATATAGCCTCCAGTAGCTCAGACAATTGGCACAAACCGATTCTGAAACTATGTACTGTAACCAGAGCATGTGAGCGGAGTGGAGCGCTCATAAACGCTGCTCCTCGCTCTCTTCCTCTTTGAAACCGCTCGCTCAAGGCTTTTATTTCCCCAGTCCGCTCCGCTCCGGTGCTTCTAATTCTGCAGCCAGCTCCACTCCACTGCGAGTGTAAATCGCTTCCAAAATGTAGAGATGTGCGAACCGGTTCCTTTGAAATCAGGTACCCGGTTCCTGCTTTGGAAGAGACAAACTGGATACAAATATCAGGGATCCGGTTCCAGTGAGTACTATTATGTTTTTAGTAAAACTGATTATTAAAACATTAATTTCTCTCAAAAATACATTTGATCACTATAATGGACACGTTCAAACTTATTTCCCTGGAGAATAATTCAGTCTCACTTTTACATGCAGTGATGAAAACGCTTTGGGTAAAGTGAATCTTCTGCAGCTCGAGGGGATCATTCACAAGACAACCCCAAGCCGAACACGACATGATTTCAGCTTCTAAAAAAGTAATTTAACCCCAAGTTTATTTTTAGTAATTTAAACCCCAAAAGATTATCCCTGACGACATTTTAATTAGTTTATTAAAGTTAATTATTATAGTTTATTATAGTGAATTATGATTTAAGTGTATACCTGAATTATAACCTGTGGCAATGTGGTGAGTGGTGAGTGGCAAATAACATACACAAGAAGCTATTTTTACTCCCAAAACAGTTTATTAAAGCAGGTTAATCCACAAAATAAATAGATCTCCCTACTCCAGCAATGGTATAGGGGAATTCAAAACATGGCGGGTTTGCAGTCCCAAACAAAAATACACTCTTATAGCCACAATACTTGTGGTCCGAGTGTTCTTGCTTCGCTGGGCTGTGCTGTGTTGTGCAGTGATGTGGTGAAGTGTGGTTATGAGCTGGCTCCGTGGCTGCAGCTCCCGTTCTCCATCTCACTCGTCTGCAACAACAAAGCAAAACAAAATAACAAAATAACAAAATACAGGCTCTGGCCATATGTCTCATCTCAGCGTAAGGGGGTTGTACCCATGAAGCTGCATCCCCTTTGTACCACCAAACTCCTCCCTGCAATCAGCCCGTTGCCATGGTTTATCCAATCGCTGCCTGACCCGTAATCTGATCACAATGGAGTTGTTTAGAGTACTTGCAGTTACGTACTTTCCCCAAGATGGCTGACTTCCGGTTTCCGCCCACCACCGATTCGACCCATCTATGGAGATGTGAACTGCCGCCAACCTTACCCGGCGCCCTTTCCGATCGGGAGGGAGATTTACAGTATCCATTCTTTCTCTCTTTAAGAACATAAGAGGTTTACAAACGAGAGGAGGCCATTCGGCCCATCTTGCTTGTTTGGTTGTTAGTAGCTTATTGTTCCCAGAATCTCATCAAGCAGCTTCTTGAAGGATCCCTGGGTGTCAGCCTCGACAACATTATTGGGGAGTTGGTTCCAGACCCTCAAAATTCTCTGTGTAAAAATGTGCCTCCTATTTTCTGTTCTGAATGCCCCTTTATCTAATTTCCATTTGTGACCCCTGGTTTCTTTTTTCAGGTTGAAAAAGTCCCTTGGGTCGACATTGTAAATACCTTTTAGAATTTTGAATGCTTGAATCAAATTGAAATTCTATCACATATCTCACCTCTCAGAGTGATGCTGAAGGAACACTCGGCCAACTCTACATTCCCCAATGGTCCCCCCTCCCTTGAAAAAAAATCTGCATTTTGATGCTCCTTACCCGCATGATGTTTCACTGTGTAGTGGAAGGGTTACAAAGCCAGGTACCATCGAGTTATCTGGGCGTTGTTGTCCTTCATCGTGTGTAACCACCTTAAAGGAACATGATCAGTGACAAGAGAGAAAGAACATCCCAACAGGTAATAGCAAAGAGCGTGAGTAGCCCATTGATGACTGAACACTCCTTCTCAGTGACAGAGTAGTTAATCTCCCTAGATGCAAATAAATTATATGGTGTTCTACCCCGTCAACTTGTTGGGACAGGACCGCCCCCAGGCCAATCTGGGAGACATCAGTCTGAAGGATGAAATCTGGTGAAATCAGAAGCGGGAGCTTTACAGAGGTGCTTCTTAATCATATCAAATGCCTCCTGACACTGCACTGTCCACTTAACTATTTTTGGAGCAGCCTTTCGGTTGAGATCTACCAGGGGGTTGACTATGGTGGCATACTCAGGGATAAAACACCTGTGGCTTGGTTCTCAGGATCGCCGTCTCCACCAGTGCCTGGACTTTGGAGGCGATCAGCTTTACCCAGCCGTTACCCATAATGTAGCCAAGATATTGGGTCTTTTGTTTTCCAAATGCACACTTGCCCAGCTTGGCTGTTAGCCCTGCCTCCCTTAGAGACTGTAGGACGACTGAAAGCCTAATAATATGCTCCTTCCAGGTGGAGCTAAAAATCACCACATCATCAACGTACGCGGCTGTGTACTGATGATGGGGAGCTAAGACCTGGTCCATCAGTCTCTGAAAGGTGGCGGGAGCTCCGTGCAACCTGAAGGGAATGGTCCAGAAATGGAACAAGCCATCTGAGGTAGAGAAAGCAGTTTTCTCTCTCAAGCTCTGAGTGAGTGGAATCTGCCAGAATCCCTTCGTCAGAGCCAAGGTCGAGATTAACTAAGCCTTACCCAGTAGTTCGAGGAGTTCATCCACTCTGGGCATTAGATATGCATCGCACTTGGAGATGGCATTAACCTTTCTAAAATCCACACAGAACCGAGGGGAGCCATCCTTCTTGCCTACCATCATGATAAGACTCCACCACTCACTCCGGGAAGGTTCAATGACTCCAAGCCCAAGCATATCCTCCACCTCCTTGTGAACAGGACCCCTGCGGCTTTCTGGGATCTGGTACGGTCTCTCTCGAACCTTGACACCTGCTGGAGTAAAAATAGCATGTTGAAAGACCAGGCAAGTCGTATGGCTCCTGCCACTTAGCATATAACTTAGACTCTGAAGTGGGAAGTGGCAACAGTACTTTATCACCTGGCCGAAAAGTCTGAATCCATGCTTGTTTGTTGTACTGCTGCTCCTGGCGATGGTGAGCTAGTTTTAGATTCTCTTGAGCCAAATGACCGACCAATTCTAGGCGGTCTCTCAACATGATTACATACGTGACTGTGTTTTTGGAAGTTTTTGTTTGCTCCTGCCACCCTTCTTTCACAAGATCGAGGATACCTCGGGGTTGCCTCCCATACAGTAGCTCAAAGGGAGAGAACCCGGTCGAGCTCTGAGGCACCTCTCTCACTGCAAACATTAGGTAGGGAAGGAGTTTAGCCCAATGTTTCTGTTCTTGGTTGACACACCGCTTCAGCATCTGTTTCAAAGTCTGATTAAACCATTCCACCAAACCGTCTGTCTGTGGATGATAAATGGAGGTCCGAATGGACCAAATTTGCAATCATTTATACAATTCCTTTAAACATTGTGACATAAAGTTTGTCCCATGATCAGTTAGGATTTATGTTGGAATGCCTACTCTTGCAATAATCTGCACTAACTCTCGAGCAATTGCTGCGGCACTAGTGGATCTCAATGGTACTGCCTCTGGATATCTGATCATTACCAAAATGGTTCAATGGACCTACTATATCCATAACAATGCGTTCAAATGGAACTGAGATCAGGGCAGGGTTGCCAACTGGCTCCAGAATATATGGACACTTTAATCCAGGTCAGGTTTTTTAACTCGCCACTAAACCATAAATGAATTGGTAACCCTGGATTAGGGGCAGTGGGACCAGTGGGGCTGGGCGAACCCTCCCTGGTGTTACTTGCTGGCATTCCGGACAGTCCATTATATATCTCGTCACCTCACTAAAAACTCCCATCCAATAAAACCGAGCCAATGTTCGATCCCGAGTCTTATCGCTACCTAAATGGCCCGAACATGGGACATCCTGAGCCAACCTCATGATCTCATGTCAAAAAGACTGAGGAACGAGTAATTGTGTTCAATCTGGCTTGTGCTCGTGGCTTGGGATACTCTATACAGTAGATGCCCGACAACAATGTGGTGAGGATATGTAAGCAGACAGTTATCCTCTACATCCTTCCCCTCGATAGACCGAACCTGCCCCCAGATGTGGGCCACATCTCGGTCCCAGAATTTCAGGATATCGAGCAGAGCTAAAGTAGCTTCAGCACTGGGGGCCTCAGTAATCCGCTCCCAAAGAGTCCTGGTCACTTTTCCCTTACATTTGATAGGCTTCGAGCTTTCCCCCACCAAACTCCAGCCTTGTTTAATTGACATTCCTTCCCACTTTTCAACCCTTTGCTCTCTTTTTGTCTTTTTCAGGCGAAATCGGGAATGGATCAAATCGGCATGCAGCGAGAAAATGGTCCCAATACCTTCCAATGCTGCTCCCATGGTCTTACCTCGGGCGAGGTGACCGACCTCCTGGCACCGGTAACAAGTGGGGTGAAAGGGCGCCCATGGAGCCTGTATGTCCCGCTGCCAGTTTGGCAACAGGGAGGGGTGCTCTGCTCTCGTCCCACTGGGGTTCGACCTGGCTCTCCATTGATGTGGAGGAAGGCCGACCATGGGGTACCGATGAGGTATCGATCCGTGGGGGGAGGGGGTGGAGTGCAGTGGGGGTCCCGTCCTCTGGCTGCTCGGTCTGGGTCGGTTGGAAGCAGGAGCGGGAATGGCAACCGGTGGGGTGGGAGGCAGCGTGTCCTCATACCCGTCAGCCAATCTGACTGCTGCATCCAGCGTGGTGGGACAATGTTGAGCGACCCAGCTCTGAATGTTCACCCCCAGCACCTTAACAAATTGCTCAATGGCAACCATTTCTGCCACTTTTTCTGTGCTGTTGGTGCCAGGGCAGAGCCACCAGGTCACATGATCCACTAGCTGTTGCACCACCACGTGGGGTCGCAGTCTGGAGGGTCACTGGTATTCCCGGAACCGGTGACGGTGCGTCTCCTCCGTGATATTGAGTCGCTGGAGAATGGCCTGCTTTACTTTGTCATAATTTAGATCCTCCTCATGACTCAAGGCTTGGTAGGCTGCTTGGGCCTCCTCAGTCAAATTGGGGCCCAACTGCGTAGCCCACCATCCCCGAGGCCACTGGGCTGCCGTTGCCTGCCTTTCAAAGGCCACCAGGTAGGCCTCGGGATCATCCTCCAGCGACATCTTTACTACCCGCGTCTTGGGTAGGGGCACTGCTGGTTCTGTTGCTGGTTTTCTCCTCTGACCGGCCTCCAGGAACATGGCATGCATCCTCTCCATCATCGCCACCATCCCTTCCTGATGTCTCCACTCCTGCACCTCCAACATTGTCGCCATTGCCACGGGGTCGATCCTGATCTCACTTCTGATCACCAACTGTGGCAATGTGGTGAGTGGTGAGTGGCAAATAATGTTCACAAGAAGCTATTTTTACTACCAACCTTACCTGACACTCTTTCCGATTGGGAGGGAGATTTACAGCATTGATTCTTTCTCTCTTTGTCACAAACCTCATAAAAGGAAATACTGTCTAAAATAAACAACGACCTGACAAGTGCGGCATAACAGAGTACCCTTAATGCACTTTGCGTTTAAACATCAACACAAAAAGATGTAATTACTCCAAACTGAAACCCACTCTTAGATGCTAAATACATCATAGCTAAACCATAGTTGGAGTGGAAATGTGACCAGCTTTTGTTCTGACAACTGGGGATTAAAAGCTTGCCAGCACACATTTTAAAAATGTTGTTTTGTTTAATTGTATTCATTACAAATGAAGCTGTAGATTCCAAGACCACACAGCCTGCATGAGGAGACATGTATTAAACAACAGAAAGCCAGTCACTAGGCATTCAATGAGCTGCTGAGACCAAACTCCACAAGTACAAGAACTGAGAGATAGACCAACAGACTTAGTCAAATGAAGCAGTGTTAAATGTGATACCACTACTGGCTTTAGTAGTGTACAGAAAACAGTAGAGTGGCTGTAGTAACTTAACTAAACAAAATACAATAGCAAGACTAGTATGACATGCAAGAAAGCGAATGCAAGTTTAAAGCAAGGATTATGCAGGATTTCATTCGTGCCTTGCACAGAAAAGGCCAGGGTTATGAGTGGATCACACCAGGAATTTGCCAGCTTGGTTGTTGTATAGTTCTTGCTTTTAATATCAGTTGTATGGTCTGGCCAAGCATCATCTTGGCTTTTTCAGTAATTATTAAGACCACTCACTTTCAGCCCCTTTCTGTTAGGACAACTTCCCTATTAAGACCATTTCACTCACTTTGGTGGTCGTAATAGGATTTCATTGCAGTACCTTTCTGAATGGGGATAAGCAAAGAAAGATAAACGCACAGTTTGTCTCATACAAGCATAACCCTGGCTATTACACAGAGGATAGACATTTGGGTGGCTATTTTTAAAGCATTCAGCTTTAACTTGAACAATTTTTTATGAGTCAGCTGGGTTTTATTTTCATTTTCTTAATAGCAACAGCTCAGTCTCCTGTGATCTTTGAATAACCTTACTAATAGGGTGGAGCTGCAATGCGTTTCCCAGCATAGTATGAAACCTGAAAGGTAAGGTTTGAGTAACACGCATGCATGCTGTTTGCCTTTACTGCTAATAATAGTGAAGCACCATGTGACAGTGATACACACAGCTAGCCGGCAAAACCCAGAAAGACTATCCCACTGACGTAAGCAAGAAAAGAGTATGAAAATAACATCAATCGCTCTGAGGAATAATGCTGAGCTGAGGGAGTATTGAGTTGATTCAAGACTGATATTTCTATTGATATAGATGCAGTAGATCCTTCCTAATTATTATTATTTATTTATTTATTTATTTATTTATTTCTTAGCAGACGCCCTTATCCAGGGCGACTTACAGTCATAAACAGAAATACATTTCAAGAATCACAGTACAAGTATTAATATAATTAAGAGCAAGATAAATACAATGACTTCGGTTCTAGCAAGTACAAGTATATGACAAAATACGATTCAATAACGGAGCAGATAACAGTGTCAGTGATAGTTACAGCGGGATTATTATTATTATTATTTGTTTATTTAGCAGCCGCCTTTATCCAAGGCGACTTACAGAGACAGAGGGATATAATTAAATACAAAATACTACAGATTAAATAACACGTGACAGATTACAGTACTCTAAAGTACAGGATTGGATGCAGTAAAATAGGGAACAGATAAGAGCAAGTAAAGCACATTAAGGAAGAGTGATAAAGTGCAGTATGGCCTTCAGGCAGCCATATAAGCTCCCTATACAAAACACTATTGGTGAATTGTAAAGTTTACTGCTCTTATATTGAATTTACTCCAGAGTGGTTGGTACAGTACTGCATTTCAACCCTTAGAAACGCTATCCTGCCTACTAGTGAAGGAAAGCAGGTAATAATAACCCTGAACATCCTGGAAACAATTGTTAACAAGCACCTAATACTATACAACACACTCCCTTTCTAAAAATATACAAATAATGTGCAGTTATTGGAACAACAGTACAAGTTACACCCCTCATCTTGTGTTTACAATTCAGTTGCATTTCAAATCGTGTCTATATACTGCTAATACGTTTCTAAGCTTGCTGTCTGCCAATGTCAAAACAATAAAGGCACTTACACTGTCATTAGCATTATGGAAATGGTGTTATGTGATTGGATAATGGCCAGGTCTTTGTTTAGTTTGACTTCAGGTAAGCAGTGATTAAGTTAAAAAACACCTTGGACTTTATCACTGCCTGGCCGATAAGGGGTTAAGCAGCCTTTACAACTTTTTTATCTGAGATCAAACATAAAAAGGGCATTGAGTGAGTGGATTTCTTGTTTTTAAGCAATTGCCTGTGTTCAGGGTTCATTGCTGCTGCAATAGTTTTAATATAAGCTCAATGACCTTTAAGAATTATTTGCTGTGGCACTTTAAGGAATGGATTGAAAACAAACAAAAAAAATCAGAGTTGTAATTTTGAATCCCACCGGCTGAATGTTTCAGAAAGGGTATTGGTACTTAAATACTGCTAAGAAATCAATAATAATAATAACAATAAATACAATACAATAAATACAATATTTAAAGGGACAAACAAACTCATTTTTTATTTTATTTCAAATGGCAGCAAGCAGTTCCATTTACAAGTGACTGATTACTTCTGGATACATATTTCATAATATTTCAATAAATTGCTATATCTAAGAACTAGGATGTAGAAAGATTTTTTTATAGAGCGCTGTGTTATGTGCCATATGTCTGCATAGTTTGGGTGTGCGCGTTTAATGTGGCCCCTCTGTATGAGAATCCAAGGTTACAGGTAACTGGCTGTACCTCTTTTTTCCTCTCAGCTATCCTCAGGATTTCCCTTAAGATTTTGTACCACTTTGCCTCACAATTATAAAGGTAAATGAACAAATGAGGCAGCTACAATTAACAGTACAGAAGTGTTTATAGTCCAATCAATTCAGAGGTGAAGCCAGAAACTTCTTTGTTTATTCTGTTTATGCAACATCAAACATGCAAACATGCTTACTTCACACTTTAGGGGCTTTTTCACAGCTCTTCACAAACTGTAAGCATAAAGCACCAGAATTTGCAAGTTGGTTATTTCTGCCACCATGAAACTCAAACTGAGCCACACTTCAGTAATCTGTTTAAATAAATAAATAAATAAATAAATAAATAAATAAATAATACAGTCATGGAAATGCAGTTATAATGCACAGAATACAAAACACAGTACACAAAATAAAGTACAACCTCGATTAACTAGTTTGAAATAGATTACGGAAATATGCTCCACATGCATTTTATCTAAAGGTTTGCACACAAAACTTTATTGTAATGCCTTGGTGCATCTACAATATTTGTATGCATTAATGATGAGGTGTACGGTGGTGCAGAGTTACTAATGATCCCTTCAATCATAGTTAATCAATTACCCAGACATTAACTTTGATCTTTGGCACTACCAAAGATCAAAGTTAATGGCACTAGATTAAATGACAGGTAATCACACTTTTACTGTATTCAAAACAATCATTTATTACATAAATCAAAATGATGGGAGATAATGAGAGTTAGATTGTAGGTGCTTTTTCATTCTTCCCAGTCACGTAATACCCGTTCAAGGTTTCTTACCTGTTTAGGGTTAAATAAGCAATGGTTTGGGTAATCGGAAGTGGTTAAGCAACAAATCTGCTACTTAACTCTCTGCTATGTGGTAGAATTCTGCTCTGCACCATTTTCTTCCAAAAGGACAAACATATTACTGTTAATAGCATGATCGAACCACAACTATTCAGATGTCATTAATATTCATACCTACTCTTCTCTGTTCATTCGACTTGTACAAAAGGGGAACCAAGCTGGGCTTGGCAGTATTTAATAGGCATTTCTATATTCCTTTTACATTTTTTAACTGGTTGCCACTGACTACTAGCATACGGTTTAAAAAAAAATCTTTTCATCAGTTTATTGCCTCTGAAATGGTGTGGCAAAGTGGTTTGCAGTGTGCAGGTGAGGGGGTGATGCAGTGCTCAAGACAAGGACAAACAACAAAGTACTGGTGAAATGGAGGTTTATTTTTATTACCCAAAGTCTGATGACAAAACAGTAAAATAATTATAACAGACAATACACAATGGTTTGCGTATTGCTCTGTTGTAATCCACGGGTTGGCCCCGAAGTAATAGTCCTGATATTTAAACACCCACACGTAACACAAACACGATCACAAGTCCACAGTGAGTGCTATAGTGCTCGTGGTGCAAATACAATTAATCGTGACACAAGTGCAATGTTGCTGGGGTTTGGTGCTGGCCTTTAGCGACAGCTCCAGATCGTGTTAGCTGTCTAATAACAACAAACAAACAGTTTTTAGACATAACAAAACAAACAAAACACTCACAATTACAATATGGGTCTCCTTCTGGTTCAACGTTAACCATAACAAAGGAACAGATAACCTCGCTACGTCCCCTTGTATACTGTCAATCATGATCCCACAGGTAACGATTGCAACCTCTCCTCCAATCCATGGCTGCCACATCGTTTCCCCTCCGGGTCGATGATTTAGTGTACCGTAGCTCCACCCCCTTTCTAGATGGCCGACTTCCGCCTAACCCTGGGAATGAATTGTCTGGCCATCCAGTCCAGGGCACAGGATCGGGCTCGATCATCAGTGTGTCGGTCAACTTGTCCTAATAATAATTTGCAAATCACTGAGACTGCAGGTGGTGGTCTGTCGGGTCCAGGCGGAGGTGGACTCCCTGGTAAGGGAGGGCCGGGACTGAAGTAGGGAGGCAGGGACTGCTGGACTGGGCTGCACAAGGTCCCGTCCCCGGTATGGAGCGAGCCGATCACGATGGAGCACCACCCGCCGTCCTCTGGGTGGTAGTTGGATCCTGTAGACAACCTCCCCTTTGCACTCTAAGACCTGGTAAGGTCCTAGCCAGTGGCTGTCCAGCTTGGGGCAGCAGCCCTGCTTCCATTGGGGGCTGTATACCTAGACCAGCTCTCCAGCTGTAAAGTGCCTCCCCCATGCTTTGGTATCGTAATTCCTTTTCTGCCAGCAGTGCATAGACTTCAGGTCACTTTGTAAAGTAAGTGAGGGCAACCAGGACGAATCGCTTCCCCTTGTCTGACTGGGGGAACGGGCCTAAGATGTCGGCCCCAACCCTCTCCATGGGCCCACCAACAGGAAACTGCTGGAGGGGGGCGTGCGACCGATCAATGGGTCTTTGCGGGCGGTGCAGCTGACACCGTGGCGGCAATAGTCCTCCATGTTCCCAGTAGAACCCCTGTTGAACCCGGCCCAGTAGTGCCCAGTGCCAGGGGTACCATGGTGTAGCTCGTGGTGGACCTTGCAGGTTCTCAAATTCAATGGTTAATTGCAGGCAGGGATTCTATATTCAGCAACTAAAGCGTGCTGCTTTCAAGCGAGTAGTACAGTAACAGCTGAGCAACGTAGTGTTACACAGACTGTAGAAACAAAAGTAAAGCACACTGTGGACTGTGTGCTAAGCCAAACTCAGTGCAGTCAAACTGAACAGCGTATCCCCCAGCTCTCGAATCGCTGAACACCCTGTGTCTGCTGCAGTCAGCAAGATACTGACTTGTGCTCACGAGATAATAAGTCTTGCACACAAGATACTAACTTTCTTTTTTAATTCTCACCATGTCCCTTTAGGGGGTTCCGTAAACTTCAGCATGAAGTGGCAACATTTAAAAGGGGGTGCTCAATACATGGCACATTTAGAAATCAGCTCTAAAGCATATTGAGGCAGCTGTACTGCATTTTAGTACTGTATTGCAAATTACACATGGTATTAATGCAGTGCCATTGCATTTTACTGCATTGAAAAGTTCCTTTGACGACACAGTTTTTTGATATAGGTAATCTTAAACTAAAACTAAATGCATTATGTGAATTTATTTATTACACTCTTTATTTTGCAATAACATAGAACAGACTGCTGGTATTTTGTGCAGACAACGTTCTGTATTCAGGAAGAAAAATTATTGAAACACGAGAATAAAAAGACACAACAATGCACTTCCTTGGCTGTCAAAAAACGCATCTATAATTAAAGAAATATATATCGTCAAGCACTAGGACCAAGCAAAGCCTTCTGGGAGCGCAGCTAATAAAAAGCAAACATTTCAATAACTTAGGGCACACAGCACAGTAAAGCGTGGATGGGAACCAGTGCCTGACAGATAACGTAAGTTCATTTAATAATATGTGTGTATTTATTAAGAAATGGTACACTGGTCGAAATGCCTATACTAAACTACGTGTTTATAAATGTAGCAAATTACTGCACACCCGTCCGTTTTAACCTTCATTTCACACGGTCTACAGTAACCCAATAGCAATATTCTGAACACGTTCCTTTGTTTACTGTGATGTTTCGTTACAATACCTTCATATTCATACGGGGTTGTGTTAGGTTATTAACAGACAGGCAGACGGAATTTGAAAAGCACTTCAGTATTCTGTGTTGTATTACCTTTTTTTGAGTGGCAGTAAATGCAATCAAATTACGAAAAGTAAATTGTAACGATATTGCCGTATTGACAGCTTGATTTACCAGTAAATGTGAAAGGCACGCTGCTTTGTTTATATTTGACCGAAGTGTTCTAGTGGTGCAAAGTGAGTGTGTCCTCGTTCGTTTACGAGTCGATTAAGGGGAATTACTGGTAATCAGTAACGTGTAGAGGACTTTGAAAGGGCAGGGGCTCATTGAGAAAAAAGGGCACTTTTCAAGCATCGCATGACTGGTGCATAAGGGCAGGAAGGCAAGGGGCTTTTAAGCTCACCCAGCGCCCCTGTCGCTGTTGGTAATTTTAATTTACTGCGCACTTCAGAAGGCATTATTGTTTTAAAATATACAGGTTTTTATTTTGTAATTGTTCCTAATTGTGATATGGTATGTCCATGGTAGTTTGACCATATGGTTCTAGGTTCTTGCAGCTGTTCTTTTTAACTTATAAAAAAAACAAAAAACAAAACAGAAGTTCCAGAATTCATTTATTAAACGAAGTCAACCTGGAGTTAATGAAGCAAGGTCTGCATGGAGTTTACATATAGTTTTGAAGGTATGTGATTATTGCGTGTTACTACTCAAATATGAACCAAAAGCCCTTGTCATTGTCCAGAATGTCTCAGAGTCTCTTTGGAGGTTGTCCCACTTCAGTAATTGGGCCTCTTGGATGAGGAAGAACTCTGTCAGATCTGCTGCAGGTATATTATACAGAGTACATGTTGGTTATTTCATTTTCATAACAGATTAGTCAGCCATGTGAAGGACAGCCTTATTTAAACAAAAGTGTGTGCTAAATATCAGAGGGTGCTAAACTGCAATGATTTAAAGATACGAACCAAGTTTAAAATACTGATTGTGCTCTCAATCCAGTACACAGAACGAAGCAAGTTGCACATATAATGCATTAGGTAAAGTGCATGCAAGATGGAAATAGTGATTCATGCGAAATGACGTCATTGATTTATTGAACTGTCTTTGTGAAAAAGCCCCCAGCACTCTCTGTTGAATTCACATGGTTCTCTACTTTATTTTAGATATAATGGTGCCCCACACACACACAATTCTACCAGTCTACAAATCTTAGTTTGAACAGTTTCAGATACGATTCCTTGAGGTTTGTAATAGAAAACTTAAAATTACTAATCTGTTAACTTAATATGTATTTCTGTATCTTGGTAATCACGAAAAAAAAAAAAAAAAAATTGTGTGCTGAGTGCATGGAGTCTGTATTGCACCCAGTGAAGATGATTAATGCTTTGATGATTAAACCATCAAAGCATCTTCTCTGAGTAACACGTAGCCGTCTGTCTCGCTTGTGCTGTTATTTACATTGGAAAGCTGGGTGCGTAATGGGCCAGGTGGGAGGAGGGTGGTATAGTTGGCAACTTGTTCTGGGAGCTTTCAAAAAAAGGTTTCTAACCTTACATTAAACATTTATACTGTAATGAATCGTGGTTTCCACAGGCAGGGGTTTCCCACAGTCGGAGGTGGGGCGCGAACCTGGGACCTCCCATTCTGAAGCATAGCGCCGATACTGCTGTACAAAAGAGTTGGCTCCCTTGCAGGAGCAGGTATCGGGTTTATGTCTTTCAGATTGCATCACCTACCAGCCCTGACCCCTACCCCCTTGCATGCTGCAATGCCTTATGGTTATATTTGCTCTGTAACCAAATTTGTATTTCCATGTTTCCCATTGCTTTTAAAATGATAGGATCATGTGTGAAAGGGAGGTTGAAGGCAAGCAAATTAGGACAGATCCTCAGAATAGTATTTGCTTGTTTGGAAAAGCCTGCTTCCTGTCGCCTTGAATCACTTTAAGAGCAGATTCATTCTTTGGAAAGATCCTGCACAGGGTTGGGGGTCAAATCCCTGTTTTTCAATTCCAATTCCTTTTTAAAATCCATTCCCAATTCAAATTTCAATTCCTTTTTTAAATCAATTCCAAGTGCAATTCTTTCGAAGGAATTGCAATTGGTATTTTAGAGACCTCGTAATTGTTGTTATTGTTCAAAACTTTTATTTACCACAGAACCTAAACCTCTAGGAGAAGATCCCTCATGTCCTTTGTGTTCATCATCTGCAACGTTAAAGCACATTTTGTCAGGATGTAAGGTGGCTCTTAGCCAAGGACGGTTTACTTGGCGCCATTACCAGGTGCTGCGATGTTTGGCCTTAGCATTGGAAGTCAAGCGTAACATGACCAATAAGTTGCCACATGTTTCATCAAAACATTACACACAAAAGACAACATTCCTTCGCCCAGGAGAGCAACCACCAAGAAAAGGTGTTAAAACCAATCCTCACCCAGGACAACTGGAAGCTGCTAGAGACTGGAAAATGCTGGCAGATGTTGGTCAACGGCTTATTTTTCCACCTGAGATTGCCACCACTAACCTTCGACCAGATATTGTCGTGTGGTCTGGATCAGCATGCCTTGTTCACCTGGTAGAGTTAACAGTGCCATGGGAGGATGCTGTAGATGAGGCGGAGCTACCATCGCAGCCGTTGTGTGTGCTGATGCGCTAGGGAGGCAATAAGCTGATCCCTGGAGCCAGCATTAAACTTCAGCCATCAACACCAGACAGAAGGATATCTACATCATCATATGGAAGGAATCGCAAATGGATGCAGACACAGATGGATCACATTAGTTTACTGTAAAGCTATGTCTTAGTTGGTGCCTATCTTGGCGAGAGCCGAGTTCAAATCAGCATGAGGTTTTAACATCTACTCTCGTGTAATGGAAATAATTTAAGCCAATTTAATGGACTTCAATTGAAGTAATTTTTGCCACTGTGAGAAGATCATTTTAAACAATTGGCTTGTATGAAGATAAAGGTTCAAGTTTATGCATTGGAAACTGCTTGAGAGAAGCAAGTTGAGAGAATTGGTGGATTAGGCCTGGGTTACAGCAAATCAACATGTGTTGTCTTTCCTTTTTCTTTTAATTGCTTCTACCTTAACTGTTTATGTGTGGTTTCTGGTTTTCAACTACCACATGATCACAAGTGTCATTTTCGAAATGAAAACAGGGAAATTAAACTTGCAAGTACCTTGTTCCACACGTTCTCAATGCAGTAGTATACAGTAATTAATGGATGTAAGTTAATCATCTAGTAGTTCTTTAAAATCAGTGCTGTTTGCAAATATCTGTCCCAGTGTTTTTTTTGTTGATGTTTTCAGTCTGCAGTTCTGGTTCGTGTTTGCTTGGAGTCATGGGACATCATATAATCAAGCTGCTGGCAGCAGTCTTGAGTGTTTCGGTGCAGCCCTGTGATTGCGCACATCAATGTGATTGGGTTTTAACTCCCCAAAATATCTTACCAGAAATATAATAAACCTCCAGATATACAGGTTTGGAGAAGTGATAATCGAGTGCTTTCACAGATTTAATTATAGATATAAACGGTAAACTGAATCGTGGATGCGGTGATACACAGTTTTACGCAGGATTTACTGTAGTTTTTGAGTAAACTGGCACACGTTATAGTCATCCATTTGTAACATTGTACTTATGTATTGGATAATGTCAACAATATTTATAAAAATAATCTGTGATCAGAGATCTCATTAACGCAAAATAAATCCATTGGACAGAAAAATATTGTGTCTTGCATTCACGGGATGCACAGAATGGGAAAGGGATGGAGACATGCATATTCGTGGTAATCTATTACACTGCAGCAAAATGACAGTAAAATACTTGCTTGTTTAAAAAAAAAAATATATATATATAATTTCTGGAATACAAAAGCCTTGATTAGGTACACTCCAGTCCTGTAGGTGGCAGCAATCATATTTGACTTACACAGAAATATTAAGACGGACATTTACTTGTATGCGTCAGACCAGTGTCTGTGGCAATATGGCTAAGCAGTCAGTGGGTGCGTTCACGAGAGGCAGACTTTGCTATGTCTGCACAGATTCTGCAAAGATTCTGAAAATTCATTGGCTACTTGCTCCGATTCTGTGCAGATTCTGCGCAGAATGATGAAAGTCTGCGTGTCGTGAACGCACCCAGTGTTTTCTGGGGATTCTCATGAAGGTCACGCAGCTGCAGTGTTGCCAGATTGGGGCATTTCCCCCAAATTTGGGGGATTTTTAGATGCCCAGGGGGAAATTTGGGGGCAACATTTGTATGGGGGGAAATCTTGGGGGATTATTTTTTTAACCTGGGGGGGTTTAGGGGATTTGCAATTCAGAAACGTCCGCCAGACAATATTTCGACACTTGAAAAAATAACAATGTTGCATCCAAATGTTGCCACCTCTCAGGTACGGCCAAGCATCACCGAGCTTGCAGTGGCATTTAAAGCAGTGTGCCTTGACATTGATGCTACAGTAAAAGAATGGCAAATTATCCCAAATAAACTGTGGCTGCACACATCTGGAAGTGAAGAATTCTGGGCAGAAGTGTCAGGAGATTGATCCAATGTTAAAAAGCTTGTCTGTGTGCCTCTGTGAATGGAGTAGAGTATAGAGTGACTCTGGTGGCAATAAAAGATTTGAGCACATTAGAACTCTGGCACTTGCCCTACTTACTCTGCCTGTGTCCAACGCAACAGTAGAACAAGCATTCTCAAACCACAACTGCATTAAAACAAAACTAAGAAACAAAATGCACATCGAAACTGCAGAAGCCATAATGAGTAATCAGATACAGTTTGAGACGAATGAACATAACTTGTGTACTGTTCAAGCCCACCAGAGAAATGCTAAGACGTTTTACATCTCAGATCTACGTAAGCAGCAGCACCCAGGGTGGAATTGAAGTTTGGTATCATCGCTGACGCACTGGCATGCTGATTTAAAGGTAGGCTTTAATTTAAGTTGTACTGTCGCTTTAAAAACTCATATGTCATTTCACAAAGGGTGGGGGGTATAGACCAGTGGCAAATATCGGTAGGGCTATATATTCTATTAACAGTATAAAACCAGGTTTCAGTTTTTTAATGTTCTTATTCATTTTTAAAATTTGGGGGGAAAATGTGTGATTTGGGGGATTTTTAGGATCAGTTTGGGGGGAAATTAAGGAGAGGACCTGGCAACACTGCGCAGCTGCATCTCAGCCATCTACCTTTGACTGTACGAGTACTACAGTGAAGCAGTAGTAATGATGAAAAACGCAAACCAAAAATAGGTTCTTATAATTTGAATGGGAGATGAAGTACCTGTGGCTTGTTTATCGAGACGGCAAGATGTAAAAGATGCTGGCCAAAAAAAAAAGCATATACACGCAGATGTAAAAGACACAGACACGACGATGTTGTTGTTGCTGTCCGTGTTAAAAAGACGAAAACACAGGTAGATGAAGGCAACAAACAGTGCTTAGAATCCCGTCTCATTGTCATGAGAATGGTTTACTATGGCATGGCTGTGTTAATATGTATATCTATACACAGACAGGTATTGTTTTAACTACGATAAGCAGAGTTTTAAACGTTCAAAATGTACCAAAATGCACATCCCGGGAGTTCATTAACCTTTGTGTTAACTGATCGTTTAGTATCTGATGGATGGGTCGCAAATTTTGGGACATGTGCGTTTCAGGAACGCATGAACAGAACAGCTATCGCGACCCCTGTGTGATGTTCTGTGAACTGATTCATTAATACAGTTTTCAATCGATCCATGTTCCTCTGAGTTTGGGATTATTGTGCATAGTTCTCTTACTCTTAGTGGTATGGAATAATGGTCATAGTGAAAGAAGGAAAAGATAACACTAGAGAAGATTAATATTTTTTGTCATAATATTTATCTGTTTTATATACAGTATTAGATTTGTATCTTTTTTAAAGATTATTAGTCATAATATTTATGTTACAGTAGTGTTTATTTGATCCTTTTTAGATTCTTTAGTCATATTTATGTTTTACGTACTTTATTGTTTGATTTTTAGCTTTTGTTTTACGTCTTGACACAGCGTTTAACCAGTCAGAGAGCTGAAGGGGTGGGTTTTCCGTTTCAAGCACTTCGAGAGGCTGAAACGTTATGAATGCTAAATAAGTAACCCATTATTTGGGTTATATATAGTAGTGACAATGAAGGTGAAAATGACCAAACCAAAATGGAAATGAGTGGCTTAGAATTAGACCAAGGAGAATTGACATCAGTGAATAACCCCAAATAA
Source organism: Acipenser ruthenus (assembly GCF_902713425.1). NCBI lineage: Eukaryota > Metazoa > Chordata > Actinopteri > Acipenseriformes > Acipenseridae > Acipenser > Acipenser ruthenus. Next base: position 9,200,678 of record NC_081194.1, read on the forward strand.
TGTCCTATGCCTGTGATGTAGGCGGTGTACCATTACTGAATTATATAGAAGTTTCTGTTATAAACAAGTGTAGCAGGGTGATGTATTACATGTATTTCAATAAATGTATTTGAAAAAAACATTGTTTTAAGCACTCAAGAAGAACCACACAGACTCTGTTTACTCCATGTTTAACCAGTCAGAGTATGTATAGATACTCCTTAGGTTTTTTAAATGCTTGATAATTGGATCAGGTGGCCACAGGCCACATCAGATCCTAACTCATAGACAGTCTGGTTGTGTCAGTGTCTTTACAAACTAGCATCATCAAGTTTAAATAGCAAATGGTTGCAAGTATGTCTTTTAAGTCTTATAGCACTCTCCTCTAAGTCCTAAGCAGCCAGTATACCAGCTCTCTATAACTAAGTATAATAGAAATCCTGTCACTATTACACACTCCAGTATATATAGGGCAGCAGTGTGGAGTAGTGGTTAGGGCTCTGGACTCTGGACCGGAGGGTTGTGGGTTCAATCCCTGGTTGGGAACACTGCTGCTGTATCTTTGAGCAAGGTACCTAGATTGCTCCAGTAAAAACCCAACTGTATAAATGGGTAATTGTATGTAAAAATAATGTGATATCTTGTAACAGTTGTAAGTCGCCCTGGATAAGGGCGTTCTGCTAAGAAATAAATAATAATATTAGATGCAAAATATAATGATTATTAAGTTCAGGTTTTCTAAGATTCAATGCCTCCGTCAGTTCTGAACAGCTCTGCCAGGAATGGACCAGTATTAAGTCTGTGCTAACAAATTCTCAACCAATGCTAAACGGCTGGAGTTACTTTTTACTGGTAAAAGACTAGGCCGTAAGCATATTTTGAAGTTAATTAGATCATAGTTTTGGTAAGTTGTCACATTGCAAGGTAAGCTTATGTAACTGTATCTTACAGATAAGAAAGGGGCCCATGTCTTAAGTGTGGCTGTTTCCAATGATTAATATACACTCCATTCACAGAGGCACACAGACAAGCTTTTTAACATTGGATCAATGCCTGCTCAGTTTCCTTGGTTCAAATCTTTGTATCCTGCTCACAGTTTGCTGCAATAGTATGTCTGCTGGTTCTGTTATCCTTTAAAACATAGTGCAGAGTTATTATGGTATTCAACATTATTGTGGTTTTGTGAAGTCCTTTTTCAGTCGCATTCTCCAAAGGTCCGCTTGCTCCCAGCATGTCTGAAAATCTGCGTTTGGTTCCACTCTTAGTGGTTCTGTAAAAGCAATCGCAGCCTCGGGGATCCATTGTCTTGCATCACAGTATAATAATCAATAATATCTCATTTGCAGAGTAAGAGTTTTATTACAACAGCGAAAGCCATGGTGTGCCTGTATATGAAACATGTTCATTGCAAATTTCACAAAGCTTATACAATTAAAAAAATCTTTAAGCACATGGTATGTGCAAAAGGGTCAGTGTATTTTAGATCCCAAGCCGAAATATGACCCCATCGGCTTGGGGTTAAATTACTTTTTTAGATAGCTGAAATGGTGTCGTGTTCAGCTTGGGGATGTGTTGCGAATGATCCCCTCGAGCTGCAGAAGATTCACTTTACCCAAAGCGATTTCATCACTGCATGTAAAAGTGAGACTGAATTATTCTCCAGGAAAATAAATATAATTAAAATAAATAAAAAGCCCATTATTGCTGTAATATATAATTTGCAGACCTTTTTTTTCAAAGTGTGAAGGTGTCAATTATAGTTATCAAACGTATTTTTGACAGAAATTAATGTTTTAATAATCAGTTTGACTAAAAACATAGCTTAATAGTACTCACTGGAACCGGATCCCTGATTTTTGTATCCAGTTTGTCTCTTCCAAAGTAGAAACCGGGTACCTAAATTCAAAGGAACCGGTTCGCACATCTCTACATTTTGGAAGCGATTTACACTCGCAGTGGAGCGGAGTGGACTGGGGAAATAAAAGCCTTGAGCGAGCGGTTTCAAAGAGGAAGAGAGCGAGGAGCAGCGTTTATGAGCGCTCCACTCCGCTCACATGCTCGGGCTGGCTTGTAGTTTCTGAAGCCAGGCACTGCTCAACAAGTAAGCACCTGACTGAACTTGTCAGGTATCCTACATGATAGCTTTCTCCTTGCTGTTTGTAGGAACTCTTTCAGGGTTCATGGAAATCTGTCCCACTGTTATTTCAGAAAATGACCTGATTTCACCTATAGAAAACATGAACCAAGGAACCAGACAGGATCTCCTGCCCATCCCCTCCTGGTGTTTTTCTTCCCATTGTTTGCACTGTTCAGGGAAACCACCTGGCGAAGCCATCAGCACAGCGAGCCCTTAGCACAATGCACGCAATGAAGGTGGTATGAAATCAACAACAATGTCTTGAACAGGCTTAATCTTTTACTGATAAAATGAGAGTGAGCTATCGGTGACATTGCACGTTGCTGAGTGTCAATGCAATAAGAAGCCTGTCCACTTGAGATGCAATAATGAATCGATGCATTGAAGTCTCCCTGTGATATGATAGAATCACAGCCAAGGCTGGTAACTGGCATGGAGACCCAGAGACAAGCTGCAGGTTAAAACACTTTTGCACACGTTTAATAATAATAATAATAATAATAATAATAATAATAATAATAATAATAATAATAATAACAATAACAATAATAATAATAAAACAACAAACAAAACACTGGAACAAAACTCCCTGCCAACCCAATATTCCTCACACACCTGTGCACCAGCAAGGCTTTCACCTGCCACACTGCCATTGTCAGTTTGCATTAAAGCATTGGTTATGGAGTTATGCGCTTATATTAGTGCTAGTACTGTAGGTAGCCAATGTCAGTGTGTTGCTAGGGTACAATTTCCGCCCTCTGGACTTGCATTGGACAAGTCATATGAGTTAAAAATATTTTATTAACATTTTCCTAATTAAAAAATGGAAGAATCTGACACAAAGATTGGTAATTTTTGGTGTAAAGGAAAGGGGACAGGAAAGCGATGTTTGGCAATTTATTAGATTTTGTGTAGATGGTAAATGCTTTTGACATAAAATGTTAACAGTAATGTTAATTAACAAGCATATTTCAGATCAAAATAATGTTTTACTATTATTATTAAAGCCTTAAAGGGACATATGGTGCTGACATGCATTCAATCCGTCAGATTATTATTATTATTATTATTATTATTATTATTATTATTATTATTATTAGTGTGTTTGTGCCTTGCAGCGTTTGTAGATTGTCGATAAATGTGTATGTGATACTCTGTTAAGAAATTAGGTTGCCGATTGCACCAGTACTGTTCACCAGGCCCAAGGGGGTTACTGAGTGGTAAAAACTAGCCACTGAGATACCATCTAACAGTCTTTAAGAGTGGCCCCTCCAGTGCAGGGGTGTCCAATCACAGTCCTGGAGGGCCACTTCACTCCAGGTTTAACCGGTAAAATGAGACAATGAGCTACTTCAGGGTCTGGATGGAGGTTTAATTGGTTCAATTAAACAATTTAGAACAGGGTTAGAACAAAGACCAGACATGGAAGAGCCCTCCAGGACTGTGGTTGGCCTGCTGTAGTGTAAGGTTACAGTACTGTACATTGGTGGGGCAAAGACTGAACACTGCTGGTACTATGTCTCTAGGAATGTTGTACTTAATGGGTTAATGATCTAAATGGAGGTGGATATAAATAACATGGCTGTTTATATTAAACAGGGGTTTATAAAGGGCAGCTGAATTAGGAGCTGCCACAGTTTCATTAAAGTAAACCCCGCAAAGATAAAACTTGAAGATTTTTACAGTGTAGTGTGTGTGGTGTTTGTGGTATTATTGGTATTTCCAGAGCTCCTCTTTCATTAAAAATCAAATTAGTCTGTGTGCTGTATATGAAGTAGCTTTGATGCAGCATAATCACATGAAGGTCGACTACTCTGAGACATTTGTTTAACGCAGGTCTCTAAGGCTGGCATCAGTGTGCACAAAACCTGGCCTCTTATCAAGAATGAACTTGAAAAATAAAGGACTACAGGTCTCCAGTACTGGTGTGTTCATTAGCCTAAAAGGAATTCTGGCTTCAAAAAATAGCAAAATGTTATTTTATAAAGAAAGAGAAAAGGATTTTAAAATTATTTGAGCGAAAAATGGGGCTCAAGGCCTCAACTTTTTTAACCTTAAGGCTCATTTTAATGATGTTCTCCTGGCATTATCATGGCATGTCATTTTAAAACCACAGCAATATATACTTTTAAGACTAGATAGGGTGTTGGTGTACCGATAGGGGTAATGTATTTATGCCTGAGTGGCAATATAAGTCTCTTATTTCCTACAACAGAACCAATTCCTAAACCGTGGAAGGGACTTCTGTTCACTTGTGCTTTCAGAAAAACAGATTTTTAAAGATGTAGTTACACATTTTAAGCCTGTGATGTCTATGCATTTGACAGATACAGGTGTAGATGTTTCCGAAGTTTCCTATCCATTGATGGTATTGCTGAACACAAACAAGGCGTATTTGAATATCTGGTTAACAGGGATCATGTGCAAACTTGAAAAAAAAAAAAAAAACATTTCTGATGTTAAGCATTTGATAGACTGTGTCTCAAAAGGTAAAATATAGCCTGTAGCAACATGCTTTAGTTAGATACTTGTGAAACATTTTTTTATTTTATTTTTGTGTGTGTTATTTTTATTTTTATTTTTTTTAACAAGAAACTTGATCCAGTAGCAACTGCTGTGCTCCATAATTTTTTTACATTACATTTACCCCGCAGACCATGATAAAAAAAAATACCAGAAGTTTGGAAACTAAATCTGGAAAACATAATCATAAACAACATGCAGTTTTACAGTATGTACTCTGTCTGTGTACTGTCAAGTGACATTTTGTTGGCTGAATCTACAGAATCTGCTTTTGGGTGAAAACAAGAAAGCTATCTGCAAGCCCTTTTGTATAAGAGATCCGAGTCATCCAGACTGGTGTTTACTGCAGGATGCAGGTTGACTAACAATTTCCATTTTGCGGGATAAAAAACAGCCTCATAAAAGTGTTAAATATACTCTCATTAAAGAAGATGGTCAGCCAGTAAACACTCAAGTCTAAATTCTCCTTTGACAAGCCCACACAGTCCCATGTCTTCGTTCTGTCTGCACAGACAGTTTCTTGTTCAACATCACAGCTTTTTTTCACATTTTAAGTTCTCCACACACCAGACGTGATGTAATTTTTTTAAATTGCCGACGAGACACTTTCGCGGCAACATGACCATACACACCAGAAGCGACACAGAGGCGATGAGACAGGTTTGAACAACTGTTAAAAATTGCTATTGACAAAACTATGATCAAGACTGGTAGTCATCAAACATGGCGTGGAAATTACAAGTCCCTTCTCTGACAGCATTTCAACATAAATGGCAATAGGTCATACACACCAGGCTTATCCAGTTCCTTCGAAGTGGACTCCCATATATTATCTTTATAATTGCAATGCCCTTTGTCATAAAGCTCTGGGTATTTTTTCAACGACTAGTATTATTGTTTTCTCCGTCATTGTGGATACTGCGTCCCCCTGCTGGACCACGTGCATTGAAGCTGTTCTCTGATTGCTAAATGCCCTAGCTGATGTGCGTCAAACTGCAAAGAATAGGATTCAACCCTATTTCTTTCACGCAGTTCCAGTGCTGCCCCGGTGCCACTCCTGCGTCGCCTGTCGCGTCGCGTGTGTTGTGAAAGATACTTAGCAAAAGTATAGGTTCTATTCATTTTGACGAGTCCCTGCACAGTTCCGCTTGCCGCATCGCGTCTGGTGTGTAGCGGCCTTTACTGTATGATACCCTGCGGGGCTTGGCATGTTGTGTGTTTTTTTTATTTTTTTATAAAGAGCTTGGGATCCTGGGATCAAAATTATATACAAGAAACCTGCTTTGTTTCTCAACCAGGATGGCACCGATTCATTGTCTGAAAATGTTTGCATTGTTCATGTGGGATATGTGACTATTCCTCAGTCATTAGCGCCTCCAGTTCCTTCAGGGGCGTTTTTTCCATGTTTGTATCTCAATGGCTGGGTTTTAGATCTGCCAGTATTTAGATAGTGCCTTCTGTCAAATGTGTTTTGTATCTGTGTAGAAGAATTTACAGGAGTGCTAACCAAGGTGTTAGCCCTGGTTGGCACAAACAATATCACTTGCCTCCCTTTTCCTCCTGTTGCAAATCTTTCAGTTCTTTGTTGTGCTTTATATCCCACTTTGGAATATACAAGTATTCCACACACTGTTATACTGTAGATGAAAAGTCTGTGCTGTTTCATGGTACCCAGTCATGTATCTAGCACTTCACGTCACTCCATAGACCTTTTATAATGGTAATAATAGGAGGCACTAAGAGTAGGTAATCCTGTATTTTAAAGCATTGCTTAGCACCTCCTTGTTTTTTCTACATGAAATAAACAATTGTTTCAAGCTTGCTCTGTTTCTGCATAGGAAGCGGGTTAGAGGTCAATATCAAGGTGTATGTAGTTTTAACAATGCATTGGGGAGGTTCACCTTGCATAGGTTTGAGTTTAACATGTTATATATACAGTACTTAAGTAGCAAGCAGACTACAGTGAACCCGCAATGTCTTCAAAGAAGTGGTACATTATTAATAATTCTTCCGTTAACAAAAAAAAAAAAAAAAAAAGATGCTGGATTGGCAAGGCTGGGGAATGAAGTCCTCTCTGTTCACTGTGATTGCACATGCAGTGACAATGTGAACTTCCCCACACTGACCATATTCAGTGTGCCTGCAAATTCCTGAGACTGATCAGTGAAGTAAGACATTAATTAAGAACATTTGCCTTAATGCAGTGTGATCTGCTAGTCAGTCTAGCACCCGAAAGGCTTAGTAAACCCTATCACAAGTCTTTACCCATATTCCAAGAGCTAGATATTGGTGGGACCTTGCTGACCACCAATAAAAAAAGTGGTTAATTTGTGTATGCAATATAACATAGTACAACCAATTGACATTTTTCACCTGGGTTTGAATATTTGAAGCATTAGACAAAGGATTTTTAGATTTTTTTTTTTCAAACCAAAAGTGTTCAAAACAGTGTTCCAAGTAATATTATATAAGCCATATTTACATTTCTGTACATACTCTGAATGGAGAAAAAAATGCTTTCTGGAACATACTTTGTGTTTTTTTGTCGAAATGGTTTCAACTAAAGATTTTGTATTCATCCTGAAGTTGACAAGTACACAGGATGCACCTGCATTTTATAGCTCCAGTCGGTGGAAAATCTTGTAAACGAACATTTGTGATAAATAAAAAAGTGGGTAAACTCCCCTGTTTGGTGGAGTTGAGCAGATAGATGGAACAGAGACATTGTTATTGACTCTCAGCCAACCAGAACCCCCACATACAGTTTTTTCCCCTCTCAGGTGCTGTTTACATGTGAACAGTCACAGACCCAATCATGCCCTTCACGGGAACAGTTCTGTGAGCGTCCTTTCGCGGGCTAGGATTAGGGCTGCTAGCACCGCCCTGCAGGTCCAGTGTGCACCCTGCTCGCGCCACAGTGCTGATGGGCTGATAAAGAGGGACGCACAGCGCGACTGAAAGTGTCCACATCATCAGTTTGTTTTAAAGTGTTTTGTTTTTTGTTTTGCCGAGTAAATCAGTATTTTACAGTGCCTTTTTAAAATCTGTGTTATTTCTGTCCATGTTTTGTCCAAGACTTACATTAGTCTGAGTGGAAGTCTGGGGAACCCTAATACTCATTTTACGTCATGTTCACAAACTTTGAAAAACAAAACAAAACAAAAAAAAAAAAAACCTTGACGTGTTAAAAAAAAAAAAAAAAAAAAAAAGTTTAAAAGCAATCCACATTCATTTACTCATATCGGTATATAGCATTGTATTATTCGTTAAATCATCCCCCCTTTTTTTTTTTAACATAAGAACACTGATTGACACATGACACGTGCTGGGTCGCGTGCTCACAAAGGTTCACGAAATATTCCAGTCAGTACATAAGGAAGTCAAAAGCTGAAGTCAAGCAGCAGCATCGCCGTCGCAGAGTATACTGGAAAAAGGTAATAACATTGTATGTGTTGTAGTTTATAACAATCCGTTTAAAAAAAAAAAAAAAAGTATGATTTATAAATGTTTGAATGTTCCAGCCTAAACCGGTAACAATCAGAAAACGTTCATCTTCATACATAAACTCAGTTAAGTACCGTACGATATAACTTTCAAACCAATTTCACGTGTGTATGTGTGTGAAACCTTATAATTATGCATGGCTTTATATATATATATATATATATATATATATATATATATATATATATATATATATATATATATATATATATATAATATTTTAATAAATAGTGATTACTCCTCCACGTGGATACCAGTCTGATGACACTGTGTTAGTCATGACAGTGGCTCTGCCCACGAGAGAAAAAAACGTCACTGTCTTTCAAAACAAGCACAACTCGTTTTGGAGGAGGGGGGTGTTTATACAAATTACATTTTTTTTTTTTGTAGTTCTAGTTTTTTTTGGTGGGGATAGGGGGATCCTAAAATTCTAATGACGTGATACATTGACACCAGCACAACCCGCAACTCCAAAAAAATGAAAGCAACTTTGCTCAATTTATTATTATTACACTTGACAACTGTGCTGTGTATCCGACGGAGTGCAGCACAGCATCTTGGACAAGAATGTTTCTGCATCTGCACTATTTCTAGTCCAGTTTGATTTTATATAGGAACATTTTTATTTAAAAATCAGTTTTGTGTGAATGTTGTGGGAAACGTTTATTTGTTATGTATGTGACTAAAAGGGTGGGTTTTATATTACTATAAGAATGTTTCTTCTAATACATTAGTGTAGAATACATTGTTGTGTTTAGCCATGTAGTGAATTGTACTAAAACGGTGTTACAGCTGCAAGATCAGTAAAAGTCATATATGTTACCTTGAGGAAATCTGAAGCGTGGCTAGGGGACTGGGGATTTGCTGTAATGATTGCTATAGCAGCTCACCCTAAAAACAGTATGAAGTAGGCACAGTAAAAATGTTGCATATCCTATATTCTAGTTCAGCTTTAAAACATTCACTGCAAACAACAGAGTATTAAACTTGGTGTTACACTCGTTGATATTCATATTTGCTGCTGGTTTAAAATATTATGTGCTCCATCAATGACTGATTGATTATCTTTGGGATTGTCTTATAAATTCTTAAGGTCTGGTCACACGGTCGACATTTGTCAACGGCAACAAGGAGGCGACACATGTTGCCTGTGTGACCACCCTGCATTTCATCCAATTAATTATATTCTATAGAGCTGCAATACATTGTGTTTGTGGATAAGCGAATGTTAATGTCCACGATTACAATAACATATTTAAGCTAAGAGTAAATGTATCTTACAATAATAATATGCCAGTGTAGCGTATTTTAAAAAAAAGTTTTATTTTAAATTAATTTGCCTGTGTATGCAGTATGCCTGTCATTTCTACAATAACCCCAAATCATAACATCTTTCATTTTAACAGTAAACCAAGTGAAATTTGTTTTAAAAAAATCTCAGGTCTGCCTTCTTCCTCTCGAAAGCCTAGAATTAAAAGTACAGTATTGAAAACATTGTTTAAGATAATGAATACCAATATATTATGTTTGGCATATTAAATACATAGACCTACTAACTAAATAATTCTATTAATGTAGACCTTTTTATTTAAGAAGGAGCTACAGGTTTGTTAATGTAATGAATTGGTACATTTTTATATCGTAGCTTTGCAGCATGTTTACGTCTCGTGACAGAAACGGGCATTATGATTGGGCTGCATTATGTTGTTGCCTATTGTCGACTACATGCTTTTCTCTTGTGTGACCACCGCAAACTGCAAGGCAACATGCAGGCAACAAATGTGTTTCTCTTGTTGCCGTCGACAAAAGTTGCCCGTGTGATCAGGCCTTTACTCGCGTATCTTCTCTGAATCTTAGAAGCAGGAACCGTTATTTTGCTGTTGAAGTAGTTTTATTGCTTACAACCCTAATAAAATACAGCATGCTTCATTTTAAATGGCCACTTCTTTATTTTTTTAACCCTACTGGTAAATAATATTGCTTTGGATAATATACCGGGATCCGATGTCTCTATTTAAAACAAACAAAAAAAAAAAAATGTAGAAGTGGGGAAGGGTGTAATACGTAATGCTACAGAAACTTATCAACTTTACATGTGGGTGAATGTTTACTACATGCTTGTTTACCACATCTAAACTAATGTGAGGTGCCAAACTTACTCTATTTAAACCTGTACGGGGCACTGCGCCTTTTCAACATCGCTATAAAAGGGTTATTAACCGGTGTATTGCAGCCTCTTGAACCGTCTATTTTTAGCACCCTAGAAAGTAAGGTCACTTGAGAAGGATGATTCCTGGAGGGCTTCAGAAAATAGGCACAGAGTATGTTCAGTCGTGACTGATCACTTCTTTGTTAATGGGTTAGACAGATGTCCCAGCGCTCCCCCTTGTTGGTGCCGCGGGGGCTAGGAGCGGGGTCTCTTTGTGACTTTCACATCCTAGCCTTCCAGCAGTCGCATGTTGTGAACAGTCTAAATTTAAAGGTGAAGTGCCCCTTTCTCTTTAAGGGCAAGTAGCCGAAATGTCATTTTATTTATTTATTTAGGTTTTTATATATGTATTACCTTTTTATGTTTACAATCATTCTCAGTGGTTCTGAGTTGTGTTCTCCAATATTGAATTTAATAAAACAAAATTCTGTATCAAAATCCAACTGGCATTAAATCTCAACCTCTAGACAGCTGCAGTCAATTTGGAAAGAAGGATTCCCTGTTTTATTTCATTATTATTATTATTATTATTATTATTATTATTATTATTATTATTATTATTAATAATAATAATTTAGATTTTTACCAATTAGTGAACAACACTTGTTAAACGCTTTTTAACACATTCAACACTCTTGAGAACTCACAAGACAAATGCAGTCAACATTGAAAATGCCATGCCTGAATGAAGTGCTTCTTGGTGTTGTGTTCCTGTAAAGGATAAAACTAGTCAGTTTTGAAAGGGTAAAGTGTGGAATGCAGACGCACAGCAGTGACATTTCTGCAGGGACAGGTTTGAAATGAAAGATCATCAAAATGGGCATACAGTAAATGTCACCAAGGACTAGGACTGACAACGTAGAAAGAAGGGAGGCGTGTCCTACTGTAGTCTCATTCACAGAAGCATGGGCCAGGCTCATTCAGGCATGTGATTAGTGTTACCACCAACCTCGTAATAACATTTACACTGAATTAAATTAGATATGAGAGATTATGCCTCTGTGCCCAGGTTGAGTTCAGAGTTTATCACTTTCAAAGTTGGCATGCGATTTAAATGAAAACATTCGAGCCAAAGAAGCACCACTCATTGATGCAGTGGGGCTCTTTCAAATAACTGATTAGCAGATTTTTATTGAGTTAGAATTTTTTTTTTCAGATGTATCATAGACAGTTGAAAGTGCTGCTTCCTTGTGCCAAATCAATTTGTGTTCTGCAGATCACATGGTCAGTATGGTATTAATGATGAAAAAGGAGGGAGTCAGTGATGTCGCTTGGTATACGTGCCTATGACAACAAGTCTTTTGTCCTAATGTGCAATTATATTGTTAAACGTAAAGGCTGTAACAGATGGTTTACGGGAGAGCCTGAAGGGGACAAACCCAAGTATTTGAGGTATTATGTTACTATGATGAGGTGCTTGTATGGTTTAAGTGACGTCTGTCTGGTTTGCATCCTATCAGTGCCGTACAGCAGCTCCGCCCTCTGTTTTATTATGTCCTGTGGGGGAATGACGCTCCACTTTTTTTAGGCAGTCTTGGTATGGATATTCCACAGAGCTGGATGTTGTTCATTGTATGATAATTTAGGTCATAATTGTGGCTTGGTTGGGCTGTAGAAATTTTATAATTCTGAACCAGGAGTTTGATTAACCTTTAAATAGTTACCGTGCATTCCTCATATTGCAATTGAAAGCACTTGTGGCAGGCCTGAAATGTAAATAGTGTGTGTGTGTGTGTGTGTGTGTGTCTATATATATGTATATATATATATATATATATAATATACTGAGCATCAAAACAAACGTATCACTTATATTTGAGCATCAAAAGAAACATCACTTATATTTGGATAAAATTCACTAGATGTGATCGAAAAATGACAAACTCTGTTTTAGAGCAGGTGCAGTGACTTTTTAATGTGCTGATAAACAATTGACATCACGAAGATGCTGCAAAATGTCAATTTTGGGCAGGTGTTGTGGCTCTTGGTCTCCCAGTTCATGGCCTGTCATTGACAGAGTGTGTCTGGTTATACCGTCTCGCCAGGTTTGAAATTGCTGGCTGTGAGCACCCAAGACGGCAAGCCACAGTACGCTGCCCTAGTCCAGCCTCCAACATGCCGATTGCACGAAGGCGCATTACTAAATTGGGGAGAAAACAATAAAAATAATTGGCGACCACTAAATTTATAGAAATAAATAAATAAATAAAAATGAACAATTACATTTTTCCCACTTTTGTATCAACTAATTAATAATTAAACATGGTATTTGAACAAAAATATTATGTTGATAGTTAAAATAAGTAAATTTAATAAATATTACCACAATTTCCATTATTTTATTTTATTTTATTTGTATTGAAGCTAAGCTTTTCAATCAGACTCTTGTTGCTGTAATAGTAAGTAAAGCACCTGAAGACACTTCAAACCAGTCATAATGTTTATAAACATCACTTGGCTCATTGCTGGCATTAAAATAAGCAGGAAAACTTGAGAATTCTATCACAAATGTCCAGCACTGAGAATCACATTTACAGTCTTCCACTAACACTGTAGTTCAGTCCTATTGCTGGCATTTCAACAACAACAAAGCTAGAGCCTGATTCCGCGATTGCAGAAAATCAGCAGCGTCAATAATGGTATATAAGGGAGGAGAAATCCAGTGTCTGGTGGAGGGAGTTTGGGGAGTGTGTGCACTGTGTGTGGTTTTATTTGTTTGTTTGTTTGTTTGTTTGTTTGCAGTTTAAGCGGTGGTGCTCACACAGAGTACAAACAAAACACCAGAACAAATAAACAAGCACAAGTGCCAAAATAAAAGGTTAAACAAAACAGGTCAAGGTCAAACTCATGTATCTTACATTTTTTAGTTGGTTATGGGAGCCTACAAACATAACCTCTGTTTTACCTGAATTCAACATTGGCAAGCAGCAAATAACACCCCGACAGAAGTATCACCAGGTTTTAAAGACAAATACAGCAGTGTGTCATCCGCATAGCAGTGGAAGTTCACACCATGTTTCCTAACGATATCACCCAGTGGTAACGTGTATAATGAAAATAGCAATGGACCCAGAATAGAACCTTGTGGAACACCACAATCAACTTCGGTCAATGCTGATTTTTCCTCCCCAATAGAGACAAATTGATACCTATCAGATAGGTAAGATTGAAACCAGGATAAGACAAGGCCAGAGAGTCCCACTAAGTATTTGAGCTGATTTTATAAGGTGGAGTGGTCTACGGTGTCAAAAGCAGCACTTAGATCAAGAAGAATTTTAAGAATTAGAACTGATGGAAAGCCCAAGTCAGAGCTTATCAGTAGGCCATTTACAACTTTGACAAGGGCTGTCTCTGTACTATGTGCAGCACGAAAATTTTTAAAATGTGGGTAATAATAACTCCAAGAGCGTTTTTTAATAATTCTGTAGGAATGGGGTCAAGAGAACATGCTGTAGTTCTCATGTGCTGAATCGCAGCTGTCAGCTCTTGAAGGGTAAACAAAGAAAAGACCTCCATAGTAGCCTTAGAGGCACTAATAGGTAATACTGTGCAACAAGCCTCCTTAATAGAATGTTTGTGGAGTCTGATTTCTAATGTGTAGTATTTTATTTTTAAAGTGATTTAAGAAATCATTACAGCTAGGAATGAAACCAGTATCAAGGTTGGAACTATTTGGAGAATGATTGATTAATTTATCAATTGTGGCAAAAAGAAATCTAGGATTATTTTTATTATTTTCAATTAAGTTAGAGTAATAAGTTGATCTGGCCAATGCCAGAGCCTTCCTATATTTAGCCAGGTGGTCCTTCCATAAAGTGTAGTGAACATGCAGTTTCGTTACCCGCCATCTCCGTTCTAATTTCCGACCCTCATATTTCAGTTTGCGAGTAGCATCATTAAACCATGGTGAGCTTTTTTTAAAAACACCCTCCGAGTTTTGACTGGCGCTACAACATCTAAGATACCAGTCAATGAGGTGCTGTAGGTGTTCACCATCTCATCTACAGATAAGCCCTCCAGGATTGATAATAAACTCAGTTTGTCAGGGCCTGAATTGCCTGCCCTGGTCGAATACGAAGCTTGCTCCTTTTCAGTGTTTAAAGGAAAGGAAACAAGACTCATATTGCATAGCAGTTTCACCCATTCCAGGTTTTACTACAATTTTGATGAGCCATAGTGTATAGGTAACAAGCTCAGGTATGTCTTATTAAACTCATAGTAAAACCAGGAATGGATTAAACTGCTATGCAGCGGGAGACTTATTTCCATCCCTGGTTTATTTTTCAGGGGATCTCAAAATACCTTTTAGAGCGATGTATATATTTTTGAGCTGACTCAAGTTTTTTTTTTTTTATTTTATTATCATGAAACCTGTTATTTGTGCAATGGGTTGCAGTGGCTTTGCTGCCTAATGTGATCATTTCAGTGTATTCTTTGCTTCTGACCAGTAGTTGACAAATGGGTCCAGGTTGGAGATTTTCAAGCTAAGGAAAATCACACCAAAAGAAACAGGCGTTAATCATACCTGACTTTCCTGTTGTTGACTTTGGATACGAGGCTGCACGTGTTTAACTATTACGAATAACGTGAGTGGTTTTTAGAGTCAAATCTGGTGCTACATGTGTACTTATCAGGAGCATAAATATGCAGGGTGTTGCCAGTGAGGGGGGCTGCCATTCTTGGAAAGGGGCCCGGATTATAGATCGTTCCTCCAAGATATATAAAAGGAGACTTCGTAAACTTTTTACAGCTTTGTACTGGATCAAGTGAGAAGTGTGTAAGTACTGTGCTTGCTCTTTTTTTTTTCAATCTTAAGCCTGTTTTTTTTTTTTTTTTAATAGTATACTGTAGTCCTGCTGCATAGTTTTAGAATTGGTCAACTGGATTTTCTCTGTGAGTAATGTAATTATTATTATTATTATTTGTTTATTTAGCAGACGCCTTTATCCAAGGCGACGTACAGAGACTAGGGTATGTGAACTATGCATCAGCTGCAGAGTCACTTACAATTACGTCTCACCCGAAAGACGGAGCACAAGGAGGTTAAGTGACTTGCTCAGGATCACACAATGAGTCAGTGGCTGAGGTGGGATTTGAACCGGGGACCTCCTGGTTACAAGCCTTTTTCTTTAACCACTGGACCACACAGCCTCCTAATATAAGTAATGTAAAGTGTGTTTTACAAAATGCTATCCTTTTTGTAATTTTATAATTTTGCTGACTGTATATAAAATAGTTTGTCATATTATTGCATTTATTGAAAACAAATAGCAAACACATTTTTTTTTATATAATCGTGCTTTCAAATAGAAAGTTGCAGGCTGATTTAGAACTGTAAGACGTTGATGCTGGCACAAAAAAACACTGCATACCAAATGAGCAAATCCAGCTTTTAGTGTCTACTTAACTGGAAACAGAAGGACTTCAGTTAGAACCCATATAGGCTAAGTATTGTGTGCAGGCTCACAGGAAGACTTGGAATTGCTCACACTTTGCAGTTGGATACAAACGTTACCTTGCCCTGTAAGATATTTTATTGGCGACCAAAACAATTGCCCTGGTTAATGGTACAGAACCACAATTCATCAATGCTCTTTAACCCAAAGGTTTATCATACAAATGCAGCAGTTAGTAGTCGATATATGAAATGTTTTGTTTTGTATTGCTTTACCATACAAAATAAATTTGTGAATGCATTTTGGTGGCACACTACAACCAGTGCCACCTGTGATTATTATCATTATTATTATTATTATTATTTGTTTATTTAGCAGACGCCTTTATCCAAGGCGACTTACAGAGACTAGGGTGTGTGAACTATGCATCAGCTGTAGAGTCACTTACAATTACATCCCACCTGAAATACAGAGCACAAGGTTAAGTGACTTGCTCAGGGTCACACAATGAGTCAGTGGCTGAGGTGGGATTTGAACCGGGGACCTCCTGGTTACAAGCCCTTTTCTTTAACCACTGGACCACACAGCCGCCTGATGTTGCGGGGCATTGGCAGTGACATTTGTAAACGCATCAAGCTGTGGATTGCAGCAGACTTAACTGAACTGTCAAAGTAACGATACTGACGGATGTGCCATTCGTAAACCATAGTGTCGTGACATGTACCTTGGAAAATTTTGAACTTATTTATTTTGTTCCAGGTTGTGTGCTGTGAATTGAATCAAAACCGTTGCAGAAACATCAGACTTGCAAAATGACTGCTACTAATCTACCACAAGACAAGTGAGTGTATGCTTCAGTGTATTCATGTATTTATTATTTAATTTGTATTTATACATTCAATGATCATGGAACCCTAACCCTTAATATTGAAATGTTCTGACACCAGGTAACAGCACAGCAGCACAAAGAGCAGCATTGGAGCAGTTTGCATCCACACATCTGTACAGTTCAATGATAGTAACATACAGTATATTGACAGTCTCTCCACTGCTGTACTTGCTAGTAAATAAGCCACTGAAACTGTGCTTCTCTTCACCTCTTTGCAGATACAAGGCTGTGTGGTTGATATTCTTCATTCTTGGATTAGGAACGCTCCTGCCATGGAATTTCTTTATGACTGCCACAATGGTAATTATTACTGGATTTATTTCTTGTTTTCTATTTGTTTTTTTCTGTAACATTTTCTTAAGCCGAGGGAACATGAAGACACTTTGTGGCTTGGAACTTGGTTTCAGGAGACTAGGTTACAGACCACTGCATGGCACACCAGGGGAGACTTGGGGTTTGGTGTCTTCGTGTTCCTCCGCTTCAGTGATACCAAATACACTTTTTGGTTTCCGAAGCACAAAAAAACAGCAAAACCTTTTTTTTTTTTGTTGTTTTAAAGTGAGTAAGTGAGTCATATAACAATGCGTGGAGTTTAGCTTACTAAAGATGGTGTACATTTTTATGATTATTTGTAAACTTAAACTTTTAAGCAAAGCTCTTGTAACAAGATATACAATAATGCTTGATTTTTAAGAGATAAATATTTCCTTTTATCGTTTTATTAAGCAAGTTTCTATTCTGTAAATAAACGAACAGCAAGCACTTTGATTTGTAGTAGACATAGTAAATCTGCTTCCTTCCAGCTAACTTCCAAATATTTCTTATGAATTCAAGTTGTAAAACTGGAATACACAAAATGATATGATTGGGAGCCTATATGTAATGCATTCTAAAGAAAACCACATCTGTATCCATATCCTTATATCTAGAAAACCACTTATCCCATTGTGATAAAACTTAGTCCAATTTAAGTTATTGCGAGTATCGCAATCTTGGGCTATATGGAGAATGTATGTATGTCAAGCTTACATTTTTACATACCTCTTTACATGCATTGAATATATATATCCTGGTGATATACCTTCTCATATTACTGATGGCTCTCATTTATTGAACACTACTGTGTCAAGGATGTATGTTACTTACATACTTGTTAATAAGGTGTTACTAAAGTGAAACAAATCGTTCCATTTGATGCACAGCAAAAAAGAATCAGGCATCTGAAAGTAATGTTCAATTATCCAATTGGAGTTTTCAGCTGACTCGACCAGAAGCATAATTAGTACAGGAATGCATTCCAGATGTTAACAAGCTTGATTAGCCGCAGTGTATAGATAACAAGCTCATGTGTGTGTCTTTTTAAACTCGTAGTAAAACCAGGAATGCCACCGGGGTCTTCTTTCCATCCCTGTAGTAACATATTTAAAGTGTAGGCGTGTATTATTATTATTATTATTATTATTATTATTATTATTATTATTATTATTATACTGATTAATCATGCACCGGACCAATTGAATAAATATGCGACATGCTGGAGGTAATGTGACGTTGAGCTTGTTTTCCTCTATCTCACAGTACTTCACCAGCCGGCTGGTAACTGCAGAGGAAAGGATGTTACAGGTCAATAACACAGGCAACCTGACAGTTGTGATGCCGAAGAATTACCTGGAGTCCAAATTCAACAACTTCATGACTCTGTGTGCCATGGTACCACTTCTCATCTTCTCCTGCCTCAACTCTGTCCTTCATCAAAGGTAAGGTCTTCTTTCTTTCATAAAGCTAGCTTTAACTACACTTTTTTTTTTTTTAACAATAAATTACATTGTTGAATGTTATGGAATTGGCTAATTAACAGAACTGGTTAATTTAATAAAATTCCCCCATTTTTGTAATAAAGTTAGATTGTTGTATTGCATAGCATTCTTCACCCAGCCCCCGCACCCCCCCTCTTATCTGGAACATCATTAGCATTCTATGTATCAGGTAAAACCTCCTATCAGCACCCTGGGCTTCACCCCTTCATGGTGTTTTTGTGACCTCAGCACTGGTGTAGCACACCAACGTCTGTGGAAGGGAGGGGCTTTCTTTAGAATTAAAAGAAGGGTTGGGTGTTTCGGCTTGTTTTCTAAGCTTGGTTCTTCTGAGCGGTGCTAAAGCTGCCCCTGCCCATGCTCTACCAGGGTTCCCCAGAAGGTGCGCATCATGGGAAGCCTGGCTATCATTCTGCTGCTGTTCCTCGTGACTGCTGTTCTTGTCAAGATCTCCATCCTTCCGCTCTCCTTCTTTGTGCTGACGATGATCACAATCGTCTGTATCAACTGTAAGTGACGCCTGCTGTTTTACTAGTGTTGAACCAACGATCGCATGATCACGATTGTGTCTGTATCAACAAACAGTTTACCAATGATCATAAACTATGTGTATGAGTGATTATCAACTCTCCCACAGATACTTAAGACAATGCTCCTAGTGTAATGCTAGCTTGTTCAAATCTCAAAGACCTCTCCTGACTTACTTTAGAAGAATTTAACACTTCATTTATAAATGTTATTGAATGCCTTGATTGGCCTTGTTGTCTTTGGCTGTATTTTTCTCTGAAGTAGGTAAGGTTCAATAGCCATGCTTTTCTGTCCTTGCAGCTTTTGGAGCGATTCTTCAGGGCAGTCTCTTCGGACTAGCCGGCCTGCTGCCAGCCAGCTACACTACCCCCATCATGAGTGGACAGGGCTTGGCAGGCACATTTGCTGCCTTTGCCATGATCTGTGCCATTGCAAGTAAGTTTTGATTTAGTCTGTTTTACAAATATATTGAGAGTGAGAAAAAACACAGAAAAGAAAGCTACTGCTTTAAGGGAATGATGCACAGTTTTATTGCTTGTGGTAAAGTCTATATCATGGTAAAATAATTTAATTGTGGTATTAAACGAAAGCCATAAACAAACGCATCTTTTTCTCTGAGCAGTCTTTTGCTGCTCGGGCAGTGACCTCTTTTACGCAGTGCTTTTGAGAAGTAGCTGTTAGCTAATTACAATATACATGCTACCCTAAATATATATTTATTTTTCAGCAGTAGGGCTACATGTAAACCAAGACAATAGACTCTATGCTCTATACATTGATTTGATGTGCAAAAAAGAAAACCATGACAAGTCTAAGATGTGGGCTATGGAAAAACTGACAGATAAACAATCAAAGAAAAACTCCCAAACTCTTCCCATGCACCCTTCCTTCCAGGTGGTTCGGCGTTACAAGACAGTGCCTTCGGATATTTCATCACAGCTTGTGCGGTGATCCTCATCGCTATTGGTTCCTACATCGCCCTCCCTAAAATGGTAAGGGTCACTGTTACTATACCTTCAAATAAACCAGAGAACAGAGAAAATTAGTTCAGAGATTGTAGATCCTACCAAAGTTTTCGTACACTGTTTTATGTGCTCCGTGTGCTGCCATTGCTGGTAGTGTTACATGAACTGTTCATTGTGTTGATATGTAAATAAGTCCTGTTCGCCTGTGGGGCGTATCAGCCTCAACCTCCATCTCGATCTCCTGCCTGTCACTCAGTAGCAAATACACACACCCTCACGGCAGACGGATTACAAGCATTAATACAAGCATTAGTATCTTTCTAAACAAGGGATTTAGGGGAGCTCCCTAATAAAAGCTGAATCTCAAAACAATAATTGTGTGAATATAGTAATTGTTACAGCTGTGTATAATGATATTTAAAACAGGATTCATTTATCCTCCTTTTTACATATCCGCCCTTAACCCTTTGCAGTCCATTTATTAAATGCGCGTCAGGCACGCCAGGTCTAATTTATTTTCACACACGCAGTTAATTTTAGACGCGCAGTTTAAAAGTATTTTTTGTCCACAGTAAAACGGGTTTAAAAGGCCCTGCATAACAACAAAGCACTCACTAGGCATCTCCAGCCCCGCCCCACCCTTTCGTTCGCTATAGCTTTCACCTATGTAAGAAATAAATAATAATAATAATAATAATAATAGTCGTACATACCGATCAATCATCTCCTGATCACTCGTTTTATCACCAAACTCCTCAATAATGCGATCCAAGTCATTATTTTATTACTATAACGTCTCAAAAAAGCTCTGCAAATGTCCGTGTTCCAGCTTGTTTACTTATGACCGTTATCTGATACCAGGGCCATGTATGACTATTCATGAGATACGCCTTTTTTTTATTTTTTATTTTTTTTTCGACTTGTCTCAGCTCCTGTCGCTCCCACTCGGCCATTGAATGGTTTTCTCGGCTTTTTCCGGAGATAAAACGACTAGAAACCCGTTTTTTGCGTTTCTATAATGATGTCGGACCAGGTCCGACTATGGACCGCAAAGGGTTAATCTGGTCCCACCGCAGTCGGATAGGTGATGGATTACTGTACTGGAGTACTCCAATGCTACAACAGAGAGGCTGTGGGTTCTGCAGTAGTGGGGTGGTGATTTTAATGAATATGTTTTAAAGTAATTGTTCAAGCACTCTTTAACTTACCCCCTGTTGATTTCGAGGGGAACAAATACTATACATAATGACAGATAAAGAAGGTGTTCTACAAGCTCATCTGGCACACAGTTAGACCATGCTGATAATGTTTTGGAATGTAACCTTTGGGGAAAGACAGCTATAGTGTTTGAAAGCTGGCCATCTCTAGAACACGCTTGTAAACAAGATGGATTGTTTATCAAAGTAAAATAAAAATTGGTTTTGCTTATATTAAGTTAAGGTTTTGGCTTTCATTTATTCACTTGTTTTGTTTTTGTATTCATTTTACACAGGAATTTTTCTTGTTTTATTTGAATAAAGACAGCAGCCCTTCGACAAGCAGCAACGATGGCGAAACCAAGCTAGACCTGCTGAAGAAAGGTATGCCTTGGCTTGATGCTCTGCTTGTGCAGGAGGTTGTCAAGGCTCTGGTGCTGCTTTTCTGCACTTTGTGTTTTTGATGGTACAACTTCAGGCAGATTAATAACCTATACTGTATTGCTAGAAGCTACTGTACTGAAACAGATTTGGTTCTATTAAGATGCATGTCATGATCTGTTAAAGTATGCCAATATCGTTGTTGTCCGTATTACACTACTGGAACCAGTGGTTTCACTATATAGTATAATCCAGCATACAACAATATAGAGGTTGATCCTAGACACTGGTGTCCATGCTGCCTCATTGGCTCAGTCAAAGAAGCGGGGAGAGAAAGCAAGGACTCCCTGGTTGGGTATTTTATTGTTATATGGATCTCAGCTGTAGAATGTCATGTGTTAGGAAGAAGAGCGTGGTTCTTAAAGGCAGGTGTCCATGAATAGATAAATACAGGGCATGATCATTTGTAGTACAGAATGTAGACTGTTCCTAGAATATTCAGGTAATTGATTTGTAAGAGGAGGAATGTCTAGAATAATTCTTCCGCTTAATCCTTGGGTGCTATAGGACCACCTTCAGCCCCTTCCTGTAGATGAAACACGGTATCACACACCTTACTTTTTATAATGACTAGAATTCACACGTTGTACAAATATATACAAACAAAATTACAATAAACCGCCTAATCCTTCTCTTTTTGTGTGTTTCTTCTTTTTCTTTTAGCAGAACATACAAACGGGGCAGATAACAAGGCTGTCATAAGCCTCCCTGATGATCTTCACCCTCAAGTTTCAGTAGTTGCGATCTTAAAAAAGGTAACACATCTACATGCCACCCGAAACACCAGATCTCGTTTCACACAAAAACACACAAATGCTGCGTAACATGAGCCATTAATCATTTCAGAAATAACTAGAATAGAAATGTTACATACCACCCCCTATACAAATTCCCCATAGTAAACACATAGCATAGGTAAGCTTTGTAAAGAATCGCGAGGTATAGCCAAGCTTAAAATGCCCATTTCTGTATCAGACATGATACAATGTTAGCCACACCTCTACATTTCTTTTTTTCTCCAGCCTCACAAGCCACATTCTTTCATCTGCAGTTCATTATGTGTTGCCAGACGGGGGGGGAAGCGTTTTGTACAAGAAACGAAATCTAGTCACATAAATAAAAGATATTTGGACATTACAGGGTTAAAGGGTACATAAGGACCTTTTTATTTTATTGTCTTACATATTCCCATGTATTTCTACAACTTTTTTACTTAAGGTGTGTGTATTGTTTTAATTTTTTTTCTTTTACATTTTGACCACTTTTTTACACTTTTTTAAATTGCATTCCCTGCCTCAAGATGGCTTCACATGTACTTGCATGGACCTCTCAGAACTACATTCCCCATCATCCTCCTGCTCACTGGTAAATCCATCTCAGTGAGCAGGAGGATGATGGAAAATGTAGTTCTGAGAGATCCATGCAGGTACATGTGAAGCCATCTTGAGGCAGGGAATGCAATTTAAAAGTTTAAAAAAGTGGTCAAAATGTAAAAAAAAAAATTCTCTAAAACAATACACACACCTTACGTAAACAGTTGTAGCAACACATGGGAACATGCAACACATGTGGCAAATGAGGGTAAACTATGGTAAATGCATAGTCTAGCTATGGGAAAAGCATGGGTACCGGCAACAGAAGAGCTCCTGCGATGGACTGAGAGCGCTGCTGTTGTTGTTCCAGATCTGGGTGCTGGCGTTTTCGGTGTGCTTTGCGTTTACGGTCACTATTGGAACATTTCCCGCAGTCACTGCCGATGTGAAATCCACCGCTGCAGGGGACAGTGCCTGGAGTAAGTGTGCATGATATCTCTTTCACAAGTTTCTGACATCATATCATTATTGTTATGGTTTGTTTGTGTTAGGCTTTGAAGGTTAAAATGTTTTAATTTCACAGCCCATGTTTGGCACTGTTGGCTTCACTGGACCAAACATGGTCATTTCCTGTTTTTCAATTCCTTTTTAAAATTGGAATTGATATTTTAGAGACATAATGATTGTTCAACTGCTTTCATTTTGAAGCCCATTTAATTAACTAACAGTGACTTCAATTAAAGTAATTTGCTCCCTGTTAGAAGCTCATATTAACAGAATACTGCGAATTGCAATTTTGATCAATGCTGTTCTGAAATTGATTAAAAGGGAATGGGAATTGGGAATGGATTTTAATGGAAATGGAATTGACCCCGACCCTGCATAGGGGAGAGAAGCACTGCAGCATACTGTTGCATAATGGATTGATGGGTTTTTTTTGTTGGTTTTTAGGAAACTATTTTATCCCTGTCTCATGTTTCCTGCTGTTTAACCTGTGTGACTGGGCTGGAAGGAGTCTCACTGCGATCTGTTTGTGGGTAAGTCTTGATGCCAAATGGAAGAAGCACTTACCTTGCAGTAAACGGTTTTCTTAAGCATTAATGAACACTTCCTAGCCTGATCAAGGGTCCTTGTACTTGAACTGGTTAGTGCAACAACACTTACTCCAGGGTTGTGTCTACCCCCTGAGGCTGGAAACTGCGTGGTGTTCCTACAGAACATCAGCAAATTATCCATCCAAATACCATTTTTAATTTAAATGACCAAAAACAACACCTAATGAAGTTGGATTATGTCAAATATTACTTGACACTTGAAATATCTTGAAGTATCATGTTTTTTAGTGTTTTTTTTTTTTTTGTTAATAGATATAAAAATCAAAACTCAGATATTTGATGTGCACTTATTCTCATTTAGAACCCAAAAACGTTCTTAGAACCAGTGGATTACCCAATGCATATAATTTGCATATCATGTTTTGAACTTGGTTATTTCAGCATGTTTTGAATTTACTTAACCTTCAAACTTAAGAATGTGTTTGTGTTTTTGCGTAACCTTTTACAGTGAATAAGAAAGCTATTAAGCAGCGGGAACAGTATCATGTGTCATGACACCAATTTTAAAATGTGTCTTCCGTTACTTCTTGCCTGAGGGTAAACAAAATTACAACCAATGTTGTACAATCTATTTTCTTACCTCTTACTGGATTTAATAACATTGCAGTGCCTGTATGTTGTGCTAAGAATCTTTTGGTGTGTCATTCTTGTATATTAAATTGGTTAGTTTTTTCATGCATTCATTGACTATACTGTATTGTGAAAGGATGGCGTCACAGCCAAGGCTGATGAATGGCAAGAAGCAGACCCAGAGTCGGGAAGCTGCAGTTTTAGCGCAGATGCACACTTTTATTAACAATACAGAAACTCAAAATAAAATGGTTAAACAAAAACACTTCAATTCAAAACAGCACCCAAGCTGAGCTATCATGGTGCTTGGACTGAGAGCACACCCTGCTGCACTCAGCCTCTCCCTCAACTAACCAACCCCCATAAACACTCCTTTGTTCTCTTTTATACCATGTGGCCAGGGGTGTTTGACAGTCAAATATCCAGTCACCACCTAGCCACATTCTACACTTTTTTCCATTCAATCAATCACACCATTCATCACTTAAACAATTTAATACAATCAAACACAATTTCCATCAGCACACACCCACACCCATGTGCAGAGCCTGTTCTGCACACATCCTCCCCCTACTCTGTCACACGTATACACATATCTCAAATACAACCCTACTGATAAACTACTGCATTCTTTTACATTTTCTGTAGATCACATACAGGGTTAAATTTGAATTATGGAGCTGCTATCCCTATATAGTGGCATTTAGTATCAAACGTCAATAAAACGACACCAGTAGCAACAGCAGCACCTTCTCATCTCCTGTAAAGCATTGTGTTACAAGCTCAAATTCTCCCATCAGGACCCTGCTGCCCATAAAGCTGTTGCTCCGAGGAGCTCAGACAGTTCACTGTATACCATGCGTCTGTTTTACTGAATAGAATGCTGATTTGTGCTTCTTCTTCAGCCTGGCAGTGACAGCTTTCTCTTGCCGATCATGGTGGTGGCTCGCGTGGTCTTCGTGCCCCTGTTCATGCTGTGTAACGTGCAGCCTCGGGAGAACCTGCCCGTCCTCTTCGGTCACGACGCCTGGTACATCGTCTTCATGATCCTCTTCGCCTTCTCCAACGGATACCTGGCCAGCCTCTGCATGTGCTTCGGACCCAAGTAAGGAAGTGGCCGCTGGGGGCAGCACCACGCGCGAGAAACGAGTGCTGTAGAACTGAGAACCGTTTAAGGAATATCCACTGTTCCTTGGTGGGGATTGCTTAAAATAGGGATTTTGGTTGCCTTTTGGTTAAAGCGCTGTAGACTGTGTTAGTGTGGTGCTGTTACTCTGTATTAAATGTAGATACTTGTATATAAATGTGTGTGTGTACATGTTGTTTAGCAATAGTCCTGCCATGGCTATTACCATGCCTATGGCTATTGTTGTTGTTGCAGCATTTAGATTCTAGTCTCAAAGTTCAGCTCAAATGATATAAATTCTGATTATATTTTACCAGCGAAGGAAGTTTTAAGTGTACAAGAGATACAGTTAGATAGGTCATCTGTCAAGGGTGATCAGGCACTGTCTGCACAGCTGGCTTTCCTTATTGTACCCAGGGTCCGACCCTTGAGAAGGAGAGGTAGTGTTGAGGGTATAGATTTAATGCTTGCTGGAAAATATTCTTTCTTGTTTCGTCCACAGGAAAGTGGCCCCTCATGAAGCGGAAACGACTGGGGCCATCATGGCCTTCTTCCTGTCTCTGGGCCTGGCCCTGGGTGCCACAGTCTCCTTCCTGTTCCGGGCGCTGGTATAACGACACAGATGAATCCCCACAAGTTTTGATTGCACTGGAAACAAGAAGGAAGCTCACCTCTGCAGACGCTCGTTACCGGGTATTAGACCAGCCTTGATTTTATACACTAGCGGGCTAGAGGGGAAGCGTGCCTTAAAAATGAGATTCAATTGTTAAATTAAAAAAATGTAAATTTACACTGCTTTTTAAACTGCTTTTTTTCAATTGTTTCAATCATTTTTATATATTTTAAGTGTTTTGCTTGTTTAAAAAAAAAGTACATTATGTAATGTGCTAACAATATGCTTAAGTTTTATCAGTTGTGTGTGTGTTTTTTTTTTTAATATCTGCTGTTTTGTTTCTTGTTATATTTTTTAAACGTTTTATTAATTTTTTGTTTTTTTAATATACTGAAGTACTGGATAGTGAACCCTGATGCTGTATAGAGAGAAGTGAAGCTGAGTTTCAACTGGAAACTCATATAGAAACAATGCACTGCTTAGCAACGCACATTGTATTAGTCCTTTTTCTGGTTAGTTTCCTGTTTTATCAATTTCAGTATGTTTGTTACCATGTAGATAGTGGAGTTTCTAGTATAAAAAGTTGCATTGTAACTAGCTGTAATATCAATATGAAGTGATGATAAAAGGTAGGATTTATAAGCCATATGTACAATGAAAGCCAAGAAATTTGTGACAAGCAATGGCTTTAATGATACAATGATCTAGCTTAAAGCAGTATTAAAGCGCTAGCTATGTGATTAGATGTCGTGTTTGTAATTAAATGCGGGCAGACAGACACTAATTAGATAGAGGTAACATGGGAATATCTCTGTCAAATTTTAGGATTGCGTCTTTATAGAATTATCATCAACCTTGGGTATACAGTAATTGTAGACCGTGAAAATAAGGGGGATGTTAACAAATAAATGTAACCATGTTAGATCAGAGCTGCCGTTGTCCTTAAATATGTGGAGAAAACAGTTGGTGGGAGTGAGTCTTCCAGACTTTTCACAGAACCTTATTTTGTATACTAATCTAGTAACGCTTAAAGAAACTTGTAACATTGTTCGATAGTTTAGAGGAGCAGATTGAGGCGAATGTAGACATTTTCTCAGTGCCTTTTTTTAGTATATAGTTTTCACATTTTTTTCCACCTGTATAGCACCTGTATTTTATGTATTTAGTATAACTCACGTTACATCATTTTTATCCTATTCAGTCACTTTCACTCACATACAACCTAAAGAATGACATGACCAAACATCAGGCACACAGTTTGGGAACCTGTGTTTTAGAGCAGGGGTAGGCAACCCTGATCCTGGAGTGCCACAAACACTTCTGGTTTTTGTTTTACCCAAGCCCTAATTGAGTCAATGATTGGCTTAATGGGTCAGAATTGCCATGTGTTCCAGGTATTTAGCAATTGATGATTAAGAGATACTTACAGGCACTCCAAGACCAGGGTTGCCTACCCCTGTTTTAGAGTACAAGAGCAAGTTCAGTAGTTCGGGACAAACACCAATCACAAAATGTTTTAGTACAAATATTTATTGTGGAGAATGCTTAGTATGCGATTTTACAGAAAAGTATGTTGTATATACACATTCATTTGGCATCAAACCTAACTTGGTTTGAGGGTTCGCTGCCTGGCCGACTGGACGAGGCTGAGACCCCCATTGATAAAACATAAAAATTGTTATTAAGAAAGGTGGAGATGGGGAGGTGGTGGGTTACGATGAAATCAAAACGCAACTGAGAGATAAGTGGTGGGTATTTATAGTGCTAACAATCTTAATTGGCTAATGTGTAAATTGAATGATTCAATTTGGTGACGCGGAGATTGGTGTCTGACCCTCCTCCCGAACTTTAATTATAAATTTCATTAGGCGAATGTGTGAGCAGAGTTATATCAGTGTCCCCCTGCCAAGCTTCAGAGAAAGCCATTTATTCAAGAAGGAGCCTCAAACAATTGCGAATAAATGTAACTGATTAACAAAAGTTGATTAACTCTGAATCAGCAGCTTGTTGCCAAAGTGAACAGAAATGTACTAGTTTGAACTGGAAATGTGCCAATGTGACTTCCATTTTAAAATCTATGTATAATTCCATCTAGAGACTAGGGTTTGGGAAGCTGCAAAGAGGTGAAACGAATGAATGAAGTTTATAATGAACAATACTGAATAAATGTCACTGCTGACTGTATTTGTTTGCAGTTCCTTTTTCTTCATATTACTGCATTTGAACAAGACCCACTCTGCAAGGTTGAATGCCACGGGATCTTACCCACAAAGTAGAATCTTGCCTAAACATCTGAAGGATGGTTTAGCTTTACTGGATCACCACTGATAAAACCAAGATTATTTTACTTTAGATAGTGAAGTAGGGATTATAAGCTTAACAAACTAACGACTAACCAGGATGTGTATATAGACATTACACCAGCTGCAACCACCAGCTAACGTGATGTGAAGAATACCAGGAGCCGAAACCAACTGTGGGCTGTGTACCTGATAAGCTGCATGCAAGGACAGAGGGAGAACTACCCCAGAGCCAAGTACAGAAACTTCCAGAAAGTTCGTCTTAGCCCCTGCGGCAGAAGCAGCACCAATCACTAAGTGACAAATGGACTCGCACACCTATGCGGCAAACTTTAACCAATAAGCGGTACTAAATGTGCAATCATAATGAGGTATAAGTAACGTTGCAAACTGTTGTTCTGAGAGCTTGCCTTGTGAAATTCCACTTGTGTAATCTCCCGGGCTTGTGATTAAAGCTTTTCCTTTCTACAAAGTCAACGGACTGGTGTGAATTTATAGCCCCAACATCAGATAGTATTTCATTCTTCCAAGGGGAAAAAAAGTTGTAATCGGATCATAAAAAACGATTTCCAATATGCATTCAGGGTAAATCTGATGGCACGGTTCAGACTGTTTCATCAAGCAGGGGATCGCGGTAAAAACTACCAACGTCCAAAAAGTTTGATTTTATTGTTTAAAAAAGCTGTTGCTATTGAAATGTAAGCAGCATTGTAGATACAAGACCCCTGTAGAAATATAAATACATACATAAGTACAAGTTTGATGTGCCTCTGTGAAAGTCCCCTTACTGTATCCTACAAGGTTTACGTTCATACGAACAGTGCATTTGCTGCTACGTCATGAAGCTTAAGTGTTTTTAATTTATCATCACCCCGTGCTCAACTCATCACAGTACCAAGCAGGCGGCCTGACCACAAACCACTTGCAAACAGCTCCACTGAAAAAAATGGCAGAAAGGTTTGAGGTGAACTTGCAGATGATCCCTAACAGCGTTCCTGCTGCCAGCTGACGGAGGGAATATTTAAAAAGCCAGTCCTGTCCTTCATTTACCTACCTGTATGTTTTATTGCCTAACTGGAACACTGAGATTGCTATTTGGGCTCCAGCAGCTCTTTCATAGTCTTCAACAAGCATTAACATCAGGCATGAAAATGGTAGCTAATGAAAAAAGGCCACATTTTAACCAGCTAAACATTTCTATGGTTTTATCTCATAGATAACTAGGGTGTACAATTTATTATATAGCTTTCTTTTACAAGGGGAACTACTCCCACAGCTGAGCAGCGGGCCCCAGTCAGCTGCTAGTGAACTGAGTGTCCCGTTCCCTGTTCTACATTGAAATAAACCCAGGGTCGTGTTACACTGTATAACAGCCCTGCATGTCACAGGGGCAGCTGCTGTCTCATTCATCACGGTGGACAAACGGGTTTACAATCAACACTTTTAATTACATTCTGGACACTTGGACTGGGTTTACAGTTACTAGTCACTTTGCAGCACTTTTTAATATATGTACATGTGTTGGGCTTTTGCATTGCATCTGCTTACTTTCTATTAATAAAGGTGCTTTTGTGGTAGCAGTTCATTCTTAATGGAAAGTCAACTAACTACAGCAGAACTCTTGTCAAAAACGGTGACTAATGTGTGGCTAATGATGTTGTTTCTTCCATCTATTTTATTGCTATTATTACTAATTAGTCATTTAACAGACACTTTTATCCAAAGCGACTTACTGAGACTAGTGGATGAATTAAGCATCAACGACTGCTGCTGCAGAGTCACTTGCAATAGGACCTCGG
Source organism: Acipenser ruthenus (assembly GCF_902713425.1). Classification (NCBI taxonomy): domain Eukaryota; kingdom Metazoa; phylum Chordata; class Actinopteri; order Acipenseriformes; family Acipenseridae; genus Acipenser; species Acipenser ruthenus. The sequence goes on from NC_081194.1 coordinate 9,231,095, forward strand.
TTTTACGTCTCATCCAAAGGATGGAGCACAAGGAGGTTAAGTGACTTGCTCAGGGTCACACATAGCGAGTCAGCAACTGGGATTGAATTTAGAACTGCCTGATAACAAGCCCCTTTCTTTAACCACAGGACCACCAAGCCTTATGTCCTGGGGCCAGGTCTTGTGAAGTACGATATAGTGGTTAGTAATTTTGTGAAAATGCACTCAGTCCTGTTCTAGTTTTAATTCCACTGAAGTTCGTAAAATGGTCTGCAATTCAATAGACAACAAGAAAATGAGCACTGGCACACACCTGGATGTGTGCAGGGAAATGTGTGTTAAAATTGGTACAATAATTCATCAATTAATTATACTATAACTAATTCTAGACATACAGTACCGTGGTTGGGAAATGAAGATCATGCTATATATGCTATATATGCTATATATGTGAAGTCAGTAATACAATATGAACAGAGCATCTTCTTGAAACAAATTGCTGGGACCTTAATTAATATACAGTACCAGTGCACCCAAGTAAATATGTTCCATGGCCATTTTGCAGTTTTGCCATCCATCATGGTTTGTCATAAGTTACACCGTGTAACAATTTATTTATTTTTTTTTGGTTCCTGGGTAGTAAGTGTTATTTCCTAATTGCTTATGCCTCAAAAGTATAGAACATGGCTATAATTCCCCACAAACTTTGCTTTTGTGACCAGGGCAGTGATATTTTGAAATTTACCTATTTTCCAGAACATTCCAGATAGATTCAGTGCTGAGTAAACTTGGAGTAACTTCTAGAACTTTCTAGAACTTTCCAGTAATATAAATAGTAGTATAAATACAGGGGCCTTAAGCCCACCAGTTCAGTTTAGTTCCAGCTGCCTAAGTGGATACATATCTGCATTTTTCTGAGATGGCATCAAGGTCATAGGAGACTTCAAAATGGTGGCATTCCTGATGGGTCTCCAAGGCGGTTTTACCAAGTTTCCCTGCTATCTTTGCCTTTGGGACAGCAGGGACACCAAGGCGCACTACCACAGGCGGGACTGGCCACAGCGGACCGAGTTCTCTGTGTGGAGGAACAACGTCAAGTGGGAGCCACTGGTGGACCCCCCGGAAGGTGCTGATGCCACCACTGCACATCAAATTGGGCCTTATGAAACAATTTGTCAGAGCTCTAGATAAGGAGTCGGCAGCCTTCAAGTACCTTCAAGACTTCTTCCCTAAGCTGGCTGAGGCAAAGGTCAAAGCCGGTGTCTTTGTCGGACCACAGATAAAGAAGATCCTGGAGTGCAATGAATTCCCCAAGAAGCTCACTAGTAAGGAGAAAGCGGCTTAGAACATCATTGTCGCAGTGGTTCGGGGCTTCCTGGGCAATAACAAGGCCGAAAACTATGTGGAGCTGGTTGAGACTCTGGTGAAGAACTACGGCACAATGGGCTGTAGGATGTCCCTCAAAGTCCATATCCTTGATGCTCATCTTGATAAATTCAAGGAGAACATGGGAGCGTACTCGGAGGAGCAAGGCGAGCGCTTCCACCAGGATATACTGGACTTTGAACGCCGCTACCAAGGACAGTATAACGAGAACATGAAGGGAGACTACATTTGGGGGCTGATTCGTGAAAGTGATTTACAGTATAATCGTAAATCTCAAAAAACTACTCACTTCTAAATCTTTTGTAGTCATTTTTGTATTACTTTAGTATAAATACATGTTAATTTGGATTCATATGTTGTTTTTTTCTGACTTTATGTGAACGAAAAGACACAAATTCGCCCGTTTTCTCATTGGAAATAGGTCAATTTCAAAATATCACTGTCCTGGTCACAAAAGCAAAGTTTGTGGGGAATAATAGCCATTTTCTATACTTTTGAGGCATAAGCAATTAGGAAATAACACTTACTACCCAGGAACACAAATTGTGTTACATAGTGTTATCACTGTTTTAACCAGCCTTACTTTGCTTTCACCATGCTTTACTACACTGTGTAGGGCTTTTACAATGGTGAGATTTTCTGAGGGACTGTACTGTAGCTTTTTTTAACACGATAAACACGTGGAAAAGTTGGGTTCGGTTAAACAAGGAAAGGTAACAAATCCTGTCAAGGGAAGTAAAATACTGGGTCCTGTGCTTCATACAGCAGGGAAGGTGAGACGTGATGGGTGTAAAACTGAGAGGACAACACGAGCATCATTGAGAGAGAGTGGGGAACACCTGGATACTGGTTACAATTCCCATACAGAAAATAAATATACAAGAAATATATTTTAAAACGTGTGTTGAAATAAAATGGCCACAAAAAGATATTGAAACACATTGTAAAAATATATATAATTGTATATATTTAAAATATAACGTCTGGTAAGGAATTAAATGAACATTTTAAGAATTGTTAAAATGTACTAAAGAAAATGTTACAGAGAAACAGTGTGGCCTTTTTTTTGTTTTGTTTTGTTTTAGAATGTATTGCAATATATTTTGATGAAATCCAAAATATATTTTAGAATTTTGTCTTCTATAAAATATATCTTGTATTTTTGTAGGAATGCACTGCAATGTATTTTGAATGTTTTCTGAAATGTATGAGAATATATATTTAAAAATATATCGCACTATACAGCATATATTTAGGACAGAGATGACAATACATTTCCATGAATTTTAAATATATATTTTTATTGCTTTGACATATACTGCAATATATTACTTTTTTGTATGGGAAGAAATCCCATCGTACTAAGAGTATAAGACACATGCAAACATTTTTCTATAAGCAGTTTTTATACCCCGACTCGCGTGTTTCATGTAATTTCTGCTCATGATTAAAGTTCTGCCAATTATACAAAAACAATAAACAATTTGTTCAGATATATACTTTAGCACTGGATGAAATTCCTATCGGAAAAATATCCGTCTTGACAACAGAGCACGGTTCAATAGCCGGCAGCCACAGACAAAGCCTGTCCGCCTGCAGCCGCAGCTAATATGTAGCTAGGCTATTATCTATAAGATACACTGGTATATGTCTTTTTTTTGTAATATGTAGTGAAATAATAATTAAAACGTGTATCTTGTGACGTCATTTCCATCTGATACAAACCAACGGATGCAAATCTTTCAGCTTTCCTACGATTCATCAACTCTCACAGAACTTGCCTGCCCTCTGCTGGTCAAAATTAGATACCAAAATTAGGTTTAACATACTGGTTAACAGACACCTATGGAACTTACTGTAAGTTTTCATCATAAGCCTGTGCACAGCAAGTACAACATAATTATGTTATCTTTGCTAATCTGTTGTTGCCATCATTTGTTGTGGTGTTTTCTATTTTTGTTTTCTTGAATCCATTTGTCCTACTCTGTCCACAAGTACGTAATCATTTTTTGGTTTGTTTGTTTTTTTTTACTTTTGAATTCAGCATCGCATTTCCAGTCATCCGCTAGCTAGAGGGGGCTGCACGAGAGTTTTGTGCGATGTAAGCGTAAGGAGACCCTCGCTGAACCAACCTCTCCTCGGTGGTTACCCATGGCCACCGACTAAGCGTCTACAAGCAGAGAAGAGTGTAAACAAAGTGAGTGATGGCTGTTAAACAAACGTGACGTTAGGGTAGAACAGGTAAACAGTTTCCAATGAGACCGAGGTGGTTTGCGGTTTTGAACCTTTGTTTTAACTCACTGAAGTGCTGAAGTGTTGCATTTGCAAACGAGACTGTCTTTGTGACACAAGGAAAAGCCATTTCTATTTCTTTCCTTTTCAAGGTTGCATGGACGTACGTAAGTTTGATTTAAAACGACGTATTTTGTCCGGTATCGAGGCGGGCGGAGGGGAAGCAGATTATTTCTGCGTTATATAACAGAAAGATGGAAGATGAGGGGTCTGTTTCTCCCATGTTACACTTGGATCTGTATAATTTTGAATCTTCCGAAGCGGAGAAGAGCAGGTACGTTCTGACTAGCCCGAGATCGCTGGAAGCGTGTGCTAGGATAGGATTGAGACCTGTAGAACTTTTGCACAAACCGTTGTCCGAGTTTGTGGATGAAAATCCAGACACCCCACTGAGAACTGTCACTGAACTCTATGAATTGCATGAAAAGCAACGTAGGAGAGAATTACGCGATTGCAGAGAGGAGAGGCTGAAAATTATAGAGGAGGAAAAGGAAGGTAGAACCCCTATACCAACCAGCGTGCCAGTGTCTACCATTCAGAAAAACACAACGCTGGTTTCAGAGACCAAAGAAGAAGATAAAGTTAATAACAGTTCTGAATCACTTGGGAGAAACAGGTCTTCAGAATGGACAAGAAACAATAACGACAAGTCAGAAGCTAGCAAAAAGTCACCCTCCTCAGATTATAAAGCACAAAAGCTGGCCAAAGTGGAATTGAAAAACACAGGTGTTCCGGGCTATGTGGGCACCAGCTTGAGCCTGGGGGATCTGAGCCATTACCCTGCCACTGAGAAGAAACTGCAGAAACTTTTGATGGCCGTCAGGAGGGAAACCTGCGTATCGGTCCCTGAGAGGGACAGAAAAATTGCCGCTTTGATGCTTGCCAAGCACGAGGAGAAGAAATCACGGCAGCAGCTTAGACTAAGAACTGAGCAGCTCTGGGAGGAGGGGAAGAGGAAGGAGAGGCTGCAGAAGGCGAGGGAGGAGAGGGAGAGGAGGCAGCAACTGGGCCGCAGCATGGAGCGCTGGCAGCGGGAGCTGGCGGCGCGGAAGAGCCAGGTGCAGCTTAAGGAGGCGCTGCTGGCAGAGGAGAGAGAGAGAGCGGCCGCCCTGCACCGGGACAAGTGGCACAGGCTGGCAGCGGAGCAGGAGGCCAGGAGGCTGGAGAAGATCGAGGGAGCCAGGTATGAAGCAGACTGCAAGAAGCGCTACCAGGAGCAGCTGCTGAGGGAGAAGGAGCAGGACGAGGAGGCAGTCAGGGAGAAGCAGTGCCAGGAGGTGCAGGAGAAGATCTTCCGGGCCTCCCAGAGCAAGCTGCTGAAGGAGATGAAGGAGAGGGAGAAGATCCAGCAGGAGAACCGACACGAGAAGCTGAAGCACCTGCTCCTCAAGAGGGAGGTGGAGGAGCAGGCCAAAGCAGAGGAGCTCCTCAAGAGGACGGCCCTGGAGAAGAAGCTGCAGAAATCCCAGGAGAAGCACAAGCAGGTGCTGGAGGAACGCAGCAGGCAGCTCACGGAAAGGTGCACCAGGGAGCAGGAGCAGGTCATCCTGGCCAGGATCCGGGCGGAGAATCGCGAGCAGGAGCAGCAGAGGCACAAGGAGGCGCAGGCCCAGCTCACCCACAGGAAGATCCAGCAGGCCGGCGAGTCCGCGGGGGAGACGGTACGCCGCAAAGCGCAGGAAGCCAGGAGGGTCAACGCTGAGAAGAAACGCTCCCACCAGCTGCTGATGCAGAAGGTGGAGGAGGAGGAGGAGTGGCACCGGCGGGGGCTGCAGGAGGGCATCCACAAGAAGAACAGGAAGAGCGAGCGGATCCTGCAGGAGAAGAAAGCTGTCATCGAGGAGTCCCGCAAAGTGGCCCGCGCCTCCCTCCAGGTGAGGGAGAGTGTGAGGGAGCAGATCAACAGCCGCTCATTCGACCAGATGGCACTCGAGGCCCAGCTCAGAGCCAGCCTGACCAAAATCAAACTGTAGCACTGTGGAGGACACCTTCACAACCAGCACACCAAGCGTTAACCTCGTGTTTTTGTATCTGTGAACTTCCTGGGGCAGCTGAAAAGGAGACTGCTTGCTGTTTTCTAACATAACAGGTGTGGTTTATGAAATTCATTGAAGGTGTGCCTCTTCTCTGTATAGTGACTCTAACAGAGTAATGCCACAGGCACAGCATCATACTTAGCCTCCCTAACGTTTCAATTTTATAATCTAGTGGAAGTGTTTGAATGTTGCCAGTTTGCAGTATAAAGGGATCTGTTTTTTTGTTGTTTTGTTCAACCCCCCCCCCCCCCCCCCCTTTTACCAACAGTGTTTGACATGCCCAACACAAACTCTTATAAAACATAGATTCAGAATACTACAAGGGTGACGTAATACAAGGCTTTCTGTTTTCTGTCAGTACTGAAGGAACAGGTTGCAGGTGACATGTTCATGAAGTTCTTCCAATCAATTTCATTTTGTTGAGAGAAAACACGTCTGTAAAGCGAACACTGTTTCCACAAGGCAAAAAAATAAAATGAGTCAAACAAAAAAGTAATACAAGTATCACTAAGATATGAACACACTAAATTGTGCAGCCTACATACATTCTTTAACAGTATTTATTATTTATTATTATGCTGTGTAAATAGCCTTGATTAACCTGTGTGGGCATGTCGTTTCAGGCTTACAGTTTCTACTTAAAATCTTTAATTATGTCTTTATAATAATGTTTTTTATCCTGAATCTTATCAATCGATCACTGATTTCCAAAGCTATACAGTAAAACTTCAAAACCCAAGCTAATTGGGACCAGGGGGTGTTCGGATAATCTAATTGTTCTGATAATCAATTTAATGTTTTACATGATACAAAAAATATATAATTCACCATTTTACCTGTAAATATATAAACTACAGAACTGCACTGTTCTGTAAATACCCGAAATTCAGGGCTGCATTTCCTTTGCAAGCAGGGCAGAAGAGGACAGCACACAAGACAGGATAACAAGGGGCTGTTCATATAATAGAGGTGTTTGGATAAGCAGGGTTCTAAAGTTTTACTGTACTAGTGTGCAGAGACTTTTCCATATGACCTGTGGCTTGCATGAACGTTTAGTCATGTTGATATTTGAATATGTTTTTCACTGACAAGTACAAGTCCCACTTTTTGAAAACCAATGAAACATGACATTGCTGTTATTCTGTTTTCTAATGGACAGTAACAGGTTCCATTGACACTGCTCCGAGGGGGCTGACTGGAGTGAAAGCCCAGTTCTGTGCCTCTCACTTACAAAACCGAATGGCTTGACGTACCATGTACTTACATTGGCGACTTCAATGGTTTGATGCTTGTTCATAGCTCTTGTCTGTAGAATCATGCTTGAAAAGTGGCTCTGAAGTATGTATCTCTAGCATTGTTAAAATAGATGCAGCCAAGCTGATATGTTGACACGTTGTATTGGTAATGATGAAATACTAAAATAATTCTGTACACTTTTCAAAGAATTGGACACGTTTGTGCTCGATATCAACTTGGTTGTTCACTGTGTGTTTTAGTACCACTTTTTTTGGTAAGAAACATTTGACCTTATTGCTACTGTAATTAACCTCAATTGTTTCTAGTTTCCCTTCCTTAACACCTTGTCTAGTGTAAAACTCTAATTGTCATTGACAGCAGTAGGGCATGATGGGCTGTCGCTGTGTTAATTGCTATTCTACTCATGCACTTTTAGCTCCCTGCCTGCACAGACCTATATTAAACTCTGACCCCAAACAACTTTGCATGCCAGCAGAAACTAGTGTGTCACTTTTAAGCTTCCTACAGCTTAACCTGGGGCATAACTAGTGGCTATTAAACAACAGTCCTCTTGCATCAGAATCTGCAATCTTTTATAGTGCATTGTGGGTATGGTTTTATCATGTCCTACTTCAGCATTATCGAAGAGAGCACAGCTTACTGACATTTACTGCTCCTAATGGGGTGGATGGAGCTAGAGTAGTTTAAAAGCAGTGCTCTCAGTTTAATTTCTGACAGGTATTGGTACTAAAGAGGTGTTTCCGCCTGAGATTAAGCTAAGGCGTTTCAGTTTTAGATAGCAAGTCCTGATGAACCACACAAGATTTTCTGTATGGAAAATAATCTAGCAGACTCTGACCACTTCAACTGGACGGCATATACTGAGTGTCTGTGTCACATTGATTGAATAAATGTTTGTAAGGATGTTTTACTGTACTATCTATGTGTGATACCCTGTTTTTAAAGTTTGAGTGCTTTCTTTTCAAAAACATACATACTGTTTTGTTTTACTTGTAATTGTATATTTTGTGTGTGTGTGTTTTTTTCTTAAAAATTTATTTAAAAAAATAAATAAATAAAGTTTATTTTAATTACTGAAAAGGGTTTCATTTGTGTCATTTATTTAATGTTTTCTTTCCTATCAGGGTTGACATTGACCTGAATCTATTTTTTTTTTTTAAAGATACATGTTAATGTTTTAAGAATTGACTTATCAGCTGTTCTGTGGTATTATCAATAAACTATATTACAAAATATTACAGTTAAACAGTAAAAAGAAAAAATAGATATTTTCCAATTTTATCTTCTACTTCAGTATCTCATTTGCAAAAAAAAGCATTTTTACAATCCTTATTACAGAACATGCAGTTAGAAAAGTAGGTACCTGCTCTACATGAATTGCCAAAACACAGAACAAACAGAGAATACAAAACACAAGGGATATAAACACAGGGATCTAACTTCTAGTTTATTTTGATCATTTGGTGTACTGTGCATTCTGAGTGGTTCTATAATACTGTGTCTGTTGATTCATGGGCTGCTAGTTGCCTATTTAAAATGTGGTAACGCTTTAAAATAATGGCCGCACATTCATAATGAATTCTGGCTGCATAGCATACGAATAACACCTTCCTGTGAGTTCTGAAGTCATTCATTTTCAATTCAGCCCTGTTCATTCATCATGATTTAAAAACATCCTAATGAATTCACTGTTTAATGTTGATTCTTCACTAATTCATGCCCTCTTACTTGCCCACCAGGAGCTTGAGAGATGTGTTAAATCACATATTAATGCATGCTGTGTCTTGTTACAAAGTTAGATGGAATGAATACGGGTAATAACATCTGCATGAATTAACAGGGCTGAATTCAAGAATTACTATAAGTATTACTATAATATTACTCAGAGGAAGTGCACAAGGTATTCATTATTTTAAAGTTACCGAAAAAACAATATAAGTAATTGAAATACCAACCAATCAGGATAATGAAAACAAAATTAAAAGGTAAAGCAAAAAAAACCAAAACAATGAAAATGTATTGTACTTTGAAGTTACTTAACAAGAGAGCAAGTGAAGCCAACAATAGTCAAATAGTTAACTAGCCAGGGCCTCGTGTGTATTTCTGGAACAAGTGTACCTGGGCAGCAGTGTGGAGTAGTGGTTAGGGCTCTGGACTCTTGACCGGAGGGTTGTGGGTTCAATCCCAGGTGGGAAACACTGCTGCTGTACCCTTGTGCATGGTACTTTACCTAGATTGCTCCAGTAAAAACCCAACTGTATAAATGAGTAATTGTATGTAAAAATAATGTAATTGTATGTAAAAATAATGTGATATCCTGTAACAATTGTAAGTCGCCCTGGATAAGGGCGTCTGCTAAGAAACATAAGAAAATATTTCATTACATTTTTGCAATTATTATTATTATTATTATTATTATTATTATTATTATTATTATTATTATTATTATTATTATTATTATTATTATTATTATTATTATTGTGTGTGGGGGGTGGTTATGGTTACCTATATAAAATACATATTATATTAAGGATCAGAATACCAATAATTTCAAACTGTTTTGCAACAAGATGTGTAATTTTAAGGGGTCTAAATTGAGTACCTAAATTCTGCATCCAGAACAAAAAAAAAAAACTGGCTGAAAACCTGGAGTCTGGTTTTTAAACGGCATGGCTGAGGTGGAGCACTCGTCGCTGCAGTATATGAGGGCATCCGATCTCTTCTAATTGGATAGGAGGTGTTCCATTACAGGCTGATAACTACAGCTCTGTGATGTCATATTTCACCGACAAACTACAATGAGATAATGAAACAGCACGTTTTTCCAACGTTCAAGAACATACGATCGTGTGCTGCAGAAAACTCACTTCCTGTTTACATGAATTCATGTATTAAATAAAAAATACTATTAATAAAGTATATATTAAGAATACAATAATTAGCGGTAGATGTTTGAATAGGACAGTTTGGCTGTTGTCTTGTGTTTTGACTGAGGATATTTTCAAGGTCATTTTTGGAATGCCTTCAGAAACAAACAAAAAACAGTTACCTAAAGTATATGGTTGAGATGTCCTTACTCTGAATCAATTATCATTAAAAGCAAAGCAGTAGTAATACTGTACTTAGTCTCTTATATTTGTATCTTCTCTGCTAAAAAAGCATAATATTTCTAACCCCCCCTTCAATATGCAAGGAGGTTTAACACTACACAGTATACAAAGAGCCATCTGTTTGCTTAACCCTTTCATGCATAACAAATTGAAAATACCAGACATTGCTTTGCATGGGGATAAAAATTGCATCCTTATATGAGACTATCATGCATTTGCGTCTTCCATATCCGTCCCCTATACAGACTGCACGAAGGGGTTAAAGATTGGCGATGTCCTAATTTTCGTAAATTGATTTCACATGGGCAGCAATATGTGACTTTAAATGGTCAGATTACTGTGTTACGCACCTGGAGAACAGCCTCCTTTGTTTTGGTTTATTTTGGTTTATAAATATCGTAAGATATTTCTATGGATATTTTGTAAACCTAACTAAGATACTCGAGATGCTCAAGGGGCTGAGAATGCAGGACACTTCATAACCAAATACATCAAGTATTTATCAGCAGGTATTAAATAAATCCATTCATTAATGTTTCTTTCAAAACAAGACGTCCTTCCCTCAGCTTTACAACTGAGTACCAATCAATGGCAATTACACATTGAGTGCTTTAAAAGCAGATTGGAAGCAAATTTTCCTGTCCTCCGGGGTGATGAAATGTTCACTGCCGTACTGCCATGCCGAGGCTGTAAACCGAAAAGGACAGCTTTTCTTGTTTTGAAATCAACACATTAACGAATGGAATCATCTTCTATAATAATAATACAAATTATAATCTTTTTTATATTATAGCTCTTTGCACTGAAGCATCTCAAAGCACTTTGAAAAGAAATAGCAGGGGCTACAGTATGCCTATGATGGGGCCTGTGTAAAGCTGTGAGATTCTTTGTGTTTGTTTTCATTCGGTGCTGATGATCAATGATAATTATGGTTTGTGATTGACCTTGACAGTATATAGTTGCAATGATCTGCGTGGAGCACACACTTGGTTTTAATACCTTTTCTTTTGGTTGCTCCCCTATAATGCTTTGATGGAACTGGTGGCAACTTATTGGTCATGTTACGCTTGTCTTCCAATGCTAAGGACAAACAACGCAGCACCTGCTCATGACGCCAAGTAAACTGTCCTTGGCTAAGACCCACCTTACATCCCTGACAAAATGTGCCTTAATATTGCTGGTGATGAACACAAAGGACATGACGGATCCTCTCCTACACAGAGGTTTAGGTTCTGTGGTGATGTTCCCATCACCACAGAACCATGTGGTGATGAGAACATCATATGTTGACCTGATAAGGAAACTGATCCTGCTCTTTTCCATTATCCATAGGTCTCGCCAGCCTCCAACTCTCCCATCTCATCCATTCTCCCTGCTTGGCCTGGGAAATGGCCTTTACCACCTCATCCTCTCTTCCTGCTTTTGCACCTTATTGACTACCAGCTTCCTCCATTGAACTGGGGCTGCCTTGTGCCATGTAGGAGGAGCTGAACTGAGACCAAGACCTCTTCCGTGCTGAATTTGCCCTATGATATCACCGATTCGAAGGGCAGCCTTTGCATCTTCCACAGCTTCCTTTGCCGCCCACTTCCTTCCAGTTTTCAACACAGGTGCTGCCTCCCTTACATATTTATCGTGTGACTCTACTAATGTCATTTCCAGTCAGACTTTGGCACACTTAAACTCCTCTGTCAGAGCGGAGACTGGTAGCTGCAGTATTCCTTTACCATAAAATCCCACTCTGCTGAGGCAGCGTGGAACTCCCAACCATTTCCTGATGTATGAACTGATTAAAGCTTCCAACTTCTCTACTGTTATCAAGGCAACCTCGTATACAGTCAGTGACCATAGCAGCCTTGGCAGTAGACCAAACTGAAAGCACCAGTAAAGTGCTGCTGTCTGTGCTCTTCAACCCTTCCACTGCTTGTTGTCTCACTTCTCCCACACAAACTGTGTCCTTTAGGTCCCCATCATACCATCTCCCAAGACTCTTCACTGGCTTCTCAAACACAGTTGATATTGCCTCACCATTAATGTAGAACCTTTTATCCACTACTTTACCTTTAACTATAGAGACGTTCCTTGATTTAGCAGGCTTGAACTTCATTCGTGCCCATTCAATGTTATAGATTAGTTTGCCCAATAACCGATTAGTGCAGGCTACTGTTGTAGTCATGGTTGTCATGTCATCCATGTATACTAGAATTGGTGGCAGTCACATTCCAGAAGCCAAGCGTTCACCTCCCACTACCCATTTTGATGCCCTAATAATTACTTCCATTGCCATGGTAAAAGCCAGTGGAGAAATGGTGCATCCTGCCATTATTCCAGCTTCTAGGCATTGCCATGTAGTACTGAATTCTGAAATGCTGCCCAAAGAAGTTCATGTGGCACTGAACTTCATTTGGCATTAGCCAAATCCAGGAATGTCACATGGAGCTCCTTCCTCTCCTTTTTAGCTGATTGAATTTGTTGCCAGATCACATTGATGTGTTCTAAGCATCTTGGGAAACCTGGATTGCCCGCTTTTTGTACTGAAGTGTCAATGAAGCAATTCTTTAATACGTAAGTTGACAATCTCTGAGCAATAATGCTGAAGAAAATCTTGCCTTCCACATTTAACAGGGAAATAAGCCAAAACTGACTGATGCTTCTAGAATCATTTTCTTTTGGTATAAAGACTCCACCTGCTCGGCACCATGCTCTTGGTACAACCTGTTTTCCCCATGCCACTTTCATCAATTTCCACAGGATTTGTAGAACTCTAGAAGTACTCTTGTACATTCTGTACGGAACTCCATTAGGCCCTGGAGATGATGACGCCCTTGCTTTTTTCAAAGCTTGTTCTACTTCTTTCCACTTAGGTGCACAGTCCTCCATTTGGTATTCTGGTGGATTAATAGGTGGGAATCGACACAGGCTCCTGCTTTTTTGAATCTGTGTGTTTCCTCAAAATATCTCTCCAGCTCAACCTTAGATGCTTTTAGTGTACTATTTTTCTCACTAGTGAATAACTTCTTTACAAATTTGAATGGGTCTTTATAAAAGTTAGTTCTCACACACTGCTTCTTTTTGTAGCGTTTCCGTAGGCGCTCAGCTTTGCGCAATGTTGCAAAGCTTATCTTTTATGACCCTTTGTAACAGATTAAGTCCCTCCTCCTGACTTTTTTTTCTGCTCCTCCATTGCTTCCTCAGCTGCCTCCTTTCTCTAACTAAGCGTTCAATCTCCTGTTGCTGTTAAGACTTTCCAGGAATAGTTTGTACCTTTTCCTTCCTTTTTTCAACTCCAAACCTCTCGCTTCCATATGTGTAGATGATGTCCCCAAATTTACAGTCTCTATGTGTCTGACTCAAAAACTCCCACAGCTCCAAAACTCTGTTCTCCCAGCCCTTCTCTCTGCCAGGGTTACATTTCGCTAGTTACAAACAGTGTAGTGTAGTTACAAATAAACAAAACGTGTTTTTTTTATTTTTTTATTTTTTTTTTACTTTGGGTCGTGGGTTAATTATTGCTGTGTTCATTTGAGTCGCCAATCAAAAGAGTTTGGGAATTTACAGTATCTCTGAAATAAGCGAGTCAGCACACACCGCCATGCGCTAATGAAACTGGTCTCACCATCACGTTCTCCAATTGCTTGCTAATTATAAAGAATAGTTTTATACTTTTTTTCTGTAATGTAATTACCATACTTTTGTTCCGCAACCTGGGTATTTAATAAAACGTGGACTCAACTTGACGTGATGTACACGGTCTCGTGACTTTTGTTAAGATCACGTGATATACGCACTGCCCCAAACAATTATTCAAACAATTATTGTTTGAATTTTTTTTGTGCTCCACTGTAAATTGCAGTGTTTGTACAGGTACGGTTTCTTTCCCAGCTCCTCCCTTCTCTTAGGTAGTTGTCACGTCCTTGTGAATGGAATTATCATTACCACCTGGGCAACACAAATCAGTGGTGTGGATAAATCAACTAGTATTAGGACTAACCGCAGAGATATACTACAAATCCTGAATTAAGAGGGGATTTTCTGTGTATTTTTTTTTTTTTTTATCAAATTATAAGATAAATTGAAAAAAAATTACAGACACATTACAGACACTTATTTTTTTTTTAAACAAACATGTTTTTGTAAAAGTAATTCAATACAAAAACACATCAAAACTGTTTAAAAAAAAAAAAATTAAAAACCTGTTATGTCTGATGCCGTATGCTGAGAATATTTGCCTTAAATCCAAACAAATTCAAATAATGAAATTGCACATCGTAACGTTTAAAGTATTTTTTTTAAAACACTTAAAAAAAATAAATTATATATATATAATGGTAAAGAAAGGTAAAAACGCAGGAGGGGTGACAGAGGAAGTTATTGATGCGAGAGACTGGGGAAGCCCTATACTTTACTCCAGTAAGGGTGATGTCTGAGGATGTCCTAAAATGGACACCGTACGCAGACCTGAACAGCCTCTGGATAGACTGCTATGGGATGTTCCGCCACTCTTCGTGTACAGCTACAGCCAGCTGGCGAAGGTTGGCAGGTTGCGGTTGTCTCCTGTGGATGGCACTGGCAATTTGGTCCCACAGATGTTCTATTGGACTCAGGTCAGGAGATAAAGCTGGCCAAGAGACCTCGACATTGTTTTATTGAAGGCGTGCAATTGTAATCCTAGCACTGTGTGGTCTTGCATTGTCCTGCTGGAAAAATCAACACTTCCGGATTGGCTGGATGAACGGAAAAACTGTTGCCTCAAGGACTTAGTCAATGTACCGCTGAGCAGTAAGGTTGCCCTCAATCTGCACCAAAGGCATTCTTATATTAAAGGAGATTCCTCCCCACATCATCACACTTCCACTGCCCCACTGGGTGGCTTGAACAACACAACAGTCAGCATAATGCTCACCATGACGTCTCCACACACGCTGTCTTCCATCAGGTCTGTCAAAGGCAAAGCATCATTCATCAGTGAATAAAATACACCACCACTCTCTCTAACACCTCCTCAGATGTTCTCTGGCCCACAGAAGTCGGCGATTTTCTCTCTCAGCTATCAGCATGTTACCCCTGAATGGCCTCCGAGCATTCAAATCATTTTCATGTGGACAGCGAGCTACAGTCATTCTGCTGATGCGCGGGTTATATTTCTTCCTGGAATTTCTTGTGCTGTTGCCACTGCAGTCTGAAAACAATTACACAGATGGATCAGTCGGATGTGACGACCCTCTGCATTCCAGGATGTGGCCTGTCCCTCACAGAGCCGGTTTCCTGGTTTCTCTGGACTAGTTTATTGATTGTTAAAGCAGAACATCTCATTCTCTGTGCAACTTCCTCCTTCAATCATGCCGAAAACCACGCGATTGCTCAAGCGGGGCATGGTCGTATCTTTCGCTGTTGCGTTAATTAAAATCATGTCTTTTCAAACGGGTATTTATACAGATTCTTTATCAACTCATTTTGGCAATTTTAACTCAACTCAAATACCAAACACTGAGCACCTGCTGTTTTTATGAAATCACATGACTTGAGCTCAGCATTTTGTTATCCCAAGGAACAATACTACTCAAACAATCAACAAACCTATCTGCTCACTATTTAAAATGTAAATAACATTATGTATGTGCCCAATGCTGTTGCGTTTTCATTGTGCATTAGTATATATATATATATATATATGTGTAAATATTATGAATTGTAAATAGCAAGTCAATTTGGTTTTGCACAATGTACAAAATAAGTTGCTGTATTCCTTTGTTTTAATTAAATGTGCATAAACTTTTTTTTTTAAACTGCACAGAAGAGATGAGTCTGCAATACATTCCAAGGGTTAATAAAATAAAAATAAAAAATTAAACCAAACAGGTTATAAGGATGAATACCATGTTTATTGTTGTTCAAGGGATCAGAATACATTTACAAATGTATCACCATACAGACACAGCCTTCTGAAAAAAAATACAAGTAGCCCACAGAAACTGAGCAAATGAAGTGAAATACAGAATATAACTGAGGGGCACTTTTATAAAATGTATTGCAGACAAAAACAAGTTACCAATAAGCAAAACTAAATACAATTTAAATAAAAGCAAAACAAGAACTGGTGTCAATATCCTGTACATGTTAACTTAATCCCCCCACAACACTTACATGAAGCTGTACATATGTACTTATTAACACCACACTACCATTACTTTACAGTGATAGTGTGGTTAAGGAAGGCTATCTATATACAAGAAGAATTTCACATTTGCACAGCCTGGGACCATGCTCATAAACCCTTTTTATACCCAGACACACATTATTTGTCAAGTAGCAGTAATTAAGTAATTAAATTTGAAATGAATGTATATTGATGGCCATGAATATCACATCACAAATATCTTAAAGTTTTATTTTAGGTTGTTTTATGCACTACTAGGAATGTGTTGCTGGTTACAATGTGATATGAACAAATACCGGCTACTGTTATGTCTGGAGATTCAAGAGAGAGAGAGAGAGAGAGAAATCTTTAGGTTTTTTTTTTTTTTGGTAAGAACAACATATGAAAGTATGTAACTTTATTGAAACATATATTCACCTAGTATTACCTGGTTGACAACAGCCTGCATTCTAGTGTGAGCTGGTTACAGATGCAAGTGACTAACTGGTTGTAATCCAGCAATTTTAATGCTACGGTGTATGTTTACTATAACAGAGCCACAATATTCAAGCACTATACAAAAAGAAATAACAACACACAAGTCAAAAGTTTAAGCAGTACCAAATGCTTTCAATCAGTTCATAAAACTAGCTCAATATAAAAAGTTAGTTTACAGCCAATATTCGCTATAAATTAAACAAGAAAGGGAATTCCACATGGGCACATGTGTGATTGAAACACACATTGGGCATGTTACATACTTGTAACAAAAAGAAAAAAAAAAAACCACATGTGTAAATGAACATATTTTATGTCTATTACCTGAGCCTTGGTACTTCCAATATTCCCCATATTATACCATCCACTAGTAACCCCCCATATGATACTTTCAGTTTTACTACTATTTTGCCAGTAATGCATCAGTATAAACAATTTATACAGTATGCATCCACCTTATACAGCCTCATAGCTTAAGGTACTAATGTTTATTAGCCTGTACCTTATAGACAACACTGATTAGTTTTTCCACATTCAATTTTAGCAAAATTGAACAAGTTACCGAACAGTGACCTCTACCAGACCGCAGTCTTTCAAAATGGTTTACATCATGTTTTCAGGGTTAGTCTCCATTCTAAAGAGAGCATTACACTGCCTTATTCATACCCTACAGATATGGAAACGCAAGACTGGAGGAAGACGCAATGAGAAGACCTTGAAGATCAAACCCATATCTCCTCATAACATGACTCCTGCTAGAAAACCAGATTTTTCTGTACTCATCCCCACCTACTGTTTTCAGTAGTTTTCACTGGCAACCAGGGAAAAAGAAAACACCAAAAAAAAAAAAAAAAAACCACACACTTTCACAACAGCGCAATGCCTCAAAACCTGATTTTGTATTCATTAGTCTTGTAGAGTTCAAATCATATTTTGGTCTGTAGTAATTGCCCATTAAGAATAAAAGATTAACTTAAATAAGCATTTCCTTGTTAGGCTTTTTTTTGTCAAAAATGTCTTAACACCATCTATTCTTTAATATTGGGCAAATCTAAATGCAATTGTGCCTTTGACTGCTATAACCACCTTCTGAAGTACATTTAGCGTCACAAACAGCAATGAACTGGAAGTTGACTCAAGGTGATTGATCAGTTATTGAAAGTTTAAATACGGAACCACAACGTGCTATACAAAAAAAGACTGCAACGAGACTCATTTTTTTTTTTTTTACACGCCAAACTGAAGAAAAAGACCCATCAGCGAATGATCAGGGATCATACATTTAATTTCTTGATTTGCATTTCAAACAATTAAGTATACAATTATAGTCTCAGACTTGCTTTGTTTGCTTAATTTAGTATTACATGATTATTCACAACCAGCTTATAAAAAACAGAATTTCAAGACACGAATGGCTTAATCCGTACTCTCATTGACGTAAAGATATGTCATTCACATTTTATCCTCTGCAGATGTAATATGTACAGTGCACTCACAATTATAAAATTGCTTATTTATTGAACCTGTAATGACCATTAACAGAAACTCTCCAAGCTGTCTTATACAGTATAAAGTGCAAATAAAGTAACGTGGTACTAGTACTATGATTAAGAGTAAAAAAAAACAAATCAGAAACCAATGCGCAATGCTTATTGTTTTATTTACTTCACAACAGATGAGCATTGCACACCATTTCAAATTATCTATATATATTTTTTTTCATATGAAATGAGAATGTTACCATCCTTGGTCACCTTGCCACATTTTAGTGCACATGCTTTACGGCTGCAGGTTCCATCAAGAAGCTATAGAAGGGAGTCGGGTAGCCACCCTGAAGTGTGCATCATGAATCTTAATTCATAGTTCATGTATGTGGAACCTTTTCTTTTCAGTAGTGTATCTAGATTAGGAGGAAAGCAGCTTATTTGTGTTGGTTTATAGTCTTGATTAATAAATTAAAGTGCTACTTTCAGTTTGTCTAAAGCATGGTTCAGCCTAGACTTAGCAGCAATACAATTCCTAGTCATATTTTGCCAGTCACTGCTGTTGCAGCATCATTGGCTTCAATGTTAAGTTTCTGTGAACCAAGAAAATAATAAAATAAAACAGTATTGGTGGGCCAGGTATTGTACAGACAGATAATTATCTTTTTATGTAAGCCTGGAATACTGCTGGAGTTGATTAAATCATTTCCAACTAACGTAAAGCAGTATTCAGCTTAACACTTTTGGTAATAGAATAAAAACAGCACTGGAGAACTTTTACTATTTTTACACCATCATCATAAAGCACTTTCTACAGAGAGCGCAAAGTAGTGTTTTTCGATCCTCCTGGGGCATATGTATGCAAGAGCATGCAGCACGATTGTTCTGATTCGCAGAATTCCAGACAGTACCATGTTGCAAAGATCTGACAAGTCCTACTTTAAACTGCTAACCTCCTGTCCACAGGAGAACTGAGGTGATTAATTAGCATTTAAATAAATAAAGCAACATTATTATCTATTAAAAAAAGCATTGTAAAACATTAATATATGTATAGCATTATATAAGACCTCAAATCGCCTGCTGGGAAATTTAGTCAGAATTATGAAACGCAAATCAGTCAAATTATTTTTTATTCTTCCTAGGATTACAACGCCTCTTTTTTTTGCCCTACCCAACAAGCATTTATTTAGAAAAAGGACCCCGACATTCCTGCTGCAGCTCCTTCCATCCATCTCTTCAGAAACAGAAATTGTAGAGGGAGTTGTTTCAGGTTGCTATGCTGTTGCAGGGCAGATTGGAACAGGTGTGTGCGAGACGAGCAGTTAATCAGTACAGACAGACAGGTCTGCATCTAAGATTCCTGGACTCTGGATCTAATTACGAGCTATTGGTCTGGTGTTGTACGTATGTCCGTACGGTCCTTGGTCTTCCTGTTCTGAGTTTTGTCTACCAGTTATTGGTTTGCTAGAACCTCGTTGGCGATCAGACTGTCCTCTCCAGACTGGAAGTCTGACTCGTTGAGGTTGCTGTCTGGATTGATCAGCTCCTCGTCACCACTGCCCGCTGGAGACACCTCGTCTGAGTTGGGATCCTGCAGAACCTGGGCGATGTACATCTGCAGGGAGACCAAGAATACAGATGAGGACTTCTGGTTTTCAGAACAACAGATCAAGAAAACAGTGCATTAAATAAGCCTGCTAACCATTTCCATGAAGCATATTACTACTATGATAGATAAAGTCCAGAGCTACAAACAATCTTAAGTTAACCACTGTCAGTTCTGTAAATATTGAAAGACACCCTACAAAATCCTACATATGAAACTTTAAACATGAATTTAAAATCAGAGTGCAGCACACATCAGCATTTGCAGACACTATACTGCTAAAAGTAAAACTACAGTGGAACGTCACCTACCTGACCATCACATAACCACCCAGACCAATTAACCACCTCGCTAAATAAATAAATAAATAAATAAATAAAAATATTAAAAGTAGGTTACGAGAGTAATGGCATTGGCAGCAAATGCAGCTTCTGCGATAGAAACAATGAAAGCGTTATAGTAAATCAGCCTTTTGGTGCGTTCCCCTTTAAAACAGGCAGGCTGTGTGTGTGTGTGTGTGTCAGTCAGCTGTGTGTAGCAGTGACATTTCAATACACCAGTAGAGAAAGCTTTTTTTTGTGCAATGTGTTTATATGAGGGAGCGCACGCTTGCAGATATTGGCAGCGTGTTGTAGCTTTTAAATGCATTTGAATTAAACAAAGCAGGCTTCGTAAACGCAATGCTTACCGGCCGTTTGTTTAAAATAGCCGAAGCAATATTCAAACCAAGCTGCTTATCAAGAAAGAACGCAAAGTACCGTGACAAAGATGTTAAGAAAGCACAACCAGGAAGGCAGGAACTTCTAGAGTTAAGAAAGAAGCCATCAGTTGCAGATTACTGTACATTTACCGTTTGTTTTGTATTTTTATCTTTAAAAAGCTTTGAGATGGCTTACAGCAAACCGAATAGCAACACTATTTGTAGCATAATTAATCTTGTTTACGTTTTCTTACTTTTAAAAGCAAAAAATGTCCCCATGTTTAAAGCAGTTTGTGTGTTTTTGTTCACTAACCTATTTATGGATGTGTACATGCTTTTTCTATAGATGTTCGCAAATCCAACTTTCACATATCCGCCTATACCCCAGTCCACAGGGGGTCGGATATGCGACGTTGTACTGTACTATTATTAATACGCCCTGCCCCCATGCTAATATTTCAAATGTCACCAAACTGTTGGTGTACTTTACCTCTGTCTGTTTTCATGTGTAGTGGTACGCTAATCCAACAGAGACCAAGATCAATTAAATGAACAGTAAGGAATAGTATTTGGCACATGCAGCACATCCCGACACACAACTTCAGTGCTGTATAGATGTTAACAATTAAACCGGGAATACCCACAATTTGCTTTGAAGTAAATCATTAGCAGTTTAAGACAAAACTATCTGATTATAATTGGATGTGGTAAAACGTGAAAGGCTGGTATAACCCCTCTGCATTGCAGCGCTGTAGAAGCTGTGCAGCAGCGATGTCCCTTGCTTGGTATTTCAGCAGAGAAAGCAGATTTACAAAGCAGAAGACTGCTAGTTAAGGGGAGAAAAAAGTTCAGTCATAATACCCTTAATTTAATTAATTAATTAAAGCAAAGGAAAAAAAAAAAAACTACCAGTGTGAAGTACAAATAAAACAAACAGAAAAATAACCCACATACCGCAGATTTTGGTGGGGACTGAGAAGAACGAGGAGGGTGTCCATTTTCAACACCGTCCACTTCGACTTCCTGCGTGTCAATCTGGTAAAGGAAAAGAAACAAAATCCCTAAACGTTTGTAGTGTCTCGTGTGAGCAGTAAATAAAATATATATATATATATATATATATATATATATATATGTGAACAAAAATAATTTAGTAATTCTCTGGATACAAAATTCCCATAGAGACTTATTCATTATGCCAAGATAAATCTTTGTATGTAACTAATTTGCAGCACATGTTCACCCCAGGAGTCTTGCTTCTACAGATGAATATATTAATTTTTAAAAAGAGAGCTTTGAATTGTACCCTACACTTCCCTATTACGGAAGTGAGTAAATACAATAAGTTTACCTTGTAGTTGTGAGCACTGAGGTATTTGAAGTGGCCAAAGCAGACATGAGAAAGACAGATGACAATGGTGATGATCAGCACCACAAAAGTGAACATGGATGTTGAAGCCAGAAATCCTGGAGGAAGAAGGAGTGGTAAGATTAGGAGTTTAACATAATGGAACGTCACAATACACATTTTAGTAACGAAATCCAAACACCTTTTTATTTTAAACTGAGCAGTTGTCGTATTCTGCAGGATTCACCAAGCACACATGTGCAAAGCAGAGATTTTAAATTCAAAAAAGGCTTTTTTGAAGAACAAAAGGCAAGTTGTTTGAAAAGAATATATACTTAACTCTACAGAACTAGCATTTACACTTTCTTTTGGACCATCATTTTCTTGTGCTCTTAGACCAGTCTTCCAGTCATAATGGAAAGACAACGACCGCAAAATTCTAGTTTAAAAACAGGTTTCCTCTCTCTCACCTGTCCGAACGGTGGAGAAAAACAGCAGCCAGAACAGACAGAGGATTGGCGCAGCCACCACTTGGTTAACAGCTCCCGAGTGGATTTTCTTGTCCAGCTTAGCAGGCAAGTACGCATAATACATGTTGTATCTGTCCACCAGGTGTTTCAGTAGCATATACATCAATCCTGCAATACAAGAACCTTCCATTAGTGCACTCGTACAGTTTCAAATGGCAAATATAAAATCCCAAACGGTTTGGCTCCGGCCTACTTGAAGGATCTTTTAGTCCCGTATGCCCCTGGCCGGCTACTACGATCCCAAGATGCAGGGCTGCTACCTGTCCCAAGGATTTTAAAGCAAAGGACAGGTGGTACAGCATTCAGTCATAGAGCACCTGAACTCTGGAATGCTCTACCATGCACAGTGAGATACACATCTACATTGGCAATTTTTTTAAAATAAATTAAAAACACACTTTTATAATAGGGCTTGCATATCTTTATAATATTTATTTTATATAGTTTTATTCCTATTTATTTAGTTTGAGTTCCTCATCTGTTGCTTTTATTTGCTTTAATTTTAAAATGTTGTTTTCTCTTGCTGTTTTTTATTGTTTTTATTGTACTAAATGTACTTCCGAACGTTCTTTTCTTTTTGTTAAAAGCGCCTTGGGATGACTTGCCGTGAAAGGCGCTTTATAAATAAAATTTGATTTGAATTAAAAGCAAATATAGGACTGTGAATAATTCCAGACTCATTGCGTAGCAGTACAAGAGCTATTCCAGGTTTCCCTGTGAACCTTAATTGGGGGTTACCTGGATAGAAGGTGTGCGATGTGTCTCATAACACAAAGTGCACTGCTATGCAAGGGTAAACTAAAATTAAGATACAAATGTGCACCACTTTGCTGTGGACTGTACGCAATCATAATAAACCTATAAGATTCACAGAACACAAAAGTGCCATCTCATCTCCCCCCACCAGCTTGAATCCAATTACGACCCTGGGATTTTTTATTTTACTTACTCAGAGTCATGTGCAAAATTAGACATTTCACAGGGAGAGCGACTGGTCATCCAATGTTGAAACCGTTGGAGCTTTTCTGAAGGTTTGCAATGTATCCCAGACTGATCCGGGGATTCTCTTGGAAAATGGTTTGCAAGCACTTCCATGATTGTTTTAATGAATTTGACCAGATGGACTTTGACAGAGCATGCCCTTTCCTGTGAGCTCCAAAACTAAGATGAAATGAGTACGAAGGATTTTTTTTTTCTGACCTAGGGCACTTTGTTTATTTAAAAAAAAAAACTTAAATGTTACAAACTTTAAAACCGGATTACAACTAAGCATTGGTACTATGTATACCTGTTGATTATATGCATTATATAAAAAATAAAAATTATATATATATAGAAAAAAAAAAATCCATGCAGTAATCGCAATTTTAGTCAGAACCAAACAAGAGGCCTTCAATAATCGGACTATCGACTATATCCGCTCTGACTGTCTCTGGGCAGTTAGTCTGAGACACCCACACCTGTCTTTTTGTTGCCAAAGTGGAAGCCATAGCCCTCCCAGCTGTTTCACCAGTGTGAAGAGCTGCAGCCATCATGTGCTTGGTGATCAGGGTCAGCTCCAAGCGGATAAAGTCTGAGCGGCTGCAGCCTGGGGAGTAAAGCTCCTCCAACAACTTTGCCTGGTAATTAGCCAAGTACAGCTGATAGCCACCCAACCTGACCATCAGAGCTGATAATGCGTAAGTCTTGTGCGTCAGTTCCAGAACGGCCTGACCCTCTTTAGATGGGCATGTGGGCTCATTATCTGATGTCCATGCCTTCAAGGGCTCGATGGCTCTGAAGATCAAACCCTGAGCTGAAGGCATAGACCCAAACGCTTTAGCTTGGGATTCAGTCACTCTGTACATCCTGTCTAGGGTCTTGTCGGGCCCCCCGCCTGAGGCTGGATTTCTCCAGCAGGATTTCACTCTATCTAAATATCCACCTGAGAGCAATATAGACTGCTCTGCGGGTTTTGTATCCTCCAAAAAGGCAAGGAGTGGGTCAGTGGTGGGCGAATGTACTGCCTCTGTTTGGATCCCAAGGGCTTTAGCTGCTCTAAACATCAGAAGACTCAGCTCCTGGGACTGTGCAGCTGAAGGCTCGTTCTCCTCTACCTTTGAGCTTTCATTAACCCCAAATAGGGAGAGAGCTTCTCCCTCACTGGTGTGCAACGCAAGAGGTGCATGAACAGGAGAAACACTGAATGAATCTGCAGCACTGCTCTGTTCGCACTTCTCAATTCTGTGTTCCAATGCCTGAAACTTGGACGCCAAAAATGTTTTTAGAGACTGGAGGTCGTGGTTCTTCACTTCACTCTCCTTCCTCTTAAGGGAGGATCCTGGCAGAGAACCCCCTGAAGAGGAAGGTATAGAGGGGGGCTGGGAATTCTTACTCAAATTCGATATATTGAGTCTAGCCCTTTTCAGCCTCTCCCAACGAGATCTACGTTGCATCATCGAGCATGGAACACATTTTATGTCAGACGGGGTCGCAGCGTTTGTAGCTGCACGGGCGTGACCAATGCCTAGGCACTGCACACACAGGTTGTGCTGGTCAGATGGCGGAAGCCGGTGACCACACTTTACACACTTATGAAACCTAGCTGAAGACAAACTTTCCATAACAATGATTACTATTGGTGCAATTCAAATGTAGTACTCACTCCCCGGGAGTCAAAACGTAAAATTAACTGTTTATTTTTTTTTCTTCTTTTAAGTATTTAAAATTTTTTTAAAAAAAAGTAAATGCTGTATACGCGTGGTTCCTACGTCATCTACGTCGACGTGCAATACACCTAACTCAGGTATGTCGAGATTTCCGACTTGCAAATAAGCAGTCAACAATGCATTAAAAACAATACCAATTAAAAGATCTAATCTGACAGAAAATAAATTCGCTATAGCATCTCAGACACACTTCCATAAACCCAGTGAATTAATACATGCACACGTGCTCAGGCTCAAACACACGCAACCCTGACCAGCAGTGTCCCGACTACAGTACAATCTCAAACCGCACAGTGAATCCACAAAACATGTATCCATAAACACTAGAAACAAGCAACGCTGACTAAATAGCTAAAATTACATCAAGACAAACACTACCATTCCAGCACCACTTGAATCAAACCTCAAGAGGCAGCCCAGGCCTGTATACTACGCCGAGTTCAAAGAGATGAGAACATAACTCGAGAGCTTTTGTACACCAAATTACTTTACTAAATTATCTACACAACAGCCATCTACAGTATCAGCCTTTTAATGTATAAAACACGTTAAAAACGGAAAGATCTCACCAGGAAAAGGCAAAGTGCTCAGGTAGGTAGCGAGTAAGCTGTTCCTGCTTGCATAAACACAGAATAACTAGTTGAGACTGGCGCCAAAGTCGACCGACAAAGGCGTCTGTTTGGTCGCCACACAAAACAGCGCAATCGCGCATCCGGTCCCTGAATGCTACTTCCGGTGCCCTGTGGTTACCTTTAGTTATAATCCCATCACAATGTACTCGCGTGTTCATCAAACGATTAATCTCTGAAAATAAAACACAAGTATCACGTATCGCAGTTATAGTATTTACATAGCGCTACTTAGAGAAAATACGTTAACTATTTAATCAAAAATGAGATAAGTAATACTTATAAATACTTATAACAGAAACAAAATGTTTTTTAAATAGTTAAAAAATATTCTAAAACAACAGAGATATTATATATTGTGTGAGGCATCTGTTCACGCTTAATGGAAAAAAATGCGATTAGACCGGAAGTGATCAAGTAGTGTGCCAACACTGCCGCATACCAAGGGTCGGCAATTAAATTTCATGGCGAGCCAAGAACGTGCCACTTACATCCCCAAACGGTCCTAAACTGGACCTTCCTCAGAGAAAAAGCGCTGCATGCAGGTTTAGACCTCGGGTAGGCTACGGACTCCAAGTCACGAGCTGAGATTGTCTTTACCAGGAACTAAAGTGTGATTTCATACTGTACTGTCGGGGCATTTAACGTGTGTGCAGTGTAGGTATACATATACAAATACAGTTGTCGTCAAAAACTTACATTCCCCAATGTATGGAAATGTCTTTACATTGGGGTATGTAAACTTTTAATGACAACTGCACACACACACCTGGTGCCACTGTCCCTCACTTTTCTTTTGTTTTTAACATGTGAAACAATAAAGTATATTTTAGCTTTTAATAAGGAGTGTGGCACCTTTTTCATTGCTAAGCATCATGATTATGCTACACCGCTGAGTTTCTTGCATGCACGGACTTGGCCGAGAAATCCTACCGTTTTACTTGCACAAGTCACACACACACGCGCGAAACACAGGACTCTTCTTGTTCGGAAACCCGTGGATACGATGGCCAGACAAGTTGGAGTTGCTACAACCCCTACAAACCCACTTGTTTACCTTCGCAGACCCTGGGTGCATTCAAGACACTTTTTTGCCGGCTAGATTGCAGACAGGAGTCTGCGCGTAACGTCACGGTCTGTGCAGACGGAGCGAGGACAGCTTTGGTAGATGAACAACAGTTCTGAGCAGAACCAAAATGGAGGTGGTGTTGAGAGAAATTCTAATCGCAGAAGAAGTGGATGCAATTGAAGTTCCCTTTGTGCTCCACCAGCTTCATAATTTACAGCATGATCAGAAAATGTATAGTAGAAACAGTCCCTGCTATAAAGAGATAATATAAACGTATGTTTTGTGATGCGAGACAAATTAATGAGTATTATAACGGGCAGGATTCCCCCCGCCCTCTCACAAAGGGGTTGTTAGACAGTACTGTATTTTGATCTGGGACAAAAATAGTTAAAATACTTGCACATATGGTCACATATCTCACTTCAACTACCTGTTATTAAAGCTGATTTATTCTCCTTAATACAAAGTAGGTTATTCCCTGTCCCTTATTCCAAAGTAGGTTATTCCCTGATAGCCTTTCATCAATCCCTTTCATCACCACATTTACCTGCATTTTATGTTTCACTTGAATGTAATGCAGTTATGAGACCACAGGATCTTGTGTAACTACACATCTAGTAACTAAGTAATGAGTACCAATATGAGCAAAACTCAGACGGTCCCAAATATTACCAGTCCCAAATTATTAACTTGTTACTAAACTGCGCTACACGGTAATACAGCACACCAGATCAACAAATACAATCTGCGTCTCAATGTCCCAGCTGGCAGAGATTGCAATTGTAAACCACTGCTCCAGCTTGGACAACAATGCAAATGTAGTTTTACTTAGACCCAGTAGGAGGCAGCATTTGCCACAAAATTGGTTAAAAAGGTTAAGGATAACCTAACCTTTAAAAGTAATTTTCTCACCTCTAAATCAGTGATTTAAAATTAAAAGCTTGACATTTTATTTATTTATTTTAAAAGCGCATACAACGGACCATTATACAAGCACGTTGGTTAGATCTCCCTGTAAATTAAAAAAATTGAGCCATCAGTAAACGAAAACGTAGATCCCCATGAGATCTGCCACACATGTTCAAAAGCAAGTTTATTCACAATTGGACAAGATCTTTGGATAATGATTCTGCCCATATACATGGTATTACGTGCCTGCCTGCTGGGAATGAGTAGGTGTGTGTATTCAGAAGGGTCTCTGGAGAGTGTTTGCAGCTTGTTTCATTAGTAAGCAGTACTTACCGAAAGGGACTATAATGGGGCAAGTGATGCTGTATGTCATGACAACGGTAAAAACACACATCATCCAGGCGTAGGCAGACCCAAACTGGAACTCGTAAGCTTGGCGCTAGAGATACAAAATAAAGAATGGAATCAGGTTACACTGAAAGAAAACTATTACTTTATGGGCACATGAAAAAGGGATGCACTTTCTGGTATCTATTTTTCACTCTGCTTTCAAATCGAATGTGTACCTTTAAAAGAAAACGACAACGTTCTGCCTAGAAGGTGGAGTTCATGTTCTGCTCCTACTTATTCAAAAAGACAACCCATGTCCATGCACAACCCATGTCCATGCACAACCCATGTACATGCCTGCCCTTTCCCCCAGTCTTTCATACAATAAGGGCCTTCAGAGTCAACACAAAGCTCCTTGTCACAAAGGCACAGCTTTCCTTTTCAAAACAATTTTAAAGAAAAAAGAAGAACTCTCATGCTTATTTTACTATAAATCTCAAATTGTGAAATGCCTAGCCATATCAGATTAATATAGTCGCACTGCTACACCCCTCAGTAGGTCAGTGCGCTTTGTATTATATAAAACTAGTTTGCGTACACTGATAAAACTACGTGCCTATCTACAAATCAGGAACAAATTAAAATTTGCAACATCTACCCAGGGGCGCTGTAACTAGGAGTGAGGCAGCACCCCCTGGCTTTGCATGGCTTCCATCATATACAGGGGTTACAGTTTGTTCAGTGGCTTTCAGCAACCCCACTTTAAAAAGTGTTCCAGTGCCAATGCATCTACCATAAACCCTGTCAATGTACCCAAGTGCTGACTCTGTGTGATGAGTCTGCAAACCTCTTAAATAGTTTTAGAGGGATATGTGTCTATTATTCCTCCCCTCTTCTCCATTTCCTTCAGGGAAGTTGGGGGTGGAAATCTACCATCCAGAATGACCTATATAGATTTGCACTACAGTATACAGCTCTGGCCAAAAGTTTAGCATCACCCTATAGAATTAACAGCCTCTTGTTTGCTTCATAAAGTCGAATGAAACCTGCTGGATAATGCTACATTAACATATTGAATTACATACCACTTTGTAGTTTTCCATTTACTTAATGAAAAACGGACACATCGAAAAACTTGACATTTCGAAATCTCTCTATATATAGAGTACTGTGCAAAAGTTTTAGGCAGGTGTGAAAAAATGCTGTAAATTAAGAATGCTTTAAAAAATAGACATGTTAATATATTATATTTATCAATTAAGTGAGTGAACAGAAGAAAAATCTAAATCAAATCCATATTTGGTGTGACCACCCTTTGCCTTCAAAACAGCATCAATTCTTCTAGGTACACTTGCACAAAGTCATGGATTTTGTAGGCATATAGTCAGGTGTATGATTAAACAATTATACCAAACAGGTGCTAATGATCATCAATTCAATATGTAGGTTGAAACACAATCATTAACAGAAACAGCTGTGTAGGATGAATAAAACTGGGTGAGGAACAGCCAAACTCAGCTAACAAGGTGAGGTTGCTGAAGACAGTTTACTATCAAAAGTTATACACCATGGCAAGACTGAGCACAGCAACAAGACACAAGGTATTTATACTGCATCAGCAAGGTCTCTCCCAGGCAGAAATTTCAAGGCAGACAGGGGTTTCCAGATGTGCTGTCCAAGCTCTTTTGAAGAAGCACAAAGAAACGGGCAACGTTGAGGACCGTAGACGCAGTGGTCGGCCAAGGAAACTTACTGCAGCAGATGAAAGACACATCATGCTTACTTCCCTTTGCAATCGGAAGATGTCCAGCAGTGCCATCAGCTCAGAATTGGCAGAAAACAGTGGGACCCTGGTACACCCATCTACTGTCCGGAGAAGTCTGGTCAGAAGTGGCCTTCATGGAAGACTTGCGGCCAAAAAGCCATACCTCCGATGTGGAAACAAGGCCAAGCGACTCAACTATGCACGAAAACACAGGAACTGGGGTGCAGAAAAATGGCAGCAGGTGCTCTGGACTGAGGAGTCAAAATTTGAAATATTTGGCTGTAGCAGAAGGCAGTTTGTTCGCCGAAGGGCTGGAGAGCGGTACACGAATGAGTGTCTGTAGGCAACAGTGAAGCATGGTGGAGATTCCTTGCAAGTTTGGGGCTGCATTTCTGCAAATGGAGTTGGGGATTTGGTCAGAATTAATGGTCTCCTCAATGCTGAGAAGTACAGGCAGATACTTATCCATCATGCAATACTATCAGGGAGGCATCTGATTGGCCCCAAATTTATTCTGCAGCATGACAACGACCCCAAACATACAGCGAAAGTCATTAAGAACTATCTTCAGCGTACAGAAGAACAAGGAGTCCTGGAAGTGATGGTATGGCCCCCACAGAGCCCTGATCTCAACATCATCGAGTCTGTCTGGGATTACATGAAGAGAGAGAAGCAACTGAGGCTGCCTAAATCCACAGAAGAACTGTGGTTAGTTCTCCAAGATGTTTGGGCCAACCTACCTGCCGAGTTCCTTCAAAAACTGTGTGCAAGTGTACCTAGAAGAATTGATGCTGTTTTGAAGGCAAAGGGTGGTCACACCAAATATTGATTTGATGTAGATTTTTCTTCTGTTCACTCACTTTGCATTTTGTTAATTGATAAATATAAACTATTAACATGTCTATTTTTGAAAGCATTCTTACTTTACAGCATTTTTTCACACCTGCCTAAAACTTTTGCACAGTACTGTATATCTATATATATTTTAGTCTCAATCCTAAAATTCTAGGTGATGCAAAACTGGCCACAGCTGTATAATTTGTGCAGTCTTGGAAATAGAGCACTCTCAGATCTGACTGAAATTGTCTTGCAACAGGGAGATGCATCTCTTTTTACTGCAGAGTACATGTCAGGGATCCATTTGCAAAACAAATGTACAGAGTATATTTGCACTGAAGAGTTTCCCTCGTACCACAGTAATTTACAGTACATTTAGTCTATCCCCAAATGTAAATCACCTGTATAAAAATGTCAAAAAGACCACCTTATAATGGTACCTTGAGCATGCTTACAAACAGGTTAGATGGTCATTTGTTATTAAATTAGCAATGCAGCGCTCTGGAAAATGTTTTGGGGATTTAGCAAAAGGGAAATATTAAGACATACAAGAGCATGACATTAAAATGAGTGAATTCGGAGCAATATTTATTTAAATGAGTGAATTAACTTTTCCTCCAGCTAAAAGGCAAGCCAAAAATAACTAAAAAGGGTGTTTGCCTAAACACACCAATGTGCGCTAGCAAATGGTCTAATATTAGACTATGAGTGGGTGTTTACAGAGCTCTTGGGGAACGCTTTGTTAGAACAATCTGCAATTGTGTGTATTTCGTATCCCCACCATTATGGAGGTGTATAACATGTTCAGTGTGGATTTACCTAAAAGCATGGGTTCTGATGCTCACCCATTGCCACACACACAATACCTACTCTTTTTACAATTCGTCGTTCAGCTGCTGATCTGGCCAGGCACAGACGTATCATGTACAGCAGCAGTCCAGGGATTCGCAGCAGCTCCATAGCACAACCAATGAAAGCAGAGGCAATGACATAGTTCACAAAGAAAGCTCCGTTGTCAGGAAGAAAGACACACCTACAGAGAGAACACAATTGATGATACAGTGCAAGGAACCCTGTGACAGTCTGTACCAACACTGGTTTGTGTGTGTGGGGGGGGGTTACTGTAAAAGGAAATGGCGAGCATACTGGGTAAAGATATTCACGGAAGGGCAAATGTGATGTTTTCAGACTGAAAAATAAAACTGCTGTTCAAATATGTTGCGGGAAAGAAAAAGATAAGAAAGCATATGCTGACTTTGGGATGGAGTAGTTTGGGGTCTGTTAATTTGTTTGGTTAATGATGCAATATACCTAGACTAAAACAGACAGCTATGAAAACTTTTTTTTTTGCCAAAACCAATAGTGCATGGAGGCAGATGTTTATTTCCAAGAAATGTGTGGGTGTCAGTCATAGCAATTACACCACATGTCCCTCAGTTTTGGTGTGAAGAGTTTGACAGGGGTGTACAAATCCTCCGTTTTGCATCAACACTGTCCAGAAAGGGGAAGGCAAGAGTTTTCTGGAGTGTGGTTCTGCTCCATGTCGTATTGCTAGGCACATTTCCACTGCTCACCAATGAGTTTGTTTGGGTGTATACATTTCAATTTGCTGTTGTTTATTATCAACCTCCGGTGTCTTTTGAGGCAGAAAACATGGCTTTCTGCAACATGAATTTATTATTGTGTGTATTGTATTGCTTACTTTAATTCATTATTTACTATCTGTTCCTTTAAACATAAAATACACTAGATGTATCACTGGCACGGACACATACAGCACAGCTAATTCCAGGTTTGTTATCATAACATTAGCTACGACAGTATTATTAAAGTGCAGAATCACTGCACTGCTACTTAAGGATTTTGCTTGAGACATCAGTGAATTGTTGGTGATTGCAGTACTTGTGCAACTAAGAAAAAATGTACAAACCCCATTTAACAGAATGAGGACACTTACTCAAACCGGACTGCAGCATCCGCTAAGAATTTCTTGTCAAACAGCCAGCGGAAGAAAAGCTCCAAACTGTAATTAAAAAATAAATAAAAACACATCCTTCAAAGATTTCTGCAAACTAGGAAAAAAAATACAATTTTATTTATGCAATGAAGTTCTTTAATGGAATTAATTAATATCTTTATACAGCAAGTTAGCTGTGAGCCATACCTGCTGAGTCCCAGAGAAGGCAGTAGTAAGACCATAAATATGAGGAAGGTGTAACATTTATGCATGGTTGTTCTGTTCTCTCCAGATCTAGAAAGAATAAATACATAACTGATATATACACACACACACCTGTCAGAACTGAACAGTGCAATACAAAAATAATAGAACAGAACAGGAATAAAGTATTTAAAAAACATAACGCTGTTTTTAAGGTGTAAGCAGAAAATAAAAAGGTTTCAGGGACATCAAAAATGTAAATAAGTGAAATCAATGTTCTTACATTTTATTAGCATTAGCAACATTATTACTTGTCCCATAATCTTTGTGACAATCACTACCTTTACTAGAGTAAAAGACAATCAGCTCTATTACAGTATATACCTTGTCCAATGAGCTTCAAAGAAGGCAGAGTAGTAAACAATAGTTGGCAGCAGAGCTGAGAATGACCACAGCAGGAGTGTGGGGAAAAACTGGGTGATAATTGGGTTCTGCGGAGAGAAGGGGAAAAAAAATCATGCACAGTCTATTTCACCCAGTATGATCATATTTGGTGTCCCTCCAAGCTATTCATATCCTTGTCCTTTACATGTTCAAACTGACTGTAGGAGGCACCTGCACCTTTTAAAATGCGTCTGACAAGACCACAGTAAAGAAAGGAGATACCAAAGCATTTGGTCTTTATCCTCCTGAAACCATCTGACACATGACAGTCACATTTGGAAAGCATACTGGATCAGAGGCGAAGGTTAATGTCACACACATTTCTATGAACCGTGCCAATATGTAGTCTCTATCGAAAATGGTTTGAGACACCCTCACTAGAAAACAAATGTTCACTTCAGCAGAATGAGTAATGATTATTATATAACTCACGCCTTCGCAACCTTTCTCCTGTAACTCTTTATATTGTGTATTCTTTCGTCCTTGGAGGGTATGTACAGTTTGTATAGGAAAATGCAGACCGTGCAGTACAGTATACTATATTAGGACAGGACTGCACACAGTTACTTACATTTAAATACTCAACAGGCTTGGTGACATTAAACTTGTCCATAGTGGTGATGATGATGGCAGGAGTGGTGAGGAAGAATAGTAGAAGGAAGAGAACACAGTTGATGACCAAGCAGCGCACCCACCAAGACAGCCCTCCGAGTGACAAGTTCTCCCTGTCAAAACAGAAGGAAAGGTATTCAGTCAAATACCATGCATCTTTAAAACAGTTACAACGCGTTATTAGGGAGGTTCAAAGCTACTTAAATGACTGCAGAGCAACAAATGCCTTGTGAAAATAATTCCTCAGCCCTGGTGCATAGCTTCTGAATGCACTACCACCCCAGACTCCAAACGACCTGAAAACACCCAGAGCCCAAAACTCTGGAAGGAAATCAATACCAAGGCGATTTACTTAACGTATAAAAAATAAAATCTAAGTGGTTTTGCTGCTAAAAAGTGGCAGAAAGATATCATATTGAAGTGTGGCAGCTATTGATTCACATCAGAGACAATTAAACCCACTTCCCTGTGCCACCAGGGACCTGTCCCAAACCAAACTCAATAAACTTAATGTCAATCCAAAACAAAGACCAATGATTGTTATAAAATACGATATTTTAAAAAAAAAAAACACCAGGCAGGATAATAAATTATTCACTACAACACAAATTGAGAACAAAATATATTTTGCCACAGGACTTAGGACCTTACTTTATTTATATAGAGATATAGATATATAAACTGTATAATAGAAGGCTCAAGTTAATTGCCAAATTGATAGTAGGCTGACAACGTGATGCCCTGACCAACCTAAAAAATGTATAAACAAAGCTTGAGTTGAGTTATTAAAGCAAAGCACAATAAATTGTGTTGCACTCCGCACTCATTTTGCGACTGTGTTTGAATGTAAACCCCATTGATACTCAGCCAAACATGGGCTTTGCAAGGTTGTACACAATCTCCACTTTTATCTTTTCTTATTGAAAATGGATCACAGAAGACGCAGGACAGCAAAGCAGTGTTTGAAATTACTGCAAATTTTACCAAACAACGATTCTGATGCAGCATAGGGACAATGACGAATCTGGTTCTGAAGTAGCAGTGACACCAAGATGATCCCTGGTCAATGCCCTTGGAGGAATTAGAAGCTTTCATTATACTAGTATATGCCAGTGGAGTACAGAGGCATTTGGTGCCAGAAGCCTGAGTTACTGTTGATAGCTGTGCCAAATGTGCAAAGACAGTGCAGAAAGTGCACTGCATCTTTTGAAAAGCGCTGGATCTGCGTGATTTGTGCCAGCACTTAGATTTTGTAAACGATTGTAAATGAAGCCCATTCTGTTCAAATGTTTATTTATTCATGTCATTTCGATTATAGTACGTCTGTGTATAAACACATAGCTTCGGTTGCGTATATGCACTTTGTTATGTAGGCAATATAAACCCATTTATTTTAAATTTGATACTTTACATCGTTTCAGTTGTACAGTTTTGTATGTACATGACATACCTGTATATACACACACATTTATTTTCAAGTATTTGTTTATTAAATTTTTTACCATTTTTTGAGATTGCACGTTATGTAATATGTCTGGATATAAACACATTTCTGTTCAAATGTCCGTTTATTTACAATGTTTTGGTTGTGTAGATGCTTTATATGATGTCCCTGAATAAAACTACGACTCATATTCAATTGTTTGTCCTTTCATTATAATATTTATATTGTTTTTAATACGCCGGTCAGATTGACCAGTCATGGTTGTTCTAGGTATTCCTATAAAAGCGGTCGTTCCAGTGTTAATGATAAATAGCTGTGCCTAGTTCCTTAAGCTTTACTGATCTTCTTAAAGGGGTTAGAGCAAATGACATTATACCATATTTTTGTTTTTTTAAATGATCATGAGAATGCATGTGTTTCTTTCAAAACTGCACATCTGGCGACAGTAGTGCATGGGAGTGCACAACAGGTACGATTTATAGAATTATTGTGGTTGTTTCACAAACTGCAAGCTTGATTAAGATGGACTTAGAAACTATTAAAATCGATCTTAACAAAACAATCCTTAAAGGTTTTATGATCAGGGCCCAGTAACCCAACAACTGCTGATTTTATATGGATCTATGAGAAAGCAATTACGTTAAGCAGAAAAGTAACAAATTAATCACTATGTTGTTAAATGAGTGGGGAAAATGAAGAGATAAAATAAATGGGTTGCGGTGAGTAATGAACTTTCCTTGAATGTTAAAACAGGTTCTGAATCAGCCACCATGAAAGATGGGGTGATGTCCTTTTTAGGGTACTAGATTAGTCTTTTTAAATGGTAACTAAACAAATTGGAAAATAGAACAAATAACTTCTACCAACAGCTTTCGATATCAAGTGGCATATATATAATATTATATATTATATATATATATATTTTTTTTTCATTTTTAGTTTGTGTGAACTCTGGCGTTTGAGAAGTTGCCCTGCCATGGT
The DNA here is from genome assembly GCF_902713425.1 of Acipenser ruthenus. Lineage (NCBI taxonomy): Eukaryota > Metazoa > Chordata > Actinopteri > Acipenseriformes > Acipenseridae > Acipenser > Acipenser ruthenus. Next base: position 9,267,349 of record NC_081194.1, read on the forward strand.
TCTATATACAGTGCCTTGCAAAAGTATTCAGACCCCTGACCAATTCTCTCATACTACTGAATTACAAATGGCACATTGAAATTTCGTTCTGTTTGATATTTTATTTTAAAACACTGAAACTCAAAATCAATTATTGTAAGGTGACATTGGTTTTATGTTGGGAAATATTTTTAAGAAAAATAAGAAAAATGAAATATCTTGCTTGCATAAGTATTCAACCCCTGTGCTGTGAAAGCTCCCAGTTTACACCGATGAAAGAAATTGCCCTAACGAGGACACAATTACCTTACCATTGGCCTCCACCTGTGAACCATTAAAGTTGCTGTCACATTTTCTGGATAAAAACCCCACTGCTGAAGGATCATTGGTCAGGCTGTGAATCTGAAGGAAAATGAAGACCAAAGAGCATTCTATAGAAGTTAGAGATAAAGTAATACAAATGCATAGATTAGGAAAAGGGTACAAAATAAAATCCAAGTGTTTGGATATCCCAGTGAGCACAGTTGGATCAATAATCAGGAAGTGGACGCTGCATCACACCACCCAGGCACTGCCAAGAAAAGGCCGTCCCTCAAAACTTAGCGCTCAAACAAGAAGGAGACTTGTGAGAGAAGACACAGAGAGGCCAACAATCACTTTGAAGGAGCTACAGAGTTCAGTGGCTGGGGGTGGAGTAATGGTGCACCAGTCAACCATGTCAAGAGCTCTGCATAACACTGGCCTGTATGGGAGGGTGGCAAGAAAGAAACCGTTACTCAAAAAGTACCATCTGAAAGCACGTCTGGAGTTTGCCAGAAAGCATGAGAGTGACCCAGCTGCGATGTGGGAAAAGGTTTTGTGGTCAGATGAGACCAAGATAGAGCTTTTTGGCCAAAACTCAAAGCGCTATGTGTGGCGCAAACCTAACACTGCCCATGCCTCAAGACACACCATCCCTACCTTGAAGTATGGTGGTGGCAGCATCATGCTGTGGGGATGCTTCATCAGAAGGGACTGGGCATCTTGTTAAAATTGAAGGAAGAATGGATGGAGCAAAATACAGGGAAATACTGCAAGAGAACCAGCTTCAGTCCGCTAAAAAACTGAAGCTTGGGAGGAAATTCACCTTTCAGCAGGACAATGATCCCAAGCACAAGGCCAAAGCAACATTGGAGTGGCTCAAGAACAAAAAGGTGAATGTCCTACAGTGGCCCAGTCAAAGTCCTGATCTCAATCCCATTGAGAATCTGTGGCACTATTTGAAAATTACGGTCCACAAGCGTCGTCCAACCAACCTGAACAACCTGGAGCAAATCTGCCAAGAAGAATGGGCCAAAATCACTCCGACACTGTGTACAAAGCGGGTACATACTTACCCCAAAAGACTTAAAGCTGTTATTGCAGCGAAAGGTGGCTCTACCAAATATTAATGTGTGGGGGTTGAATACTTAAGCAAGCAAGATATTTCAGTTTTTTTATTTTTCTTAAAAATATTTCCCAACATAAAACCAATGTCACCTTACAATAATTGATTTAGAGTTTCAGTGTTTTAAAATAAAATATCAAACAGAACAAAATTTCAATGTACCATTTGTAATTCAGTAATATGAGAGAATTGGTCAGGGGTCTGAATACTTTTGCAAGGCACTGTATACACACACACACATATTATATATATATATATATATATATATATATATATATATATATATATATATATATATATATATATATATCATACGGATATATCTCTCATAGGTAACAGATAAATTAATAGCAGATCAGATGCTATTTGGAGGCACAAAGTGTATTTGTTAAGAGGTTATGAGCAGTCTTCTAATTTTACAGACTACTTGCTTCCCAGGTACCTCATATTATTTTTCCTACTGAAAACGCAAATGCAGTACAAAACCTTCAAGGTAAATAAGTAGGCGTAATCGCTGGCCTTAAATATAGTATGTGGGTGTACTTTCTAATAAATCACCACAAACGTTAAGAAAACAAGACACCAGTAATAACAGCACGATAGAAACAATCTATTTGCTATTACAAGACAAACTGAACAGGAAAGCGTATCCCATTGCCTGTTTACACAGACATACAAAAAAAAATCAGTATCGCATGAAAAATGCAATACAGCATGCAACATTATCCCTGTTAAATGGCAGAAAAGACAAATCTGTTTAAATTTAAAAGCACAGGAAACACTAGGCTGACACTAATGTCATCTGAATGCAGTACCTCGCCTCAAGCTTCTGCCAAGGACTTTGGCATCGTTCCATGTAGTTTTGGGTGATTCTAAATACTCAGCAAAGCATAACTTCAACCTGATCTTATTTTCTTTTTCTCGTCAAATTCATGAAACACATCCCCCCTCCCTAACTGCAGCACTAATCAAAACAAATAAAACAAAACAACAAGACTATGATTGAGGAGACTTCTCAGACTGTAATAGCAAAGGAAATGACAGGTAAACGCCCATTGCAGGGAAGGTTATTACTATTGTTTTGTTTAATTTCTTTTTTTATTTCTGGTGTTTAGGGAACTTGGAACTCGGTTGGCTCAGAGCATTAAATAACAAATAATACATTTAATCTAAGAATTGCTGCTGCTCATCTTACCAGTACACATTCTGTGGGTCAGGGGCATAGATGACTGTCCAGTCGTGCACATGAAGGCTCTCACTGTACGGTGAGGACTGAGGCTCTCCTCTGCATTTAAAACCCTGACACTTGCAGGCATTAAAGTCCTTCAGGATACTGGCAACACAAAAGAAACAAAGGACAGTTATTATACACAGGCACGGCTAGCACAGACTCAGTTTAACACATCTAAAAGCTGCTTAAAGAATAAAAGCTCAAAATATTGAATCTTTTTTAAACCTTTTTTTATAAAATGTTACAATGTAAAGCAGTACTCTGATATTGATTTATATTCATTTACGTCAACACAGGCGCTTTGAGCACAGTTCAGGGTTGTATGTTCAATTATAACTGTTTTACTCTTTGAATTCCCCCATTTTCAGCAGCGTCATAACAAAGGCTAAACTAAATGTTCCCTAAAGGCTTCTAAGAATGAAGTCTCCTCTCTGTACATTTTTTCTTTCGCCAGTAATGTACAAAAGCTGTTCACTGGCTCCAACCACTCAACAGAATGTTAAAAAAAGTTTGTTAGTATACCAGCATAGATTTCCATTTAGGATGCACAAAACTAACTTTACTTTACAAAGTGGCAATCTAGACATCATCTAGAAATATGACTCTCACACCAGTTCAATACTGAGGCCTTTTGAAGATTTTAAACTAAGTGCAACCAGTGGTTTACAGCATGCAGGGATAAAAACCTGCATAATATAGAGAGGGCTGGACCTTCATGACACATAATGCTACTTCAGTTTAAAATTTTACACCTACCTACTGCATCTGTCCCACATTCACAATGTCCCTTACAGTCAAGCAGCTAGCATTTCTGTTAAATAGTCCACTAAGTAATGATGATGTATGTTATACAGTAGCAGCCAATTATATCAATTAGAGCTGCAATGTCCCACAATTCTTAAAATGTATTAATATCTAATCTATCTATATATCTATCTATATCGAGAGAGACAGACAGAGAGAGAGAGAGAGAGAGAGAGAGAGAGAGAGACACACACACACACACATTTCCCAGTTTTAGCTAGAACAGAAATCTGCATATAATTATGGAATTAGTATCCACTGTTATCCATTGATTCTGATACTACTTGCCGCAGAAGGTTATAAATGGTACATTTAGCTTCCTATCGCTGAGGAAGCAAAACAAAACATAAAAGGGGGGGTTTATGTGATGTATACCACATCTTTCTATTATAATGTGAGGATTCTCAATGGAATTGTAGCAGCTACCCCACTGGACCAGCTTAATTAGCAGATGTTCCCTTACATTGCAGTCATTGACTCGTTCTGGAAAGTGACGAAGGCCATCCCCAGAGGCTTCTCACACACCTTCTCCTTCTCCCTCAGGTAGTCCTTCTTCAGCTTGGCCTCCAGGTTGGTATAGTAATAGACAGCCTCCTCCTACACAGACAGGGAGCCAAGGCAGGAGTTGACATGCCATAGAGACTTGGAGATGACCAAGTGGGAAGAGGACAAGCCTATTTATATTTCACATTTTTATGATATTTTATAATATTTCAGACAACGAAATGTGTATAGGTTTATTTATTCTAGTCTCCTCTAATCATTTGTTCATCATTAATCCTCCTCTACCGAACAAAAAACGAACTAGTCAAAGCAACTGTGAAATTAAATGTATTCTGAACGTTAAAAAAAAAAAAGATATAAAGTTGCAAAACCTTAAAAATGGTCACACAGCTCAAGAAAGCTGCATATCCTGTTCTTTCTAACAATATTAAGTTAATAGTTTTACCACTAATAAAATACATCCCGATTGCTTCATTACAAACTATTCCCAGCTATACCAGGAGTGAACACACTCAGTCTTTCCTGCTGCGTGGTACTATGTATGAAATGACCAATGCAAAACAAAATATTCTGTGCCATATTAAAAAAAATCTAAAGAAAAACCAAGCACTGGGGGTAACAGTTAAGTCACCCAACTAACATTCTAGAGGACCTCTGATCTAGTACAGTGCAGGCAGTCAAGACAGAGCCCCTCTCCCTCTCTTTACCTTCTCACACCCCTTGACGATGCAGCAGCACAGATGTCCACACGGTTTGGGGTTGATCATGGTGTGGATGTGTTCTTTTTCCCACAAATCAGCATAGAATTTTCTGCCACGCTCTGCCTTTTTCCTGAAAACATACAGATCAGCACCTCAGTTTTCCCAGCACAACCAATGTCTCACTATAAAAACAGTTCAATCTTTTTTTTCTTTTTCTTTTTTATAGGATTATATGTTTCGATGACACAGCTGCAACTAAAATGCTGTCCCCTTCTAGTCCTAATCTAATTCACATACCGCATAATTGTGGTTTCTGTAACGCAGAACTTGAACTGACAAGTTAACAACATACAGTCGACAAATGTAATCTACTCTTCTCTTATAAAAGGCTGAAATAATTCAGAAGGCTTTTGTCTAATATGTACTTCACTACACCAGGGATTGTGATATGAGATACCCCCCACTTTTACTGACTGATGGTTAAATCTACACGCTGGCTGCATCTGACTCTGTTGCCATGTTCAGCAGAGTGAGCCTCAGCAATCAGAAGCTCTTCTGCACAAACCCAGCAAGAGCATTCTTATCACTCGGCAGTCAATTGCACCATTTGTCAGCCTTTACTCAATACTTTCAATCTACTCTTCAGTGATCATTGGTGTGCATTTTCCAAGGGCAACACAAGTACAACAATCCTCTTATTTTCAACAAGTGCAGGCCAACTTTAACCATTCTTCCATTAAAAGCCTAGTATTAAGAGTTATTTATTTTTTATATCTGTTCATTCATAAATGGGCTTGGTCACGCCAACGGTGAAAAACAGAATCGTGAATTGACACCTTAACACTTTTTAAAAATTCATATTTAAAATTATGATCATTGCAACAGGATTATGAATCATCAGTTTATCATGTAATAATCACATAATATAAATAAACCGATACAAAACTATTATAATTAAGCAATATGACAAGACAGGATGTGAGTCATTGTGGGATATCGGACCTACCTCAGGTGGTTGTGAGGCACGATGCAAACCTCCCACAATGACACACCCTGGACTGCCATAATGCAATTCAACTAAGAGGCAATCTGAAATTGTGATGAGGTTGTAGTTCCTGAGCAATGCAATGGCTATGACTTCACAAAGCTCATTAAAATGAATAAGAGGACGATCCTTGTCACTGTATAATATAGTATATTAAATACACACAATATTGTACAGTGAATATACAATGTTGAGCACAGTGTACTGCATAGAAATGCATTTTTAGTGATTGAAGAAGAATATTTTCAGACCAGTTTTACCTATCTCCATCAAGAGACATGAGTTTGGCCACATTGTAACAGAGGCGCGCCTCCAGCACTTTGCAGTTCTCATACGCATGCCTGAAAAATACAAAAACAACAAACACGTTGTACCGACAGCTCAAATAAAAACAAAATGCCCTTTAATAGCAAATCACGACTTGCATGAAATTGAATAAAATTACATTACATAAAAGAGAAGAATGCAGAATAGTCACTCCTAAACGATGAAAGATAACGAGATTTAAAAAAAAAAAAAAAAAAGGTATTTTGGTGGCTGATGACTCAGCATTAAATACAAATAAAATCACAAAACACACACACTGGAATTCTGAAAGAGATGTTAGCCCGCTTCTTAAAGGGTTAATCAGAAACCAACTGTAAAGAGGCTAATTTATACACAGAGGACTGGTAATGCATTTAAATGAATGCATGTATAATTATGTTAATCTACTAATAAATCTGTACTGTAACTTCTTGTAGTAACTTCACAATATCCCTCAAACACCTAATTAAATGGTAGTGGCAGCTACTGGTACTGGCATTTCAAAGAAAGGTTCCTATATTTAAACTGGATGGATTCAAGGTAAAATGAGCTTAAAGAGCTTAGTACAAGGTGGTGAGGCTTCTAGAAGGAGATCATACTCATCCCACAATTGAGGATGATCTAATAACTCTACTGCTGACAGCATGAGTGAGCTATTAACATTCTTTCACTCACATGGCTCAAATAAATTCACTGCCTGGCTGCCCGGCCCGCACCATTAGGGAAAATGTAACAATTTAAGGGAGTGTAAATGCAGTATAAAGCGGTTTATCTCTTTACAAGTAAAAACAAACAAACGTATAAGGCGACCCAAAATGCTGTTTGTCAACTTGAACGTTTCTTGCAAGTTTTATCTTTTTTTGGAGTCTTCTGAAGTATGGAAAAGAACAAGACAACAACAAAAATAGAACACATTCTGGCACATATGCATGAAAGTTAAAAAAAAAAAAAAAAAAAAAACATTTTACAAGATATTCAGTTTTATTTCTATGAAAAGAATGATAACCCATAATAAAAATACTATAGTACTTCATGGTAGTGGTCAAAACACTACAGTTTACTACTGCAGTGTAGGACATTACAACTGTATCGAACACAATAGTATTTTTTATAAAGGAACAAGAAGTGCTTACATAAAAGGCAATACTTACTCAAAATGTAACTTTATTTTCTCCTCTTCAGCATATTTAGAAATTCCATTTATAAATAGAGTGCGTTTTACCTAATGGAAAGAGGGGGGCAATGTTAAGCACTAGAGTTGTTCCTTTTCCCAATTAACAAATAAAAACTTCCTCCTTCCCTCCAAGTGTATTTCATTGGTTAAAAACATACCTTTGATTTAAAATGGCTAACAGACATCACTATAGTCTATCTATGTATCTATTTTATACCCACTGTAAAAATCCACTGGCTACCTGCATTGCCTTGATAGTTTATTTGCAGTTTTGCCATTTCTTATATTTTTAAGCAACATAAGCAAATGGTGTGCTATAGTTTTTAACTTATCAAAAGTATATTGGAAGTTTTTTCCTTATTTTTATCCCCAGCTAAACATATTTCATAATATATTACCTCTTAACACAAAACAATGGTATGGCTTAATCCCACAATAATGATATTTGTGTTAGCTAGGATGCCAAGTCAGGATAAATTCTGCCGACACTGTCTTACCAAGTCATCTTCCTTGTAGTGCATTCTGGAGGTATGCCGCCTCATACTGTATACTGTCAGTAACAGGTAAAGAAATGCAAAGGAAGTGTGCAACCACAGCAAGTTATTCCTGTTGGTAAAAAGGGGAGAAAAAAAAAACACAACAAATCTTCATATTTTTATCATTGTATTTTTTATTATTTAAAATCCATACAAAAACAAAATATCCAAAAAATTATACTAAAAACAAGATAAGAAAAAACCTTCATAAAACAAACTGATTCTACATGCTCTTCTTCCCTGTTCCCAGGATTTACAATGCAGTGCTGTGCATTGTAAATACTCAATAATTCCTTGATTGAGGATGTCATTAAGAACTCTATGGTCATTTTTTGAACACCTGCTAGTCCCAGTTAGTTAGTTTGCAGATGCAGTGAAGTTATGAACCAAGAACAAGTTTGCCCCCATTTTGTTTAAAGCAAAGAAACAAACCAAAAGCACTTAACACGTGACCATATATATATATCAATGTGTGCATAATTATTATTTATTCAGCTTCTATGCTGGCTTGGGAAGACTATTGTTGTAAAGATTTATTTGTTTATTTATTATGTTTGTATTATTGTTGTTTCTCCCAAAACTTTAAACTGCTCCTGTTCGCACGCGGTGTAACCAATCAACATGAAGCTGGTATCATCCCGTGTAGATTACAGTTCAGATACAAAAAAAACCTGCACTCCTGCATCAACCAAGATGGCGGCCTGACGCATTGTTTAGAAAAACCTTTCAAAATCTTTTTTCTTGGGAACCAGTGAACAGGTTGATCTGAAACTTCGCATACGTCATCAGCAACCAAACCCGCTGCAAGTTTGCGAAGCAGAAGTTGCTGTGATAAATTTTACAATCAAAATGGCTGCCACCAAATTTGCCAAAGCGCGCCCAAACATCAAACTGCTTCCGTTTGCAAACGGTTTAACCAGCTAACTCCTAACTTGGTTGGCGTCATCCTGGGGACAATGGAATTCAAATATGGCAAAATTGTGTTCTTTTGTAAAACAAGATGGCCACCAGACCTACATTTCATTCTTAAATTTAAAACCACTTCAGTCGAACAAGGTTTAGTTGATTAACTCCAGAGTTGACAAGCATCATCCCTGTGTGAATACAATTTACTTTTTCAAAAATGGTGTTTGTGCGTAAACCAATATGGCCACCTGAAGCATTTCTTTAAAAACCTTCAGTCAAATGTAAAACTAACTTATAACTCCTTACAAAGTGCAGATATGTTAATGGTTACTATGGAACACATATAGGAAACCATATGTCCTCTATTCAAAAATTACCTTGATCGTGTCCTTTGACCTCTCATTAAGGTTAAATGTAAAATTAGCTTACAACTTCTTACAGTGTGTAGATAGGTTCATGGTTACTATGGTGTTTAAAGTTATAAAGCATCCTGAGATAATGAACTAATGCAGTGTTTTGAACTGAAACTGCTCCACAAAACTGATTTGTTGCTGACACTTGTGCTGCAGTGCTACAACTTGCCAAAATTTCCAACTGGTACTGAGCTTGGAAGCCGTAAAACTGCCTGGCAGTTGTTATTATTATTATTATTATTATTATTATTATTATTATTATTATTATTATTATTTCTTAACAGACTCCCTTCTCCAGGGCGACTTACAGTTGGTACAAAATATCACATTACAAATATGCAAACTTCCTCCTTCCCTCCAAGTGCATTTCATTGGTTAAAAACATACCTGTGATTTCAAATGCCTAACAGACATCACTATAGCCTATCTATGTATCTATTTTATATCTATTTTGTATTGCATATATGTTTTTTCAAAGTTTTGGCAGGGCAACTCCTCGAAATCCATAGCGTTCACACGGGGGAAGAGAGAGAGAGAGGAGGGAGGAGAGAGGAGAAAGGAGAAAGAGAGATACATACATACATACGCACATTTGAACTTACCCAGATTTTAAATTTGCTATAGTTGTTCTTCCAAAGCTATATGCATTATTTTCTGTTGAAAGATAAAAAAGGGGATATCCTTTAGTAATTTAACACATCTAGATTGTTTTACATATTCAAACAATGAATGCAATTGAGCTTAAAAACAAAAACATAATGTGTCATCATTTGGATCATGGTTATTTATTCTGAATGACAAATAAACAAGCATATCAGCGTCATACAGAATCACAGCTATCAGTATCAAGAGAAAAGAATCCCCATGACCTACATCCACTGTATGTGCATGTAAAAAAACATGATTTCTCCCTATACACTTAATAGCTTTTGTTAAAGAATGCCCTTTGCAAGTCGACAACTGGATGAGTGGTGCTCTAGATCTGTGTAAAACTAGCGACGAATATTCAGCCACAATATCCCCATCTCTGGGGATAATATTAATAACAAAAGAGCGCTTTTCATGACATTTTTGTTTTGGATCTCACTGCAGCAGCTTCTCCTGCCACTGCTGTTTATTATGGTTGACTTAATATTTCACAAGTGAGTCGTGAAATAGAAAAAACAGACCTCCATGCAGCCAGTAGGCAAGGGATGAGGGAAGACAGGCAGCCCCCGCACTGCTCTGTCCAATAGCAGTGGAGTCCTGCAAACTTGAAAGAATAAATCAATCCTTGTTTATTCAACAAAGAGCAGCTCTGAAGAAAATTCAGCCAAGAAAGCCAAATTGGTGCTGTAAATTGCAAGTCCTCACAAGCATAACTCTTAAAACTCCAACAAGACAGCCTCAACTCAATCCATGTCAAATGTGCAAAGCTGTCAGGACAGAATACCTCTGGATCATGTACCATGGTTAGCTTGACTTAGGAAACTTGAATCAGATTTTAAAAGCAGCAATCAAAAGTACATATTATGGTTTGCGTTGAAATCTGCAGACAGGATACTCAGTTGTATTCAGTGAATTTTTTTTTTTTTTTTTTGCCATCCAGCTGCACACAAACAGAGTTTGAGCTCCATTCAGCTTTATCTTAATGCCCAAAATTGTTTAAGCTGTTGGATCAAAAGCTTCCTCCACCCTCGAAACATGCTCTACGTGATGCCGGGTCTCATTGAACCAAACAAACACGTTCCTTCTAAGACTTTCCTTCTAGCAGTAGGAGTGTGACATGTCCAAGTTCTGTATTGGCTTGGCAAAACAACAGAGAAGATATTTTCAACAAGACAGCAACCTTAAATATGTTAAACTGTACACGGCTCTACACCATTAACCAGAAGAGAACAAGGAATAATCTTAAGGTACAGGCCGCAATCTTAGAGCAGCCCACAATTACTAGATCTATTATCCAGCAGGTGAGTTTTTGGCATGTTCTGGGGGGAGAACTGTTTGGTATTCCCCTTGCTGTTATGAAGACGCACACACATTTTCAGATCAATCCAACAGGATGTTCAAAAGTTATGAACATCACAAACATCCAGTAATGAATACTCACCAAGCAAGTCTCCTGAGAAGTTCACAGGCAATACAATTCCCACAGACAAGACCCCAACAACCACCAGCAGTCCAATGATATGTCGCTGGAATGAAAGGTAATGCACAGCATCACCCCCGCATTTCTCTCGGATCTCATCATCCCTGTGAAGGAGACAGATGCAGGTCATGTGAAGGATGCCACATGTAGGGATGTGCAAGTTTCAGTTATAACCTATAATAAGCCTGTTACTCCAAAATGTAAACTGCATTGCAGAGAGGAATAGACACAATGCAAGCTTCCACTGGTGGTAATGAATACACCTGGCTCAGGTTCAAAGCTGGCTTGTTGCCAGTCTCTTCACATTTCCAGGAGGGATGAGTTTTCGGTTACTGAGCACACATAACAAATAAGTCCAAGTGTATGAAGGTCTGCAAATTACACAGTACTTTCTTTTTGTTTGTGGTTTATTTTAAGCAATATCAAGGGCCATCTTAGTTGTGTATATTATACTGATGCATTTTTCAATTTAGTAAATTGTATTGCTTTGATATGAAACCTTCTGCCACATCAAAGCTCGTACTCAACTTTTGTTTTCTTTAAATCTCCCCAAGAGGCAGGCATACTTACTTTATTCTGAAGATAGCAGTCAACCAAGAACAGAATCCCTGGAGCAATGACAAAGAAATACAAAAACAAAAAAAAATACAAATCTTTCAAACTCCCAGGACTTTTGAAATACATAGGCATTAATTAGTAAATAATTCAAGGCCAGTAGACCTTAAATTGGTTGCAGCTAACAATGCCCGTCTCCCCATTACAAACTCAAATGTACAGTTTCAAACAGGTATTTAAATGTTATAACATTTGGTACTACACTAGGTAAAGGAAGTTCTCAGTTTGCTGGACTTGCCTTCCAGGAAATCTACTTGTACTTCCTGGGTCATTTCACCTCAGCGGTGTCTCTGGGGTCATGACTGGAAAGCATGTCAGTCACGAGGGGAAGCGGCTGGTTGGTTATTGACAGGAAAGAATGCCCTGAAACAGTGGGGAAAATGCCCCCCACAAGACTATAAGAAAGCAAAGTCTGCAAACAGAGATTCCTTTAACCTAGTGTAGTTCCAGCTGCAAACCACACATTTTAGGCCTATATAGTGAATGGATGTGCATGAAGAAGTGGAAAATATAAATAATTATTTTGTTCGCAACAATCACTTTAAAACAGCATTGACCCAAAATAGGAAGTAACAATCCAATTTTGTACTGATTGCGAAGGTCTATGGTCACAACTAATACAAAGTTATTCTAAACACTATTGATGGTGGCTGTAGCTTCTGAAATCTGTCAATTGTGGCACGGAATTCTCCAGTGGGATGTCAATCGAGCACTTAAAGCTCCAATGTGTACATTGAAGGGTTAAGATAATACACATTTAATGGAAACGGATCACATTCATTGGGTACGGGACTTTTGCCACGTACTTGCATGAATGGCTACAATCATTTAAAAACTGAAGCCTGTCTTAATATGTAAATTGTGAGGGTGGTGGAATTCCCTTTGGGAAGCCTTTGAAATTGAAATTCTGAAGCGATAAAAAACAAAAACAAAAAAAAATAGCACAAAGGAAAATGCAGATTGATTGTGTGGGTGGGTAGGCTTCTGCTGAGGATGATTATTCGTTTAATCACTTGCACCCTACCTACGAATAAAGGAATGGATTTCACCAGTGGTCTGTAAAACAGTGGGGGAGGGTGGGGGGTGATTAAGGAGAGCACCATTAGCTTACATTGTCTCTTTGGTCAAAGTCTACCGAACTGGAGACCGATGTTAGTCGCTCATAACTCTGGGGCATTTCGGCATGGATTGCAGACGCCACACTAAAAAACAAAACACTGAGTTATTACAGGAAGTGGCACAGACAAAAAATACTTGAAATGATCTTTTGCTTGATATCACATGCTCTTATACTATGCATTCATTGCTATAGCAATGCAGCATACATTTCTTCACAGCTGAAAGTTTTCAATCTTATACCAATACAGTGCTACTTAATCATGTTCTTTACACCCATACTGCCTTGGCTTCAGAGACATTAAATGCAAGGTTTGAGAAATCCTAAATCAACATTTGACAGAACAAGGCAATTCTGCTCCTTTCAGTTAAGATGCAAACAGGCTAGTTCAGATGAGAAGGCGCTTGTGCTCCTTTTTTCTCTACAGGTGGTGAAAACAGAAGGAGACAGAGGAATTGTTAATGGTTAGTCATGCCTTTAAAAGACCAGTAGGACCCCCCCCCCCCCCAACAGTGCTCAGAAAAGCATTATATGTGATCATTAGGTAGGACGACTTCTTCTAAATAAGCAGTTTGCTGCAATTTTACAATACAGAAGGCCATTATAATTATAATAGATGTTTAAAGGCTGACTTCATGGTCCTACAACCCTATGAAATGGGAAGCAGGATTTGTAGGGCCCATTTTAGTAACTTCAACTAAGGCACCAATGTGATCTCCCACTAATAGAATAACTGAGAATTAAAAGGTCTGGCCAATCAACACTGCATTACAAAGGAACGAGCTTGTCAGTATTGGCATCTGTGATGCTCTTTTCCAAAATGTCATGACAGATCAATAAAGGTACAGATGTTCAACTTTTAAACTGACAAAGCTAGGTGGATACCATAAGTTTCACTGCAGGCAGCTGGTTAGTTCGGTATTGAACAGCCTACTAAATGAAGCTAGAAGTTACGAAACACAAAACCTCTTTAGCAGGAGCGCTGAAGTAGGATGGGCAAGGTGAGCATTTATGACTAGATGTTTGACTTATGAACATTGAAAAGCAATGCAATACATGATAAAGGGGTCCATATTTTGAAGCATGAGGCAAAAGTAAATAGTCAGAGAGGAATAAAACATTACAGGTATGAAACTAGAAAAAAAAAGTACTCAGGACAATTACTTGTAATTACATTCCTCTCAAATTTGCTTAAAATACATCCCATATTACTATGATGGACTATTTTCTTCATTCAGGAACCACATGGTGGTCTGCGAGTAGCTCTGTAGGGTTTTAGGTTTAAGACTATTACAAGCATTATATTCATTGATACATGACGATTATTATTATCTAGGTTTTTTTGCATTTCTAAGGTAGACTCCAAAAGAGTTCTTACTAAAAAGAGGTATTGATTAATCAGAATAGGATACTTAATCATTAACCCTTTGCAATGCTGTAAACACATATTGTGAAATTTTGCCCAGGAGTAACCAATTGGCTTAACCGCTTAAGTTAGACATATAAACATGCCAAAACGGCTGCAAACTTACAAGCAAAATACAGTAATGCCAGTGCTGAATGCATGTGCATGTTTAAATCACTAATTGGCAGGAGTGGCACACAGTTCTTTCCATTCATGTTACTCATCCCTTCGAAGATCAAAGGAAGGATTCGGGCTTCATAAGCAAAGGAAACTCAGCTGACCCACTGTCATTATTCCTAAAAACTGCCGACTACAGCCCGCTCTTGTACACAAAAGGTGTAATTAAAAAATCATTTTATTTCAGGATGTTAAGGACAGAAGCCCTTCTTCAGCTGAATTTTCATTTTATTCATATACTCAGCTCCATTTAAATAGTCATAATGCACTTATTTCTTGTAATGCCTTTTAATAACCAATTAATTAACAGGAAGGAGTTACCTGCCTTTCCGTGTTCAGAGAATTGTTTCTCTTGCTGTGCGGGTAAAACAACAAGCAGCATAGTACAGCAAAACTTATCATGCATGCTTTGTGGATATTTCATATATTGTTGAGCTGTTACATGGAAACCAAAGACAGACCTTGAAACCCAATCCAAAGACTTGAAAACAAATATAAACAAATAAAATACAACTCAAGGGGAGAAAGAGAAAAGAAAAAGACACAAAAATAATTAAAAACATACTATTTCCGTTCTTCTTTGACATGTCTGTGACTCTGCCCCTGTCTTAAAAAATAAAACAAAGAAAATAAAGGTTTAAAAAAATGAATAAATATCAAAGATTAATAAAAAATAGGCTAATAAACAACTAAAAGAAAACAACTAAAAGATTTTGAGGTGCTGCATAACATGCAGTTTGGTTAAAACATGTCTCAGTACAATGCACAGGGTAATTATAAAGTCATTTGAACACGTTGCAATGCTGCTGTGGACAAAATGTTAATGAACAATATGACAGAAAAGATATGAGCCTCCCCATTGCTTGGTTTCAATGTCTTTGATGTTTGAACTGATTAATTGGGGGCTTAGCATTTGACATTAACCTGTTGAACAGAATAAACCCCTGTTGAAATTAATTGTACCTTCCTTATAGCTACATGAACAATTACTAATAACTCCTAACTCCTTGGTGTTGTAATAGACTTATCTCTGTGACCAATCAGACAGTGTGGGGACTAAATTAAAAAGGCAAATGGAATGCTTGGGCGTAGTAATGTAGAGTACTTTAGAGGTCATGATGAGGCTGGATAACACACTGGTGAGTCCACACCAAAAATACTGTGATCAGTTCTGGCCACCACATTACCAAAGGACAAAGAGAGAGTGGTCTTGGAGACAGTCAAAGAGCAACCAGGGTTCAAAAGAATGAGCCAGTAAGATAGGATGAGGAAATTTCTTGAGCCTAAAACAAAGAAGAATTAGGGAGGGGGGTGGACTTGATTGCCAACTCATTTTAAGGATATGAGACATTTCTTTACACAGAGTGGTGAGAGTGTGAGATGGGTTACCAAGCCATGTTGTTGATGCTGCATCATTGGGATCATTACAGAAAGATTCCTCCATATATTCCCACAGTCTCATGCTAGCACCAACCAGATGCACACATGCACCCTAATCATAAGTGTCAAAACTACATTGCAGTTTTTAGTTATTGTAATTTTGGATGCAACTAAGGGGTAGATGTAGTAAGATGGGCCAGTCGCAGCACAAACATACAGCAATTTGCATTTCCGTTAAGACAATTCGCAAAGTGCACATTTTGTTGTATGTACTAAGAAAAAATATGTTAATGAAGAGAGCCGCAATATACTAATTTAAATATTATTTGTGTCATCTTAGAGAGATCTCTAGAAAGAGTTGTGTTTTATTTTTTCAAATAAAATAGTGGCAGTTGAGTTGTGGTTTGCTGCAGCAGAGAGTGCCCGAAGGATAACGGTTATACATGCAAGGGTGCAAGAATCAAAATAACATTGTTTTTGTTAAATGTAAACGTCATCTATACAATGCATTCTGTTCCATCTTCATTTTACCTATTTTAATACTGTTATATATATAAAAAATGAAAGCCAGTTTAATCCCATTAGATTCTATATTGGGGCCCCAACCTTCACCCCCAAAGAGCTTTTCATAATCATACAGTAGCCCCCTTGCTAAACCGGACATGTTTGTCCAACATAAGGAGGTGTCGGATTTAAAACCAATACAATAAAATCGCACACACATACATTTACATTTCTCAATGTATTTTAAATGTAAATCATTGCGCTGAAATAACACTAATGTGTTTTGGGTACGCTACACATTACATTATGTAAAAATATAAATCTGTACAGTAGGCCTATACAGTATACAGTACAGTAGTAAAATCAAATGAATACCTAGCGCACTTTTTTGGTACTTTAGCCAATGCTGCTGCATTGTACACATTGCAGGAAATTTCTGCAGGAACGCCCAGAATTACATATTCATTTAAGGCTAAAGCACAAACAGGAACTGCAGCTGCAAAACATTAGTTCAAATGATGCCAACAGTGTTGCGTTTGTTTAGTACATTTCACGCTACACTTCCGACTGGTTTGCACGTAGTTTGCAACGATTGTGGCAAACGCAACACTTTAGTACATCTACCCCTAAGACTTTATATCTGCATTTGTATAGATTATACATTTCTGGGCCAGTAGAGTAGATCTAATTTTCTACTGCATAGATTGTAATCTAGGATTTTGCACACATCCGGTATTCCTGTGTCAGCTTTTCCTGAAACAAGTTTTATTTTGTTGTTTTTTTGGGAGCTTGGGAACAAGTATCAATTTAAATAAGCTGTCAGAAAGCGTTGGTATTTCTTGAGCCTTGTAACAAAGTACCCATTGTTTTATTTATTCATTTACTTTTGATCAACTTTCAAGGACAAATCAATAATTTGTAGATGTACAAGCTATTCACCAATCAGTCTATATAATTACCTGTCTGCATCTGTCACCAAAGCAAGCCGCCCGTAATCCCAGGCAACCTTTCGCAAAATTGAAAACACAAACAGCAGAACCTAGAAAATAAAAATATATATATAGATTGTCTGCATGGATTTTTACAGTTTATAATAAAATTATAATAAATCAAAAGGATACACACATGCATTTCAGGCTTCATGATGGGGTTTGCTGGAACTCAGTTTTTTTTATTTATTTTTTATATCAACTTCTGGGAAATGTGTCACCATCTTCAATCATCCCGTAATTAGTTTAACTAAGGACACTGTCTGGCAGTAACAGGGAGTGGAAATTCACCAGCCTGACCCATGTTTCCCAATTTACTTAATTTTACACTCCTTCCAACAGGTATTCATACTGTACTAATGACACAACTGCTAGGGGTGGGGTAGTTGAAGTTTGGTAGTCATCATTGCATAACCTAATATTTTGCATGCATTTCAATATGGGACCATTTTGTGATGGATTCATGGAAGCAAAGGGTCCGTTCTGCATTTTAATAAAATCAGTCCCAATACAGTACTTTTTTGTATTCATTTGGAGACATTTCAACAAGTATTGGAACACAACAGGCAAATAAAAAATTGTTTGTTAGTTGGATAGTATTAAACCTCTTAGGCAATCATGTTGGTCAGTCATTATCCTTCAGAATCTTATTCCTAGTAGCAGCTTAAAAGCATAACGCAAACCAATGAAGAAATAAAAACACTAAAACACACACATATATCAGGGATGGAAATAATACCCCTATTACATAGCAGTTTCACCCATTCCAGGTTTTAATATGTGTTTTATTAGCCACAGTGTATGGGTAACAAGCTCAATTGTGTCTTATTTATGCAATGGGAGTCTTGTAAATAGTAGCTTCATACATCTAAACTGTACTATTCTATTCTTAATAGCATTAATACCCTCTGCACCCCCTTTTCTTTCATGAAGTCGTGGTCGATCAGCCTATGCTTTGCCTGCAGTGTTGGGTGTTTTCTTCCACACAGTCTGTATGAATGTGTTGATGTACTGAACAGTTCACCCACCAGAAAGCACATGAAGTCCAGGGCCAGCACAGTGGGGACCCCTCCGAAGGGCAGGCCCTGCAACACGGTGCTGCGGATCCGAGCCGTGTAGCAGTAATCCCTGGAGGAGTTGGAACAGTTA
The DNA here is from genome assembly GCF_902713425.1 of Acipenser ruthenus. Lineage (NCBI taxonomy): Eukaryota > Metazoa > Chordata > Actinopteri > Acipenseriformes > Acipenseridae > Acipenser > Acipenser ruthenus. The sequence continues at coordinate 9,285,838 of NC_081194.1, forward strand.
TCTGTGCACGCTTCAGCCATAGCTGCCATTATCAAAATCAACACAGGGATCACCTCTACTTCTTCATTGCTTTCTCTAAAAGGATAGAAAACAAAAAGAAGACCGATTGATGCAAACAACCAAAACAAGAAACAAAACAAAAAAGACAAAAAAAAAATCATATTTATAGTCATTTCGACAATGCAAAAAAGAAAAAAAATAATTATATTAAAATGACCGATTTCCCATACGCGGAATAACCTTGAGTTCAAGATGTACATGGTAAAAGAAAAGTGTGACATACAGACGGAAACATGTACGGACAGACACCACATCCCTAAAATACATCTAATAACAAGTTTCATTAAAATAGAAAAACAGAATTTTTCCAGATATATGGAAAATGTGACTCCATTATACTCCATTAATGTACATCGCCCCTTTCGCAGAATTTCATCTCCTTGTACATTTGGTATCTGATAAAGCTGCAACAGTCCTCTGCTTAGAGCTGCAATAGCACAGGCTAGTGAAGCAGGACATCTTACAAAGACGCTAGGGTTCAGCGGGTTCACTCTCCCCTTCAGATGTCACAAAAATGTATTCCGTCCCAAGAAAACAATAGCGGCCATTGAGTTTCATGTTGAGAATTCAGCCAATCAGCTTCATCGCTGGGAAACTGATGCCAAGCTGGTAGCAACAAGAAAATGACAAGGCTCAAAACAGACAGAGCTGCCAGTCAGTCTTTTCCCCCTGTGGCAAGGTGACACCCCTGCTTCACAAACACAACAAAGACTGACGGAACTAGATACACCCTGGCACTGCTAAAACATCTGCTTCCATATGGATTACTGTACTGCTGAGAGAGATACGTTTGTGGATTTTCCCCCACTATTAACAATAAACAGTGGTATTGCACCATAGATTTCTATCATGTTTCTGTATTCATAACACACACAAAAATGTTACCATACAAAGAAAAAGCACCACGGCTTGCTTACAAAACTACTGCAAGGACCAATTTGTAGAATCATAGCAGAGCATGGAATCCAATTACAATGAACTGTAGTGCTGTATTAAATATACAGTAGGCTTGGTGTGCATAATTTATAAAGATCAATGTTTCCATAATGCGTATCTGTTCCAAAATATGATAATGTACAGTACCTTTGAATTGGAAACTCATCGGCCTTTGATCTGTCTTGACAAAGACAGCAGATATTCTAAGTATTACTTAAAGCAGGCCTGCACTGTAGTGTGTTTATATTATCAGGGCTTGAATTTCAGCGCGGGATCCCGCACATCTGCAACTTTCAGTGCGGGAAAATCCTGCAGAGATATTTTAAGACAGCAAGCCCAATTTAGAATGCCTGAAACGCTACAACAATCTTTAAGGAAGTGGGTGTCAGTGACGAAAGCATTATGAGCTGCACTCTGAGTAGTTCTGGTTAAAATAAATAAATAAATAAAAGTAGTGCTGGTTATTTTAGTGCCATGGGACTTTATTCTCTCATACGTGATTCTCGGCCGCTATCTTTATGGATTATAGAAACTCAGTACACTGCAGTAAGTAAACTGTTTTATTTTTTAAATACGATATTAAAAGTCTATCTAGGTGTTGCTTTGCAAACTCAGCCCCATTCGTTACACACATATTACTCAGGCACCGTAAAAGCCACCTACCTGGTTGTTTAAAAGTACAGACTCAGGGCTTTCCAAAGACGTCAGTGTGTGTGTGCGGTACTCCTAGCCGGTACTACGACTGCTTGAAGTTAAGCTTCTCATCATCTGACAGAGTTCACAGCTTAGGTTTTGTTTTGAATCTATTGCTCCGTCATTGTAGCAGCTAGACTGAAAGGGGCGGTATCGTTGGAAAGCTTAGTTAGAAGCTCGGCTCTGCCCCCCCCCCCCTTTTCATTTCATATTGAGGTTCAATGGTGCAGTGTTGTTTTCAGCCATCGATGATTATATATAAATATATAAACATACATAAGTGAAAACAGTGAAAAAGAGGCGGAACTAGGGCTGAGTGTAGAGTTAAAAGCAAGAAATGGAGCACTGGTTAAAAAGAAAAGCACCTTTTTCTTCTGCTGCCTGCAAAAACTTCGTCAGGCAATGGCAAAAGCAATGGAGAGTGCTCTGTCTCACAGTGATGAACAGCTGTTAGGTCTCCTGAAAACAGCTTAATTTATATCAAACACCAGTGTGAATGATGATGCTGTAAAATATATATATATATATGCAAGAGTGCCTTTTTTTTGCCATTCCATCCTAAAGTTTCGGAACCCCCCCTCCCCCCATTGGCTGCAGCATAGGGGACAAATCCCCCCAGCACACACAAATGAAATTCAAGCCCTGATTATATTATATCAATATTAGACTGCACCATACAGTAAGCCTATTCATATTTATGGAAGTCACAATTTTCTACACATTTTTGGCAAGACATCTTAACAACCATCAGTAACATGAAAAAAGATCACTGTGATCAATATACACTATGTACACATATAAAAATGCAAGTCTGGCTTTAAGTAAAGTCATCACAGTTGGACAATCTGCTTTCTAGTCATATGCAAAACCTGTGCCACACACACACATCATGTATGCCATCCTCCACTGGATGCATCCCTAGCAGGAAGATAATTATGCTGTTTTTCTGTTTTTAAATCTGTCAAATTAAACCTTTCTACCTTAAATATCCATCATGACCTAAAGCTCCCTCCAGGATAATGAAAATTGGAGAGGAGAAGGCAAGACGGAACTTTTATGAAAGGTTACGAATGAGGAGACGGCAATTCTGCCCATCGGCTGTCCGGTTGTTAATAGCTAATTGATCCCAGAACTGCATACGGTACAGAAGACTTGAAGGACCCTGGTGAAGCAGCACTCCACACACCTTCACCACTCAGTTTGTAAAAATGCCTCCTACCCTTTGTTCTGAATGTTTGACAACGGTAGAGGCAGGGTTGTTTTCATTGGCTTGTACACATTTACAGTAAGCATGTCCTATTCATAACCTACAAGTGGCAGGGGCCAAAACTGAATGCAGAATTTGACATGCCAGCCGAACTCCACAGCAGGTGGGTCTTAGATTTGCTTCAATAGGCCACTTGACAGTGTGAGCAAATTTCATTCATTTTCATAACGGATTGTTACTGTAGGGGTGTCTTCATCTGGGTAGGATCTGGAAACAATGCACTGTACAGTGTAGGGGTAGAAAGTCAACTTAAAAAAGATCACCCTATATACAATATCATTTAAGGCACGGACTTCTAGCCACAGTAGCATACATTTGCAATACTGCACCATGTAAATCTAGGAGGATTTCCATATGAATTAAAAAAAGAAATAAGCACTGAAGAGGCTTTTCTTTTATCCTAATCTGATGACATTTCCCTTGGAAAGCTACAGAATTCAATCCTCAGAACAAGGGCACTATATACCTGGCTAGCTTCCATCTGCATAGAGTATAGAACAGATAAAAGGTTAAATCTAATTCTATTAAACTCAAATATCTTCTCTGTATTACTGAATTAAAATGATCCGAGGTACAGTAAGAAACAGTGACTTATCCATGTCCTTGCAATTACATGAAAGGCAAGATGAATGCTACTGGAAGTAAATCAGGACTTAATCTATCTGCTGTTGAGCAGCACAGCATGGGTGTGCTACTGTATGACGTTATACCTGCTGCCTTAAATGAGACGGGAAGGTCACTGCTGCCACCCTCGCACTGACACGGGAGAGATGAAGACGGACACACATGTCCTCCGAAACATGTGTGCCATCAGCCGTCCGCTTCTTTTCACTCTGCAGGCCTGCCATGCAGCCACCTAAAAGCTACAGCGTCAGAGGACCACGCAGCTCTGGGCAAATTACAGGCAGGCCCGCATGCGCCCGGCCAGTCTACAGGGGTCGCTAGTGCGAGGTGAGTCGAGGACACCCTGGCCGACCTAAGCCGTCCTCACCCGGGCGGCACTCGTCCAATTGTGCGCCGCCCCCTGGGAACTCTCATCCATGGAATAGCTTGTATCTAGCCACAGAATAGACTCGAGCCGGCAATCTCCAGGCTATAGGGAGCATCCTGCACTCCACACAGAGTGCCTTTACTGGATGCACAACTCCAGTAAGTTCTACTACAATGCTGGCAAGATGAACTGTAAATTCATCTCGCTTTGCAACTACTGTACTGTCTACAGTCACACAAAATAACATACTGTTGCTAAAACTGCTTATCCAGGGGCTACCTTTTAGATACTTTAAAACAATGTTTGCATGTGGTTTAAAAGAAAAAAGAAAAAAGAAAAAAAACCAATAAAAAATATCGGTATTCAGCAGGCAGGTCAGACTCTTATTACACAGCAGTTTCACCCATTCCAGATTTTATTATGAGCTTGATTAGCCACAGTGTACAGGTACCAAGCTCAGGCATGTCTGATTAAATTCATAGTGAAACCAGGGATGGATCAAACTGCTATGCAACGGGCAAATGTTAAATCAGTGTTCCTAGAGGGCTACTGTAGGTGACACAGCAGGCTAACTTGCATTTCACCTCAAAATCAAGTCAAGTGAAATAGGGAATTCCAGCTCAAGGCTTTGTAACTCATGCCCTTCATGGTGAGAAAGAGTCTGAAGTTTGCAAAAATGGCCCATCTTGTTTCCCCGTGTGAAACTATAATTTTTAAGAATGTTTCAAAGGCTTTCCAACAAAAAAAAAAGAATTGATGCAAGTTATTATAGTAAGGAGTCGAACAATTCACTTGTGCTGTACTAGCCCCACCATCATTCTATTTGGAATCACAAGGAAATTCCATACAGTTGCAGTTCCCATAGAGTACAACAATAACACCTGTATCTCAGCAAATTACCAAACAAAACAGAGGAAAGAAACACGCTGCTGCACACTAGAAAATGTTTGAAATACTTCAGTTAATAAATGGTTTTATTTGCATCTGGTTGGCATTACTTCTTCAGTAAAATCATCAGCAGGATGCTGAATTTGAATAATTCTGTATTAATGTTCACTGCCATGTTCAGTCATTTGTTCCAGTAGGATTTACAGTACATACGGATCGAGGCCTGTCTTCAAGTCTGCATGAAAACAGTTGTTCAGACATGCATCAATCACCTTAACTCAGCTTACAGAACTGCTGTCTACTGCTTGTTTGAGTGCTTGCAGTGAATAAAGAAGGGCATATTGTATTTCACCAAGACCTTTCCCAATTTGTATTAAAAAACAAGTCCGGGTCGACCTCTGCAGACCACACATACTTTTAAAACACGGGGAATTGAATATATGAAAGAATAGTTTTGTAAGTATGAAGTCAAATGGGTGCGTGGAACAGATTTGTATCATTGATGGTCATTAGTTAAAAACATGTATAGGTGAAGCAAAACAGCAGGTTTTGTTCTAATTTCACACTGAAACAGCGGTGACATTTAGATCAGCAACTGCTTAGATCAATTGAATAGTATTTGGCCAGAGGTGAATGTTCACTGGGCAACACGGGTAAGGGAGCGGAATTGAGAAGACTGTGGAATACAGCTGTGTACCAACTATTAAGACAATAAAGAGGGCAATGTCATTGGTCAACAACATTAAGCATATGGTATTTGTATAATCCTGTAAATTTGAAGTCACTGAGACAACATTGTTGACTAAAACAAAGTCGCAGTCTAAAATACTTTATGCAGTTAAAGCAACAGCAGAGCCAGTGGCAGCATATTGGCAATTACTGTAGTGTATCCCTCCCAGGGATGTTTCGAATGATTGGAGATCTCTGGATCATCACTCTGAAATGTTTCAGTTCAACTAATTCTGCTTTACACAGGGGAGCAATCATCAGAAACATCTTCAGATTAGACAATTAAACATTTAGGACTGTTGATTCAATTAGTGCTTATACCATGCAGTACTACAGTATCAAGTAGCACAGCAGACCGTGATACAGTAAGTTAATATTGCACATGTTTGGCTAAGTTTGTGCATTAGAAGCAAGCAAATGATAATGCTGAACTTATTACCCTTAACTACAGTAATTCAGTTTGTGCAAAACAGACTTTTACACAAGCATGATGAAAAGTAATAATACAATAATACAATAATACACGATACAATATTAAAATAACAATCTTTAGGCCTGACACATATGCCACATTTCACATTGATAATGCCACAGTAAATGCTTGGCAGCAAAAATACAAATCAAGAATATATATGGTATTCCATGATACGGATAGAAGTTCACTTTTTGTTTCTGCAGTATTCACTCCTGACGAAAAGTAAGCACAGAAGAGTGAGTGAGTGAGAATTATGTGAAAATTGTGTAATATTTACTTTATCATATATAATCAAATGTGACACCAAAGTCACATGATACTGTGTACAGATACCTCATCAAGACATTCAAGTTTTCACCTTCCCATTGATTTCAGCCTGTTACAAACTTATACAGTTTAATGCTTTCCATCAAGTCAAAATGTTTGGGTCTTTCTTATCAGATCCCCCACCCACACCAAACTAAATCTAAAAATATGAACAATACTACGACTACGACTACTACTACTACTACTACTAATGTCTTGTGCTTTAACAAGTGCGCTCCACACCCTTGACTGGGACTCTGTCTCATGCATCGCAAGATAGGAAATACCGCTAACTGTTTGGTGCTCACATGGCAACCATGTGTAAACAGAACATTATTATGCAACAGGTATTTCAATCACCTACAGCGGTGGAGCACATGTGCAAGAGGCTGTGTGGTCCAGTGGTTAAAGAAACGAGCTTGTAACCAGGAGGTCTCCGGTTCAAATCCCACCTCAGCCACTGACTCATTGTGTGACCCTGAGCAAGTCACTTAACCTCCCTGTGCTCCATCTTTCGGGTGAGATGTAATTGTAAGTGACTCTGCAGCTGATGCATAGTTCACCCACCCTAGTCTCTGTAAGTTGCCTTGGATAAAGGCGTCTGCTAAACAAATAAACAAAGAGGCAAGAAGTCACTTTAGAACAAAGAGTTTAAAGACTGATGCTATATTTCACCTTGCAGTTGGCAGTAACTGACATATGTAAAACCTTCCCATACACCGATATTTGCAGTGTTTCAACTGTTGAAAGTTTACAGTAACAGTAACTTGGCGGCATCCTTGGCAGAATTGAACACTGCCATCAACTATAGCAACAACAATAAAAAAATAAACATACAAACAGTAAAACAAAAACAACAATGAGCTAAAGTTATATCCCTCTGAAGTTTTACAAAATCTACACATTTTCTAATATGATGCAAAACATATATTTTAATATATGCCTACCACAGTCATTGATGAAAAGACCATTCTTTCCATAGCCTGCTCAGAGAAATGAACACCGCCACACAACTCGCAGTCAGCTCCTACTCACTGCAAGTCTGTCTGTCCCCAATTACGAGTGCAACAGGATATTCAATTAGTATTATGCAGTGTATACAGTTCAGTGTTCCCTTAAACTGCTAAATGATATGCCTTATGATTAATTAACTTGATGAAAGCCCTGTGGCCGGCCTTGTGAGGGCAAATGAAATAATAACCCATCTACCATTCTCGTGAAGGGCATATTCTGTGCCGCTCTCTCCACAAAGGAGTGACACATTTATATTCTGTGCTGCTCTCTCCACAAAGGAGTGACACATTTATATTCCATCCAGCATGGGGTGAGATCATCCGAGGAGGCCTGTCGACTGCTCTGAACAAATCAAAGGCAGTCAGGACTCTGGCATTAACATACAGACGCAGGAGCAGACGCAGGTTTGTTTTAATGGAGGGATTAGCAATATGACGTGAATTCTTTTACCTAAAGTTTCCTGTCCAGAACACATTATAAGAGAGAATCCCTTTTTTTCTGAACTATAGGACGAGCTTGTGGTCGACATATGGAAGCATGCCTGCGTGGTTCACAAGGAGAGGAATTGGATGGAGGAATTCTGTGTGTGTCTGCAGCTGAAATTACCTTTAGGAAACGCAAAGCTTTCTGGTTTCTGATGTAAACCAACTACTTGTTTAAGACTGATCTGGACTGTGGCACCCTGCAGCTTTCACATTCATTTACAAGTTGCAGACTATAGTACATTCAGTATCAAGCACAACTGCAGATGCAGCATACATTTAATTGTCCCATTTAATTGCCTTCATAGGAAGAACATAAAAAACTGATATGGCTATTCCCTTGCATCAGGGAATAGGGTGACAGGGGCCGGTCTGTAATTATGTAAGATGCAGATTATTTGAAAACCTCATCACTTTAAAAAAGCAATCAGATTGACAATTTCTAGCCTGCAGACCAGAGAAATTGCTTAACTATAATAGCCACTGAAAAAGGAATCTGCAGAATATCCTTGAAAAGGTCTGGCAGATCACTGTGCTACACCAAACACAATAGTCCCTACTGTAGCTTCTGCATATCAAAAAGGGCTTCAAGGGAAACATGCACAAGCAATAGGAATTGTTGCAGTCTGGTTCAGGTTAACAGAACAGTAAAGAAAACTGCCAACATAGATTGTTTGAGGGCCCTCATCTTTCAGAATAAGGTAAATAAGATACCAACAAGGCTAAAGGTCTTTTTATACAGCTCTATTAAAGCACAAAAAGATTCAATATGCATTGTATACAAATCTCTAATTTGATAAACAATAAAGCATTAGACTATTTAGCTGTCTGATGCATTCCTTCACCACAGATCAAGGTTACACTTGCTGTGTTTACACCTGCATTCCAGAATCGTTTTGAATCGTTTTCCAGAAGGGCGCGTTTACACTCGTATGAAACAGAATTAGAACAACTTTTGAAAAGGTGCTCTGATGCTGTAGCTCTGAAGTGGCTGCATGGTGGGCCTGCAGAGTGAAAAGAAGCGGACCGCTGACGGCACACGCTTAGGAGGACACGTGTGTCCGTCTTCGTCTCTCCAGAGTCAGCGCAGGGGTGGCAGTGGCGAGCCGGGTTGAAACAAAATAATTGGGCTTTCCAAATTGGGGAGAAAATGAGAAAAAATAATTGGCGATTCCAAATTTATACAAAAAAAAAAAATCTAAGGATGGCTGTATAGCATCAAACATTGCGGTATGTTATTTATGCAAGGCTGAAGTAAAATATGCTGGCGGTACCACCAACCTTACATAGAGTACATCTTGAAGTACTGGAACGTCAATTACAAAATTGATTTTTCTAAAACAAATGATATGAATTCACGTTTTATTTGTACATTGAACTTGAGGTAATATTTAATGGTAATGCATGCATCTCGTATGCGACTTTTAGGCTACTCTCCCTTGATCAGTGCTGCCGATTTGGCTTGTTTTGAAAGCATCTAGCAGGTAAATATTGTCTTTGGTGGTTTGGCACTATTTTTATCATGCATGTTTTTTTTCTATTCCTTTCGATTATGAGGTCATCTCCAGCGCAGAACTTCAATCACCACGATGCCCTGTATATTTTGATAGAAATAAATCAACATCAGCGTTATTCAGCGTTAAATTCCAATATGTATCGCATTATATCACAATATTATCTTCACTATTGCAATATATTACAATACAGATCCTCAGTCCCAATACCCACCCCTAGTTTACACTACCAAAATCTTCCGGAATACGTCCTGTTGGCCACTCGTTCCAGAATATTTGAGCACGTGTAAACGCACCTAATGTTCCTCTGTTCCACTGGCTACCATCCAGGTTTCACTGTGAAAAATCTGCTCATGAACTTCAAAGTAAAATATTTATATTAAATACTGGTGATACATGAATAGGCCTGTTGTACTGTATATATTTAAGTCTGAATGTGGGTTGCAGTTGAATGTGGTTTACAATACACTACCAAAGCTTTGCCCAGCCCTGGCATCCTGTTCCTTTCTCAGGTCACAATACAGTAAGTGAGCATTCCACTGATTCTAATCTAAGCTCTGGTCCCACAGTGAGCAGTGAGTCACTTGTTCCACATTAAGATGTTTACAGTTGTCAAGGCTTAGTTGAAACCTGAAATCATTGTCTTACAAGTTACTGTACGACCATTTTCATAAAGCTGAGGGTCCTTTTATACACATCAAATAATACTAAACGCTCCTTAATAATAAAAAAAAAAATGTTAACTGTATGACTGTTTTGAAACAGTGACTCTGTCTTAAGGTAAGGCAACTCCAGTCTTCTGGGACGCTTTTAGACTGAGCTCAATATGACCGCGCTTCCAGGAATTTTCAATTACACGTGTTCGCTGGCAGTGTCACTGTGTGATTTTTCCATCTGTGAGCCCCAATGCCAACTCAAAAACATTTAAAAAGAAAGGAGGAAGAGCTGTCTAATGTGGCAGCGAAGTGTTCTAGGATTTACCTAATGTTCAGTTAAGAAATGGGTGCACAACAATATCCTTCAAATAATGTAGACCTATATTTAAATGTCCTTTTTTAATTTACAGCTTAGTAAAAAAAAAAAACACACACATAACGTATACCACATTACACATAATCTCATATTCTATGATCATATGTGGTATAAGGAGATCTGACTCTATGCTTAAAATTGCAATACTTTAAAATTCTAACTTCTTTCATGTCTTCAGTGTATATAAATTGCTAATTTATACAGACATTTCAATGACCGTTGCTGTTTTGTAATCTGGTCAGTGTTATTCCCCACAAAATGCCAACGCTAAAAATTCACACACAATAGGTAGATTATTATTAGTTTTGCTCAAATTCTTACACCAAAAAATAAAAAAATAAAAAAACTGAGCAAGTAGCTATGACATGGTTCAAGTAGCAGCTCCCTGCGTTATGAAATGAGTAGGAGAAATATCATAGTAAACGAAACACAATCTTGAGAAGTGCATCGATTTGTGTTTTCATTTATTTTTGTGTAATACATTCTCACTACCTTACGTAGTTCTGCTTTTTAAACTAGTAAAACGAGTGCCTTCACAAAAGGGGTTAGAATGTGTATGCTTACCTGTAACAGCATACCTTTTCTTTGTCCAGCAACGCACCAAAAATCAAACTATAAATTTTTTGCAACTGTAAACTTCAAGAACTGTGAAACTATATAAAAAGTCTCTCACATGTAAACATCTAACATTATGTACATCCAGCTGTTCATCATTGTGATGCAGAACACTCTCAATTGCCTGAGGAAGTTTCTATTTTGAGTTGTTTTTTTTGTTTTTTTTCCCCCAAAGTGTGTTGTTTGCACTGGTTGTACAGGTTACAGCGGTTGGCAAACTACAGTTGCGCAGACACACTGCAGACCAAACAACTCATTTGACCACTATTAAACTCCAGCCAGTTTGCCTGAAAATATATCTTTAAATTTCCCTTCCCTTCACTTCACTTATTTGTGTTGTTGTATCACTAGGCTGTATTTTTTCACAGTGTGCATGGATTTCATGATTTCCATGCATTAGAACCAGTGCCGTGTAATAATACTATCCAATTAAAATGATTAAACATTTGCTTCACCAGCGGACAACTTGTTATATGAAATCCAGTTGAACTTGCTTACCCTAAATTATGAAACACATGGCAGAGGGTTTTAAAAAAGCTTTAATTACAGGACACAGGCAAGTGCTATATTTAGTTGTTGTTAACAGGCTGACCCAGTTTAGTAAAAAATACCCTGAATATTTATTTTATCTCAAATTACCCTGTGTATTTTTTCTCCCATTATGAAAGTTTGTTGTTTTTAAATTTGATTTTTTTTATACCATTTTATTTTTACAATGGAAATGTGCCCTATATTTTATTGTTGTAATAATTAGCGTGTGAATCACTCAGAAAACATTGATTTGTGTTTGCTTGAATTAAAATGTCAATAAGCTATCTGTATTTTGTTGTTTGAAATCACCTTGGTGCCCTTGGGTTAGATTTATGTTTTGCCTTTTTGCCACCTAGAACTGCGTTAGTGCCCCTGAATTTTCACACCCAACGAAGGCAACATTGCCTTGCCCTTCATGACCTTAACTTCATGCCCTGCTTTCAGCAGCATACTGTAACGCAGTAACACTGTAAGACCTGAATCACCCGACAGACAGTTGCTTCACTCGCACCCCCCAAGGCCTTTCTCACACACCCAAACTAATAAGTCTGTGCAGAAAAAGCATAAACAGCAGTGCCATGCGAATAATGGCTGACAGAGGAAAATTCCATCTCAGGAATTTTATCAGGCATTATTTAAAAACACAGAAGTCTGGAATTATTCAGCAACACCACAAACAAGAACCTGCACTGGAATTAAAAGCACTTGAGACCAAGCAGGCAATTCCTGATGTAAAAAGGTCAAGCAACCGCCAAAGCAACGCAAGACTAGAAACTGTCTACTGAAGCATGCATGCTAATGTCAACTACCTACACACTTACAAGGTCCAGCAGTTTGATGTAGATCAGTGTTGTATTCAAAAGCCCAGTGGTAGTCTATGGCTGAGGTCAAGATACTCCAGGCCAAACTGGAGGTCAGTATAAAGGCCAGGATCCTCAAGGTTGAGGTCAACGTAAAGGCTACAAGCCTTTAATCCAAGGTCAATGTCAAGAACTTGAGTTGGGATAAATGTGGGCAGTTTACATTAAATTCATACATCTGTCTTCCAGAAAAGTAAACTATGTTTATTCCATCAGAATATGCTAATTAAATGGGAACTGAAAATAAAACAAATGTTATCTGCAGGACACGTGAGAAAGGACACATAACCTCTTTGAAACACCTAGTCTCAGAGCCGGGCCATCCGAAGCCAAGATCGAGACCCGAGTCATGTTTTTGATGCAGAGATATTGATACAGTATATTGACTCTCATTATGTTGAAGTCACTCTTTCATAATGACTGAAGTAGATTGGTTCGGCCTTGAAACACAGCCCCATCATACACTCTTTGTGGTACTCGCAGGAAGTTTTAGTCATCCTGGTGACCCCCCCCCCCCCCCCGTGTCCTATTATACAGCGGATCAGGAGGTTTCTGAAGCCAGTCTGTTTATCTGTACAGGAATACAAATAATTCAGAGTCCCATTACTGTATTTTAATATTACTGCAAGCTGATAAATCCATATGAGAAAAGAACAGCAATGACGACTGACAGCTAGTTTACTGGCCTGGTCTTATACTAACAACTTTGAAACCCAGCACCTCTTCTCAGCAGATTAATGAAACACATTAACCTAAGCTGTCACTATTTGCACAAAGTTACAAAATGTGCTGTATTATTTATTTATTTATTTATTTATTTAATTTTTTAAAACATGCAGTATTTAGCTTTCCAATATTTCTGGTAGAACACTTGCATGACCTCCACAGTCATTGTGCAGATGGCGGCGAGGAAATTGTTCTTAGCCATAACACTCAAGGGCTTTTTTCCAAATTGAGATGTCAACAACTCAAATATTTTATTCAGTCATTTATTGTCCACAGCTCAGAAATGTTACACAAATGTCACTACGTTTACAGTACAATGTTCAGTGTTCAGCTTCATAACTGCACGATATTTAAGAGATTATGGTACGTTACAAAGTAATAATGGAACTCCAGAGTCAATAAAGCATGAGATCATTGTCCCATGTTCACTTTTTAAGAGCAGGGCCCGAATATCCATGGCAACAGGAGTCATTAATCAGTGTCATCTCAGCCGTGCTATATTTGACATTCTGTTACTGAGTAATAACATAGAAAACAATGGGAGAGCAGTGTCTGGTTGTATAATTTAGAATAATATATTTGGGCTTATTATTATATTATTACACATAATTATTATTATTTATGTACTTGTTTATTCATTATCAGAACACAGCCTACACAAAATAATGTCCATTACTTTTTAGTATCTTATGTACAGTAAGTGACATCCCTACTGCCACACCAGCTACCACATCCCTGTTGGTCATATACCAATACAAATATATCAGTCTCACATGTCACCCTGAACAGCAATTTGATGCTTTTACTGTATGCTAGGTGGTCAAAATGAATTTAAAGCTTCACTTGCAGTGTATAAGAAAAGCATTGCCTCACTGCCCGCTTGTTATTTAAAACCTCAGTGTATTTGTGCTTTCCTTTGATTTTTTTCTGCATCCCATAGTTTCTGTCGAACATCATCCATCACAGATCTGTCTCTAAACCTGCTCAGGCTTAAGATTAAATGTGGACTCCCTAAAACTCCTGCAATGCAAACACAGAATGATGCTAAACCTACAAAAGTCAGCTCATTCAGTACGTTCATAATCCTTTGTAAGCCGGTTATACTGTGTATCTAGCCTGTCCTAAAGCAGGGAGCATAAAACCACCTTCGAATTTTTTCTGTATGGGAACCATCTAAAAAGAATGTGACAAGTTTAACACTACCAGCTGCTCATATTGTACTTATGAATATTGAGTTAAAGATTGGGTATCCAGTTTATAACCCAGCCCCCCGTGTATGAACTGAACTGTCCAGTACCTGCACTCCACTCTGTGGATACTGAAGGAAAGCAGCCAAGGACTTAGAGTACACAATCAAGTAACATGTGCCAAATGCGTCATGTACTTGGAACAGCTTACCGTAGCACTTTCTTTACCTCCAATACGGATTCTACAACTAATACATCGTACTGATGGGCTTTATTCCACAACAGCAATCTAAAAGCTGCGCATTATTGGGAAAGGTCACTTTGATCTTGTGACAGAGAAAGAATCAATCTTGGTTATAAATCTCCCTCCCGACCTGTGAGGTTGCTGCGTAAAGGGAACAAAATGTCCCGGACTGGATGGTCAGACAATTCATTCGATGGGTTAGGTGGAAGTCGGTCATCTAGACAGGGTAAATTGTTTTTCACCACGAGCACTACAGCATTCACTCTGGACTTGTGACCGTGTCTGTGTCTGTGTTTTGGGTGTGTGTTTAATACCATGTTTATTATTTCGGGACTGAACCCTGTGTTTACTGAACTGTGCAATACATATCGTTGTGTATTGCCAGCCCTCCATTTCTTTATTGTTTGTCATCAGACTTTGGATTATAAATAAATCACCATGTCACCAGTACTTTGCTGTTTTCATTATCTTGAGCACTGCAAACCACTTTGCCACAGATCTACAGTTGGTTGCAATGACAAAAGAAACACTTCCAAACATATCTGTGTCTTGGTTCAGCAGTAATAGCAGTATAGTCAGAGCACACTAAATTATTAGAAGAGTATAGTATGCTCCACTTCTGAAGTGATTTCAGTAAAAATAAAGGATTGCAGCTTAGGCCAGCACTATTTTGTAAGAAGAAAAAGCACAAACCCATACAAAAGAGTGTGTTCTATTTCCAGCAATATTAGAATGTCCTTTAGGATGAAACTGGCATTAAATTTGGCTCAATAATTATCCTTAAAACTAAAAAACAAATAAAAGCAGCATTATCACCAAACCCCCACCAACACTGAAAACCCAGTCACATATTTTTGGGATTCAGAACACCCATTTACTGTACCAGTACAGAATATTAGCTTGATATAACAGTACTATTTCCTATGACCAGCTTCAGAAAAGAAAAAAAAAACATTTAAAAAGCTGAGCGGTTTTACCTGTTCAACGTTGTGCAAATCAAATCCAAAGCTTAATTACCATCTACAGTAGTGTCTTCTGCATAAACACAGCAAGACTAACTACATTTTAAAAATATTGGTATTGACACAACAGTAAACATGCTGGTTCTTGGTGGTAAACACAGAAAGCAAAAACCTGTTCCAGACATCCTCCCTCCATGGTTGTCTTATAGCGCCTCCCCACTCCACACTGCCACATAGCCTCAACGTCTATGAACATGTTTAACTACACTACAGTAAAAAATATTATTTGTTTTATAGTCCCTTGTGTCTAAGATATAACAAACCATTGTGATAACTTTGAGTATAATGTACTGTAGGTCATCAGGGGTCTCCAAACCTGGTCCTGGAGAGCTACCGTGGCTGCTGGTTTTCATTTCAACCAATCTCTCAGTTTCTTAACTGAGCCAATTATTGGCTTAATTAGTCAAGATGAACCGGTGTTCCAGGTCTTTAGCCACTGATGATGTAAAGACACCTATAAAACCTGCTGGATAGGGGCTCTCCAGGACCAGGGTTGGAGACCCCTGGTCTAAATTATCCCACTGCGAATGAAACATTCGGTGATGCTTTATGTGTACAGTCTGAGTAAAGTCTGTGAGATTTTAATATCTACACAATTAACACAGTAAACCTGCTTACTAACTTTACTACACTCAAAAATAAAACAGTGAAATGAAGTCCACAAAAAAAAATCAAGTTTTATACATTTTAGGACAGCTGTTTTAAGATCTACTAATGTTTAGATCATTAAAAAAACAGCATGAAAGAGAGAACAGACACCGGAAAACAGGCCTGAAACTAAAGCTACTTTTTCTTGGTATTTTCCCACCTGCATGACACTTCATCACCACAAGCTTGAAGTCATATCCCAGGGTTAGAAATACACACCCAGTCCTGGGTTTAAGAATGACTCTCAATTAAGTTTATTGTGTTCAGCTTGTATTTTTCTTCCCCTATAGTGACATGAATAACTCTTTGTAGTTAACATATAGACTCAGGAGTCACTCATGCTGTAATGAATAGATCAATTCAGAGTAGAATTAGCAGCAGCCTGATTTCTCAAAATTACCTGCACCTGGTCATTTTAATTCCTAACAAAAGGGAAGCATGACTAGTTTCTAGGATCAAGGAAATTGAGAGAAACTCAATTTTCTTTTTTTTTTTTTTTATTAGCAGGGATCTGGGTATCATAGACTTTCATCATCTATAGCAATTTGAGAAACAGAAACCCAGACAGGCCTCTACCATCACTCACTAAAGCTATTATATACAGCAAAACTTTAAATTCAATGAAAAGCACCCCAATCAAGTTTTTATCCCACATTGGTATTTCTGTAGATCATATTGTTCTATTCCATGGATTTCCTCCACTGTTTGATTTTAGCTACTTCTCTTCCATTAAGACTATTTAGAAATAGTTGCTACGGTACAGTCTAGTCCAGAGGGATGATATCCTTGGCTGGTTCATCAACTTAAGGTACTGAATCTTGATGTACTGTACTGCGTCTCGCATCTCAGAGTGACTGCGCAATCTTTCCAAAGGATCTCTGTTTACAACGCTCTTGCATAGAACATTAGCTGACACCTGCAGCAGAGCAGGCAATGAACCATCCCAGGCAGAAAGTTTATTTCTAAACAGTAAATCAATTTGCCCAGCGTCACATGTGCACAGGCAGGCACACTTAATGCACGCTTGTGTGCAACAAAAACAACAACAAAAAATAAACTGAATGTTTGACATGTAACTAGATACAGAAAGAGAATTTTACATTTTGGGATCACGTATTGAAAAAGTCATCAAAACATATGACATTCCCAGGGAATGGTAGACTAGTCTGCCGTGTTGAGGGGCATGATCTAGACCTCTATACCTGTCTGGTTTGTTGAAATAGTTAGCGATACACATCACAATATAGGTGGTTCAATGATTGTTTCATGAAATATGCATCTACTTTTCAGAGGAACTGTAGGCTAGAGGCAGGTCCCATCTGTGTAGAAGAATGCAGTTACTCAGGGCCCAAAAATGAGACAGGCTTTGAAGACTTTTGTTGCAGTACAGGTTATTACATCATTATTTTATTTCCTTTGTGTCAGAGTGTACTGTTCAGTCCACACATATATGCCACAGGAATTGGGTATCGGTTCATATATTTAAAAAGGGGGGCATTCTGTTTTTGTTGATTTATTTTATAATTGGGTCACTCCAGCTCAAGTGGACCAAAACTGGGAAGGTGTTTCCTCAATTTGTGGTTGATACAGTTGCCACATGGAATGTTGAAAAGGGTTGCAGGGTAGGGGTCGTGTGTATGCAGACCATTTTTGTTACACATGCCCCTTGTGGACAACCCATCTAAAAAGTTTAAATTTTGATGACCTTTGGTCTAATTTTTGTTTGTATGTGGGTATGTTCATTTGATTGTTTCAACAGCTGCCCAGCAAAAAATGATTAATCACTGCTAGTTATTTATGGGAGGGATTTAGTAACAAAACTATGATATACATGCTGTTACGTGGGCAGGGTTTGCTGCGAGAATGTTTTATTGCCCGAGAAAGGGGCAATAAAATGAGCAGAACTGACCTGACCTGGTGCAAACAAGCATTGTCTGGTTAAAATATTGCTGACACACAAGAGATTAACCAGCAACTAGCTTTGCAAGCAAGAGGTGTAGAAACTGTTATCTAATGATAACAATGAAGGCCATTGCACACTGGATCCGATAACACATCCGAATTTAACGTGCATCTAAACAGAAAAACAACGATCATGTGCATTCCCTATTGCACCTTGCACACTGAGTCTGTAACTGTTGCACAACGGTGATGCGTCAGTTTTGAAATCTAAACAAGTTCAATTTTATCCGATTTGATGTGCATTCAAAATGACATTGTCCAATGAAATGAAAAATGACTATGAAGATACGTGGATTCTGCAGTTCCCTGAACAAAATTGAAAATGTAATTGTGTGTGTCGCCAAACCAAAAAATACTTTATATGATAATTCCAACAAAGATTACAAAGACTTTGAAAAAAAAGAAAACACATGAAAGACATTGCCACAGACTTGGGCATGAATGATATGTATTTTAAAACATGAAATTATGAACTGATAGCATACATAAACACGTGGATTTTGTGCAGTATAGGTTATTACACGCATATATGTTTTATTTCAATTGTAGTCGAGGAAGTGAAGAACAAACGGCCTAACCTGGAGACACAGATCAGAGAAAGAAGTGTGATAGGGCAACCAAGAGTGGTCAGGGCTTAACAGTCAGAAACGGGGGGCAGTACATGAAAGTGATGGAATTTCTGGTCCATACATAAAGAGTACTACTAGAAGGTCATTGTTGTATTGTATTTTTGGTAGCTCATTGCTAGCAAGTGTTTGAAAAATTAAATATGGGTCATATGGTTTCTGATGCTATGACAACTGTGTTGTATAAGATCATATGTTTTTTAAAAATTTTTTTATTATGTATTGCGGAACATTATTGTAGATCTAGTAGAAACGTAATAATTACCAAACATTTTAACTTCCATCAGCGTTTGCTGATCATTAAGTTTACACTACATTTAACATTTTTTTTGTTCAAAGTTATGTACAACAGAATTGTATTTCTTTTTTATTAAAATACTGAAACTAGGTATATTTACTACAAAGCCTCCACTGCACATCAGAGCTCTGAAGTACGATATTAACGCACCTAGTGTGCAATGGATTGACGCAGGACTTTTTCAGATGACAGATAAATGACGGAACGGATCCAGTGTGCAATGTCCTTTAAGTTGTAAAAAAAGTGTGGCTTTTGATTATCGGAATCAATAAAGGAAATCTGTTTAAAAAAAAAAACACACACACATGCATTGAACAAAGAAAGCTAGAGGTAAAACCCTGCATTATCTTGGTTGGCAGGATGTGATAAAGCAGGCATCAGTTGCAGGTGTTCGGTTGGCAGTTGTTTCTAAATTTAATATCCCAAAACCACACTAAATGACTTCCGCGTCACAAAGGAAGTCTAAAAAATGATGACTCTGCTGAAGATTCCTCATCTGACTTCCTTGAAGGAATTAGAATTAGTTAATCGCAGAGTCACGCGTCACTCTCTAACAATGTGACCTTCTTCGCACTGAATTAGGGCCATCCTGCCAGCTTTCCATGGTGATATAGTGGGGTTTCTAATTGCTGTGTGCTTTTGAAATTATTTAATTTTGTAACAGATCTAAAATCTTGGTGTATAGCAAACATAACAAATAAGAACAGAACAAAGCAGCCACCCAGCAGACGCAATCAGATTTTAATGAGGACAGACTAGCCTTCAAGCTACAGTCATGTAATAATCCTAAACAGGGTAACAGCCGGTCTTGCAAAATTAGCTGGATTAGACTGAGACATTAAACCTATTTCATAAAAAGGCTTCCAGTATAAATCCTCCAGCGCACTCATTTAATATTCAATCTGGTTACTACCTTTGAGGCCTAGCTCACGTCCTGATGAGCTGGAGGACAATCTATACCACAAGAGATAAGACCCTCTTTGCAAAAAAAAAAAAAAAAAAAACTTTACACACATGTCCTCCCATGGTTATTTATTGAAGGTTGCCTAGACAAAGGCAAGTCACTTTTTCTGACCATTCTTGTTAGAGTTTTATCTTTTTCGCTACTGATTTTATTGTACTTTACAACTGCTCTTATCTGTAATATCACACTCTGTAATGTGATATTCTGTAATGTGATACTTTACAATGTGATATTTTGTAACAATTGTAAGTCGTCCTGGATAAGGGCGTCTGCTAAATAAATAAACAACAACAACAGCTCCCGAGGCTGGGAGTACTGCCTGGGCGGGGATGGTATAGGTTGGCTGGGGAGTCCTTGGCTCACTGCACACAAGCGACCCCTGTGGCTGGCCGGGCACCTGCAGGCCTGCCTGTGTGCAATTTAGAACTGCATGGTCCTCCAATGCTGTAGTGGCTTCACGGTGGGCTTGCAGTGAGAATTAGTGTGGGGGTTGTAAAGGTGAGCTGGGTTTAACAATTGGACATCCCAAATTGTGAGAGAATCGGGGGTAAAATAAATGCCGATTCCAAATTTAAAAAGAAAAAATAAATAAATAAAATAGATAAAATAATAATAGCAGTATTTTACATATGGAATTGGTTTATGGTGCAAATGAATATGAAATGTAAATATATTAAACATTAGCTGGCATTACGAAACATTTGCAGTAAATAGCTTTATGTTCACCACAAGAAAAGCTACCTTTCCCTCACCTTTACAATTTAGTGCTACAAACATCTTAAAAGGGAACTACTTGGAACCCCGAGTTACAATTACAATTACGCTGCAGTAATTACAATTACACTAAAAAGTAACATAAAACAACTCCCCACATTAACATAATCTAAAGTTGTTTAGCACCAGTACTGAGATGTTTTTCTTTTCCCCTCTGCTTCTAAGATGTCAAACTGATTTTAAAGCCATGGCTGTCACTCCATTAATCTTGTCTGAATACTTACAGTAATAGCCTTCACAGTTAAAGTGTGTGTCTACTCCAAGGTCAAGTTTGAGCCCCAAAGCAGCCTGTCTCCTGTCTTCTGCCTGTCTGTCTGTCACAATGTTCTTGTGTCAGTACATGTTGTGCTGCATGACGGTGGTTAAAAAGCTTTAAAACCATCAAAATTGTACAGGTCATGCACAATGTCGATCACCAAAGATTTTCAAAGCTCCATATTATGAAACCACTTTCTCTCTGGGAACAAATATAGTTGTTGGTTTTGTTTTTCTCTGTTAGTGTTTTGAACCTACAGTATGTCGCGTGCATTAATCCCACTTCCTTCCTCATTCCACTGAAGATCTCAGTTTCCTTCCATCTATTGTACCAGACCTTACTTGGCAGCGTAGAAGAAACAAACATCAGTAATATCCAGGTGAGAGGTGAAAAAGCACTTGTTTGGCACGTGCAGCCAATTAATATAATCCACAATGGCTGTGAATGCTGCTGCTAAAATAAACAAACAAAAGCTGATACCATCTACACAGACTACTTCAGGTCAAACATTTCAGCTCTTAAAAAAGACAGTCGTATCGGGTGTTAGCCTTCCGTCTGGAAAGCCCCCTGCTCTGCAATTTGTAATTTTCAGTAACAAAATCCCCCAGAGTGTCAAATGTCAACAAAATCACAGGACAGCACATTGCATGCTTTGAGGGAATATCTTCTTGCAACTCCATGTGTGTTTGCAAAACATTGACCATATTGTCAGTTTTTGGTCTACTGGGGCAGTACCAAAAATAAGAATAATAAAAAGGCTCTACTTATATCATCTAGGTTCCAAAGTTGTTAGGTGCTCAAAATCATGCATCGTACATGAGGAGCAATAATACTGTGCCAAGCACTGCAACAGCAGCCCTAAACAAAAACGAAATCTCTTTTAATCACAAACTGAACAACGTCAATACTACCTGGAATTGTAACGCTCATAGAAAAGAAGCCATTTTATTTCTGAAATGTTAGAATTATAATTTCATAGTGTGGGTAACCTTTCAGATAACAGTTCTCAATACAAAACTGAGTTTTAATTTAGCAGAACACAATAAATAAATGCCTTGCTCCTAATAACCATATATCCCGTGCTTGAGAGTACCCAAAAGATTACAGAAATAAAAATAATACGGCTGTTTTGTTCAAGGGTAATGTGAAGCACTCCATTGTCAATACTGCTTGTATCCTCTATCTCGACTTACAGTCAGCCACTATGTTCTTAAACATATGTAGGGCTTCTGATTTTCACTTTTAACTGATAAAACACCCACGACAAAAATAAAAAATGAAATCGGTGTATATCCAATAAACACCGGAAATGGTTACTCAAGTGACCACTTTCCCCGTGAAATAAACAAAGAAAATAACCTACAAAAACTAAATTAAACTTACCCACTGCAGTTAGGCAATGTCCCTCCTTCCTGACTTATATCTTGCATTGATTCGTTCTGAAAACTTTAAACCCACCCCAACTACTGAGTGGCAGACAATTCCTACATTTTTATTGGAGGATTGTAACATGCTTGCGAGATTTAAAACAAGATTACAATTAGAAGCAGAGAATTGTTCTTGTTCTCAAGATTTAAAGTTCAAGAGGGAGTAATTAGATGCTCATGGAATTTAAAATGGAATTGCAAATTGTGGCGAAATGTAAAAAACATGCCTAAACACACAAAAACCCCAGAAGAATATGCCTGTGACCATAAGGATTCCATTGTGGAAGACAGCAAAGGAAAGAAGGTACAACTGAAGGGTGCAAGTACTGTCGAGTTACTAATACTATGCACATTGTGACAGAAAAAAAATTCCAAGCATTTTGGAAAGTAACCAAAAACAATAATTTCATACAGTATATAAAAAGTGAAAGAACCGAAAAACAACCGATTTTCTTAAGACTCCAAACTAGCTAATAAGCACCAAAAAATTAAATGAATAAAAACTGAAATAAGTGATGAAGTCCAGGCTTCCTTTAACTGGAGGGAACACAAAATACATGTGACTATTCAGTTCTTTTTTTGCCCCATAGTGACCCCGCGGCTGATGCTGCAGCTGTGGTCTCCCTGGCAACCAGCCTACACTAGCTGCAACGTGGGCAGTGCAGTCAGCAACAACAGTTATTTTATTTTGCCACCAAGTTGTGTTATCTCTGATCGGGTAAAGAGGGAAACCTAGCCAACATGATCAAAATCTGTGCTTAAAACATCTCACACAGGTTACTGCCCTTTAGTTTTCATCGTACCTCCACTTGAATATAATATAATGTCTGTTCATAAATTAATACAATTAAACAAAAACACCTCAATACAGTCCAGGTTAAACCATTATTACTATTTAACTTAAAACTTAAAACATACAGGCTGGTATTAAATTTGTACTTCTTTGGTTCTTATCCAATCAAAGTGGAAACTAACATATTGGACAAGAATATATTAAAGATTCAAGAAGATTCAAATAAATCTATTAAGCTTCAATTTGCTGGATTTGTAAACATCTGGTCAGAAAATGCAGTAGCACCCTGTCCTAAAAATAGCAGACAGCAAAATGTCTTTTTAAAAATAGCATTTTTCAGTATGACATGAGGATTTAAGACAGTAAAAAACAAGTAGACCTCTAAAACCACAAGCACTGCACCACTTGTGAACCCCTGTGGTAGATGTTAAAGGGGTAGTGTACCAAAGACTTTTTCAAATCCATTTCCTTACCTCTTATTATCACTAGCAATATCATCACTGCTGAAAATCTTTTGATTATTGGCTTTTGTTATGCTTTATTTGGGATACGGTTACTAATTGTGGTCTCGCTGCAAGATGACCATGTGACCTAGAGCACAGGTACCATGATGCAGCAGTTCACATTCTTACCGCTGTATTTGAAATACCTGCAAATACTGAATTAACATTAAAAGAAGAGATCAGGTGACCAGTGAATAAAAATGATATAAAAGCATCGTTGGCACTCCTTTAAGTCTTCTTTCATATGATAGTTCTTCCAGGGAACCCCAGGTATTGTCTAACCTACTGCACTGTATGACCTACTTCCACAATACAAGCTGTCCTCTGGGTGCAGTTCCACAGAACCAGGAATATTTATTAAATTCATCTTTTATTTTTTTTTTGCATAAAGTTGATTCATGCTATGAACAAAACACAAACACCCTCTTGATTAAAGACATTTTAACTCCTAGCGACATTGAAAGTGGTTGTTGTTTTACTAATAGCTTCCTCAATCACCGATACTGTAAACAAAACACTTGCATCTAAAAAGTTTGAAATTTGGCCAAACAATTGATGTTCAAAGAACTCTATGCTGCACAAATTCTCAAAACAGTCAGTGGAACTTCATGGGGGGGGGGGGGTCAAAATGCACACATTTAATGACTATTTGGGAGGGAATAGGTCAAGATTACATTTCTACTTACAAGGGTAACAACAAAGGCTTTTAAATAAATACTCTTTCTATTCACATTCTTTTAGTTTTGTTGTCCATCTAACTGATTTCCTTTCCATTTGTTTCCACTCAGTTGAAGCAAACTGCTCGTTCCACAATTCTTTAAGTTCACTTCATGAGTTACAGGTGATACGACACCACCTCAGCCTCATACCCATGTCTTTATACAGCAGCTGTCCACAGGAAACCAAGGCTTCCTGTTACCTGCAACACAGGAAGTGAACACGGTGAGAAAACAAACACTGTCCCCCATCTGAGGTCAAAGTCAAAGTAAAAATAATGTTGGGAAAACAAATACCACCAGCAGCAGCAGCATCATAATAATAATAATAATAATAATAATAATAATAATAATAATAATAAGCCTTGCTTAATAAAAATGTCACACAGTGTAACTTAACCAATTACTTCCCTCTCTGTGGTAAACAAACAAATATGTAAACCTTTTATATAAATTAGAATTACTGAATATAAATAATGTGGGCAATTTGTAATGCTGCAGCCTACATGCTCTGAACACAACTTGTCATACCATAGAGAGGACAAATATAGCTGGTAGTAAAAATTGGAATGGCAGAACCCCCCCCCCCCCCCCATGGAATCGTACAGCCATCCTTGCTGACTGTTCTCTTACCTTCATTGTTTGTTACATAAATGGGTTTTCTATCTCATGTGGACCTACAGAGGGCTGCCTCACTCCTTCGTAAATGGCTTACTTAATGATTTTCTTTTGGAAAGCACTTGAAACATACTTTAAAATGACACACATCTAGGACGTCATCCTAAAATGTGGTCTTTAGCTGGAATTGCCCTTTATAAGGTTTGGTCTGTCAAATGAATTCTCACTGTTAACAAAATGATCACATACAATGACAAAAGCATAGTGGTCTATGTGTTTAGGCACGGCTAAAGCAGCTTATATTGGCTTGCTTTTGTTACACTGTTTGGTAGCGATCGGAATTTAATTTCTTGCACCAACATCATCATCATCATTATCACGGCACATTACAGCTCCTGCTGACATACTGTGATCCTGCATCCTATGCTCTCCTAGGGGTAATTTATTTTGTACATGAATTACTGGTGCTATCTTGTGGTATATTATATTAGTTGTTCTGTTTTCTTTTTTTTCTGTTTAGTTCTGAAAAAGGCTTGTATCTTGAGAACCACATTAGGGATACAAAAGTAGATGATTCACACATTTAAATCATGCAGGGCTGGAACTAAGACTCACAACGCATAGCAATTTGTTCCATTCCAGTTTTTATCATGAACTTACAGAAATGAGCTGGTAGGATTATGGCTAACTCCACTCACAGTAAAACTTGTACTGGATCTTTCCACTTCTGTAAAAATGTGATTCTTTCCCCGCCCTCAATGTGGAAACCCAGTACAAGACAAAGTTGAACTTTACAATACCACATTTCACACGTTTTGTAAAACTGAAAAAAAAATGTTATATATATGGAATTCTGCGTGACTGAAAGATCAAATACAGTATTGTTGTTTATACCATATCCTCTAGGATTTTTTTTTATTATTTCTGAAGTGTTTGAGCGCCTGTGCCTTTGTTTCAACGCTGAGAGAGGAACTTGGCAAAACAAAGTGGGCATGAATTGAGAGATTCTTAAAAACATTTAAACCTTCATATCCACAAAGGGGAGGGGATATAAAAACAAACTAAAAGAATTAAAGATAGTGCAAGGTAATAAATATAATGTTCTGGTGCCAGTGACGGGCACAATGATGACGTGTTGTAAATAAAAACACACGTTTATATAGCCGCTGCAGCATACAGATCCTGGACTAACTATATAAACACAGTTACCCTAAACAATGATCAGAAGCTTTTCTTTTGTGTGTCTGAATATTTCAAGTGTGGTATTACTGATATATGTATTCTTTCAGTGACTGCAGATTCATAAGACTGACTGTGTTTAAATATGTGCGTAAAACAGCTTTCCAGAACGTACACGATTACAGTGATTTCCACGATCAGCATTGAAACCGATAGAATGATCACACAAATCAAATATAGTATCATCAAATACCGCTTCGCGTGGGTATGAATTTGCCGTGTATGATTTTACCTACGACTTTACACGTGACACTACATTTTAAAACACACAAAATACACTATATATATATATATATATATATATATATATATATATATATATATATATAATTCGCGGGACGGTTAATGGTACAGTGGAATTCCCATGCGCATTTATCCCGGTTCTGCAATCGACACTAGCACTGCACATTATTTCAGAGCACAGTTACACTGTATCCAGCCCAATCACATGCATGCTAATTAATAATAGAAACACCCAAAACAAAAAGGCAGTTAGGGGGGGTAGTCGTCTCCAGAGCACTTGCCTAGTTTAATTAGGAAATAGTGTCATTGTGCGCACCCTTTGTCCGTCAAAACGAACGCATTATGCAGCTATTTCGCATTCCTAATCCTCAAGCTTTAAATAGCCACAGTAGTACTTGAAATATAGAATTGCGCGACCCATTCCCATGTTCAGTAAACCTGTTATTTTTAAAAACGTGTTCCTATTAAACCTGATTAAGGCGTACATCTTCCCCTCCTGCATAAACAGTTTATTTGTCAATTCCGCACGATGTGTACACTGTAATTCAATGCCGCAGCCGCAGGCACATCCAGACGATTTTTGCTCACATTACATAACGTAGATATAGAACAACGACAATGTAAACACACACACAGCCTTACCTGGCTTACCAAAAGGCAATTTTGGTGTTTTCCTCTTTTTTCCCCACTTAATCCTTTAGATTTCACACCACTTGTATCAGCCTTCGGTAAATAAATGCCTTCCACATTACCACTGACGTCCCGTCCGTTGAGGTTGATATGATAAGCCGTGTGCAGCTGGCTAACCACACCAAGGATGTGAATAAGTTCGCGAGTGGGGAGGGGGAGACTTGCTGCTTGTCGGCACGTGACAGCAAAGGCACCTCCTGCGTGCACAAATCCCGTGTTCGCGCGCGCGCGCACGCGGCACAAAGCCCGCGTTTGCGCGTGCACGGCACGGCCGGTGGTTTGCGCGGTTAGATGACGCGGTCCGCCTTTCTCGTGCTTTTCTTGCTGATGTCTTTTTCAACTTTGCAAATTCACAGGTGCGTTTTGTTGTGATACAGTTGTGTGTTGATACTATTATTCTGAATATCGTTGCATCTATATTTATAAAGGTATTGTTATTGTGGTGCGGGTGTGTTGGTCGCTTAAATGTTACGTTAGTGCAAAAGGTGACTCTCGGTTAATGCATGGACTCGGGACGTCAAGGTTGTGCTCAAGTGTTATCAATGATAAAACTGTACCAGTGGTGCTGTTTCCATTTGTTTCTGTGTTGATTCTGATTTTATTTCACGCTCTTCAATTTTGTGTCACACCAAGTACGCTGGCAGCACCTCATAATTCTGTACTAAAAAGACTGTCAATAATCAGAAACAACACGTTCAAGTGTGTCGTGGTTCTTCACATTCAGAAAGCTGATTTGTGTGCATAAACTTAACACTTAGTTGTGGTTTGTGAATATGTCACTTCGACAAAATAGCAGGCTTACTAGGAATGCCTAGGCATGTATTCTTTGTTATTTATGTACTCCTTTATGGATGGCGCTTGTACATTTGAACTGAAGTATTAGACCCCTCTGTGGCTATAAAGACCTACCAGATAACAAAACAAACAAGAACCGAAATCAAAATACATTTTGGCAGTGCAGTTGTAGTAACAACACGATTGCAATTAAAATGTAACCCCAGTCAGTCAGCCAGAGAACGTGTTCCAGCATAACACTGAATTGCAGTGCATCTCTTTAAAACAAAAACGCTGTAGCTAATGCAGGCCTGCAACAGTGGATCTTTTTTTGTTTCGTTTGGGCAGTGGGAACTCACAGTCATCGACAGGAGAGGCTGAGACATTTACTCACACTTGACTAATAAGTTTTCAATAATACAGCAGCTGAGACTGCAGAGGGATTGTTGAATCATGGTGCAGTTTACCAGCAGTGATACTGAGATTGATTGAAGTCATTTTACAAGAAGTCTGTCTTTATCTGTTGTATCAGTTTTGCCTTGGCACTTGTTGTTACAGCAGTGGTTTGAATGTATTCCTCATGAGAAAATGTATTGAGGCCAAACTTAAATTTGGTTAAATAAATGACATACTCATTTTCTGACAATGCAGGTTCACATGGCGCTGTTAAGAAAAGGACTGGGGTTTTTGCTGACGCATGCATCTGGAAAATCACAGCAGCTGCCTTTCAGGTACTTTATTAAGATATCCAGGTTTGCTGTTAGACATCCTCGATATTTCCATGTGTAGGGGGTAACTACTAGTTCATCTAGAAAAAGCAGGGTGTGGTTTGACTCGCTCACAAAAAGTTGCCGATTTATGCTGGGGACCCATTGGGAGAGTTGCGCTGGCCTCTTGGGATTAAGAAGTAAACTGAGGCTAGGAGAAAAAAAAATACTAGATGGCCTTACTTTAAACTCGAAATGGTGACATGACCTAGGAAGTGCAAGTGTAAAAAAAAAAAAAAAAAAAAAAAAAAAAGCTACCTGAAAGTACAACATGCAAACTGAGGGCTTTTTTTATCATTCATTAAAATTAAAATATATGCATTATGGCAATATATGCATATGTGCACTATGGCAACTCAAAATGCATCCTAGGATCAGTAGTCCCATAACAGCACTACAATACAGTACAGAGGCACTAATGTGGGTGCAAATGAATACATTTCCCAATATACTTTACACTTAACTGCTCAAACTAGGAGGGCTCCAAAATAATTAATGTTAAGTGAATTCATATATTAAGTAATTTACAGTAAGCGACTGCTGAAATGGCTGGGACCATGTAGAAAATGTGTTAATCTGAGTTCATCTTAATGATAATTGATTGTAGTTACTATAACATGTGTGTCTTTCAAAACTGCACTTGTGAAATCTACGTAGCAAACAGGAGTGCATAACAGGTAAGGTTTTTGAAATTATTTTGTTCTCTAGAACCCCATTAAGAATCGTTTCCTCACGGGTTTTTGTGGCAGAGGTCACCAGGCCACAATGTCCTTGTGATACTGTAATCAGGCTTTTACGTCTCCAGTTCAGCTGACCAGATCCATGCAATCTTGATTGTAATGCAGTGTTTTTCTTTTTCTTTTTTTGTTTCCATTCAGCCATTCTGCTGCCTGTGCAGCCATTCAGAAAATGTCCAGAGTGCGTGTGGTAGACAACAGTCCGCTGGGGAACACTCCCCACCATCGACCTGCTAAATGCATTCATGTCTATAACAAAACTGGGGTTGGCAAAGTGGGGGACAAAATTCTACTGGCCATCAAAGGGCAGAAGAAAAAAGCCCTCATAATTGGCCACAAAATGCCTGGCCCCAGAATGATGCCACGGTTCGATTCCAACAACGTGGTTCTCATTGAAGACAACGGAAACCCCACAGGAACAAGAATCAAGGTGCCTGTACCCTCCAGTCTGCGCCGACTAGAAGGAGAGTATTCCAAAGTGTTGGCCATTGCTCAGAAGTTTGTGTGATGAACTGTGACTGCAGCCTGTCTCATCAGGCAACATTTACATCTAATGCATTTGTCTGTGTTAAAAAAAAAAAAAAAAAAAAAAAAAAAAATCACTTTTACTGATATAATCATTCCCCAATGTAACAGTATATTAATGTAATAATAAATAATTTGCAGTCATTTATAATAATTACTATTTAATTGTGGTTTTTAGAGGTCCTATTAAAAAAACATAATGGACTGTTTTAAAGGCTGTTTATTTTATAGGATTGTTTTCTGAAGTGTTTATTTAACATTATTTTAGGTCAGACAGTGCTTTGAAAAATTAGAAGTATATCATAAACTCTCAAAAACAGCTGGAAAAGATTTCCCAGGCACAGACTTGATTTTATTAATGAAAATAGTATTTTAAAAAAAGTCCTTAAAACCATGCTATAAACTTTAAATGTTTTAACAGAACACAGTGCAGTTTTATATGGTGGGAGAAATCTAATGTCAAGCTTAAGACACATGTATAATAATTGTTTCTGGTATTCTGTCTTAAGAGGTATCATATCCCAAATCACATCTGTGTGCGACCGAGTTTCTGGGGGCCTGCCGGATGCATGATCGCAATCACTCAATCAATGATTAGATGCAAATCATTGTGACTTTATTATTATTTATTTCTCAGCAGACGCCCTTATCCAGGGCGACTTACAATTGTTACAAGTTATCACATTATAAATATCACATTACAGAATATTATAATACAGATAAGAGCAGTTATGAAAGTACAATAAGATCAAATTTAAGTAAGCAAAATAAAGAATACAGTAAGGTATAAGTAAGAGCAAGTTTGACAAAGAGCAGTTATACCTTATAGTAACTATTTGCTTATATGAGTAAAGTCCAGTAAGAACATGTAGTAAGTATGATAAATTAATGAGAATGATTTCCCAATAAGAGCAAATACAAAAAAAAACATGAGTATGGTTACCTATAAGAGTAAAATCAAATACAAGACACAGTTATAGTTAGGAGCAGTAGTTGAATGCGGCAAGGTATGGAGCAGTTCAGTGCAGGTACAAGCTGATTTTAATTTAGTAGTGATTACCATGCCATTAAATTGTTCAGCAAACCACGCAGAAGTTAGAATCGAATATCGGAGATCTTCAGCACGGCTCATCTGGTCCACAGACAAGCATGTGGTAAAGCCTAAGGTCTGTATTCCTGCACAAATAAATGTACCAACCTGTGCCGCCTAATAACTGTCTAGATTGATACTTTGTTGCTGTACATACTTTTAAAAGTCCACAGATGGAAATGCCTGACATTCTAAAGAGCTTGACATTATAAACAGGCTTGGTAGTTTTTGATGTGTATTCCTAACAAAACTACTTGCCTTCAAATGTCATAAAAAAAAAAAAATTAATCGATTAATAGCAAGATTGACTTAATGAGCCTTTTCACTCCAGCAAATGATGCACTGCACAAAAGGGAGTAGTTCCCGGTTGTTGTCGCAGAGTGCTGAATTTGGAGGACAAATAATAAAAAAATTAGTAATTATAGCTTCTGAGTGTTACCATTGTGACACTGCTGTGACTATGAATTACCAAGACATGGAAATGATTGGAGCTAATAATAGTAATAATAATAATAATCATCATCTCACTAACTAAAAAATAACCAGATTATAAAATGAAGCCCTGGCCTAATGTTGCATATATTTTAAGGAGGCTGTGTGGTCCAGTGGTTAAAGAAAAGGGCTTGTAACCAGGAGGTCCCCGGTTCAAATCCCACCTTAGCCACTGACTCATTGTGCGACCCTGAGCAAGTCA
This sequence comes from Acipenser ruthenus, assembly GCF_902713425.1. Lineage (NCBI taxonomy): Eukaryota > Metazoa > Chordata > Actinopteri > Acipenseriformes > Acipenseridae > Acipenser > Acipenser ruthenus. The sequence continues at coordinate 9,317,754 of NC_081194.1, forward strand.
CTTCACCTCCTTGTGCTCCGTCTTTCGGGTGAGACGTAATTGTAAGTGACTCTGCAGCTGATGCATAGTTCACACACCCTAGTCTCTGTAAGTCGCCTTGGATAAAGGCATCTGCTAAATAAACAAATAATAATGTATTTTGTAAACTTTACCAGAGCTTAAGCTTATCGGTACTGTAGTTCTAAACAGCATTTTAGGAGGTGAATGTTTTCCCCTAGATAAGAGCCATCAACCAAAATGAATGTTTTCCCATTATCTTTATAAGAAAATGGCATTTAAATCTTTTGAGAACCTAAAGAGCTCACCGTGGCGTGTTGCTTTGCTCTTGAAACTGTGTGCTCTGCTGTTCAGACACACAACTGGTTGTCAGACGGAGGCACAACCTATAAGTAGTAGTGTACAGACTTTGACAATGCCACTTGTACATAAAGGCTTTGCGTACAATTTTTAGTTGATACTAGATTGAACGTTCAGATCTTTCTGAATATGGAGGAGGTGGTTTAAATGCGATTATGTATAGGGTGGTTAAATGGCTCATTTCATGGTCAAAATTAGATTTGAAGGCAGAATCCTTCGTCACAAACAGCAAGTATTCAACTTGTTCACATGCAGCACCTGAAACAAACTTACTCGACTTCATATAAAGCATTTAACCACCAGCTTTATTTTCAGACACTGTTCCTGAAGACAGTGTTCAATGTGACCCTGGGGACATTCCTGCCTGATGTGGAGCTTGTAAGAATTATAGTTGGACCAGCGACTTTAACTGTGCCAGAAGCCAACCTGAAAGGGTATAATGTCCAGGAACATGCGTTTCCCAATGGATCCAAGACCTACACACTCCAGGTGCCATTCGAGGACCCCAATGTAAAGCAAAAGGTAACACCCAATTTGTTGAACAATTGTTAAATAACCATTGCAGCTTCTGGTTCCTGTGGATGAGTTGCATGCTGTCTGACTTCAGGTGAAGTCTACAAACCCTTGTTTTTTTTCTTTCAGCTAACTCCTCCAGACACCAGAACCTACATTCTGCCCCTGACCTACTTGCTGAATATAGCGCCAGATAATACACCCTTTACTCATCCTGCTGTAGCTGAAGCCACTCTCAAAGACCTCAGTGACTATTTTTGGCCTGCAATTACCCTTTCCTAACATATCCAGTCCATTGTAGTGAGACATGCTCTTCCTCTTGCAGTTCCACCTGCAGTAACTGGCTACTGTGATGGTGCTGCATTCTATACTATGGTAACATACGGCAACATGGGTCGCAACTGGATTCCTTTTTGTGGGCTCAAGAGAACTTGGCGGAAGTCTGCTTGCCCTGTACAAGTATAATGCCAACTCGACCAATTCCTGGATGACTGTCCCATACAATTCAATTGATTCCACATATGAAGTAAGTGCTGCATTTTAAATGTTCCTTTTGGTCCAACACCTTACTTCTGGGATGTATTGTCTCTGCAGTTGATCAGTTCTTCAGACATCAGAAGCAGGCCTGACTTGACCTTGAGGGATATTGAGACCATGGTTGTGGTGACTACCTTCTCTCTGTCCTGCAGTTTCCCTACAAAGATGATTGGTAACTATCCTGCAGACCAAGCAAAAGGTTGAATTAAGTGATACTGGTGCTAAAATCTCATCCCTTAACCTGGATCCAAATCCTTGTTTCAGATTGCTTCACCAATGGAACTATAGCGGCTCTTGCTGTGAAAGTGGAATCTGTACCCAACTTGTTTCCAAGTCGACTAATTCGAAGAGATTATTATTATTATTATTTATTTCTTAGCAGACACCCTTATCCAGGGCGACTTACAATCGTAAGCAAATACATTTCAAGTGTTACAATACAAGTAATACAATAAGAACGAGAAATACAATAACTTTTGTTCAAGCAAAGTACAAGTGTGACAAACCACAATTCAATAATACAGCAGATAATAGTGATAGTTACATCAGGATATGATTAAATACAAAATACTACAGGTTAAACACTTGGCAGATTACAGTATTCTGAAGTACAGGATTAAATGCAGTAAAATAGGGGGCAGATAAGAGCAAAATAAAGCACATTTAAATGAAGGGTGATAGTGTCCCAGGATACAAACAGAGGAGTTCTACAGGTGCTGTCCCATTTGCAAGCCTCTTCAACGTCTGTGGAACAACTAGAAGGGTTAGTTCTAGTTTCAAGTGATCTTTCAGAAGGTTCCCAAACATGTTAACCCTTTAGACCCCTGAATATTTGTAGAACCCTTCTGTAGATTCCTGGAAACTTTTGCAAAATATTTAGGTTCAAATAAACGACTCAAACCAAGAAATCTGTATTTTTTACAAGCTTATTTTAAACAAGACAAATCATAATTTGAAATGACACCAAGCTTAATCCATCTTGGCCATGACGACATGCTTTTGCATTGGCTGAACTACTTGCATGAGTCGTGGACTCTTGTAAGATGCTGCCATGATATTCGACTGCTTGCCCAGTTGACAAAAAGGCACGCCTGGTAAAAGTGTACCAAATATAAGATTGCATATGCTCCTAGACCTTTTCAAAGCTTTTGTGATTCTCTTCCAGTTTTGACAACAACCTCCTGATTTATGAGAATGAAGCTCTGTTCACTTACCAGTAAGGATTACATCAGAAATTGATTCTTTAGGATTGAGCCTGAAACTCTACTAACCTCATCTCCTCTTTCCAGGTTGAGAGTTACCTGTCACTATCTGGTCAATGACACCAAGGTAGTACACTTTTTATACCAGAATAATCCTGCACCTGTAGTCCGGTCTGGCTTGGGTGACCTTGTGGTCGTCATGCGGCTTGCATTGGGTGTGACTTGGAAATTAAAATGATATAAAGAAGGCCAATTAGAGGAGTGATTCTTATGCCACAACATCGTCAACCATGACCTCAGTGGTGTCAATCACAGAGTATGGCCCATACAAAGATGGAGAAATGTGGTGTTTAGTGATAAATCCAGATTTATGCTTCGACGTGCTGATGGAAGGACTCGGGTATACAGGCAAAGTCATGAACGTTTTGCGGCAAACTGTGTGCGACAGGCTGATAGATTTGGTGGTAGGAGTTTCATGGTGTGGGCGGCAATCTCACAGTGGCGGAACCAACCTTGTTCATGTTCAAGGCAACCTGACAGCTCAGCGCTATTGTCATGAGATCACACAGCCTCATGTGAGCCCATTCATCATCCATCGTAACGTCATTTCCAGCATGACAATGCACAACCACACACAGCCCGGGCCACAACAGCTTTCCCCACTCAGAACAATGTTCAAGTGCTTCCCTGGCCATCTCACCAGATCTGAACCTCATTGAACATTTGTGGGATGACCTTGATCGCCGTGTGCGACGCCATCACCCTGAGTCACAGACGTGACAAGGACTTTTCCAGGCACTTGAGCAAGAGTGGGTTGCCATTCCCTGGCATGTTATCCAGGCTCTGATTTGATCCATGGGCAGGAGATGTCAGGCCGTCATCAATGCTAATGGTGGGCATACCCGTTACTGATTTCTGTTGACCTTGAACTTTGTTTGACCTTTGAAAGTGACCTTATTGAATGTCTTAATGATTTCTGTACAGGTTAAGATTCTTTGGAACTGTCTATTTTACTATGCAAACTGCCATACCAATGCTATAAAAAGTACATTCAAAACACCTATGTGTTACTTTTTTTGAAGAGAGTGTGTATATATATTTTCCCAACTAACTGCATTTACAGTGTTTCTAAAGAGATTCTGACAGTACTGCAGTACTGGCATTTTTTAATTTTTTTATTGACCTAGTGTTTATTGTCTTTTTCAGATTTACTTCCGCTGTGGTGTTGTGATATGTGACTCAAACCGGCCATCAGACAGCCTCTGTAGCAGGCAGTGCCTTCCAGGAAAACAGAGGCTTGGCAAGGGTTCTGGAGCTGGAGTTGTATCTTTTTGGAAAATGCAAAACTGTATATAAATAAATACTGTTTTGTAATGGCTGTTATTTGAAGTTTATTTTGGGTTATTTTAAGGTGGGTGCCTAACTGGCATGCAAATATACATCCATAAACACAGTATTTGAATGTGTTCTGTCTCTCTCATGCCACATTGAATGGTGTCTTATTTACAATATTTGAAAGACTACATTTTAAAATCATTCATGTAAAATGTTGCGATAAACAGGACACAAAAAATGAGTAAACAAATTGGATTGTGATATGACAGAAGCATCTTATTGAAAGAATACTGCTAAAGAAGCACATTAATGCTGCAGCCAAAAAAGACCAGACACCATTTTTAAGAAAAATGTATCTGCATGACACCAGAGCGCAAGTCAAACTTTGGAGCCCTCTGACTGTCCTGGTCAATGACCACTGTAAATAAAATAAAACTGTTCAACTTAATTATGAACTTGTGAGGATTTTAAATCATCAAAAAAAAAAAAAAAAACCTTTGTTAAATTCTTACCTCCAGAAATCCCTGAGTAACTTATAAAAACCTCTAAATCTTGAGGGAAAACCTCTGATGTAGCAACACTGGTTCAAGCGCGGTTCAACGAATAGCGTACCCATTTCTGAATCACATGACAGGGTTTAGTCCCCCGCCCCTCTCCCCCCTCAGCCACGCCCCTGAGTCACATGTCGGCTTCAAGTACGACATTGTGACTTCTTTTGAAACGTATTTACAATTTCCGGAAAGGTACAGGCGTATATCAGCCAACTGTTGTTGAAAATGGAGGTGTTTGTAAGAGACTTGTCGTCCAAATTTCAGTCTTTTTCACTTTCCAGTGGCTCTTTAGTCAGTGAATTAGTGCATATATTCGCTCAGAAACAGGTAAGCATGGATTTAGGGCAAATGTAATTAATTATTAAGTACGGAATGACCAGAGAAAGGTTAAATACACTCTGAAATAGATAAGTGTGGCAGGAAAAGAACTTGAAAGAGAACAAAGACATAGTTTATACTAGTTATTTTTATGAGGTCCTGGGTTGCCTTTGCGAATAGTACAGGTAGCATTTGTATAGTGATGTAGTTTAAAGGACAGAGAAAAAATCAATTGAAGCAGAGCTTCAATAGAAACCAATGAATGTTTTTTTTTTTAGGCCATCCCTGCGACTGATTTCTACATTAAGTGCAATGGCAGTCTGGCGAGTGATGATGACGTGATTCGACCTGGGGTTGTTTACAGCTTGGAGCCTCGGCTCTGCGGAGGGAAAGGAGGTTTGTACAGACAGATAATCTGCCTCTTGTCGTATGGTATGCGTTAGCTGTAGTATGTCATTGTCTTGTCTTCCCTATCTTAGGACAGTACGTGATTAGATAGACTACGTGATTTGGGTAGAAGTTTGTTAGCCTCAATTATTTTAAATGATTTACCTGTAAAAGTATTGGCACCCTACACTTAATAAAAACATGTTAAATACAAGCATTCATCAACATTACCCACTAATTAATATGGTAAAGACCGAATGCACAATTTTTGGTGGTTTAACAAACAATATATGTAATATGTTAATTATATATAAAAAAGCAACATCAATTATCACTACATACTTTTGTCCATGACTGTACATAATCCCAAGTGGGTTTGTAAATGTTTCTAGTCCTGCTTGAATGATGTAGGATTTCCCTGCCCCCTGCCTCCTCCAGATTCCAGGAATATCCCCACCTAATTTCAACCACTTATTGGTGATAGTTTCATGTATTTATGCACATGGCATGTATGTATTAACATTTTCATGCCTTAGTTTTTAACATGTATGGCAAAGTGAAGGGTGGTCCTCACCAACACATTTAAGCCAATGCCGTTTCTGGCAAAGTTGAGTCATGAGACTTGAGATGGTTAAAGTGCCCTCCTTCTAGTTGGCGAGTGACAACATCTGAATGTTATAGTATTTTTTACAGGTTTTGGTTCTATGCTTCGAGCTCTGGGTGCACAGATTGAGAAGACCACCAATAGGGAAGCATGTCGGGATTTGAGTGGCAGGCGCCTTCGAGATGTTAACCATGAGAAAGAGTAAGAATTTAGATGTTTTATACGCATGTAATCCAAACTGCTGTCTGCTTGAAAGAGTTTATGAAATGATGCCTTGACAACTGTTCTATATTACACATACCCGTTTACACTGGTTCCCTTAAATTAAGAGACAAGTAATCATTTTTCTTCGTGTACGTGCAGGATGGCAGATTGGATCAAAAAGCAGGCAGAGAGGGAAGCAGAAAAAGAGCAGAGGAGAACTGAGCGCCTGCAGCGCAAACTCGCCGAACCCAAACATTACTTCACTGACCCAAACTACGAGCAACAGTGCCACGAGCTGTCAGAGCGCCTGGAGGACTCTGTGTTGAAAGGTAAAAAACTCCTTTTTTGAGTCATTGTAAATGCTACTACTGTACAGTCTATTACTTACTGTCTTATCAGATAAGAGTTTTGAACTAATTTTTAGAACAGTCCCTATTTATTTTAAATGTCTGAGCTTCTAATTGGATCATTCCACACCAAATGGATCAATAGTCCATACCTTGCTGTCTCAGATTGCTTGGATGTATCCCTCTCAAATGTGACACACCTTCCCTTAATAAACTAGAAGGGAAGTTACATGTGTCCTGCAAGTTTTAAAAATATTTGAATAATGTAGCAGCTCTGACCTCTCGCATGTGATTTGTACAGAAATACAGAAGGTATTGATTGTCTGCTTTTTTCATTGCTTAGCAACGTATATTTTTTATGTGTGTTTTTATTTACTGTACACATTGTGACGTATGTATTTTCTTCTTCAAGGTATGCAAGCTTCCTCCAGTGCTGTGGTGGAAGCAGAAGAAGGTCCTAGTCGGAAACGCCCCATCCCGAGCAAAGAACCAAAATCAGGAAAGAGAAAACGCTTTTGGTAAGAACTGACTTTATTAGTTGGGGCCAGTAACTAACTGGTATACCCATAGAGTGTGATCTTTTTGGGGGACGAGGTTAGGTAGAAAATCTAAAAATGATTACCTGGTTTTTAAGGTATCTTCCTCTAAATACTGTAATCAAAATTCTTGTCTCTTCCCCAATATCCTAATTACTGCCCCTGTACTGTATACATACTTCAAGGTATTCAAGTGATACAAGCTCTACGGCATGCATCGTGTTTTTATCATATGATTGATTGCTGGTTATTTCTCTGCAGGGCTGGTGTTTATGGACTAGAGGATTCTGGCAGTTCAGATGAAGACAGCCTTGAAAGCGACAGGGAGGAATCTCCCTCAACCTCAGGAGTGAGTTCAGGGGAAACTAAAAGCCCAACAGGGAAAGGTAAAGCAACAGCTGGCTCTTGCTCTAATGCTGAGGAAACACCAGCATCTAGTTCCAGTTCAGGATCCAACTCTCCTCAAAAGAGCCCTGCAGAACTGGTGAAAGAGGAGGCCATGGTGGCTACAATGCAAGCCCAGCCAGATGCAGAGCTGCCAGGAAAGAGTGGCAATATGAAGGACGAGAAGAAAGAGACACAAGAAGAAAGAGAAACCGAGGAGGAGACGCAAGAGACCAGCCTGGAGAAGCCTGGTGAACCTCAGCCTGGTTGCAGTAGCACACACTCTGCTGATAATGGACCCCTGGATCTGATGACATTCAGCTCTGCTTCAGAATTGGAGGTGCTGGGGCTAGAGAGGATGAAGACAGAGTTAATGGCGCTTGGATTGAAATGTGGAGGCACTCTGCAGGAGAGGGCTGCAAGGCTTTTCTCAGTCCGGGGCAAATCAAAAGATCAAATTGAACCAGCCCTCTTTGCTAAACCTGCCAAAGGAAAGAAAAAGTAAAATACCATAGAAAATACCATAAAAAGATAAGACATCCGAATATATCACACAAACTGTTTGTTTATAAGATTTGTTTTTTCTATGCAGTATTATGTGTTGTTCTATACTTGAGTAGGAAATATGTCCTGAGTGCTTTTTGTGACTCTCTTTAACAGCCTATTACCAGGAAGAAATTAACACACCAGAATGCACAGCCTTGGAATAAATATACATATTAAAATATAGGGTAACTTCTACATTAAAACAATTGTTTTATGAATGTTTTTTTTAATGTAAATAGTTAGGTCATACTTGTCAGCTGACCACATTTTCTTTTATAACCGTAATACAGTTTGTATTTACAATATGGAGTTGTGAATGTCCCTTTATTCTTGCACGTCACATTCCACGAATTTTAAAGCACAGAGGAATGAAGGAAATGGAAATCCCCAGATCAGTCACTATTTAGTAGAGTGGAATTGTAGAGTATTGGAGGTACCAAGAATAAAGTTCCACATCTGGAAAAGAAAGTTGCACTGATACCAGAACAGATCCCTGATCGATCCTTTCCAAGTGAAAAGGTAAAAAAAAAAAGACTGACTAAAAATTAGGAAAAATCTCTGTTCTATTGCATATATGCCAACAGTCCTGCGGCCCAATGCATAGGAAAAAAGTCCTGATATTTACTCATAGAATATATATATATATGTTGCCAATTAGTTTTTATTATTTTCTCCCCAATTTGAAATGACCAATTATTTTTAGGCTCAGCTCACCGCTACCACCCCTGCGCTGACTCGGGAGGGGCGAAGATGAACACACGCTGTCCTCCGAAGAGTGTGCCGTCAGCCGCCCGCTTCTTTACACACTGCGAACTCACCGTGCAGCCGCCTCAGCGCTACAGCGTCGGAGGACAACGCAGCTCTGGGCAGCTTACAGGCAAGCCCGCAGGCGCCCGGCCAGACTACAGGGGGCGCTGGTGCGCGGTGAGCCGAGGAAACCCTGGCCGACCGAAACCTCCCCCCACCCCAAATAACTATTTGTGGTTGATGTTAAAACCGAATATATTACCCCATCAATTTAAAATATGTTATGATAGACACCTTTGCTACTTTTTAAATATAATTTGAACAATATTATATTTTAACGCAAATTAATGGCTACATTATTGCCTCTGATATTAAACACGCTCCAATGTAGAAACAGCAAAACTCATCAAATCCTTTTATTCTCAAAAATAAATAAATAAATACATAAATGGCCATTAGTTCCAGTAACACATCTTCCCGCACTTGTGTGTAAGAATACCGGAAGCCCCGATTATAAAATGGAGGATTTAATAGCCCCAAATTCTTTGTTCTATTATGACGGAAGTGAACCATCTTCTTCCTTCCGAGTTTGACGTTTGGGGTCAGAAAAATGTCTGCGTTGTGTAAAGCGGTGTGTGTTTCAAAGAGAGCAGCGGAGTTGGCTCGGATACCATGCCGGAGTCTCCTGGGGTTTACGAAACATTACAGTAGCGGGGAGACGGGTGAAACCCCCGGAAACGAAGAGGGTACCCCACCAGCTGAGAAAAGGCTCGGCGGGTTTGCGGCAGCGTTTGAGCTTCATTCTGACCTGCAGCAGAAACATGACATCGCAGCGGCCACCGTCGGAAAGACAGCCAGCTCCAAGAAGAGACAGTCCTTCGCATATCTGTTAAAGCACTCTCCTTTGGTTCAGATGGGAACTGCCAAGGATAAAGTCGCAGTCGGCAAAATCTTCCACATTGTAAACGACGACCTGTACATTGACTTCGGTGGAAAGTTTCATTGCGTGTGCAAAAGACCTGCAGTCGACGGAGAGAAGTACCAGCGAGGCTCAAGAGTGCGTTTGAGACTGGTGGACCTGGAGCTCACGTCTCGGTTCCTCGGAGCAAAGACGGACACCACGCTGCTGGAGGCTGATGCTGTGCTTTTGGGACTGCTGGAATCGAAGCCAAAATAATAGCGTAAGCCGACTTGGACACTTCAAAATGGACAGCAGCGCAAATGTTAATATTCCCGAAAAAAATCTGACACGTGTACATTCTGATCATACGCGGGCCTCCTCATTGTGTGTGTACAAATAAACGTGTTATATTGAACAGAAAAGGCATTTATTGTTCTTCCTGCTCGATGTAAACGAGCACTTTACTGCTTTTGTTTTCTTGAACACATTTCAGTTTTTACTGTTGCAAACAAGAATGTAAGTAACAGTAAGTAATCCACTAAAATCACGGCTAAAAATAACATGAAAAAGTAGATCAAGATTCATCTTATTTGGTTAAGGGATTTCTATAAAACTCCCAAGTATGACGTAAGGGTGGTGATATTAAAAATAACTGCTTATATTTCTTTAAAATTTTAACACACCCTTGCAACTGAAGAACTGGAATTTACTTTTTGTATAATAAATTATAATGAAAGTTTAAGTACATTAATTTCCGCTTTTCCTCACAATAACAGCACTGTTTAGTAAAACCTAAAAAAAAAAAAAAAGATGCGATTAGTGTCAAAAAAGAGAGAAAGGTTGAAAGGTCACAATATCACATGATTTCTCAGGAACCAGAGACACATATGTGGTGTAACAAAATCTACCTGTTACCTTAGATTGAGCAGCAGGGAAAATGGTTAAAAAACGCCAATATTAGAGTAATAGAATTTGCAGGAAGTTGCAACATCCAGAAGAAATGTGGAATGCTGTTCTATTTCAGTTAAGATTGCGTGCAGAGCATCATTTCCACACCCCTGCTTGGCTGGGTTTCATATTTACAGGCACGCGTTCACAGGTGTTTCAGCTCCAGTACTCAGACATGTAATAACATCTCATTTGCTTCACTGGGATAAAAACAAAGCGAAGTTTGAGGTACTACCATTATATGTGTAATCTTATGATTATCTAAAAGTTCCATTAAAGTTGATGTCTAGTAGACATTAACCTTTTCACTGTTTTTAGCTTCCAGATATTTTACTTCATGTTTACAAATGTACCCCTTAGGTTGTGCAACTGGGATGCTCCCTTGTTAATACATTTCACAATATACAGACAGACACACTAAATTATTTCTTACATATCACAGCTATTAGGAGCAATTGCAAGAAGATAAACTAATCAAATCCATTCTTCTACAATTTACTTTCAATGAAATATACAGGACACTAGCGAATGCAGTGTTGTTTTTATTTGGTCCTTTATTGAGTAGACATTTCTCATTGCAGTAATGCAGTACACAAGGGATCAGCCCAATGTTTTAAAAACAGCCTCCTTAGTAACCATATCTATTCATTTTCATTACAGTACTCGAATGGAGAATGGCAAACATTAAACAGATCTAATAATAATATTGAAAACATCATTATGATCTTCTACTCAAAATACTAACCGTAAAATACTGCTTTAAAAAAAAACATGTAAATACAATTTAGGTTGCCTTAGAAGGCATGCTTTTCAATTTCAATTATTATTCTGATGATGATGATGATTAATCAAATGTCCCTCAGACCGCTGTTTAACTTGTTGGCTACATTGCTTGACCAGATCAACATCCAGCCTTCTCTATTTTGTTGTGTCTGGAACAGTAAAATGTTCAATTATAGAAAAACAGTAAACATCACTGTATAGTTGCCTACAACAGCACAATAACTGCTTATCTGGTGTTCAGTTTGTATAATGCATATCTAAGACATAAGAAAGTGATTCAATAGCCATGCAGTTTATTAAGTATTGCTTTTTAAGTAGTCCAAACTCAAACTTTATATATAATGTGTGTGTGTGTGTGTGTGTGTGTGTGTGTGTGTGTGTGTTCTGCTGTTACCTGGGGCAGGATGATACATAAAACACTGATTAAAAAAGGAAGCTGTAGTGTAGTACAAAAACAAAACATGTGTGGATGCTGCCTCCTGCTGGATACTTCCAGTCTCACAGCCTGTAAAGAAAATTAGGCCTCCTGGCATCTTCGAGATTTACCAGTACACGATTAAATGTGTGAAACAAAATAAATCTTATCTTTCATAACTAGACTGCATGATTTCAATATCCATGTCGTATGCAATATAGCACACTTTTCTTAACAGAAGTTTGCTAGCATGGTTGTGTGGTGACTGTTTATCTATGCAAAGATAGTACATTAACCTTCAGTAAATGGTGAAATTAGGTATAAATATTAACCTGCCCTGAATGGTGCATACACAATACAAGACCCTGACTAGCATAAAATCCTTTCTGGAACTTGCAGGCACATTACTTTGGTTTAATAGCAAGGTTAAGGGGGTTTAGATGATATCGTGCAAGATGGTATAGATGGGAGGCAGTTTCAAGATGCACAACCCCGTGATGTCTCTCGGGTGACTAATTCTATCTTTAACCGCACATTGTCATCATCAGCCACTGAAACAGGAAAAAGAAAAACATATGTTACACAGTTGTATCTGTACTGGTTAGTTTAGCAGCTTATATTAACACCAGCCGTGAAACGCACTTTGCTGCACATAATATGTGGTGGTGGTGGGATCCTAATACCTGCTATAGATTCAAATAAAGTCTGGGAAATGTAAAAAATTAAAAGAAATGCAAAGAAATGATCAAGAAAGGTATTGGGATGTAAGAACATGTTTTTAAAGGTTTGGTTATTATCCATTCAGTGTTGTCTTTACCCATGACAATGCCCATATCTCTGAAACTCATTCAAAACAGTAACAGATGGTAGTGATCCTCATGTATGACAAACCCCAGGGTGTCACCTCAACTCCCTCTCCCCCGGACCTCCCAGCTACAGTACAGCTCCGGTTACATGCCAATAAATACACTGTACTTCCCCTGGCCAGCGTCTCTGTGAGAAATTCTCAGCTGGGTATGTGATGGCAAGGCCTCTCACCTCAGTTAGATTCAGCTCAACAATGCCACTTTCATCTCTGTCCAGCTGCTGAAAGGATCCTGCAAAACAAACAGGTGAAAAAAGGCAGCATTTTTTTTACAAACTCCTGAATGGTGTGGATTGTATTTTGACTGTTCATTCAATGGTCAACTCATTTTGGAAACACTTACTGAACATGGCTTCTAGTTTGACCAAGCAGCAGATGAAGTTATCGAAATCAATTGTTTCATTGTCTGCATATCTTGCAACGAGAACCTGGTTTAACTTGTTATTGAGTTTGAAACCTGCAGAAAACATGAAACATGAATGATATTATATAAATAGATTGATAGAGATAGATTTTTAACAGCAGAACGTTTGGAAAAGCTATTACAATGCTAAACAAACCTGCTGATTCAAGAGCAAGGCGCATCTCATAGGCACTCATGGTTCCTGATCTGTCAAGATCGTACTGTCTAAAGATGGTCTGGGCAGACAAATGAAAGACAAAACTTCATTTGTGTATTACAAAATGGAATATATGAAGTTAACCCTAATCACCCCTCCCTTCATCAAGATATTTATTCATTTATATCTCCTTTGGTCACTGCATTGTTTCTTTATATTACTTTATCATTCATAAATGGGTTTTTTTCCCCCAAAGTCTTGGCAAAGTAACTTCTCACACCACAATTTCAATAAATAAGCGGGCAGAATGGGATATTGTAATGGTTGTTGAGGTTATTGACGTGAATTGATGGTTATGTTGCTTACATACTGTACAAGTATAAAACAGCTTACAATAAAGTGATCAGCCATATAAAGATGTGGAATCTAAAAATGAGGTCCACCCCTACAGAAGTCAAATGAAAAAAGATCACTAAGCAGACCAAGATTAAATTGAGCCAACATGGGGCCCATTTCAATTTCAGATAACACAACCATGTGGGCTACAATGAGCTCATTCATTCACAGCATCAGTGCTGTCTTACCAGCCACTTCCTGATCTTGTTCCACAGAATCTGGAATTCCACCAATCCTAGACGAGCACTGCCATCTTTCTGTGTGGCAGATTGGTTAAGGATGTTTTCATCACCAACTCAAGAGATTCAGGTAGATTGATTTATATGAATAAATAAATAAACATTAGAATGTCCAATTATTATTTTATCGCCTCACCACAGCAATTCCCCACACAGCTCAGGAGAACCGAGGGTTCAGTGGGCGTCCTCCAATCCCATGACCAAGCCAGCTTCCTCTTCTACACTCAGGAACTCGATGTCCGCGAGATACCGGCCTCTGAAGGATAAGGGCCAGCTCGGCAGGCCTTTGATCTCATCACTGGGCGCCTGGCCGGTAGGGTCTGCTGTAGCGTGATGAGGAGAAACAGTCCCTGCTGCTTTTGCATCCCAAACCTGCAGGAGAGCTAGAACCAACGTGAAGCTTCCGCCGGAATACACAGTGAAAACTGTGAACTTCACACAGCCAGGACGCAAACCTGCACCCCCTGACTGTATGACTCACTCTGCACGCCACGCGGCTGTGCTTTTACAGGGTGTAAAAGGTAGATTTTCCTTCCACAGAATTAGATTCAATTGAGCATGCTCAGAGCCCCGTGTTTTTCGCAAATACAGAATAACACAAAATGTAAACTATAAAGCAAAATAAAATGACATGCAAATATAAAAAGAAATAACATGAAAAATCATTATAAAACAAACAGTAACATTTTTAAATTGTGAGGTTTATACAGAAAATACTTTAAATAAATACTTGCAATCATAGTTTGTCAAGGCTCAGCCGTTACCATAGACACGGTCTGAAGGGAAACAGAAGCTCTGACTAGCACTTGCACAGATGTATGATTTGAAGCGAGTCGTTTGGGAATTAGAATTGTGATGGAAGAGAAGTTTGTTTCTAAAATGCCTAAACCGTGCATAACAATTAAACAACGCTGCAAATAATTTAATCCTGAGGGGGTGTATGCAGCAGACTCTGACAAAATAATGATGTGCAGATTTTGCAACTGTCAACTGGAATAGGAGTCGAAACATACAGTTGTTAAGCATTAGCTGTTTATTGCTTTTGGGGAAAATATGGCTTGTTTGCTTGTATTTTGTATTTGTATACTAATTCTTTGTTTTATTTCAAGTGGTGCAAACTTTGCACTGGAGCAAATGCTGTTTGGGTTTTGAATGGATTTGAATGCATGAATCTGCTTTGCTTCGTGTTTAAATACTGAGAAACCCCAAGCTTGTATACTGGAGCCCTGCTTCAGTGCAATGGGATTGAAATATAAATCCTATCGTTTTTGTTTTTAATGGGTAGATTGCTGTATGTGCAATTATTATGACAGCCCCACAATAGTAGTGCAGTGTAAATATGTATATATATATATATATATATATATATATATATATATATATATATATATATATATTAGTTTTATTTTATCGTATTGTATTTTTATAGAGGGCATGGGCAGTATCTACTGTAAATAGGCAGTTAATTAAAAAGAGTGGAGGACTGTACGTTACTGTTATTGCCGTTAATGAGAAGTTATGGTAACTAAATTATTTTTCTGTGGAGGTCTGTTTGTCAGAATGTTAAAAAAAATCAGATAATGTTTAATCAAAAATATGTATTTGGTTAAAACATGATGTACACTATACTATTATTGATATACATTATTAATGTGTATCTGTAATAAAACAAACTTCACAGGGCTCTAAGCATGAATTAAAATAAATCACTATTCATCGCATTTCATTTAAAGTAGTTAATCCAAAAAAGTATAAACTCTGGACAGGGTGTTTTTTTTTTTTTTTTAGTTTTGCAAAAGATACATCCAAGAGGTTGACCATGCTCCTACAGGATTCCACACTGAATCCATCAGTTTTGAGGTCCTTATCTGGAATGAAAAGACAAACACATGAACACAGAGACAACTTATTAAAGGGTCATCATGAGACAAAAGAAAAAAATGATATTCTAATCAAACAGTCATTTATCAAGCCATCATAAGTGCATCTGTCAACACCAGATCCTTTGAGAATTGTATGATAACCTTACACAATGATAACATATAAAGCATACAAATCAAATACAAAGTATGCAATCTGACGGTTATTAAAACACCTTTTAGTTTCTCCACACCATGTGTAAATTGCATTTATCTGATTTCATTAACTGGTGGCACTTACGTCGACTCACCACTCTGTTAAGGATGGTCCTGAGCTCTTGCCTGCTGATCTCCATGTCCTAGAAAACATTAACTTATCACAGTAAAGTGTGCACCATCTTGGTTTCTCTAGGCTTTCATATATAATTAAACTTAAACTTGTTAAAGCAAAACCTGAAGGTACCTAACATTAGCCATACTAGATGATTGGCAATTCAACTGAGATTTTAATAAAATACAAACAAAATACCTCCCCAGCTAACTGCTGGAACATGGACTTGAAGGAATCATCAACATCATCTTCTGAGATCTCCTCCTGAAATGCATTTAAAAATACATCTTCAGGGTCAGATAAGCTTGGGTTTCACCCCTTGCCACTGAATAATTTTTCTGCCCAATTTTTTTCTCTACATTTGAGAATGGCCAATTCTTTTTTCCCCTCACAATTCGGCAGAACTGAAGGTTCAGCGGGCATCCTCCGATCCCACGACCAAGCCAGCTGCCTCTTCCACACCCAGGAACTCAAGAGCGGATGTCAGCGAGCTACCGGCCTCTGGAAGACAAAGGTGTCTGCCTGAGCTCACTAGGTGCCTGGCTGGTAGGGTCTGCTGTAGCGAGATGAGGAGAAACAGTCCCTTCTGGTTTTGCCTCCCTAACCCTTGGGAGCGCCAAGGCCAATGCAACGCTCCCTCAGGAATCCCCAGTGGAGACCGGTGTTTTCACAGAGCCAGGACGCAACCCCTGGTTGTATGATTCACCCTAAACCCCACGTGACCTTTTTTTACCAGGTGAGCCACTCGGGGACCCCTCTCGCCACTGAATTCTGAGTGTTAGGAAATTATTCCATGCAATTTTTATTCTAAGATCAAAAAGGTGCTTACCACTTTCCATTCTGCGCATTCGATAATCAATGTCATGCTAGCAGCTTATGAGTTAATAACTCCAGCTCTTGCCTCTCCGTTCAATTCAATAGGCTTGAGATGTCAAGCCATGATAGTGCTCAGCTTCAATTTGGGACCTCTAGCCCAAATTCTTAAAAAAAAAAATGTAATTGGTAGTTTTAAAGACCTACCTCATCTTCTAGATCGGCACTGATTTCATCATCTAGCTCTCTGTAAAAAAAAAAAAAAAAAAGTATATAAATTTTTTTGATCCCTAAACCAGAATTTGACACCCGATTCCTCAGACAGGTAGCCGGACTGTGCACAGGAAGGAGAATGGGACTCACTGGGTGTCTGACTGCTTCTCTGTGAAGACTCTCAGGACGAAGTCGGCCTCCTTGTTGGGATCGAAGGTGGAGGGGACGATGATGTACTCCCCCGGGGGCAGGTGCAGTCGGGAGCTCACCTCCCGCAGGTTAATGAAGGTCTCAGAGCGAGCGCACGAGGAGTGCTTCAGGAAGAAATCCTTCTTCAGGTGCACGTTCTGGCAACCCTTGTACTGAAACAGTTATTAAAACTTTACTGCATGTGTGCTTCTGTGTGCGTGTGTGTGCGTGTGCGTGTGACTGTGGTGGTTTAAGCACAAGACCTAAGGTTGTCAACCTGTCTGTTTAAATATATGTATTTGCTGTTTTGCATATTCAAATTTTAAGTATGTATACATTCATATATTCATCTCCATACGTACATTTACACGAAATACATACAAAATAAGATAACTAAATAGCATCATAGGTATTGCAGTAGGCCTATAGGACATTAATAACTCAAAGGTTATTATTAGGAATTCAACCAGCCTGTTTCACCAGCAGTATACAAGGATCAAGAAGAGATGGCCTTGGAACACAGTAATCTTTGTGAAAAAACATACCTCATCGGGAACCTGTTTAAAAAGAAGAAAAGAAAAATATATATCTATCTATATATAATTAGAGAGTATTACAACTGAAGAACAGCACACAGATTCAATTGTTAAAAGCCCTTATAAAAATTTACAATGGTGTAATAAAGCACAGTTAAAGCATGGAAAAGCGTAGGTAAGCATGGTAAAGCATATTAAAGCAACTGTGGTAAATGCAGAGCATAACCACAGGGAAAGCGTGGTAAAACTGCAAAAATACCGTGCAAAGACAGTGTGGTCAATTTTTATAAAGGAGAGTTTTGAAGATCAGCATTTTGTTCTAGGTTTGGATCACGCATGCTCCTGTAATCCCGCCTCTCCTCACCTCGTATATGGCAAAGCCGATGGTGTGCATGTCCTGGCCGTGCCGCCGGTACTGCCGCCTGTCCTTCTGCATCAAGGCAACCAGGAAGCTGCAGGCCAGCTCGTTGTCATCGGGGTCATCATCCTCCTCCAGCAGGGTGATCTTATACTGCGGGTTGATCCAGAAAGTGTCTGCAGGAGGCAGGCAGACACAGGAGATGCGTTCAAGAAACGATTACACAACCAACACTTCCAAAATGTTCGGGGAGTCAAGTCAAAACAGGACTTGCACCTTTTAAAATAGTTTTTAAAAAGGTCTTGCTATGCAAAACTCTATGTCATAATAATTCTTGACTTCTCAGTTGGCGATGTTTCAGCTAGTTCCCATTCCATTTCCATATTTGGCTTAATCTAGCGTTCATTTCTATGGCCAATTAAAAGCTAACCACTCTAGGGGCCATATTTTCAAAGCGTTTACTCCGGTCTTTAATGAACTCCTACTTTTTGAAAGAGGTCAAATGTCTGTTCATTTTACAAAACTAGAACCAAACCAGCAAGTAATATAATCCAAGTTCTCTTCAGCACTCTCCAGGTGTGTGTGTTTCTTTTTTTTGTAACATTTACATGATGTTTTCTTCTTTAAAAAAAATAGGAGTTAATTAAAGACTGGAGGTAACGCTTTGAAAATATGGCCCGAGGTCCTTTTTATCACGAGCCGAGCACCTGACAATGTTTCTTTTCATATACCAACCTTGTTTCCCAAAACAATAGTTTTTGTGACTTGTTCTCTAAAAGTTTGCAGTTAGCTGTTTAGGGTAAGATTCAGTGCCCTTTGCAATAGGAAAGAGTGAAAACTGTGTAATTTGAAATGGTTTAGGTATTTATAATCTTTAATTACATCTGAAGTAGTTTCTTCTCCTTTTTTGCCTAATGTATTCATTTCGCAGCAGTTTCTATGGGGGGTGGTATTTGTAGAATGTGGATGGATTACACAGTAAAGGCTGCAGTGAGTTGCACTGCAGGTAGATAAGCAGCCAGAGGGCAGTGCTAGCCTGACAGTAAGGGGTTAAAGCACTGCGGTAAAGGGGCGTTTCCTCACTCGGGTGGTTCCTGCATCCTCCCGCGGAGCTCCCGCGCCGCCAACTGCCGTCATACTTGACGGTGTTCCAGAAGCTCAGGCTGTCATCGCTCAGGGCATCGGGGGTCAGGTTACAGATCTCCAGGCGAGAGAACTGCCTCAGGAACTCATTGAAGGCCATCCTGCACAGAGAGAGAGAGGGACAGCTGAACGGCAATGGCTTTGCACTTTCAGATCTGATTGGGTGGCAAGCTTGTCTGTGATGAGACACAGGTAGAAGCTTCATAATTAATTCTGTAGTCAATACCAGGACTGTGCCCTGGCTATATAACCTGCTGATTGGCTGTGTTGGGTACTAAAGACAGGGACACTCAAAGGTGCTCTACCATCGTAGCCAACCAGATCGAGGTTTGATTAACATTTTCAACGTATCTGATTCCGTTTACTTTCTAATTATGAAAAATGTTCAACATCTAAGTAGCCTGTAGTTCTTAAATCACTTGTAATTGCTGCGAAATTGCCTTTTAAAAGCTGTTGACCCAAACACACTTGGATCTTTATACAGTCAATATATGTTTTACGAAAGTGAGGAGGCAAAAAAAGTTACGACCCGTGCGGTTGTGCAAAATTCCAGCATCACTAAAAAACAATTTATGACCTGATGTGATAAACACTTTTATTAGTTGCTGGAAATGCTGTTGTGCTTGCTACTCTGAGCTGATACACATAAACAAAGCTACAGCGGGCTGACAATCTAGATACATCTTCCTCTGGTATCTGCAGTGTTGTCATCTCACAGACTACGACTTACCAGAACTCCCCATCTTCCATTTTTAATTGAAGCTCCTCCTTATCAGAAGAGTCGACTTCATTCCACTCCGAGGAACTGAGAAGAACAAAGGAACATGGGAAAAAAACATAATTCTTAATTTAAGGTATTTCGAAAAGACAATACAAACATTGACAATGCATCTATATAAATCTAGTGTAGAAAAGCATGGTCCAGCTCTGAGCAGGTTATAGTCACCTTTGTTGTTCAAAAGTAGCTGATAAATTAGACCGTATTAGCAATATTAAGAAAAACTGTCCACTATTCACAAAACTTTAAGGAATGATTTGTTTCAGTTTTTCTACATTTTGAACAACCAAGTCAATTTAATTAAACCTCTCTTCAGCTTTTTTGAAAGCACTACAAACCTAAAAGAAGATTTAAAAAAACATTCCTTAAAACTAGTCCTTGTCGATTTGTGAAAATGTTCAGTAAAATATACAAAAACGGGTAAATAAAAAGGAAACAGTAAATTAAAAAAATCCAAACACTGTCTCAATTATTATATAAAGAACCAATAAAACCACTGGTGGTAACAGCTGCATGACTTTTAACGTGTATTTTATTCTGAATCTCTATAGGACTCTGATCTCGACGGGGGTGGGTTAGTATTTGACTGGGAGACACCCCCCCCCCCTCCCCCGGAGCTGCTGGGATGGCTGTGGATGGCTGAGAATGAATGGCCAGGCTTACTTGTCGCTCCAGGCTCCAGTCCATTCCACCTGACCCCAGGGGTTCCTGATGCGGATCAGGCGCTCCGTGCCCCCCCGGTAATCTACCTGTCACAGTGGGAGCAGTTATACAACAAGGTGAACTCATACACATATACGAATGAATTGGAGAATGCCTGGAAGCTAAAATGTAGTCATGCAGTACAAGTTACTTTGACTACTGTATTTTTAAAACAGATTTTTAATAAGTAACTTTAAAGTTGTATAAATCAGTTGTTAGTAATTCATACAGAACTCAGACACAGCTATTGTTCTCAACAGTTACAACACTTGAAACAATGTTTTAATGTAATATTTGCAAAGCTCATCTATGAAATCAGGGAAACATTGTTGGTAATGTATTCTCCAGCACTTGTAATTGTATAGAAGGGGCTTTGCTCACCTCTTTCAGTCCAGTCACAGAGTATGCATGGCCTTTTACCAGCTTCTTAAACGTCACTGATTCCATATCAAAGGCACTTGTGATCTGTAATGAAAAAGCAAAATCGGAGGCGATCGGGGGAGGTGGAGGGATGTGGATCGAACGAAGAGGGGTGAGTGACAGGTCAATTTATATTTTTTACAATTGATTATAAAGGGGGTAGTCTCCTTTGTATATGTAGTTCATATGCAGAAATTCATATTTTTGGGGGTTTTCTTGGTTATTTTGTTTAATATATATAAAAAATTCTTTTTAAAAAACCCCAAACATTAATTTCCTTACATCGATGGAGCAGCCCAGCAGAGAACCCCTCTCCAGAGCCTTCTGGATGATTTTGTACAGGTCCCTGGGAGCCTGGCGCAGCTCGTACATCTCCGACACGCCCCCGGTGAAGTCCTCAAACCCCTCGGTCGTGCTGCCGCCAGAGAGAGCCTCGTAGGAGCCGTTCAACCTGTAGAGAACGGCATCACCTGCAGGCTTCCATTATTACACTTAAAGATACGTCAAGGCTTCTTCTTCTTCAGGGAATATATCATTTGCACGTACTTGGCATAAGCTTTCTCAATCAAGGCGCTCCAGAACTCGTTTCCTTCTGCAGAGTGGACGAAGACCAGCTCCCCGTTCTTAATGGGCAGCCTGTCATCAATAACAACATCCATCCACTCTCCGAACTGCCAGAACTGCAACAGGGAAACACAACCATCAGACACTGTAGATAAAAGGAGCCCTTGTTTATCACTCACTGTGCCACCTGATGTGCATGTTGGACACTCTTTAGTGTGTTACACTTAAATATTTTTATTTTATATTTTGTATTTTGTATTTTGTTTTTTACCCTATTTTCTCCCAATTTGAAATGCCCAATTCTTTTTAAGCCTGGCTCACCGCTGCATCCCCCGCACTGACTCGGGAGAGACAAAGACGAGCACATGCGTCCTCCGAAACGTGTGCCGTCCACTTCTTTTCACTCTGCAGGGCCCGCCATGCAGCTACCTTCAGAGGTACAGCGTCGGAGGACCACGCAGCTCTGGGCAGCTTACAGGCAGAGCCGCAGGTGCCCGGCCAGTCTACAGGGGTCGCTGGTGCGCGGTGAGCCAAGGACACCCTGGCCGACCTAAGCCTTCCCCACCCCCTGGGAACTCCCGTCCACGGCCGGCAGTGGAATAGCCTGTACCCGAACCGGCGATCTCCAGGCTATAGGGCACATCCTGCACTCCACGCGGAGTGCCTTACATTTAATATTTTAAGTTACAACTTGGAAAGTCCTTTCTTTTAAAGAGGGCAATAACCAAGGCTTTAAAACATTTTCTTGGCCCTCATTCCCTGTGCAACAGTATTAGGACCCCAGCTGAAACACAAATCTCTCTTTGCTCCAGATAGGGCTACAGTAAGTGGTGTCAGGTGAGTCAGGCAGTGAACCTACTGTGTTGGCTTTGCCTGAGTCAAAGAACAAAATCAAATCTAAATTGTACAGTTTAACACTTTCTGTCCCACAAGAACAAATGGACTACAGTGGACGGGAGTCTCAACGACCCCTGGCGTCCAGTTTACCTGGAAGTGGAAGATTCCGGCATAGTCTTCTTGAAAGGACTGCCCGTGAGGCACGACTCGATGCAGCAGCCTCTCATTGAGTGTGAGGGAGCCAATGGCAGCCAGGAGCCAGCAGTCACCTGCAGCAGCACACACGCACACACACAGAGAGAGAGAGAGAGAGAGAGGGAGAGAGAGAGAGAGAGAGAGAGAGAGAGAGAGGAGAGAGAGAGAGGAGAGAGAGAGAGAGAGAGAGAGAGAGAGAGAGAGAGAGAGAGAGAGAGAGAGAGAGGAGAGAGAGAGAGAGAGAGAGAGAGAGAGGTCTTCAAACAAGCACTGGTCACACCAACACTGACTGCTTCTTTAAATAGCTGAAGATTACAATTAGGTGTCACACAGCCTGGTTTCAATTCCCTGTATTAATCTCTTTCCTGAGTTAACCACTGTGAATATGGCTATTGCTACATTTACATACCCTACCCACCATATCACTACCTAAATAGGATGCAAATGCGTCACAAACTTTAACAAAAACTAAAATAAATCAGTTCTCAATCTGATTAATGGGGTTAAAGGCTTTCTTCTATAATATATTCACTTTAGAACAATCCCAAACTTTATTGTTAATCCAATTTAAATATATATTATACATTGCATACACCCCAGATTTTAAACAGCAGAACTAATCCTGTATATAGAATGTAGCAGTATTAGGATTGTATTTGTGGTTAAAAGCAGTTCTTATATATAACAGTATTCTATATTTAAACGGATCAGCCTATTTAATATGAAGTGCCTCGGCTCTGGGAATTTCAAATATGAATTGATGACTATGTTCTGCTGGTGCAGCCATGGTACTAGAACTGAAGAGCAAAGGGTTAACTGGACATGAAACTATGGTGCCAACACTGTGTGTGGAAGTGGGAAAGCCAGGTTTCATGAGCACAACCCGCTGTCTCTGCACTCACTCACACACACAGATACTCGCACACACACAGACAAACACACACACACACACACACAGACACACACACGCAGACAGACAGACAGACAGACTCTCGCACACACACACACAGACAGACAAACTCTCGCACACACACACGCCAGGGCGGGTCAAGATAAACCACTTGAAGGCTAAAAAAACTATTTGTTTTATTTAGCTGGTATTTAGTTTCTTATTGGGTACGCTGTATGTTATAAAACCATCATATTTTGATGTGTGATGCCATGGCATGACACGTGGTACTAGTCTTGGTTATGCCAATATTCCCAAGGCAATATCCCATAAACACTGTTTTATGTATATTTCAATAATCTGACAGCTAAATCAAATTTCAAGCTTGTGGCAATGTCAAAAGTGTTTGGGTTGAGCAGAGAATCAAAGTCTTAATGGATTAAGAAACATGTGTGGCCAGGGAAGGGCAAAGCTATCTAATACTATCAACACTGCAGTGTCATCAGAATGCAGCACGGGCGGTATGCAGCAGTTCCAGTACTTCCCTAAAATGATTCTTTCAAGTTACAGGAAATCAAAAGGGGGTGTCCCCAGGATATACAGACAGAAAGGAATCTTTAAAACATTCCCAATTAATAGAAGTTTTAGAATTACTCGTCATCCTTTTTTTCATGGAGTCAAAGCCAGCACAGAGTCACAGTGCATTCAGGAAACAGGACAAAGCACTCCCATCAACACCATGCTATTAATTCCCTGGGATGAGCCTTTGAAGAGGTTCAATTAAAACCATGTGACACAAAACCCCTGTTGTGCTGGACACAACCTGAGCCACTTTTCCATGCTCTGGCTCTCAGGAGATCTATATTTATCATTCACAAGTCTGTAGGTGCAGTATGCCCTTCTGTAGAGCAATGAAACTTGGCAGGTAGCAACAGTAACCATGGGGAAGAGAATGGTAAGGGTGTGACCATGCATCATTGAGGGTGAGGTCATAGCAAACTTTGAAGTGCTCAATTTGATCACAACAGTGCCCCTTGTGGCACATATGATCTTAACATTGAGACCTTTTTTTTTTTTTTTTTTTTTTTTTTAAGAAACCATCAACAGTATAGAAACTTTTAATAAATGTAAAAAAAATTAAATCTTCAAAACACTATTGAAAAAATGTATTTTGAAAAGATCAACGAATAATTTCAATTGTTTTCATTCCTCAAAATCGTTTTTTTTCTTTTAAGGCCGTTTTCAGATTCTTCAGGAGTTGAGGGTAAAGCTCTGGATGGCAAATACAATGAAGGAGTTATTCACTCTCTGGTAACAAATGTCCATGTACAAATTCCATCAGAAATACCAGAGAGACTCACTTTTTGTTTTCATCACCTAGGCTAGGGATACAGAAAGAGCAACAACAGCAACAAACCTGGTTTCCTTTTCCTGCTAACGTCTGTCTCTCAAGGTTGTTAAAGAAAAAAGTAAAGTGACCCAGGAGAGCTGTAACATTCTGTGAAAATACAGGAAGTGTAGGAGAGTCTCATATTCATTACAAACATTAATAGAGACCTTTGTTCAATGCCGTTACAAATAAAACACATAACGGTACAGTACAAGAATATTTATACAAAACTCCCTTGTTATATTTAAAATATTCAACAGAAAACGATCAAGTAGTACAGCTGTTATTTGTGGAAACCTCTGCAGTCAGGTTTTTTTTTTTTTTTTTTTTTTAAAGCACTGCTTATAATGAGATTCACATGGAGAATGAGGGATTTTATTCCATTCAAAACAGCAACCCACAAACCTTGTTGCCATGAGAACGCTCATTAGGATAGAACTCTTGCAAGATGTCTATCTATAATCTACCTTATAACTTTACTTAATTATTTAACACACTAACACAATACACAGTTCAGAACTAGTCCCCCAACTGGGCCCCAGGGTACAGCCAGCGATGTAAATTAAACAGTAGACCAATAGTGGCCAAAATGAAACTTGTAAATGTAACACTGCAAGCATACTGTCGTTCACCAGTACATATCCAGAATCGAAAGAAACATTCCTGCCTTATTGATAAGCTTGCTTCTTCAAACAGCAAAGCTTCATGAAAACGTGCATGTGTTTGCTGGCACAGTATAGGATCGGTAAGCTTATGGTAAAGTGTATTCACTTTAAGAATTATACATTTCACTTGGAGAATGAGTGGGGCATTTTGAGTATTATTTAGAGGCCCTACAGTATTAAAAAGGGACCATGAATTGCTTGAGACTGTAGCTGAACCACTGAAAAAAACAAAAAAAAAGGCTTTAAATGGAAACCGAAACGCTTGTTTTGACCCAACTGCCTGATGCAAAACAAGAAAACTTCACATGAAGACAAACCAATCAAAAATACTAGGCCTTATTCTCTTGTGCATATTTAAAGAAGAACATGTAGCAGATGTTAAAACCCAACAGATAAGGCCATTGATTCCTAAAAAACATTTACCCTGGAGCAACATCATACAATACTGTACAAGCTATTCAGTTTCGCTGGCACCACGGCATCA